>NC_132917.1:53211026-53836026 GCF_047675955.1 Chlorocebus sabaeus
AACATTTTATAACATATTATTTTTTGCAAACCAAACCAACAAACAAGCAAAGAGAAAACTAATAAAAACCCTATATTTTAACTTTATCTCTTCTACTTTTTAACTTTTTGTTGTTTCTACTTATATGTTATTATATTGTCTATGTATTAAAAAGTCATAGTTATTATTTTTGATAGGTTTTTTATTTAGTCTACATGCTCAAGATATGAGTAGTTTATGCACCACAATTATAGTATTACAATATTCTGTATTTGTCTATGTACTTACTATTACCAGTGAGTTTTATACCTTCAGATTACTTTTTATTGCTCATTAATATATGTTCCTTTGAGATTGAAGAACTTTGTTTGGCATTTTTTGTAGAACAAGTCTACTATTCATGATATCCTTCAGCCTTTGTTTGCCTGGGAAAGACTTTACCTCTCCTTCATGTTGAAATGATACTTTTGCTGGACACAATATTCTGTGATAAGGATTATTTTTTCCTTCAGAACTTTAAATATGTCATGTCACTCTCTCCTGGCCTGTAAGGTTTCCACTGAGAAGTCTGCTGCCAGATATATTGAATCTCCATTGTATGTTATTTGGGTCTTTTCTCTTGCTGCTTTTAGGATCTTTTCTCTATCCCTAACCTTTGGAAGTTTGATTATTTAATGTCTTGTGGTAGTCTTATTTAGGTTAAATCTGCTTGGTGTTCTATAATGTTCTTGTACTTTAATATTGATGTCTTTCTCTAGATTTGGAAAGTTCTCTGTTATTACCTCTTTGAATAAGCTTTCTACCCTGATCTCTCTACCTTCTCTTTAAGGCCAATAATTCTTAGATTTGCCGTTTTGAGGCTTTCTAGATCTTGCATGCATGCTTTGTTTTTTATTGTTTTTTTTGTTTGACTGTGTATTTTCAAATAGCTGTCTGCAAGCTCACTGATTCTTCCTTCTGCTTAATTCTTCTTTTGAGAGACTGTGATGTAAATTTTTAATTGAATTTTTTAGCTCCAGAATTTCTGCTTGATTTTTAAAATTTATTTCCATTTCCTGTTAAATTTATCTGATAGGATTCAGAATTCCTTCTATAGGTGATCTTCAATTTCACTCAGCTTCCTCAAACTGCTGAACACTGTTTCTAACAGGTCACATATCTCTGTTACTCTGGGATTTGTCAGTGGTGCCTTATTTAGCTCATTTGGTGAGGTATGTTTTCCAGGATGGTCTTGATGCTTGTGAATGTTCACTGATGTCTAAGCATTGAAAAGTTGGGTATTTATTCTAATCTTTGCAGTCTGAAATTGTTGATACCCATCCTCCTTGAGAAGACTTTCCAAGTATTCATAAGGAATTGAGTGTTGAGACCTAAGTCTTTGGCCACTATAGCAATATCTGCATTAGAAGTCACCGCAAACCCCAATAACTGTGACTCTTACAGACTCGTAGAGATACTGACTTGGTGATCTTGGGTAATGTCTGGGAGAACTCTTTGGATTGCCTGGCTGAGTCTCTTGTTCTCATCCCTGACTTCACCCCAAACAAAGAGAATCTCTCCCTCCATGCTGAACTGCCTGACATTAGGGGAAGAATGATGCAAACACTATCATGGCCACCACCACTGGAACTGTGCTGGGTCACACCTGAAGCCAGAACAGTACTCAGTCTCAACAAGGCCTGTGATAACTTGCCTGGCTACTACTGATGTTTATTCAAGGCTCAAGGGCTTATTACTCAGCAGGTGGTGAACCCTACCAGGCCTGGGTCTCTCCCTTCAGGGAACAAGATTCTCTTGTGTCTCAGGGTGCATCTAGAAATGCTGTCTGGGAGCCAGGACTTGGAATCAGGAACTTTAGGAATTTACTTGGTGCTTTACTTTACTGTGGCTGAGCTAGTACCCAAGTTCCAAGACAAAGCCCTTTCTACACTTCCCTCCACTTTCCTCAAGCAAAAGGTATCTCTCCCCTGTGCCACCACTGCCCCAGGTCCATGGCAACTACTACCTCGCTACCGCTAATGTTTATTCAAGGCCCGAGGGCTCTTTAATCAGCAGGTGCTGAATCCTGCCAGGCCTGTTCTTTCCATTCGGGGAAGTGAGTTCCCTTCTGACCCAGGGCAGGCCTAGAAATGCTGTCCAGGAACTAAGGCCTGAAATCAGGGACTTTAGGAGTCTGCTTGGTGCTTTATTTTACTGTGGCTGAACTGGTACCAAGTTCTCTTCCCTCTCCTTTCATCAAGCAGAAAGAGTCTGTCCCCATGGCCACCACATCTGGGATGCACTGGTTCACACCGGAAGCCAGCATGGTACTGGGTCTCACTCAATGCCTGTGGCAATTACTGCCTGGCTACCGTGATGTTTATTTAAGGCCCTCCAGGGGCCCAAGGACTGTCCTGGTTGGGTCCCATTGCCACTACCAGTGACCATGCCCCCTTTAGAGGTGGAGTTGCTGTGTGCTCACTTGTGTCCCTTGGAACACAAGAATCAGCCCATCTGGAATCCTCACCACCAGCAAAGCTCCAACACAGCCTCTGCAAAAAAATCATAGCCTAGGCCATGGAGGCAAGTGGGTATACTTGATAAAGAGTGGCTCCCCAAATAGGAAGAATGGAGGTAGGTGATTGAGGGTTATAGATCAGCTTAGAAGGAGAAGAAGGGAGAGATAGGGCTTCTATGGGGAAAAAAATGTAAGCTTTTAATAAAGTTTGTTCATGCAATTTTTCATCAAAGTGCATGGTTAGTCTCCATCCCGGCTAGAAGCTTTTCCAGAGAGTAGATTTATAACAGCTTCACCCTAAGAAACACTGTCCTTAACAAGACAAGGAAATCTCAGAAAAGGCTTCTTTCTACATCTGCTTTATTTCAAATGGTTTCAGTTTAAAGTACTCTTTATGCCATTCTGGTGAGCTGTGGGTCTCTTCAGCCTCAAGAAGCTGTATAGTTTCTATTCTCCCATTTGTTTCTCACTCATGCAAACTGGTCACCAGGAGAACAGATCCAACTAGCTTGCTGGAGAATAGGACACTCCACGGAGAGTGCTTCAGTTATCCCAGCCATCCAAACTGAGGTATGATAAAAACCAGTGAGCCCCAGTCGCCCAAAAGTTGAACTCAAACTCATGAGCCAGACCAGCTGAGGCCAGCCAAATAAGGCCCAGACAAGAAGAACCACCAGCTGACCCAACCCAAATTGCCCGCCAATAGAATAGCCATTGTTTTAAAATACTGAGTTTTTGGGGTGATTTGCTATGCAGATATAGATACCTGATAGATAAATGTATAGTTTTTTGAAAAACTAAAGTGATAGATGATTTAATAAACTACAGTCATCACTTGGTATCCATAGGAGATTGCTTTCAGGACTCCTAAGGATATGAAAATCCCTGGATGCTCACATCCCTTATATAAAATGGCACAGTATTTACATGTAACCTATGCACATCCTCCCATCTACTTTAAATCATCTCTAGGTTACTTATAATACCTAATACAATGTAAATGCTGTGTAGATGTTTGTTACACTGTATTGGTTTTTTATTTGCATTATTTTTTGTTGAATTTTTAATTTTTATTTTTTCCTTATAATATTTATGATCCACAGCTGGTTGAAGACATAGATGCAGAATCTGTGGTTATGGAGGGCCAACTGTAAAGGTTGTTTAATCATCAACATTAAATTATTGGTGGCATGAAAACCACCATGATGAAAAGTTCAAAATTTCAGAATGACAAATCGGAAATTTATTAAGCTTTTCTACTTGTTTGTTTTATATGAAATAAATAAGGAATTAGGTTAAATTTAAAGTCAGGAAATGGGAACCTTTCTTTATAACGCAAGGCATAGTAATTATAGCAAGGGCCTTATTGTACCCACTAGATACTACTGAGTCAAACAACTTAGCAAAATCCTAAAAATACTAACCAGGCTTTCAGTACAAATTTGAACAGTGTGTTTGAGAGGTGAGTGAAAGACAAAATCATATTGATACAGGAGGTAGATGGAGAAGAGCAGGTGAAAACCACATAGACTAGGTTTGCTCTCAACTACTAACTCAAAAGGGTGGTTACTGAGAAAAAAAGCTGTTTCACAGCCTCAGGTTTCATGCATTGATTACTGGCTTTAAAAAAATTATTATAACCACATACCCAGCCATTACTGTTATGTAAGATTGGACAACTGAGTGTGTAATGATGGAGCTTTAAGCCTTTCCTAGATGCTTCTGGCATTAAACACTGCCAGTTAGGATAGGAAACAGCATAGGAAAGGCAAACCATTTCTCCTCCCCTATTGTCATTCTGAATTACATTATGTCTTAAGCTAGAAGGAACTAGCTTGCCATTTTAAATAATAATAATTTTAAAAATAAAGTGAGTTTTGTTTATCTTGATTTCTGAGGCAGAGATACCCAGAAACATGTTATGTATCCAAAGTACACTGGGTTGCAAAGTAGGGATTTTTGTTCCTTGGGAGAGTCATTTAGCATTGCTTCGTCTTGTCATCTGTGTATGTGAGAGCAATATAATGTGGTTTTTTTTTTACAGATATTTATGACAGGATTAGTTTCAATCATTTCTGTTTCAATGCAAGGCAGTTGTTGAAAGTCTAAGTCTAGTTGTCCCCTGAAATAGCACATGATGTTTTTGGGTGGTGAAGATGAGATACCTTTAACAATAAAGCTCCTCTCACAGCAGAGAAATGGCCATATGGCCATTAAAAATTATACTATGTCAACAGAATGAAATGCAAAACTATATCTACCCTGTAATTACATCATCGAAAGATTACAAATGGGAGTGTAAAAGGCTGCAAATATTTTAAAAATAGAAATATGTTAATCTATTAGCCAATAAAATTTATTTTAAATTTTATGTTACCATTTTTATAATAGTGTTCAGAAAATATATATTTCTTTCCAAAAAAAGTAGACAAACAATAACAGTAGTATAAACACTCCTAAATATTAAATTGCACAACTCTTCATAAAAGAATTCAGCAAAGTTTCTGGATACAAAATTAATATATACAAATCAGTAGTACTTCTATACACCAACAATGACCAATGTGAGAATCAAATCAAGAAATCAACCCCTTTTACAATAGCTGCAAAAAACATACTTAGGAATATACCTAACCAAGGAGGTGAAAGACCTCTACAAGGAAAACTACAAAACACTGCTTAAAGAAATCATAGATGACACAAATAGAAATACACAAATAGAAAATCATGAATGGGTAGAATCGATATTGTAAAAATGACCATGCTGCCAAAAGCAATCTACAAATTCAACACAATTCCCATCAAAATATCACCATCATTCTTCACAGAATTAAAAAAAAAATTCTAAAATTCATATGGAACTGAAAAGGAGCCCATATAGCCAAAGCAAGACTAAGCAAAAGGAACAAATCTGGAGGCATCATATTACTTGATTTCAAACTATACTATAAGGCCATAGTCACCAAAACAGCATGGTACTGGTATAAAAATGGGCACATAGACTAATGGAACAGAATAGAGAACCCAGAAATAAACCCAAATACTTACAGCTCCCTGATCTTTGGCAAAGCAAACAGAAACGTAAAGTGGGGAAAGGACACCCTATTCAACAAATGGTGCTGGGATAATTGGCTAACCATAGTTAGAAGAATGAAACTGGATTCTCATCTTTCACCTTATACAAAAATCAACTCAAGATGGATTAAAGACTTAAATCTAAGATCTGAAACTATAAAATTCTAGAAGATAACATTGGAAACCCTTCTAGACATTGGCTTATTCAAGGATTTCGTGACAAAGAACCCAAAAGCAAATGCAACAAAAACAAAGATAAATTCCTGGGACTTAATTAAACTAAAGAGCTTTTGCATGGTAAAAAGAAAGTTAGCAGAGTAAACAGACAACCCACAGAGTGGGAAAAAAATCTTCACAATCTATACATCTGACAAAGGACTAATATCCAGAACCTACAATGAACTCAAACAAATCAACAAGGAAAAAAAAAAAACAATTCCATCAAAAAGTGGGCTAAGGACATGAACAGACAATTTTCAAAAGAAGATATACAAATGGCCAACAAACATATGAAAAAATGCTCAACATCACTAATGATCAGGGAAATGCAAATTAAAATCACAATGCAGTACCACCTTATTCCTGCTAGAATGGCCATAATCAAAAAATCAAAAAATAATAGACGTTAGAGTGGATGCAGTGAACAAGAAACACTTCTACACTGCTGGTGTGAATAGAAACTAGTACAACCACTATAGAAAACAGTGTGGAGATTCCTTAAATAACTAAAAGTAGAACTACCATTTGATCTAGTAACCCAACTACTGCATATGTACCTGAAGGAAAAGAAGTCATTATGCGAAAAAGATACTTGCACATGCATGTTTATGGCAACACAATTCACAATTGTGAAAATGTGGAACAAACCCAAATGTCCATCAATCAACGAATGGATAAAGAAACTGTGGTATATATGTACTGTGGAATACTACTCAGCCATAAAAAGGAATGAATTAATGGCATTCACAGCAACCTGGTTGAGACTGGGGATTATTATTCTAAGTGAAGTAACTCAGGAATGGAAAACCAACATCGTATGTTCTCACTCATAAGTGGGAGCAAAGCTATGAGGATGCAAAGGCATAAGAATGACACAATGGATTCTGGGGACACAGAGTGAAACAGTGGGAAGTAGGTGAGGGATAAAAGACTACAAATAGGGTGCAGTGTATACTGCTTGGTGATGGGTACACCAAAATCTCACAAATCACCACTAAAGAACTTACGTAACCAAACACTACCTGTTCCCCAACAACCTTTGGAAATAAAAATGTTAAATTAAATTAAAAATTTAAGAATCACACAACTCTGACATAAGGTATCAAATTACAGCTTTGAGCCATATCGAAAGGCTTGATGTTAGCCTCTTCTGGGAATTCATATGCTTTTATTCTATCCTGAAGCAAACAAAGGATTCCTCAAAATCAAGGGCCCTGAATATGTGCTACAAGTTTCTCAGAGTACTTGCTTTATCTAAGTTTAAGAAATGCAATAAATAGTCAGAATTCTGTGAACATATGTGTAAATTAGATCAACAGCTTGATGAAGGTACCATTTTTTAAACTGAAAATATATAGTGCCTTAAGACTATAACATTCAAGCTCAACAATAGCTTATAAAGCAATGATCTACAGAAGAGAAATGACTTCCCATAATTGGGCAGTTTTTATTACAGAAATCAAAAAGCTTTATAATTACTCTACACATGTGTCTTAACTAACAATATTGATCACAAGCCTCACTTTAAACTCTTTGTTTACATTTACATCTTCTTTCTTATGTCTCATTCACAGTTCCTGAGTCTTTTGCTGTGCATTACCTTCAAGGTCCAAAAGTATAATATTGAATATTGAGTCACTAAGTCATCTTGTAAAGAATTCATGATTGCATTATTAACAACTACTATTATTGACAGTGTGTGAATTACTCTATCAAGCATGTTACATAAACTTCATGACAACACCGTGAGATAGCTTACTCCCCCCATATTATATAAACATGACATACATGAAAAGTAAACCTCAGAAAAATTCAATAATTCACCCAAGGAAAAATAGGAAGTAAATAGCAAAATCAGGATGTAAACCAAGTATAACTCTAAATTATTTTATTATTATACTTTAAGTTCTAGGGTACATGTGCACAACCTGCAGGATTGTTACATATGTATTAATGTGCCATGTTGGTGTCCTGCACCCATTAACTCGTCATTTACATTAGGTATATCTCCTAATGCTATCCCTCTCCACTCCCTTCAGCCAACGACAGGCCCTGGTGTGTGATATTCCCCACCCTGTGTCCAACTGTTCTCATTGTTCAATTCCCACCTATGAGTGAGAACATGGAGTGTTTGGTTTACTGTCCTTGCAATAGTTTGCTCAGAATGATGGTTTCCAGCTTCATCCATGTCCCTACAAAGGACATGAACTCATCCTTTTGTATGGCTGCATAGTATTCCATGGTGTATATGTGCCACATTTTCTTAATCCAGTCTATCACTGATGGATTTGGGTTGGTTCCAAGTCTTTGCTATTGTGAATAGTGCTGCAATAAACATACGTGTGCATGTGTCTTTATAGCAGCATGATTTATAATCCTTTGGGTATATACCCAGTAATGGGATTACTGGGTCAAATGGTATTTCTAGTTCTAGATCCTTGAGGAATCGCCACACTGTCTTCCACAATGGTTGAACTAGTTTACAATTCCACCAACATTGTAAAAGTGTTCCTATTTCTCCACATCCTCTCCAGCACCTGTTGTTTCCTGACTTTTTAATGATCACCATTCTAACTGGTGTGAGATGGTATCTGATTGTGGTTTTGATTTGCATTTCTCTGATGGCCAGTGATGATGAGCATTTTTTCATGTGTCTGTTGGCTGCATAAATGTCTTCTTTTGAGAAGTGTCTGATCATATCTTTTGCCCAATTTTGATGGGGTTTTTTTTCTTGTAAATTTGTTTAAGTTCTTTGTAGATTCTGGATATTAATCTTTTGTTAGATGGGTAGATTGTAAAACTTTTCTCCCATGCTATAGGTTGCCTGTTCACTCTGATGGTAGTTTCTTTTGCTGTGCAGAAGCTCTTTAGTTTAATTAGATCCCATTTGTCCATTTTGGCTTTTGTTGCCATTGCTTTTGGTGTTTTAGTCATGAAGTCCTTGTCCATGCCTATGACCTGAATGGTATTACCTAGGTTTTTTTCTAGGGTTTTTATGGTTTTAGATCTGACATTTAAGTCTTTAATCCATCTTGAATTAATTTTTGTATAAGGTGTAAGGAAGGGATCCAGTTTCAGCTTTCTACGTATGGCTAGCCAGTTTTCCCAGCACCATTTATTAAATAGGGAATCTTTTCCCCATTTCTTGTTTTTGTCAGGTTTGTCAAAGATCAGATGGATGTAGATGTGTGGTATTATTTCTGAGGGCTCTGTTGTTCCATTGGTCTATATCTCTGTTTTGGTGCCAGTACCATACTGTTTTGGTTACTGTAGCCTTGTAGTGTAGTTTGAAGTCAGGTAGCATGATGCCTCCAGCTTTGTTCTTTTGGCTTAGCATTGTCCTGGCAATGCGGGGTCTTTTTTGGTTCCATATGAACTTTAAGGCAGTTTTTTTCCAATTATGTGAAGAAAGTCATTGGTAGCTTAATGGGGATGGCATTGAATCTATAAATTACCTTGGGCAGTAGGTCCATTTTCACAATATTGATTCTTCCTATCCATGAGCATAGTATGTTCTTCCATTTGTTTGTGTCCTCTTTTATTTCACTGAGCAGTAGTTTGTAGTACTCCTTGAAAAGGGCCTTCACATCCCTTGTAAATTGAATTCCTAGGTATTTTATTCTCTTTGCAACAATTGTGAATGGGAGTTCATTCATGATTTGGCTCTCTGTTTGTCTGTTACTGGTGTATAAGAATGCTTGTGATTTTTGCACATTGATTTTGTATCCTGAGACTTTGCTGAAGTTGCCTATCAGCTTAAGGAGATTTTGGACTGAGACGATAGGGTTTTCTAAATATAAAATCATGTCATCTGCAAACAGGGACAATTTGACTTCCTCTTTTGCTAATTGAATACCCTTTATTTATTTCTCCTGCCTGATTGCCCTGGCCAGAACTTCCAACACTATGTTGAATAGGAGTGGTGAGAGAGGGCATCCCTGTCTTGTGCCAGTTTTCAAAGGGAATGCTTCCAGTTTTTGCCCATTCTGTATGATATTGGCTGTGGGTTTGTCATAAATAGCTCTTATTATTTTGAGATACATACCTTCAATACCTAGTTTATTGAGCGTTTTTAGCATGAAGGTCTGTTGAATTTTGTCAAAGGCCTTTTCTGCATCTCTTGAGATAATCATGTGGTTTTTGTCTTTGGCTATGTTTATATGATGGATTACATTTATTGATTTGCATATGTTGAACCAGCCATGCATCCAAGGGATGAAGCCAACTTGATTGTGGTGGATAAGCTTTTTGCTGTGCTGCCAGAGTCGGTTTGCCAGTATCTTATTGAGGATTTTTGCATCAATGTTCATCAGGGATATTGGTCTAAAATTCTCTATTTTTTTGTTGTGTCTCTGCCAGGCTTTGGTATCAGGATGATGTTGGCCTCATTAAATGAATTAGGGAGGATTCCCTCTTTTTCTATTGATTGGAACAGTTTCAGAAGGAATGGTACCAGCTCTTCCTTTTACCTCTGGCAGAATTCAACTGTGAATCCATCTGGTCCTGTACTTTTTTCAGTTAGTAGGCTATTAATTATTGTCTCAATTTCAGAACCTGTTATTGGTCTGTTCAGGGATTCCACTTCTTCCTGGTTTAGTCTTGGGAGGGTGTATGTGTACTAGAATTTATCCATTTCTTCTTGATTTTCTAGTTTATTTGTGTAGAAGTGTTTATGGTATTCTCTGATGGTAGAGAGTGGGAGTCTAAGTCTCTTTGTAGGTCTCTAAGGACTTGCTTTATGAATCTGGGTGCTCCTGTATTGGGTGCATATATATTTAGGATGGTTAGCTCTTCTTCTTGAATTGATCCCTTTACCATTATGTAATGGCCTTCTTTGTCTCTTTTGATCTTTGTTAGTTTAGAGTCAGTTTTATCGGAGACTAGGATTGCAACCCCTGCTTTTTTTTTGTTTTCCATTTGCTTGGCAGGTCTTCCTCCCTCCCTTTGTTTGGAGCCTATGTGTGTCTCTGCACGTGAGATGAGTCTCCTGAATACAGCACACTGATGAGTCTTCACTCTATCCAATTTGCCAATCTGTGTCTTTTAGTTGGGGCATTTAGCCCATTTACATTTAAAGTTGATATTGTTATGTGTGAATTTTATCCTGTCATTGTTATGATAGCTGGTTTATTGTGCTCGTTAGTTGATACAATTTCTTACTAGCATCTATGGTCTTTACAATTTGGCATGTTTTTGCAGTGGCTGCTACCGATTGTTCCTTTCCATGTTCAGTGCTTCCTTCAGGAGCTCTTGTAAGGCAGGCCTGGTGGTGACAAAATCTCTCAGCTTTGTTTGTCTGTAAAGGATTTTATTTCTCCTTCACTGATGATGCTTAGTTTGGCTGGGTATGAAATTCTGGGTTGAAAATTCTTTTCTTTAAGAATGTTGAACATGGCCCCCACTCTCTTCTGGCTTGTAGAGTTTCTGCCGAGAGATTCGCTGTTATTCTAATGAGCTTCCCTTTGTGGGTAACCCAACTTTTCTCTCTGGCTGCCCTTAACATTTTTTCCTTCATTTCAACTTTGGCGAATCTGACAATTACGTGTCTTGGAGTTGCTCTTCTTAAGGAGTATTTTTGTGGCATTCTCTGTATTTCCTGAATTTGAATGCTTACCTGCCTTGCTAAGTTGAGGAAATTCTCCTGGATAATATCCTGAAGAGTGTTTTCCAACTTGGTTCCATTCTCTCCATCACTTTCAGGTGAACCAATCGGATGTAGATTTGGTCTTTTCACATAGTCCCATATTTCTTGGAGGCTTTGTTCATTTCTTTTTACTCTTTTTTCTCTAAACTTCTCTTCTCACTTCATTTCATTCATTTGATCTTCAATCACTGATACCCTTTCTTCCACTTGATCAAATCGGCTACTGAAGCTTGTGCATGTGTCACGTAGTTCTCGTGCCATGGTTTTCAGCTCCATCAGGTCATTTAAGGTCTTCTCTGTGCTGTTTATTCTAGTTAGCCATTCATCTAATCTTTTTTCAAGGTTTTCAGCTTCTTTGCAATGGGTTTGAACGTCCTCCTTTAGCTCAGAGAAGTTTGTTATTACCGATCGTCTGAAGCCTTCTTCTCTCAACTCGTCAAAGCCATTCTCCGTCCAGCTTTGTTCTGTTGCTGGTGAGGAGCTGCATTCCTTTGGAGGAGTAGAGGCACTCTGATTTTTAGAATTTTCAGCTTTTCTGCTCTGGTTTTTCCCCATCTTTGTGGTTTTATCTACCTTTGGTCTTTTATGACGGTGACGTACCGATGGGGTTTTGTTGTGGATGTCCTTTCTGTATGCGAGTTTTCCTTCTAACAGTCAGGACCTGCAGCTACAGGTCTATTGGAGCTTGCTGGAGGTCCACTCCAGACCCTGTTTTCCTGGGTATCACCAGCAGAGGCTGCAGAACAGGAAATGTTGCAGAACGTTGCTGCCTGATCCTTCCTCTGCAAACTTCGTCTCAAAGGTGCGCCGGCCTGTATGAATTGTCAGTCAGTCCCTACTGGGAGGTGTCTCCCAGTTAGGATACTCCCAGTCAGGAACCCACTTGAGGCAGTCTGTGCGTTCTCAGATTTCAAACTCCATGCTGGGAGAACCACTACTCTCTTCAAAACTGTCAGACAGGAACATGTAAGTCTGCAGAAGTTTCTGCTGTCTTTTGATCAGCTATGCCCTGCCCCCAGAGGTAGAGTCTATAGAAGCAGGCAGGCAGGGCTCCTTGAGCTGCGGTGGGCTCCACCCAGTTCGAGCTTCCCGGCTGCTTTGTTTACCTACTCAAGTCTCAGCAATGGTGGACGCCCCTTCCCCAGCCTCGCTGTCACCTTGCAGTTTGATCTCAGACTGCTGTGCTAGCAGTGAGTGAGGTTCTGTGCGCATGGGACCCTTGGAGTCAGGCACGGGATATAATCTCCTGGTATGCCATTTGCTAAGGCCGTTGGAAAAGTGCAGTATTAGGGTGGGAGTGTCCTGATTATCCAGGTACAGTCTGTCACAGCTTTCCTTTGCTAGGAAAGGGAATTCCCCGACCCCTTGCGCTTCCTGGGTGAGGCGATGCCCCACCCTGCTCTGTGGGCTGCACCCACTGTCTGACAAGCCCCAGTGAGATGAACCTGGTACCTCAGTTGGAAATGCAGAAATCACCCGTCTTCTGCATGGCTCACGCTGGGAGCTGCAGACTGGAGCTGTTTCTATTTGGCTATCTTGGAACCTCCCCAACTCTAAATTAATTACATTTTATCACCTCTACTAGGAAGACCTCCTATCTTGTCAAGATGATCAACTAAATATATTCTGCATAGACAAACAGATGAGAAAATCAATTCATCCATGATCCCATTATATGACCTCTACCAATAAGTAGAATAATATTAATTTTTGCTTGTCTACAATAATTCCACATTATGCCTGTGATTCCTACATAATTGTTAAGTGTGCCTTCTTTCACTCTCAGAAGTGTCTCAGTTAGGGTAACAAAGTTAATGGTCATCCTACTCATAAGGACCATTGTTAATGTGTAATAAATGGGAGTAGCCAAGTAGAAATTGATTTCACAATGGTGTTGTGAAGTATATGTAGGGTATTCTGTCTCTTTCATGTAACAAGGCAGAGCAGAAACCCTGACTATCCTGATGAAAAAAAAAACATGTATACTACATAAAAATAGTTTTACAGTCTTCCTTTATGAATTATTAACCTGACAAGAAAATAAGGAATACTTTGAAGAACCTAGAAAAATAAGACAAATAACTAAAGTTGGTTTCTCCCTTGAGGGCATAGGCCAAACTGGGTGAACTTGAGTTTTCATAGCATCACAAAAAACAGAAGACAGGAAATAAAGTGCAGGATCTGTCCAAATAGGAATTTTAATACATTCGAACATTCTCAAAAAGCCAAGGCAACATATGGCTTCATTTAATATTGATTAGAAATAAACCTACTCCACCATGGAATGTAACGAAAACCTAAAAGAGACTTGGTATTGAATATTTTTTACCTCAAAGTAGTCTTCCCATGGGTTTACAACCTGAATTGATGCTACCTTAACTTACAGTGATCGCAGGAGTAGAAAAGTGATAGAAATGGTGCAAATCTTCTTTGTAGAAATCCACTTCCAAAAAGAAATCTCAAAAGACAAAGGTAAAGCTGTAAAAAATGAGCTTAAACTCAAAAATCATAAAAAATGCAAGGAAACAAGGAATCTTGAGGGAAAGACAACAGAAACAACAGCACAAACAGATTCAAAATTTGTTTATATCATAACTATCAAACATAGAATATGAAATAAATATTAGTATGTTTTTAAATGATGAAAAATATGAATAAATATAAAAAGATGAAGACAATGACCAGTAAATTTTTAAAAAAATTAAAATAACTTCTAGCAATGACAAACAATAGTTACTGAGTAGAAGATATTCGCACTCACCATCAACAAAGAGCTCATATACAGAATACACAGAGAAGTCCTACAAATCATTGAGAAAAAGAAAGACAACTTAAAAATGTAGACAAAAGTCTTGGGCATGCCCTTCATGAAAGAATGAACACAAACAGGCAATAGGCATATGAAAAGGCACTAGACCTCAGTAAGAATCAGTGAAACACTATTAAAACCCAAATGAGTTGCCACTACGTGCTCATTGGACTGAAAAAAATAAATTCACACCTGGAAAAGTAAGCATTTATTGGAGAGAATATGGAGGCCTAGAAACACTGCTTGTGGAAATGTAACTTGATAGAACTATGTAGGAAAAAAAGTGTTGCTATCTACTAAATAGATGTCTACCAGTTGTTTCACTCATGGCATAGGAAACTGTGTATTTCCAAGCCCAGAAGTCATAAATAAGAAATTTAGCACATTTTTCAAAACAATCCCATTGTATAAACAACCCAAATGTCAGTCATAAGTAAAAAAGATAAATTTTCTTTATCATATTCATGCATAAGAATGTTATAGAGCAATAAAATTTAACAAACTAGAGCTACCTACAATCATACAGATGATTTTTACAAACATAAACTTGAGCTCTTTAAAAAATGGAAATACAAAAGAATACAAACAGAATGACTCCATTTCTATAAAGCTCAAAACCAGGCAAAACTACATTCTCTTCTTTGGAGAGAAATGAAAATAAAACTATAAGAAAAGCAAACAAAATAAATACAAATTTAGGATTGAGGCTGCCTCTGGGAAGAAGATAGGCTTCAAGGAGAGTGCACAAAGGACTTTAAAGTTAACGCTAATGTTCTTCTTAAAATGGGTGGGACACACATAGGTGTTCGTTATTCTTTATGCCTAACTCATGTTGTGTAAAATGTTTCTACTCAATATTTTATGTAATAAAGAAACTTTGCCAGGTGTGGTGGCTCACGCTTGTAATCCCAGCACTTTGGGAGGCCAAGGCAGGTGGATCACTTGAGATTGGGAGTTCAAGACCAGCCTGACCAACATGGAGAAACACCATTTCTACTAAAAATACAAAAATTAGCCAGGTGTGGTGGCACATGCCTGTAATCCCAGCTACTCAGGAGGCTGAGGCAGGAGGATCCCTTGAACCTGGGAGATGAAGGTTGCAGTGAGCAGAGATCACACCATTGCACTCCAGCCCAGGCAACAAGAGTGAAACTGTATCCCCCCCCCCAAAAAAAAAAAAAAGGAAAAGAAAAGAAACTTTGATGACTTTTTGAGGTTGAAAAATTGTGACAGAATGTATTACATGTATGATATTTATCACAAATTTGCCAGCATACCACCTTTACATGGAAAACAACCAAGAAGCATAAGTCAAAAACCCTTGAATTTATTATACAGAGGTGAAGGCAGAATATCTGCTACCTATAGTAACTTACTTCTCACAAAGGATTCAGTATTTCTAGTTCCAAAGATCTGGACTGGTTATTTTCACTTCATAGTTTAAAAGGTAATGTTATCTCTGATGGTTTTTCTGTATTACATCCTGAGGAGTTTGGGAGTTTTTAAGAGAGTCGTTAACCCAGGTGATTAAATTGTGCCTCATCACTAGACAATTACAAAATATAGTGTGAACTGCTAAGAATCCTGGGAAACATGATTTAAGGAGAGTGACCAAAAAGGTTCACTAGTTTCTTGTTGTTTAACTTAGCAGTGAGCGTTTAAGAAGTCTATCTTGCTGAGACAACACTAGATTAAGGAATCCTTGAAGTCTCAGTTCACACAGTGTTCTCTGCTTTCTCAAAACCTAGCACAATGCCTGGGATGTATTTCATAAACATTTCTTGAATAAATAAGTAAATAACGAGTAAATGGAAGACTTCCTTTCTTCCTTTTATTATATCCATCCAGACATTGTAAAGAAATCAGAACCTGGAAATACTTTGTCAAAAAAATTTATTCTTAAAGTGCTTACAGAAAAAAAGGGAGGGCTCCATCTATTTTTACAAGTTTTTTGATATAAATTAGTTTTCTGCATAATTTACCATTTTCTAAAGTCCGAGGCTATGAACAAAAAAGCATTATCAATCGATGTTCAGAGTGAAGACAACCTTATAAACTGAGAGACTGACATTCCTTCTGCTACGAACTAATATCTGAACCATAAGGGGTAAATCCTGTAAAACTACACTGCAATGATTTTTCAGCTACATTGCTTTGGGATTCACAAAGTCTCAAAGTGAAGGTAGAAGTCGCTGTCTCTATTGCCACTGCTGAAATGAAACAACCCTCTATTATAACACAAAGATGTTATCAGTTTTATTGAGAGAATTCACACACTAAAAATTTCACCCACTTAAAGTGTATGAATTAGTGGTTTTTTGTATATATACAGAGTTGGGCCACCATAACCACAATCTAAATTTAGAGCACTATTTTTATTTTAAGATTAATCCATTTTGTATCTTCTATGAGTAATTCTTTTCCTTATTATGGCTAAATAATTTTTTCATCATATAGATATACCCTATTTTGTTTATCTGCTCATAAAACAATGTACAATTTGGCTGATTTCACCTTATGGCTACTATGAATAATACTAAAAATATTTTTATGTTGGTTTTTTTGTAGAGATATTTATTCTTTTCTCTTGAGAATGTACCTAGGAGTAGAATTGCTAGATCATAGGTTAACTCTACGTTTAACAGTTTCAAGAACTGACAGGCTGTTTTCCATTTTCCATTTCCAACAGCAATGAAGAGGGTTCCATTTTCTCCATATGTCTACTAACACTTGTTATTTTTCTGCCTCTTTGATTATAACGTGATGTCTCAAGGTTTTGATTTGCATTTTTCTAATGATTAATGATGCTGATCACCTTATCATGTGCTTATAAGCCATTTGTATTTTTGGTGAAAAATAGCTATTTGTATTGTTTACCAAGTTTTTAACCAGAATGTCTTTTCATCACTGAGTTACAGTTATTGATATATTCTGCATGCAAGTCTCTTATCAGATATATGTTTGCAAATATATTCTCCCATTCTGTGGGTCTACTTTTTACTTTCTTGATTATATACTTATAACCCAAAATGTTTAATTGGAGGTAGGAAATTTAAATATTTTTCCTCTGTTACTTGTGCTTTTGGTGTCATATCTTAAGAAACCATTGTTCAACCTAAGATCATAAAAATTTACTCCTATGTTTTTATTGAAAAGTTTTATAGGTTTAGCTCTTATATTTAAGACTTTGATCCACTGAAGTTAATTTTTTCTACGGTATGAGATAGAGATCCAGCTTTATTCTTTTGCATACAGATATTCAGTTGTCTAACACTATTTCTTAGAAAGGTAATTCTTTCTCCATTGAATTGTTTTGAAATCAGGGAGTGTGAGTCCTCTAGTAGCTTTTCCTTTTCAAGATTTTTTGGTTACTCTGGGCGTCTCGCATACTATGCGAATTTTAGGATTGACTTGGCAATATCTGCAAAAAATGACAGGCAATATTTTGATAGAGATTTTATATTGAATGTGTAGGTCAATTATGGGAGTATTGCCATGTTGACAACATTAAGTGTACCAACTCATGAACGGGGATATCTTTCCATTCTTTCAGATCTTTTAAAAATTATTCTAACAATGTTTTGTAGTTTTTAGTATATAAGTCCTGCCATTATATTGTTAAATTTTTTCCCAACTATTTTATGATTCTTGATGCTATTACAAATGGAATTGGTTACTTAATTTTTTCAGATTCTTTGTCAATAGTATGTGAAAATAAAATCAATTTTATTAATTTTATTGATCTTATATTCTGCAACTTTACTGAACTTGTTAATTAGTCCAAACAGTTTGTTAGTGGGTTCCCCAGGATTTTCTATATACAAAATCATGTCATTTGTAAACAGAAATAGTTTTACTTCTTCTTTTCCAATATAGATGCCTTTTATTTCCTTTGTTGCCAAACATCCTGGCTAGAACCTACAGTACAATATTGAATAGAGGTGATGAGCACAAGTGTTTTTGTCTCCTTCCTTATCCTAGTGGGGAAGACCTTCAGGCTTTCAACATTATGTATGATGTTAACTGTAGGTTTTCCCAGATGTCCTGTATCAGATACCTTCTATATCTAGTTCATTGTTTTTAATAAAGAAAGGATACTGTTTCATCAACTGTTCTTTTTTATATATTGAGATGATCATGTACATTTCATCCTTTATTCTGTTTATGTGGTGATTTTCTTATGTTAAACCAACCTTGCATTCCTGGGCTAAATTCTACTTGGTCTTAGTATACAATCCTTTTAAATTTCCACTTAGGCTCTTGTGCACCCCAACTGAAATTCAGCCACAAGGCAAAGAACTGCTACTTTTTTCAGTAATGCCTGGAAGGTAGGGCATTTTTACTAAGCTGAGGTTTCAGTCAGATCAAATAGCTATAATATCCAGGAACAGAGATTTTCTATAAAGTTGCATATTTTGGACAAAATATCTACTGTGCTTTGGAGTAAGAACGTTTAATGGAGCTCCAAAAATTGTCAGTCCTTCTTGGTTACAAGACTACCAGCAACTACCATGCCACTGAGCTAGGAAAGAGGAGATAAGAATAGTGTCAAGTTAAAACATCAAAGACTGGCCGGGTGCAGTGGCTCATGCCTGTAAGCCCAGCACTGTGGGAGGCTGAGGCGGGCAGATCATGAAGTCAGGAGACAGAGACCATCCTGGCTAACACCGTGAAACCCCATCTCTACTAAAAATACAAAAAAATTAGCCGGGCATGGTGGCAGGCATCTATAGTCCCAGCTACTGGGGAGGCAGAGGCAGGAGAACGGCATGAACCTGAGAGGCGGAGCTTGCAGTGAGCCAAGATCATGCCACTGCACTCCAGCCTGGGTGACAGAGCAAGACTCTGTCTCAAAAAAAAAAAAAAAAAAAATCAAAGACCCTACTGGGTTTTTTTTATTCGATATTCAGTGCATTGTTTTCCTTTTCAGTTTGTTCTGTGCCTTTGGTTAATTTCTAGAGCTCTGAAATGGTTGCCTTTAGTTTTGCTGGTATTTTCTTTGTTTTTAAGGGAAAGCAAGTTCAACAAGGTCCACACTCCACCAATTCGGAAGATGATCTCCACCCATATAGTGTTGCCTGAATTCAGAGGATAGTGTATGTACAACAGGACATGACAGTTGTTTTGTTTCCTTGTAGTGACTTTGCATAATTTGTTATGGAAATTCAAAGTAGATGTACACAGGGCCATTTTTTATTAATTCAGTCAACAAATATTTATAAAGTATCTACTAAATACCAATGAATAAGACCATATATACACCCTTAACAAGGGTACAGTCTGGAAAGAGGAGAGAAACTAGCTTTTGTTGAGCATATACAATTTGCTACTACTATGCTAGATATAGTACTATCTTAGACTGCAGGAAAAGAGAAGATAAGTAGAAACTTCATCTAAAAGTCAACAATTTAGGTTGAGTCATGAAGAATGAGTAGGAAATTATAACTAGACCTCGTGCAGAGAATATTTCTAGGTAGAGAGAACACTGACTTCAGATAATGAAAGATTATATTTCAGTAAGGATTATTATTAAAGGTCAGATAATTCCTGCCTATTTAGTGTAACTCAACCCAACACAATTTGGAGTAAACGTTAAAAAAAAAAAACTGAGTAACAAATCTATACTTAACTAAGTTTTTAACACTGATACAAAAAAACAGATAACTAAACAAAGATAACTTTGTCATTATTACATAAACCTAAGTGTTTTATAACAATTAGGAGATGATTGGTTCTACTAATTGTGCTGTATTGTCACAGTCAACTTCAGGGTCTGCAGGTGTAAGTTCCTGTTTATTTCTGCAAAGTTAAAAACTAAGTTAAAGTAGTTTAAACTCTTTACAAAATTATTAGATCCAATTTTGTTTGAAAAATAATGTGGGAGGAAGAAAAATAAGAAAATCAGCTTGGTTTTGACCTGCCATCACACACAGTCAGAGCTGCTCTGATTAATGAAGACATTACCCGATGGGAAGAGCAAGTGAAAGAAGCTCTTGACCTCACAGAGCTGGAACAAGTTCATGTGGGAGTTGAAAAGAAGATTTTAAAATATCAAATGTATCTTTGTCATCAGCTCTAGTGGCATGGTATGCACCTCCAGAAAGAAAAATGAATCCTGTAAAGTCAAATTTGGACCAAAGCTGCCTTCTGTAAAAACAAATTAGAATATATCTTTCACAAGACTTGAAATTCATTTTGCAATATTTTCAAGTGCTACCAGTGCTACCACCCTCTCACTTCAAATACATAAAACCAATTCCAAATAAAAAGGGTTTTGAGCCATGCCAATGGCTGGTACTAAACAATGCTATATTATAATTATATATAAGACAAATAGTAACTTAGCTGGGGGAGAAAGTCCAAAGATGAATTACCTACTGTGCCAGTTGAAGTGTTTCTGTGATAAGTAACAAAAGCTATAACAATATGGGTCTTAAAGGATAAGGGAATTTACTACGTCACTGAACAAAACTTTGGAAAGAGGTTGGTCCAGAGTTGGTTAATTTGGAGCTGAATAACATAATCAAGGGTCTGAAGAACTCTCTTTCTCTGTCTTTGTACTTTGTCATTCTCAGAGTGTTGCTTTCATTTGAAAATTTGTTTCGTCATGATCACAAGATGACTGCCATTGCTCTAAGAATCAACCCAATGAACCACCAGGTCCAAAGTCTAGTAGGTCAGCTACTTCACAAGTCTCTAACAGGGGGAGAAGCCCGTAGCCACTGTATGTGACCACACGGGCTGCATACTTCACAAACCCAGAGGAAAAGTCACACAACCCACAATGAGTAGGGCAACCTACAGAGATGACCAAACACAGCAGTTCTAAGATTTCCTTTTCTAGAATCCACCAGAATAAATATCCTCAGGATTGGAGACTGGGTCCTGTGTTTATGCCTTGCTTGCTGATGAGCCTGGGAAACCAAGTTTCTTGCATGTTCAGTCTCTGTTGTGGAAGGCAGGCTCAGCCAAGCACACTCTGCCAGCAAATAAAGGAGAAAGAAAATGCTGCTGGCCATGTAGTCTACGTATCTGCCTCTCATTTGCCTGTGATTTAGTCCTAATATGACCACTTGTCGGGCATGGCATATACCTATGTTTCCAATTATCCTTATTGAAATATAATCTTTCATTCTTTTCCTTTAGTTTCATTATTAGTAGATTCAAGTTAAAAGTGTTGATCACTTAATCAGAATGAAAATATATATAAACAAGTTAGTAAGATATAGCAAAAGTCACAAAAATATACATGGCTTTTGTCCTGTAATACTACCTCAAAAAAAAATCAATCCAAGAAGTACTTTAATATATGTGATCAAATTTTTTATATATATATATACACACACACACACATACACACACACACAGATGTGTGTGTGTGTGTGTATTAGTCCGTTCTCATCCTGCTATGAAAAAATACCCAAGACTGGGTAATTTATAAACCAAAGAGGGTTAACTGACTCACAGTTCTGCATGGCTGGGGAGACCACAGGAAACTTACAATCGTGGTAGAAGGGGAAGTAAACATGTCCTTCTTCACATGGCAGCAGGAGAGAGAAGTGCTGAGCAAAGGTGGAAAAGTGCCTTATAAAACCATCAGATCTCATGAGAATTCACTCATGAGAACTGTATGGGGGTAACTACCCCCTTGATTCAATTACGTCCCCTCCCACAACATGTAGGGATTATGGTAATGACTATTCAAGATGAGATTTGGGTAGGGACACAGTCAAACCATATCAATGTGCAAGAAAATGTTAATAATGAATTTAAGTGTTGAACACTAAATAAGCACCTTTGAGGACATTTGGATCGTATATAGAAGTAATTTTGTTATTTTGATATTATCAAATAACTCAATGCACTCTTTAGAATTATCAGATAATATATATTTGTTGAATGACAACAAGGTAGAAAATAGGAGTGAACAAATATAGACCCTACCCTGACGAGACTGGCGACTTACTAGGCAGGCACAATATTCATGGTGTGATCTCAATTTAGAACAAATTATCAAAGTCTGGCCTAAAAAACTGAAGGACTCATTTTAGAGAGATAGATATTAAAGCTGAATATTGAGAATGAAAAAGAAACTCAGTCAAAGGCCTTGGAGACAGGAATTAATATCAAAGTTCAGCAACAACATCTTGCTTTTCTAAAATGCTGTACAGTTTACCAAATGCATCTCCCTAGTAAAGGACACCTTGTAAACTCCATTTTATAAGAAACAACTGTTCAGAGGAGTTAAGTAACTTACCTAGTTTGTATACAACCAGTAAATAGATAAAAATTAGACTCAAACAAGGAAGGAGTTCAAGACCAGAAACCAGGAAATAAGGTGACATACATAAGCTCCAATGCAAACAATCTTTTTTTTCTTTTTTTGGTAGCCACATATTTTATTTCCTTGATATAATTATGAGTCTTTTAGGGGGAAGAAAAGATCCTTTACTTAACTCTATAACTTTTGACAACTAAACACATAGAAACATAATTAACAATAAAAGGCCACAATAAGTGCCAGAAGATTGGAACACCTGGGTGTTCAAGGCAAGATCTGTGTCTTCCTAATCTTATTTGTTCTTAATGCTGTCATTGACAGGAGTTTAGGATTATTATTTTCCTTTCAAAGAACAGAACTCTGATGTATGTACCGACTTGTCCCACCTCATGTCATCTAGTCGTCAGAAAAATAGAACCCACTGCATTCCAATCCAGGACCATTTTTTCATAATACAAAATTTTACCGTATTAATAAGTCATCCTGAGGGCTATCTTTCCTTGATCTAGAGGTCGTATTTTACATGAGAAAATATGTTTGGGGTTTCTGAGTAACAGCTTTTGCTCCAGGCAGATCTAACCAACCAGTTCCTTGGAAGCATCTGTTATTTTTCTTTTACGTAGTGAAATACTACATCCTGGGTTGAAGTGCAGCATGTGTTGGATTAAAAAAAAGAAGAAAGACAATTACCATATATTTTGTAAACATCTACAATAATATTTAATTATTTGGGGCTAAATAAATTTTGTTACACTGTTAAAGATGAGGATATCTGTATCTGGGTGGAAGTTGGAGACAGAAATACATAGCAATTGGTTGCTTTAATTTTCACAAATTGGTTTTCAGTTTTTCTAATGTAATAATTCCAATGCTTGCTTATTTTTTCTTTAGAGGATATCTGAAAATAACATAATTTGTTTTATAATTTGAAGTCGTTTTCTTTTTTATAGCCACAATTCTGTGTAGTATAGGGCATGGTGGCTCACGCCTGTAATCCTAGCACTTTGGGAGGCCAAGGCGGGTGGATCATGAGGTCAGGAGTTCGAGACCAGCCTGGCCAATATGGTGAAACCCCATCTCTACTAAAAATACAAAAATTAGCTGGGTGTGGTGGCGGGCGCCTGTAGTCCCAGCTACTCGGGAGGCTGAGGCAGAAGAATCACTTGAACCTGGGAGGCAGAAGTTGCCGTGAGCGGAGACTGCACCACTGCACTCTAGCCTGGGCGACAAAGCAAGACTCTGTCTAAAAATATACATATATATATATATATATATATATATATATATATATATATAAGAGTCTCTGTTTTTCCTAACATGTCATTAACCACCTTTCGATTGTCACTCTTAAATCAAAAGTACTCCTAAATGTCAATTTATAAAAATTTGACAATTCACTCCATTGTTCATACTGTTCTTAAAGCGCTCAACAGTGGTATCTGTGAAAGAGCACACATTTCTCTCATTAAAAAAAAAAAAAACTAGTTTAATAATCTCAGACATTAATTTTTTACAGAAAATATTTTCATTCCTGTTGCTGTGTAATGTCAACCACAGCCACTCCCAAGTATTTAAACTCAAAGGACATGCTGAAATGAACTGTATTAATTAAAGTACATTACCAACCCTATCTACTCCTCCCCTAGATTACTAATTTGGTCCTACCTCCAAGGACAGAGCAAAGTGGTAATTGGTAGCTTTTCCAGGACTTAACGAGCACATAAACTTAGACAACCATGACAACCATTCCCACTTTGTAAAATATAATTTTTATGACTGCCATTCAAGTTTGCCCAGCCTCAGCATGGTTTGCAGATTTCCTTAACAGAGGATGATAACAATCATGCTGAGTTATAGCCTACCAAATATTAAGCCAAGAATCCATGCTTTATTCTTAGGAGACATTAAAACCATGGCTCTATGTATAGATTTCTGGCATGGACAACATGGCATAGGATCCTCAACTCATCTAAAAGAGCATGAATTTCAATTCAGGGTTTGTTTTTTGTTTTGTTTGTGTTGCTTGTTCTAAGCAAGAGAGAGATGTAAATGAGATGAGCTGCTGACCGTTGTGTTAGGGTATTGGTGAGGATCCACAATCCACAGGCAGTACAAAGGGTTAGTAGACCTTTCAGTAACAGGAAATTAGAGGAGAAAATTGGAGCAAATGAGCCCAAGAAGCATGTTAGTTTATTTCATCTTTCAGGGAAGAACTTTTAGAAGTACATTTCTGCTAATTTATGCTCTAAAGCTGGCATTCCCATTTCTCTTCCCACCTGCCCCTGTTCTAAACAAGTAATCTATCATTTTAAACATAATGCTGTGTTGAAAAAAATAAAGGAATATCAATATCTTAAAATAACTCTAACTGTGGCAATTGTCTGATTTTGAACGGCCTTACTGTACATTATTCTGTGTCACTTAAGAGTTACATTGCTGTGTTGGTAACAGGGCTTTTCAGAAATGTAATGGCTTTTTCAAAAACCTCCTCATTTCTCTGAGCCACCTGGAGAGGATGTACATTTCTCAATGCCTTTCCCTCATGCCCCATTAAGAAACGAATGGCTTCTGTGGATCCCACTCAATTTAGAACTCAACTTTCTCTCTTTTTATTTTTATAATTTTTTTTGTTTTCATTTCTTGGCTTAAAACCACAGAAATTTATTGTCAAGTTCAGGAGGTCAGAAGTCTGAAATCAAGGTATCCATAGGGTTGGCTCCTACTTTGAAGCACAGCAGGAGAGTCTGCTCAACGCCTCTGGCCTAGGTATGGTGGTTGCCAGCAATCCTTGGTATATATTGGCTTGTGGCAGCATAACTCCAATCTGCCTCCATTGTCCCTACACCATTCTTCTGTGGGTCTCTGTATCTGTGGAACTCACCTTTCAATAGCAATGCGAGATTTATTTGGTTTCTACCTGAATACAGAATTTCAGAAGTTACTGATGATGTACTCACATGTAGAAGACCTAGTAGTAAAGAGAAGTTCTTGAAATTTGACCAAGAATGACCACAGATCCTGCTTTTAACCATGCTGGTTCCCTGTGTACTCAGATCTGAAATCTTCAATGTCTTAATACATGAATATTTCATATACATCTATTGATTGAGTCCTATGAATAGACATATAGAAATTAAAGTCAGATATCTCAAAGTTAAGTTTGTTTTAACTTTGACCACTGACCTTCCTTTCTATACTGATAACCAGAGTAATATTTTCAAATGAGAAATAGTTTAAAATGCCAAAAAAATACAAAAAGCTGTAAGATAAATTAATGGTCTACATATGAAGCAAACTAAAATGTATGATTTTTTAGCAGGGGTTGCAGTATTATTTTAAAAGAGACATAAAGAATCCATTTGTTCTTGATACTAGCAACATGTCCTCTTGAGTGGCATGGGTTAGTGTTTACGGATTACATTTTCTTAAAAGCCCAAACATACTACTTGATTTTGAAGTAAACAACACTTATGTAATTATAATATTGTAAAACCTGCTTACTGAATTTTAGTTTTTAGAATCAATCTGTGGGATAAAGCATAGCAAACTTAATAGTAATCACATTTGAAAAATACTACACACACCTATACCGCTAATGTCATACATGAAAATTAACTCCAGGAAAGGACAGAGTATTTGACATTTAAAGGATATTATTTGCAAAATTAAAAACAAGTGGTAGGCTGATACCAACCATGGTTAGAACTTCCCTAAATCAAGAAAACTGATAATTGACTAGAAAAGACGGGCAAAGTTTATGAAAGGATAGTATGCCAAAGAAATAAAAAAGAGAAAGATTCTCAAACTCATTGGTAATCATGGAAAGGCAAATTAAGACAACAATAATACATTATCTCTGTCCTATCAGATCAAAAAAAAAAAATGTGACTGATAAAATCTCATTCACTATCAGTAGGCATGTAAATTAATAATTTCTTCTCTAAACAATGTGGCATTACCTAACACAATTTAAAATGTTCATATCCTTGACCGTTTATTTCTACATGTAGTAATCTGTTTCTTAATATTACTCAACCCAGTAACAAAGATGCATATAAAATATTATCACTGAACATTTTGTTAACAGGAAAAATTAGAAACAACTATCTTTTAACAGCTGTGTGGCTGTGTTATGGTGCATTTATTTATATACATTAACTGGAAGAAATATTTCTGAAATATTGCCTGAACAAAAACAAGTACCAGTGCAATGTATATGGCTGTATGTTTTTATTTTAAAAAAAAAAAACAGTGAACTGGCTAGGCACAGTGACCCATACCTGTAATCCCAGCACTGTGGGAGGCTGAGGAGGGAGGATCACTTGAGACCAGGAGTTCAAGACCAGCCCAGGCACCATGGCAAGACCCTATCACTACGAAGAAATTTTTTTAATTAGCCTAAGATGGTGGTGCATGCCTGTAGTCCCAGCTACTCAAGGCTGAGACAGGAAGATCACTTGAGCCCAGGAGTTCAGGGTTACAGGGAACTATGATCCTGCCATTGCACTCTAGCCTGGGCAACAGAGCAAAACCCTAATTCAAAAAAAAAAAGTGAATTAACATCTACATGTATTTTCTAACATGGAAATGGTTGCAAGCACTAATAATCAGTAAAAAGTGTAAGCCATGATGAATTGTTTTCCTTTTAAAGATATATAAAGAGTTCTAGGTCAGTAAGGAAGACAGAAGGAAGAATCATAGTTTTTAACAATAATGTATCAATTATTTTCTGGGAATTATTTTTTGTGTGATAAGTAAAAGGCAAAAGGAATCTATTCTATATCACTATAGACTGGCAATAAAACCATCCTAAAAAATAAGTAAAAAGAACCAAGGACATGGGTGAAGGAGGAAATGGCCATCCTGAACCACACAGCCCCGCCTCTCCATTTCCATGCCAGCACTACTTAGCTGGGTTAAGAGTTGCCATCCTTCTGTTTCCAACATTCTAGGTTGAAAGTTTAAAATGTAAAGGATCAAATCTTGCAAAAGTGAATCTCTCCTACTTAAATTCATCAAAAGAAATGGTTATCCCTTTGAATTTGTCACTCTTCTTTATAAAATTTGATCACTTGGCAATAAAATCCGGAACCAAGGGAAAACTAAAATGAAGCAGAATGTATCATTTAATGAGAAAGTAAAGGTGAGAATCCTGCCTCAATTCAAAAATATCAACTATTAACCATTAAGGAGATGATACTAAAACACTAAATTACCAGAAGAAAATACTACAGTAAAAATTACAGCAGCCAAAATAGTACATTCGTCAAATGGTTAAAGTAAAAGGGTATACAATTTTATTTATTAATTGTTGAGCTTGGACTAGACTTTTTTGAATACCTTGTCCATATTCATTTGATAAACAACAGGCTAATGATATCCTGTTAGAGTGGGGCACACATCTAATGAGAATAGTAATTCATCATTGTGATTTTCCAAAGTTTCATATAGCTCAGGATATATCAAGGAATTATAAACAAATGAGAAAATGTTTAATTGATACTTTTTAAAACAATGTCCAACTATGTCTTACCTGCAAAACGTCTGGGAATTGATGACTTCAAGACTTGTCTTTCATAAGTGTATAATTAATGATGAATCCTGCAGCAGCCACAGAGGCCAGATGACTAAAAACTCAGAAAATTTACAATTTTTATTTCAGTTAGGATGGCTAGCTTGAGTTCTACTCAAGTTATGGACAGGGAAAACGTTTTTTCTGTATTTGATTTAAGTTTAGCCTAATAAAAAATGGCCTTTTATCCAGATTTAGACACAGAATATATCATAGAGATTGAAGTTATTGTCCTGAAGACATCATCTGAACAAGTTTCCTGCATTAAGAAAAGTAAAGAGCTTTCATTCCCACTTTACAGATAAAGAAATTTGAATTTAAAGAAGAGATTACATGAAAAAAGTAAACTGACAACCTGATCTTCCTATAAGACCACTGATACTTCCAGTCTACTATGTTATATATTCTTTTTCCAAATTCATTCTATGGTACCAGTGTGCAGTGGCTGTGCTATTTTAGTTCTGAACAGAATTAATGGAAGGTGTTAATAACGAGGAAGTGCATAAGGACAGGGCTGCACTGCAATCTATTTGAATTAGTTAAGACAATCAGAATTTTCACTTTCCAGCCTTCCTTTCTAGTCTTCTCAAACCCCTGCACCTAGAATTCACATAATTCATTCTAAGCATTTAGCTTTTGTATATATTTGTCTTTTATCTTAGAATTTCATTCAAGAGAAATCTATAAACAATTAGAAGGAGACTACTTATTATAAAGAGTAACATTTACTTTCTTTTCATCTGGTAGTGGTGATGTATTTCTTCCTCTCCCTTTTACTTTCTACTTTTGTTCTTATAAAGAATCTACTTGCCTGGATACTTTGACTTTATGCTGCCTTATGAGAAAGGGCTTGTTTCTGTTGATAAGAGGATATATACAGAAATCTTTTGAGCATGTTTTTTTCCTCCATTCTTCTTTTCAAATTTCTTATTTAAAAAAAAAAAAAAAAAAAAAAAGGATGGGCATGGTGCCTCACACCTATGATCCTAGCACTTTGAGAAGCCAAGCCGGGCAGATCACGAGATCAGGAGCTCGAGACCAGCCTGGCCAGTATGGTGTAACCCTGTCTCTACTAAAAATATAAAAATTAGCCAGGCATGGTGGCATACGCCTGTAGTCCCAGCTACTTGGGAGGCTGAGGCTGGAGAATTGCTTGAACCCGGGAGGCGGAGGTTGCAGTGAGCCGAGATTGCGCCACTGTGCTCCAGCCTGGGTGACAGCATGAGACTCTGTATTTAAAAAAAAAAAAAAAAAAAAAAAAATTCTGGATAATTCCACATTGCTTAAATGCATAAAACTCTGAAGAAATGAAGAAATTCAAAGGTGAAAAACAGATCCTACTTCATATCAGATCAGTAAGAAACCATCTAGCTTTGGACTATAAAAAAGCACCTTGGGTTACCTCTTCTATCCTTTTCTTATAACAGCCTTCTTTACTTTTACTGCTTCATCTGACTGTATTACAGCAGTGACTTTAGTCTGTGGCTTTGATTAAACAACAAGGGCAGCCTGAAGCAATGATACAAGGTTTAAGAGACTGAAACCGCTGAAATATTGAGCACATTTATCGTGTGCTGAAATAGATCGGCATAGTGCAAATAAAGCTTAGGAGACACGTCCATCTCCACTACAGAAATGAATTTAATGAAACTTGCTTGCTCTTGAGTGCTATTTACTTTTGCTTTGACAGCTCAAATCCTGTCAGAATACTGTTTCTCTGGAATAAAGTTGTAGTGACCATTATGTAGCCATTGGAAATCTTTGGTTGCACAAAGGGTTTCTGGAAATGGGATCTAAACTTCATGTTCTTCAAATTACTGAAAGGTAAAGAAAAAAGGATAGCTAACAAATAATAATTAAGAATATTATTGGCTGGGCACAGTGGCTCACATCTGTAATCCCAGCACTTTGCGAGGCCAAGGTAGGAGGATTATTTGAGGCCATGATTACAAGACCAGCCTGGAACAACACAGGAAGACCCTGTTTCTACAAAAAAAGAAAAGCATATTATGTGTTAGGAAGGCAGCAAGAGGAGTAAGTGATCCTGCTTTAGGGTGTGTGAGTTGAGATGGGAAAGGGATAAAAAGAGTATTATCTTATATTTATATTCCAACATTAATTTTTCAGGATATTTCTGTATCTATTATCCTTACCACAATCCCAAGATATCAGTAGATTAAGTATGACTATACATAACTCACAGAGAAGTCTGAGGGCACATGGATGGTGAAAGAAGTGGTACAAAAATCAATCTTTAACTCCTAATTTTTTATTCTCCTCACTTATTTGTTGTTGTTGTTATTCCCATATATTTATTCCTATTTTGGTTCCCAAATTCTTTTTTCTCTTCTCTTGGATCCTACATTGCTATTTCCTATTTTGGTTCTCATATTCCTGGGGCCCCGTTCATACCATTTAGGGTTAAAGTACCTAATTCAATGCTTGAATTGAAAGCACTCAATAAATACAAATGAGATTTACTTGAATTATTTATCCAGTCAGTAAGATTCGCTCACTTTTGCCTATTATCTGTTGTGTTTCTACAAGAATATCTCTAACTATCCCTTATTTCTGCCTGCTGTAGATCTTTAATCTAAATCAGCAAGAAGATATATGCCTTTTTACAGAATACTCTACACACAGAAAATCCCAAACCTTCCTTCAAATACCAACTTTCAAAACATTTTTGAGAATGTCATCTCTTGTCCGTAGGCAATGGGAGTGCACTAAAATACACTCTTGATTTGTCCAAATAGCCCGGGGTAAGAATTTCTATAACAGACTTTCCGCTGAATGTAGACAAAATTTGCTGAACATAGACAAAATTTTCCCCAAAGGGGACTCCAATTTTATCTGCCTTGGGAAATTGAAACTAAAGAGCGAGGGTGAAGGAAGCTTTTTTAAAAATTCTCTGGATTAAGGAATTTAAGTGAAAGAAAGACGGTCTTGTCTACTCCAAGTCTCATTTAAACAGTTGGATTTCCATTGGAATGGTCGTCTCTTTAAACAAAGGTGTTATTTTAATGAACATGAAAGGAAGCATTTTACCTCCTCTTACACTTGGAACTGAAAACATTTTGTTGAGGAGAACAGAAGAGGTAACACGTCACTGAAACCGAAATATAAGCATACATACATAGAAATTGGGAATTTACATTGCAATTGACTTTATTATCTTCTTTGATTTAATATTTACTGACTTTTTTAAAGAAATCCGAATACTCTTCTGACATCAGACGCTTAGAGAAGCAGTCCTCACATTGCATCAAAACCTACCAGATTTTGAAGATTAAGCCTTTTGAATCATTTAAAGTGGTAGGAGTGAGTGGCTGCAAATCCTCATCTATACTTTAACAGCACTTTAATATTTCAGTTACTTTAAACCATACCTTTGCTAATTCCAGTCAAGTTACACTGAACCACTGTAGCCACTACATTGACCATGGCATCAAAGACAGGAAGTAATTATAGCTTTTTAAATAATATCTTCTAATCTATGCTCTTATTAAGTTTACAGTTCATTCCAATACTTTTTCTTTTAGCATTGGCAGAAAGCTCTCACAGGCTTTTCCCTCTTATCACCATCAGTTTTCCTTTTACTCTTTAACATTCTTATTGAAATGTTTTAGTTACCAAGAGTATCCCCATTAGTGAAGACCTTAATAAAATTAATTATAACTGGTAACTTGAATAAAAGCCTTTTTCTGGGGGAAAAAAAAAAGGTAACATTTTCTATTTTACTCTGAACTTAAAGAAATCTGCTTCTGTAACAGCATTTCAGGTTTCTGGCAGCTCATCCTCCAGTTACATTTAAAATTTAAAGGAATAAATATTCATCTTTAATGAGATAGCATGAAAGCACTTCTGTGTAATCGAAAAGGAATTCATTTGTAAATTTGAAACTTTTTTGACAGAAAGAAAAAACCAAACAAAGCAGCTTTGACCTGTAAAGAAACATTGAATCTTTCAGAACTATTTTCTAAAAATTCACATACTGCATTCAGTGTAGAACTCAAACATGCCCCAAGCACGGAACTGAGAATACTAACCTAACTTGAAACTATAGAGTTTAAAGAAGAAGTTTTACAGTTTCTGCTAGAAAATTCAGTCTGGGGATCAAGAGGACTGGGTTTTTATTCCTACCCTGCTACAAATCTCTGACTTTAGGCAAGTCACTTCACTGGGCTTGAAGGGTGGTAGACATTCTGCTATACTAGGCTGCTTCCAGCCCTATTATTCTAATATTCATAAATTATAATGGATGTCCAATTGTCTTTGGTTCTCCTAATAAATCTACCCAGGTCATATAAGTAATGTTTTGCTGAAAGACAGTCAATCCATGACAAGTATCTAGAGCTTTAAAGTAGAAGAAACATATTTAGTACTTTATGTTTCATTTGAGTTTTTTACCAAATTGGTCAATTTATTTATTCAATATGCATTCCTCCAGATAATCTGCTGAGGGTACAAAGTTGAATAAAACCCAGTTCCTGCTCTTGACAGTTTCATGGTCTACTTGTAAGGGAAACAAGAGTGAAAACATACCATAGCAGCAATGTGATAAGTGCTATAACCAAGGTATAAACCAGGAACAAAGATAAAATTATTTTTGTGCCTAAAGATGACAGGATTACATACAATGAAAAGTGTGCTTTCTAGATATAAAATCATGTCATCTGCAAACAAGGATAATTCAACTTCCTCTCTTCCTATTTGCATGCCTTTTATTTCTTTCTCTTGCCTGATTGCTCTGGCCAGGACTTCCAATACTACATTGAATAGGAGTGATAAGAGAGGGCATCCTCATCTTATGCCAGTTTTCAGGAGGAATGCGTCCAGCTTTTACCCACTCAGTATGATGTTAACTGTGGGTTTGCCATAGATGGCTCTTATTAGTGTGAGGTATATTTCATCAATACCTAGTTCATTGAGAGTTTTTAATATGAAAGGGTGAATTTTATCTAGAAAACCCCATAGTCTCAGCCCAAAATCTCCTTAAGCTGATAAACACCTTCAGCAAATAATCAGGATACAAAATCAATGTACAAAAATCACTAGCATTCCTATACACCAACAACAGTCAAACTGAGAGCCAAATCAAGAACACAATCCCGATTCCCTATTTAATAAATGGTGCTGGGAAAATTGGCTAGCCATAAGTAGAAAGCTGAAACTGGATCCTTTCCTTACTCCTTATACGAAAATTAATTCAAGATGGATTAGAGACTTAAATGTTAGACCTAATACCATAAAAATCCTAGAGGAAAACCTAGGTAGTACCATTCAGGACATAGGCATGGGCAAAGACTTCATGTCTAAAACACCAAAAGCAACGGCAGCAAAAGCCAAAATTGACAAATGGGATCTCATTAAACTAAAGAGCTTCTGCACAGCAAAAGAAACTACCATCAGAGTGAACAGGCAACCTACAGAATGGGAGAAAATTTTTGCAATCTACTCATCTGACAAAGGGCTAATATCCAGAACCTACAAAGAACTCAAACAAATTTACAAGAAAAAAACAAACAACCCCATCAAAAAGTGGGCAAAGGATATGAACAGACATTTCTCAAAAGAAGACATTCATACAGCCAACAGACACATGAAAAAATGCTCATCATCACTGGCCATCAGAGAAATGCAAATCAAAACCACAATGAGATACCATCTCACACCAGTTAGAATGGCAATCATTAAAAAGTCAGGAAACAACAGGTGCTGGAGAGGATGTGGAGAAATAGGAACACTTTTACACTGTTGGTGGGATTGTAAACTAGTTCAACCATTATGGAAAACAGTATGGCGATTCCTCAAGGATCTAGAACTAGATGTACCATATGACCCAGCCATCCCATTACTGGGTATATACCCAAAGGATTATAAATTATGCTGCTATAAAGACACATGCACACGTATGTTTATTGCAGCACTATTCACAATAGCAAAGACTTGGAATCAACCCAAATGTCCATCAGTGACAGATTGGATTAAGAAAATGTGGCACATATAAACCATGGAATACTATGCAGCCATAAAAAAGGATGAGTTTGTGTCCTTTGTAGGGATATGGATGCAGCTGGAAACCATCATTCTTAGCAAACTATCACCAGAACAGAAAACCAAACACCGCATGTTCTCACTCATAGGTGGGAACTGAACAATGAGATCACTTGGACTCGGGAAGGGGAACATCACACACCGGGGCCTATCATGGGGAGGGGGGAGGGGGGAGGGATTGCATTGGGAGTTATACCTGATGTAAATGACGAGTTGATGGGTGCAGCACACCAACATGGCACAAGTATACATATGTAACAAACCTGCACGTTATGCACATGTACCCTACAACTTAAAGTATAATAATAATAAATAAATAAATAAAAAAGAACACAATCCCATTCACAATTGCCACAAGAAGAATCAAATACTTAGGAATACAGCTAACCAGAGAGGCGAAAGATCCCCACAAGGAGGACTACAAAACATTGCTCAAGGAAATCATAGATGACACAAACAAATGGAAACACATTCCATGCTCATGGATAGGAAGAATCAATGTCATTAAAATGGCCATAATCCCCAAAGCAATTTATAGATTGGGTAAAAAAGGGCAAAGGACATGAACAGACATCTTTCAAAATAAGACATATACGCAACCAATAAGCGTATGAAAAAAAGTTCAACATCACTAATCATTAGAGAAATGTAAATCAAAACCACAATGAGATACCATCTCACACAATGCTATGCCTATCAAACTACCTACGACATTCTTCAGAGAACTAGAAAAAAAACTGTTTTAAAACAAATGTGAAACCAAAAAAGAGTCCAAACAGCCAAGACAATTCTAAGCAAAAAGAACAAAGCTGGAGGCATCACACTGACTGACTTCAAACTATACTACAGGGCTGTGGTAACCAAAACAGCATGGTACTGGTGCAAAAACAGATGCATAGACCAATTGAACAGAATAGAGGGCTCAGAAATAGGGCCGTGCACCTACAACCATCTGGTCTTTGACAAAGCTAACAAAAACAAGCAATGAGAAAAAGACTCACTATTCAATAAATGGTGCTGGGATAAATGATTTGTCATATGCAGAAAATTAAAACCAGACCCCTTCCTTATACCATATATAAAAATCAAATCATGATGGATTAAAGACTAAAATGTAAAACCTAAAACAATTAAAACCCTGGAAGACAACCTAGGCAGTACCATTCTGGACATAAAAATAGACAAAGATCTCATGATGAAAACACAAAAACTGATTACAGCAAAAGCAAAAATTGACAAATGGGATCTAATTAAACTTAAGAGCTCCTGCAAAGCAAAGGAAACTATCAGCAGAGTAAACAGACAAACTACAGAATGGAAGGAAAATTTGGCAAACCATGGATCCAACAAAGGTCTAATATCCAGCATCTATATGGAACTTAAATTTACAGGAAAAAATAAATAGGCCCATTTAAAAAAGGGTAAAGGACAGGAACACACACCTTTCAAAATAAGATATACATGCAACCAAAAAGCATATGAAAAAAAGACCAACATCACTGATCATTAGAGAAATGCAAATCAAAACCACAATGAGATATCATCTCACACCAGTCAGAACAGCTAGTATTAAAAAGTCAAAAAATAATAGGTGCTGGCAAGATTGCAGAGAAAAAGGAATGATTACACACTGTTGGTGGGAGTAAATTAGTTCAACCATTGTGGAAAGCAGTATTATGATTCCTCAAAGAGTTAAAAGCAGAACTGCCATTCAATCCAGCAATCCCATTACTGGGTATATACCCAAAGGAATATAAATCATTCTATCATAAAGAGACACGCACATGTATGTTCACTCCAGCACTATTCCCAATAGCAAAGACATAGAATCAACCTAAAAGCCCATCAATAACAGACTGGATAAAGAAAATATTGTACATACACACCATAGAATACTATGCAGCCATAAAAAAGAATGCCATCATGCCCTTTGCAGGAACATGAATGAAGCTGGAGGCCATTCTCCTTAGCAAACTAACAGAAGAACAGAAAACTAAATACCACATGGTCTCACTTACAAGTGGGAGCTAAATAAGGAAAACACATAGACACACAGAAGGGAACACCACACAGTGGGGCCTACTGGAGGGTGGAGAGTTGGATGAGGAAGAAGATCAGGAAAAATAACTAATGGGTACTAGACTTAATACCTGGGTGATGACATAATCTATATAACAAACCCCAATGATACAAGTTTACCTACGTAGCAAACCTGACATGTACCCCTGAACTTAAAAGTTTTTTAAAAAAGTGTGGACTCTATAGCCAGACAGCCTGGGTTCATATCATGACTCCACCATTTACAAGCTGGGTGATCTTGGACTAGTCATTTAAGCTCTCTGTGGCTGTTTTTTCTTCTTTAAAATGGGGTCAATATAGTATCCACCTCATAGAGTAATTGTAAGTATTAAATGAACTAAAATATGCAAGGGTGCTTAGAACAGTACGTTGTTCACAGTAAGCACTATATGTTATTACTATTGTTTTGAAAAATGATTAGATGTTGGCTAGGAGCTAAAAAAATGAAGGGCTATTGGGGCATACAGAGCAGTATATATAAACCGGGTGTTTATATAAAGAAAAAAAATGGCATGTTTATAAAAATATTAGTGAGTTCATTGTGGCTACAATAATGGAGAAATGGGGAAAGAAGGCACTGGTTGGAGGTAAGGGTCATTCCATGAAGGCTTTATACAACATTTAGGCATTTGAAACAACTGACGATTTAAGGACTAGAAACTATTATGTGAGGTCTCTTGAGAGGTCTTGCAGATACAGATCCCCAAAAATTCAGGTGTTAAAAGTAGGAATTTTTTTAGTCTACAGTTTAAACTGGAGGTAGGTAAAAATTTCAGTAATATGTACTGATAAGTACATGATTAGGTTGGTAGTCTTAATTTTCTCAAATAATAAAACCTGAATGGTTAACTTTGTATTTTCATATCTTTATACTTCCCCAGGCTTCTATTTCAAATTTCAAGAAAGAAAACTGTGGACAATAGAAATACTCTCTGCTTATTTGCACCAAAATTTTACTCATACGCTAATTGTATTTTTCAATTCTAATTTTCAAATTTTCTTCAAGTTTCTTTCTTCTTCTTTTATTTTTTATTTTATTTTATTTTATTTTATTTTATTTTATTTATTTATTTATTTATTTATTTATTTATTTATTGAGAGTAGTCTCACTCTGTTGCCCAGGCTGGAGTGCATTGGGACGATCTCAGCTCACTGCAACCTCTGCCTCCCGATTCAAGCAATTCTTCTGCCTCAGCCTCCCGAATTGCTGGGGTTTATAGGTGTGCACCACCGTGCCCTCTAATTTTTGTATTTTAGTAGAAACAAAGTTTCACCATTTGGCCAGGCTGGCCTCAAACTCCTGACCTCAGTGTTCTGCCCTCCTCGGTCTCCCAAAGTACTGGGATTACAGACATGAGCCACCAAGCCCAGACTCTCCAAGTCTCTTTCTATGGAAGCATAAAAGTTGGCCACAGAAATATATAGCTTAATATATCAGGAAGCTGTCAAAATGACCATGGGAAGAATTTAAATAATGATCCAGATATAGACTCTTAAGAACTGTGGCTTTGTGAATAGAATTGTGATATTCATTCTCTGTGTGCTGGTTGTCATCTTATTAATACTTCAACTTTAAGGTAGGACTAGCTCACATTCCATTTATCTCATTTTTACATAGTCAAGAAAGAAAAGCATGGTAGATCTGTCTAAAACTCATGAAATATTCTAAGAATTCTTCATCTAAAAAATCTTCCAGCCATAAATAATAATTAACCCTACTTGGAAGGTGGTTAAACACAAAATCAAAACTCCTGAGGGAAAAGAATGAAAGTCAAATTTTCTTGAATATTTGAGATGGTGCTACCTAGTTGATAAAAACTGAGAATCTTTTAGCTGGCTGTGAAGGAGTCCTAAAAGAAACCTCTATCTGAAAATAGGTGTTACAACCTTGTAGGAAATCTTTATGGATATTTGCAGTCATTTGGAAAATCTAGATGAAATTTGCTCCCCTTCACCATGTTCTCTGCCAGTGAACAGGATCTTATTTTCAAATGGCCTCCATGATACCCCTTTCATTAGATTTTTTTTGCAAATTTTCTTTAATTTCCAAATATTTTTAATAGTAGACTTGATAGAAAACTACTGGATTCTCACTATGTTCTTTCGGTTGAAGGATATGAAGAAAGTTTCTCCTTACACAAACGTGAAGTTGGAGAAGGGAGGTTATTTTAATAGTCTTTTCAAATAACTGTGGATTTTACTTTTTAATCCTATATCTATAGGGCCTCCCAGTTCCCCCACTTTCTTTCTGTGCCTTAACTGAAAATCACAGAGTATCATGACAGCTCTGTGACCCAGCCAGCTGCAGATATTTTCCCAGCAGGCTGGAACCCAAACCAGGGCCTTGAACATTCCTAGGCACTGATAACAGTATCTAGCTTGTCCAAAACACTGAAAGAAACTGGCTCCAGCCCTGAGTCAAATTCTTTAAGCCCTCATATAAATTCTATCCCCTGATCCCCTCACTGTGGACATACCTAGGCAGAACACCCTTTTCTCTCACCATCCAGCTCAAGGATTGCTACAGCACTCTACAAGGAAGTTCCCCTAATAAATGCTTTGAACTGATCACCCTGGCATTTAGTGCTGATTTCTTTGGAATCCCAACAGTCCGCATCTGGGGTTAGTTTGGGGTATTCCCTTGTGGGAACTTCCCTGCCTCTGTTTTTGGGGCAATTCCAGGCATGGGTTCAGTGGGACAAAACAATATGGGACAAAACAACATCCAGACTTGACAAGTGGTAGTTTCTCCGTTGAGTTGCAATGCGAAATTTGGAACCATTATCAATGAACTTCTCATACTCTGACATTTAAATCATGTATATTCTGATGCATGGTTTTGTACTATCATGCTTTGGTCATTGAGAAAACATTAGTTTACTGAGTTACATAGATCTTCTAAATGTTGATGCCTTTTACCAAATACTATTTAAAAATCACATTCATTTATATTACCACTAATCTCACCAAATGAATCTTTAACTATTGGGGAACTGTCACAGTGGCAAATACAAGTTTTCCAAAATTCTAATATTTAGTTGAAGTCTTAAAGTTTATCACTGGCAATAATTGCTGTGAATTGTTTATTGTTGAAAAAACAGACTCACTTCATTCATTTTCACAAAAATGACTGTTGACCAAATGTACAAATCTGCATAACCACAGTTTACCTGTAATTGTTTCAAGTAAAAATGGTGTTTTATAAATAAGTGACTAGTTCAGCTTGCAACTGAAGCAATCACACAAATGCTTTTTCTCAGGACAACTATCGTACATTGACATACAACAGGAGGGCTTTATGCGGCACGTGTCATTTTTAATGCAAGGTATTAAAAAGACATGCACTCAAGGATCAAAATTTAATGAAACAAATATTTTGCTGCTTCATCAAGGACAGTCACTTTTCCTTTCAATTGTGTGTGTGTATGGCGGTAATGAATACAGTTTGATGCCACAGCCTTGATTTATGTTAAGGTGCCAGCAGTTTTACCATTGCTTTTGAACCATCAGTGCAAATATCAGTATAGCAAAAATGGCAAATAACATATTCATATTATAACGAAAATAGTCTTGACCTCACAAACCTTTTGAAACAGATTGAGAGACCACAAAGGGGCTGCAGACTCCAAATTAGAAACAGCTGCCCTGGCGCTCTGTTCTTCAAATGATTCACGTGACCTCAAATCTCCCCTAGTTTTCTTCAGCATCTCTTCTGTCTATATACAAAGCCCATCAAGCCCAAATTCGAAAAAAATAATTCAGCCAATACTAGCTTTCTCTGCAGCCTGAAATCTAACTAATAGTTTACTTCACCCCACTCTAATTGCTAGCAAGTAGATCATCAGACAAATCAATAAATAAGTAGCCAGGGCTATTGTGATCCATAACACCCACACTTGCAGAAAGCACAAAACTACACCACACAAACAACATAATTAAAGTTTATATGTTTGGGGACCACAGAGCTCTATGTCATCTCACTAGTAAATTAACAGTAATCCTTGGAATATATCCTTTTCTTGTCTGAACTACTGCAGTCTGTTATCCAGGGAGGCATGAGGAAAGAAGCACTTGAGGAGCCCCAGATGACCTGCCACACAGCAGCTGGGATGCTATCTTCAGTTGAGGCTTATGACATCCCTGTTGCTACAGGCCTCCATTTGGTTGGAAGTGCTAAATCTCTTTTTAACTGAACAGTGGCTACAAGTGTTTCTTTTACCTACAGCAAATATGTAATATTTTGTACTCGCTTCTTCCTATTGCTGCCCCTGCCCACTGGAATGCATGCCCCATAAAAGAGGGATTTTTGAGCAGTAATGAGTTCAACAAATATTTATTAAAATATTAAATAAATGCTGACAAAGAATGTTTACTAAGTGTTAAGGGTTGAATTGTGCCCCTCAAAAAGATATACTGAAGTCCTAACCCCCAGTGCCTTAAAATGTGACCCTTGTCTGCAAATAAGGTATTTGTAGATGTAATCAGATTAAGACTTTGAGGTCATGCCCATTTTCAATTCATCTAACTGGCACAGAATAATCTTAAAACTTGAAATAGGTTAACATGATCCTACATTACTGGTACCCAGAGTCACCTGACAGGTGTTTTCTAGGAGAAGACAGCATCATTCAAGGTCTCCAAACAACACACTCTTAGAGAATTCAGCAATGTAAAAAATAATAGCATGTTTTAGACAGGAGATAAAAAGGCTTAAAGAGATTTAATGAATCTGCATTTTCCTGGAAGATGGTAAAAATATTTATGAACATAAAAAAGTCCTAAGTCAATGGTGAATTTCTAGTCAAAGAAGTGGGGCAAGAAAAAAATTAAGAGAATTAGAAATAAAACTAGTACTACTCACAAATTATAAAAGTATGTGTGTGTTCCAAATAAATCAACAAAGAATATTGAATTTTATATGTGAATTTTGAAAGGTGACTGGATACAAAATAAATATATAAAAACCAAATATAGATATACAAATGAGCAAGCATATCAAAAGATGTTAAATATCACTATCACCAGAGACATGCAAATTGAAACCACGGTGAGATATTGCTGATTAGGATAACTACTATCAAAGAAACAGAAAATAACAAGAATTGACAAGGATTCAGAAAAATTGGAACCACTGTGCACCGTTGAGAGTGTCACAAAATGATGCAACCTTTATAAAAAACATAGAGGTGTTTCTCAAAAAATTAAAAATAAAACTGCCATATGACCCAGCAAACTAACTTTTGAATATATATCCAAAATAATTGAAAGCAGGATCTCAAGGAGAGATCTGCACACCCATGTTCATAGCAGCACTATTCACAATAGCAAAGAGGTAGAAGTAACCCAATGTCCATTGATGGATAAGTAAATAAACAAAATGTGGCCTATGCATACAGTGGAATATTACTCAGCCTTAGAAAGGAAAGAAATTCTGACACATGCTACAGTATGGATGAACCTTGAGGAAATTATGCTAAATGAAATAAACCAGTCACAAAAAGACAAATACAGTGTGATTACACTTGTCTGATATATCTAAAGTGGTCATATTCATAGAAACAGAAAATATGAGTGGTTACCAGAGCCTGGGAGGAGAGAGGGAAAGGGGAGCTATTGTTTAATGGGTAGAAAGTTATAGATTTGTAAGATAAAAAAGTTCCAGAGATCTGTTTTATAGCAATGTATATACGCTTATCACTACTGAACTGTATACTTAAAAAATTATTAAAACACTGAATTTTATGTCATACTTTTAGCATAATAAAAAATCAATTATATTTCTATATATCAGCCATATAGAGGATGATTCCCAATGTATGTCTTCATTTATATGAAGTATAGAAATAGGCAAAACCGATCTGAAATTCTTAAGAATATATACTTAGATAGTAAAAGTATAAAGAAAAACAAAAACTTCATTATCATAAAAGTCAGAATCCAGGTTACCTTTAGTGTGGAGAGAGGGGTTGTGATCAGGAAGGCACAGAAAGGTACCTTCTGTGTGCTAGCAATGCTCTATTCATCAGACTCAGTGGTGGAGACAGGGAAGAGAAGGAGACAGGCACATTTGCATTATATCGATATGTGAAGGATAAATCTATGTTTTGTGCATTTTTACCTGTTATTTTTTACAACAAGAAAAATTAGAAAGAAACCAAGGCCCTGAAATATTCTAAGTTTTCTGTATTTGCATAACTTTTAGGTGGCAAAGCTGGAAAACTTAGGTCCATTTTTGTAGCTACTTGTATAAATAAACCTTGATCCATGTTCATTCAAGTCTGAAAGCATTAGACTAGAGAAGATCACAATGACATGTAAGTAAAGACAATCCAAAAGGCAATTCACAGAAACCAAACAACAGTTCAGTGCAACAAGCATTTGCTGAACCTATAAAATGCTCCAGACCTATATTGGATACTGAAAATAGAAAAATAAATAAGACATATTCCCAGCACTGAAGAGTTTTATAATATGGTAAGTGAGACAGACATATCAATCCATCATTGTGATAGAATATAGACAGAGTTATGACAAAAGTATGTGGAAGCAAAGCAGGTTTGGGGGGTATATTTGAGTGCGAAAGACATAGGATTGTGAGAGTTTCAAAGACTCCTGTGATTCAAAGTTAGAATTAATGAATTGAAAATAGGAAAGAGCCTGGGCGTGGTGGCTCATGTCTGTAATCCCAACACTTTGGGAGGCCAAGGCAGGCGAATCACGAGGTCAGGAGATCGAGACCATCCTGGTTAACATGGTGAAACCCTGTCTCTACTAAAAATAATAATAATAATAATAATAAAATACGAATAATTTTCAGGGCGTGGTGACAGGCGCCTGTAGTCCCAGCTACTCGGAAGGTTGAGGCAGGAGAATGGCGTGAACCTGGGAGGCGGAGCTTGCAGATCCCCCCACTGCACTCCAGCCTGGGCAACAGAGCGAGACTCTATCTCAAAAAAAGAAAAAGAAAATAGGAAACAGTGATAAGGGTCTTTTAGGGAAAGACAACATCAGCAGAGCTATGCATAAGGAAAAGCATTGGTATAATGCATACTGCAGAATCATGAAGTATGAGGCAGGAAGTGATGAAGATGAAGCTAGAAGTAAGCAGAGGCCTCATATGCCAAGCTAGAGAGTTTTGTGCATTTAAAATGATGTATTTCTCCCTGCCATCTAGCAGGTTACCAACTTGCAGGGAACAGGTAACATCAGGCCAACAACTAGCTATGAGGTCTTGGATATCACATTTCCACTGTCAGGGCCCTGACTGTTTGTTTATTTGTTAAAGGAGAGCTTGAATTTGATGGCCTCCAAAATCAGTAATGTCTAGATATCTGATTCTAAAGTTTTATGAACCAGTGTTAGACCTGGTAATAAGCTGGTCATTAAAACATTTTTTTCTGTTTAAAAAAAAATGAATAGAGATCTATTTTATATATCTCATAGGAAAATTGAAAGACAAACAAGGAATCATAAATGGTATGTATATAAATAGCCTTATTAATTAGAAAGAGTAGTAAATGCAAATCAAAACTACATATGTTGAAAATGCATCAGATGTAGTGACAACATTTTTTTGGCTCTCTTACTTTATGCCAGATACTTTACCTATATTCTGTTACTTACACCTCAGCAACTTCAAAAATGCCCTTATTGTCTTCATTTTGAACATAAAGAAGCCGAGGTTTGGTATATTAAACAACTTACCCAAACTCCATGCTAGTGTCACACATTTTATCTGCCCTAAACCTATTTCTCTCCTTGGGTTTTCAAATATGTTAGTATCCCCATATAAGTAAACGTAAAGGACATGCTATTTTTTGGGCACTCATGTACTAAATTTATATAATGTTCAGTATTTTCTTTCTCAATTCTACATAATGTTTTTGATTCACTTTAAATGCTTAGAAAAATGGGAAATACAACAAGGATAGCTTTTAGTAACTGAATTACTGTTTATCCAGAAATTAGCTGCTCAGAATAAGTGAAATTGTATTTACAACTGCCAAGATTATACCCAAAATGCTTTTAAGAAGCTCAAAATGCTTTTAAGAAGCCCATAATGCTTTTAATCAGTCACTCCAAATTTATTCATGTGTTGAAATAAGCATTGAAACATCAACAGGAAAAAAAAAAAGATTATACCAAGATTAAATTCAGAGGCTCCTTAAAATAACGATCGACAAGGCAGTCACAGACACTAACAAGTCCTGGTTTCTTTGGGATTATTTCCAAGAAAAGAAAATAAAGATCCCAAGGCCTTGGTCGCTGCTATTGAACAGAAAAGCAAATAATCAAATGAAATAATCAAGACAATTCCAGTGATTCTTCACAGGAGATGTGACTACTTGATTCAGCTGTTGGTTATTTCTCCCTTTAGATTTTTCTTCCTTATAAGAAAACCCTTAAAAAAGTAGTTTTCCCCTAAATCTGACACAATCATTTAATTCTACGTTGAGCCTTTTAGGTTTCTGACCAGCTAAAGGCATCTGATGAACATGACAGCAGGAAGAACAGTCAACACAGAAGCAACAGCCCCAAAACAAGAAATGCATTATAGTGGTTCAAATCTTAATCTAACGGTGGTTCTCAAACTTCAGTGTGCATCAGAATCTCCTGCAGCGCTTGTTAAAGGACAGGTTGCTGGACCTCACCCCCAGAGCTTCTAGTTCAGTACGTCAGGAGTGGGGTCCAAGAATTTGCATTTATATTACTTTCCCTGGCAATGAACTCTGAGAACCACATCTATGCTTAGTTTTGGAAGTGAGACTCTATGTGGAATTTGTAACCAATAAATAGCCTCATTGTTTATAAAGGACTATCCTTCCTGTGTGGGGTTAACTATTCAAAACAGGCCTATTTAGTCATTTGCTAAATATAGGTCTAATCAAACATTAACTGATGATAAGATTAATTGGTAGGGATATGCTTAGTCAGAATTACATATTTGAATTTTTGCTACATATAATTTTTAAAATTATTTATTGAGAAATTGCTATATGGCAAGAACTGGGCTATGTACTTTTTATATACAGTATTTCATTTAATCTTCATGAAAAATCTATGATATAAATGCCACTATTAGCGTATTTCCCGGTTTATAATAATAAAACATGCTTAGGATGATTAATCCACTTGCCCAAATTCACACTTTTAATAAATGATGGAGGCAAGTTTCAATTCAGGCAGTCTGACTCCAGAACTGGATCTGTATTGATTTATACTCTATGACCTCCTGAGTAAAAAACACTGTGACTGTCAGAAATGAAAATTACAATCTCAAACTCCAGATCCAAAATGTGGATAAACAATTTATGAGATGAGCATTGGTATAGGACCACACAGGACATCAGAGCTTCTGTATCATAAGAATGTGTTATAGTTAGGCCACTAAAAGTTTTTAAAAAGAGAGCTTAGTATATAGAAAATCAATAGAGTTGATTTGGCTATCTTTAGGTTAGGTTTCTTTGCAAAGTTTTCTCCATCTTCCTGAAATTTAAAATTCAATGTTGGATGAAACTCAACTGTGAGAGTAAAATGTGCCCAGAAGTAAGAGTTAGGAAATGTTCAAAGGGCGTAGAAAGCTCACTCATTTTCAAGATATCATGGAGCCTGCAGTGTTTCAAAGGAAAAGGCAGGGTCCCGGCAGGTGGTTGTAGCACACAGACCCACTGGCATCCAGGGATAGACAAAATCAGGAGTTGAGGCACCAGATGGATATCATCAGGGAGATGTATCCACACCCATCATCTGGGTTGTGGCTAGAGAAAAACAGGGTAGCAGGTCTAAAACTAGTACTCTTGTCTTAGGAAACAAAATGCATAGAGATGGGATAAACCTCAACTCAGGAACAAGGGATGGAAATACAAATCATAACGTGAGAGACTGAATTGCAAGTAAAATGAAAATAAATTAAGATTCGTAGATATCTACCTGCCGACTTACTGGCCAGCACTAAAGTTTCTAACTGGGCTTAGGGGAAACAAGTTAGAGTTGAAATTTGCCAGAAGAGAAGGACAAAACAAAATCAATTAAATGGCTTTCATACTATCAACTTGCAAGAGAACTGTAGGACTGAACTTTCAGGCTTATCTGTGGAAATTCAGAAGTTGGCAGATGATGCAGAGATGATGCAGGTGCTGACACTCTAAGCTTCCAAGTAAAATGATAAAAAAGTATCACAAATGATCCAGAGCCTTCTATGGAATTGGAGTAAAAAAGGATTGCTGGGGCAATAAGTATATTTGAAGGTTATCAGAAACTAAATTGAATTCAACTTCCAAATCTCCCAAATTTGAGATGAAATCTTCTCCAAACCCCACTGAATTGAGAGAGCAATATATCAAAGAAGGCAATTACAAAAAAACAGGCTTTCAAGGATTTTGAATTCTTAGAAGTAAACTCCCTATCTTGGCTTTGGAATTAGAATGAAAGTGGGCTCCATTTTTATTATTTCTAGAGATAAAGATATGGAAACACACTTTTTATAAAAGCATTTCAATGATTTCTATAATTCAATGATTTGAACGAGCTCATTCAAAACCCTGTCATGTCAAAATGATTGAGACTCACAAATCCACATTTCTAGCCAGATCCAGCTTTGTCCATTGTAGCAAACAGAAATAAATCACCCAGGTTTTTGTAATACTTCAATTTATATACTAGTTCCTAATTTAAAAAAAAAAAAAAAAGAAATTTGGTCTTTAAAGAGTATAAGAATTTCAATCCAATGATCTTTGTCATAGTTAAGAGCATATATGAATAGTCTACATGTGATTTAAAGTGTGATAAAATCTTCTGGTAGAATTATATAAAACTACTGACCAACTCAAGATTTTCTGACATCAACAGATGTAAGATGATTCTGTTAAAGGCCTAAAGAATATGCAACCATCGATGATGGAGTATGTCATCTAATTGTTCCTGTAAGATTTGAGAAACCAGAAGCTTAAGTGGCCTCAAGGGCCCAATTTATAAGTTACATTATTGAGACTCAGGCAGATTATCTACCTCACTTATTAGGAGACCATACAAATTTAATTGGGGCTATTTACATTGGGTTATTCAGAGTTTTAAGGCATTAAACAATATAACAATATTTTCATATAATATCCACATAAACAACTAGACCTAGAAAAGTCAAAACATAGTAATAGGATAATCAGCTGGATAGCACAACCTGAGATTCTAAACAGTGCTTCTCCAGAATCACCTAGAGGTGTTTTTCTTCTGGGGAGATAGAATAGACATATTGTTCCCTATTTCTTCTGCTGTGTGCAGCTAAAATTCCACATATTATACATCACACACAGGTAAACTCTAAAAAGTAAAGCGAAAAAGAGAAGAAGGTCAGGATCCAAACAACATACCAGAAAGTTTCCTGGGTTTTCACTTTTTCTCATATTTCACAGACCTGAAGCTGATAACCCAGAAATATCAATAGGCACACACCAAAAAATACATACAAACATACAAACAAACAAAACCCACAACAAAAGCCTACTCTATTTAACCAAAGAATGGAGAGAAAAAGACAATCTAGGAAGATTTTTTTTAAAAAAATTCTAGAGAATAACCACTCTACTACAGCCAAATACAACAGAAATAAACTATGGCCCTAATTCCAACCACATCAACAAAGACCAAGTGGGGAGCCTAGACTTCAATCCTCATGAGGCTATGAGGGACCCTCCAACATTATAACTGGGATAATGAAAGTGAAGGCTAAGCAGGAACCCTAGACCTTCACCCTCACCAGGCTGTAACAAGGTACCCCAACCACCACCAAACTCTCCTGGTTTCCCAGGGTACAATCAAAGAAAACCAAGGAGAAGGTCAAGACTTTCATTCCTTCCAAGTAATAAGAAGCACTCTCCTCCTGCAATGTCAGTGGCAGTCACACAGAGATCCAGAATCCCACTCACACCCAAAAAGAACAAAGAGTTCCCTCAAGTGAGTGCCAGTGAAGGCCAAACAGAATGGCTGGATGACTTCTTCACTCAACAATAATGAGACAGTGCCCCCCTTCCCCTGTTGGAACAATGCTGAAACAGATTATTTAAATAAAATCCAGAATCTCATAACAAATACCTAAAATGTACAAGATTAAACTGAATATCACTCATTATACCAACGACCAAGAAGATCTTAAACCAAATTTTTTTAAAAAAAGAATCCTAATACCAACATGAAAGAAAAGTTAGAATTATCTAAAAAACATTTTAAAGCAACCATCATAAAAATGCTTCAGTGAGCAATTATAAACATACTTGAAACAAATGAAAGTCTCAGCAAGGAAATAGAACAAATAAACAAGCTATAAAAAACAAATGAAAATTTTAGAACTGAAAAATACAATCAAAAACAAAAAACATCAATGGATAGCCTCAATAGCAAATGGTGAGGACAAAAGTATCAATAAGCTAGAAGATAGATTAATAAAAATTACTTATTTTGAACAACAGAGAGAAAATACACTTAAAAAGTGAATAAGGCCTCAGAGACCTGGGAGACTACACCAAAATATGTAGCATTCCTTTTATCAGAGTTCCAGAAGAAGAGGAGAAGTAAGGCAGGATTGAAAAAGTACTTGAAGAAATAAAACTTCTCAAATTTGGCAAACAACATAAGCCTAGAGATTCAAGAAGATTAATTCAAGAAATTGAACTTCAAACAGAATACAGTTAAAGAAATCCACACCGGGAAACATGTTGGTGAAGGTTTTGAAAACAAAAGACAAAAAAAACCAACAAACCAACCAAACAAAAACCTTTAAAAGAAGAGAGAGAGAAACAAAACTTTACCTAAAAGAGGAAAACAATGAAATTAATAGTATATTTATCACAGAAATCATGAGGGCCAGAGAAAATGGCAGATTTTTCAAGTACTGAAAGAAAAGAACTGTCAACTCAGAATTCTGTACACAGCAAAAATTTCCTTTGGAAATTAAGGGGAAATCAAGACATTCTTAGATGAAGGAAGACTAAGGATTTGTTGGCAGCAGACCTGCCCTAAAAGAATGACTAAAGGAAGTTCTCTAAACAGGTAGAAAACCAGAAGGGAATCTTTGAGTATCAGTGTGTAGAGAGAATAATGGCCCACAGAGTTCAGAGACACAGATGATTATTGCCAGGCCTTGAAAACAAACAGTGTTTGTCCTTTTGGATTTCAAAATTGCTTGTGTCTCTCGTTCCTTTTCCCCTTCCATTTCCTCCCCTTTTTTTTTTTTTTTTTAGCAGGAATCTCTACAATTGGTATTATATGCATGTCCCACCATTGTATTTTCGGAGCAGAAAATTTGTTTCCTAATTTCAGAGGTCCACATATAGAAAGAAATTTCTACAAAATGAATCACACTTAGAGTCTCATCCATACCTGATTGAAATGATTTAGATGGTGAGGTTTGGGGCTTCTGAACTGATGAGATTTAGATGACAATTTGAACTTTCAATAGGTTATGTGATAGGTTGAGACTGTGGTGGATGCTAGGGTGGGATGAATGTATTTTGGATATGGATAGACATAAATCATCATGGGGGTCAGAGAAGGAACTGTGGCAGATGGAATAATGACCCCTTTCCCCAAAAACAGATATCCACATGCTAATCCCTGAAACCAGTAAATATGTTACCTTATATGACAGCAAGGACATTGCACACATGATTAAGTTAAGCTTTTTGAAACAGGGAGATTATCCTGGATTATTGAAGTGTGCTGGTTATAATCACAGCATATTAATAAGAGGAAAGCAGCAAGGTCAGAGTCATATAAGAAGATGTGACAATGGAAGTAAAGAGTTAGAGAAAGAGATTTAAAGATGTTATGATTCTGGCTCCAAAGATTAAGAAATGGGCCATAAGACCAGAAATGCAAATGGCCTCTAAACGTTGAAAAACATAACATATTCTCCCCAGGAGCCTTCAGAAAAAAACACAGCTCTGCCAATACTTCAGTTTTCAACCCGATAAATTTATTTCAGACTTTTGGCCTGTAGAGCTACAAGATAATAAAATTGTGCTATTGTATTCAAGTTTGTGAAGATTTATTACAACAATAGAAAATTAAAACAATGGTAAGCAAAACTCTGTGTAAACACAATTAAATTTCCTTCTCTTCTTGAGTTCTGAATTATATTTGACAGTTGAAACAAAACTTATAACACTATCTGATGTGCTCCTAAATATCTGAAAGGAAATATTTAGAATTCAATTAAATTATAAACAAGAAGAAATGATATAAAGGGCAGTAAAGGCAGTACAGTTTCTGTATGAGCTGGTAAAATAGTGGCACCAGTAGACTCTGATAAATTTACATTAATTTTATATAAATATAAAATTTATATAAACATAAAATATAAATATAAAATGTTATATTTATATAAATATAAAATAAATATATAAATATAAAATATAAGTTTATCATAAATTATATAATTATAATTATATAAATATTATATAAATATAAAATTATAAAAATACAAACTACCACAACTACTATCTATCTATATATAGTTAAGCCCAGAGCAACCACAAAAATAGCTGTATAAAGAGATATATAACTCAAAAACTCTATAGATAAACCAAAGTGAAATTCTAAAAAAAGGTTCAAGTAATCACATGAAGACATGTAAAAGGAAAGAGAGAAGCCAAAAATAAAAAACAGTCTGAAAACAAAAATTAAAACAACATACTTAAATCCTAACATATCAATAATTACATTAAATATAAATGGTCTAAATATACCAATTAATAGACAGGGATTGACAAAGTAGATTAAACAAAAACAAACTCACTAAATGCTATGGAGTTCTGTGGAAATTCACTTCCAATTTAATTGTATAGACAGGTCAAAAATGAAAGAATGGAAAAAGATGTACCATTAACCAAAGGTAAGCACAAATGGCTATATTAACATCAGATAAAGTAGACTTTAAAGCACAGAAAATTACCTGACAGAGTGAGCTATTATATAATAAAAATGTCAAACCATCAAGAAGACACAGCAATCTTAAATTTAAGTATGTATCAAACAAGACAGCTGTAAAATATGTAAAGTAAAAACTGACAGCACCAAAAGGAAAAGCAGACAAATCCACAGTTTTAGTTGGAGATAACATCCCTGTCCCAGCATCTAAAAGAACAGCCAGACAGATAATTAGCAAGGATATAGAAGATCTCAACAACACCACCAACCAACTGTATCTAATCAACATTTATAGAACACTGTGCCCAGCAAAAGCAGAATACACATTATTTTCTCATGACCATGGCCCAAGATAAACCATATACAGGGCCATAAAACAAACTTCAACATATTTTTTTAAATTGAATTTATGCAAATTGTGTTGATTGGTGCAATAAAATCAAATGAAAAATAAACAAAAGAAATATAACAGAAAAAATCTTGAAATACTTGAAAACTAAACAGCATATTTATAAATAATCCATAAGTGAAAAGGAAGTCTCAAAGAAACTGAAAAAATTCTTTGAACTGAATGAAAATATAACATATCAAAGTTTGTTAAAGCAGTATTGAGAGCCAAATTAATAAACTAAGTGCACATATTAGAAAACAAAAAGTCTCAAATCAACAACCTAAAAGCCTGAAAACAGAAGAGAAGAGTAAAATAAATCCAAAGTAAACAGGAAGAAAAATATAATAAAGATAAGATAAGGGCATAAATCGACTAAATTGGACACAGAAAATCAATAGGAAAAGAAAAATCGTTTATTTCTTGAAAAGAACAGTAAAATTGGTAAACCTCTAGTAACACTGACAAAGAAAAAAAGAGAAAACACAAATTTCCAGTATCAGAAGTGAAATGGGATATAACTATAGACCCTGCAGACAACCAGACATCAAAAAGAACGTCTAAAGGAACTAAGGGAACACTACAAACAATTCTATGTGCATAAGTTTTGCAACTTAGATGAAACGAACCAATTCCTTTAAAAACACAACCTACCACAACATACCCAATATGAAAGAGATATCTGAATAACCCTGTAACTTTTGAGAAAATTGAATTCATAATCCAAATATTTACAAAAAAGGAATCTCCAGGCCCAGATGTTTTCACTAGAAAATTCTACCAAATGTTTAAGTAAGATTTTACACAATCTCTTTCAGAACCTAGAAGAGATAATAACACTTCTCAATCTCTCTTAGGAAGTTAGCATGACCCTTTTATCGAGATCAGAGTAAGACAATACCAAAAAAAGAAAACTTCAGGCCAATATCCCTCATGGATTTAGATGCCAAAACTCTTAACATAACATTGGCAAACAGAATGTAGCAAAATATAAAAAGAATTATATATTATAACCCAATGGAGTTTATACCAGGAATGCAAGGCTGACTCAATATGTGAAAACTAATCAATGTAATCTACCATGCAAACAAGCTAAAGACAAAAAAATCACAATGATCATATCAACTAATGAAGAAAAATTATTACACAAAATTCACTACCCATTTATAATAAAAACTAAAAAATAGGAGTAGAGGGGAACCTCATTTCCCCAGGAAAGAAGAAGAGCATTTACAACAAACATTATCCTTAATGGTGCTAGACTGACTGCTTTCCTCCTAAGATGAAGAACAATGTAAGAATGTCTGCTCTCACCACTCTTCTTCACTGTAGTACTGGAAATTCTAACCATTATATTAAGTCAAAAAAAAAAACAAAAAAGAAATAAAAGGTGTACAGATTGGAAAGAAAGAAAGAAAACTTTTCATATTTGCAAATGACATGATTATCTATACAGAGAATTCCAAGGAATCTACTAAACATTTTAAAAATTTCCTAAAACTAATGAATTCAGGAAAATCACAGGATACAGAATAATCATACAAAACTCAATTGCTTTTATACATACTAACAATGAACACATGGAAAATGAAATTTAAAATATAATACCACTCACAGTCACTAAAAATAATAAACAAATACTTAGGTGTAAATCTAACTACAGGACTTGTATGCTGAAAACTGCTAAACCCTGATGAAACAAGTCAAAAAATATCTAAATAAATATAAAGACACAGTGTGTTCATGAACGAAGAGACTGAGCATCATAAAGATGTCCATTTTCCCAAAATTGACATGCCAGTGTAAAGCAATTCCTCTCAAAATCTCAGCAAGATTTTTTTTGTAAATATAGACAATATGATTCTAAAAGGTATATGGAAAGGCAAAGGAACTGAAATGGCTAAAACAATTTTGAAAAAGAACATTAAAGTGGGAGGAATTCATTTACCAGATTTCAAGACTTTTATAGCTACAGTAACCATGACTGTGAGGTATTGTCAGAGAGAGAGACATGTAGATCAATGGAGCAAAATAGAAAACACAGAAATAGACCCACACAAATATATCCAACTGATTGTTGACAAAGGTGCCAAAGCAATTCTATTGAGGAAATACATCCTTTTCAATAAATGGTGCTGGAGCAATTGGACATCTAGAAGAAGAAAAAATTTAATCTAGGCCAGGCACGGTGGCTCACACCTGTAATCCCAGCACTTTGGGAGGCCGAGGTGGGCGGATTACAAGGTGAGGAGATAGACAGCATCCTGGCTAACACGGTGAAACCTCGTCTCCACTAAAAATACAAAAAATTAGCTGGGCAAGGTGGCGGGCGCCTGTAGTCCCAGCTACTCAGGAGGCTGAGGCAGGAGAATGGTGTGAACCTGAGAGGCAGAGCTTGTAGTGAGCCGAGATTGCACCACTGCACTGTAGCCTGGGTGACAGAGTGAGACTCCATCTCAAAAAAAAAAAAAAAAAAAAAAATTTTAATCTAAGTTTCACCCTATATATAAAAATTAATTCAAATGGATCACAGGCTTAATGAATAAAGTACTACTATAGCACTTTTAGTAAAAACGTATGAGGAAATGTTCAGGATCTAGTGCTAAGCAAAAGTTCTATATCTAACACCAAATGCAAAAACTATTTTTAAAAAGTTGATAAGTTGAATTTCATCAAAATGGAAAACACTCACTCGTAAAACACACTGGAAAGAGAATGAACAGACGAGGTACAGTGTGGGAGAAAATATGTGCAAGCTATATATCTAAGAAAAGGCTGCTATATACGATATATAAAGAACATTCTCAACATTCAATTAGAAAATAGGCAAAAGACAAGACAAGAAAAGGTATTTCACCAAAGGGGATATACAGTTGACAAACACATGACAAGAAACTCAACACCTACCCTAAGAGAAATGCAAACTGAAACCACAATGAAATGTCACTACATAACTCAGAATGGCTAAAATTAAAAGTTAGTGATAGCACCTTATGCTAGTAAGGATGTGAAGAACTGGATCACTTACACATTGCTGGTGAGAATGTAAAGCAGTACAAGCACTCTGGAAAAGTTTGGTAGTTTATTTTTTAAAACTAAATTTGCGACTACCATACTACCTAGCAACTGCACTCCTGAGCATTCATATTAAAGAACACAGAGACTACCTCACACTCATTAGGACAGCTACTATAAAAAAAAAAGAAAAAGAAAAGAAAAGAAAAGAAAAGAAAAGAAAATAACAAGTGTTGGCAAGGATGTGGGGTGGAGAAATTTGAACTCTTGTGAACTATCAGAAGAAATGTAGAATGGTGGAAAAAACATAATGGTGGTTTCTCAAAAACATTAAAATGGAATTATATGATCTATCAATTCTACTTCTGGGTATATAACCAAAACAAATGAAAACAGTGTCTAAAAGAAATATTTTACACCTGTATTCATAACAACATTATTCATAATAGCCAAAAGGTGAAAGTCAACCAAGTGTCCATTGACAGACAATGGATAAATATGTGGTATATACATACCATGAAACATTATTCAGCCTTTAAAGGAAAGAAATTCTGACATATGCTACAACATGAATGAACCTTGAGGACGTTGTGCTAAGCGAAATCAGACAGTCACAAAAGACAAATGCTATTATTATTCCACTCATATGAAATACTTAGAAGAGTCAAATTCATAGAGACAAAAAGTAAAATGTTGATTTCCAGGGGCTGGGGTAAGGGGAGAATCAGGAGTTGTTTAACGGATATAGTTTCAGTTTTGCAAGACGAAAAGAGTTCCAGAAATGCGTTGTACAACTATGTGAATGTACTGAACACTCCTGAAATGTATACTTAAAAATGGATAAGATGGTAAATTTTATGTTATGTGTATCTTACCATAATTGTTTTAAATAAAAGAACCTAGACCTCTCCTGCTGTTTCCTCAGCTTGAGAGTTCCCCAGTGGTTCCACCACAACCTCTGTTGCCCCGTGAGCTGAAAATACTGGGAGATCTGCAGGGAAGACACTAGGACACCCCAGAAGCCAGGAAACGGTATGGGACAGATAGGATCAAAAGTCATCCCTCCACCCACCTAAAATGAATGCATATTTGACTGCTTCCTCTTCTCTATGTTTACTTTATCTTAAGTAAAAATGCAGATTCACTGAACGTGAGACAAATGAGTGACTGACTATTACTCTACCCCTTCCACTTACATGTAAAATGTAGATTCAGTGAACACAGATCAAAATATCAAAAGAATGCAACTGCTTGCCTTTTTTATCTACTCTCCTACTTTTTTTCTTTCCTCTTTCCCCTAATGTCCACTCTTTCCCCTCGAAATACGGAAGTCCCCAGACCCTCTTTGGAAAAAGCATAAATCACAGATGTTCCTGTGGTTTGTTTCTGTTTCCTGAGCACATCCTCAACCTTGGCAAAATAAATCTCCAAGTTGATTGACCGGGTAGGGGAGAACATACAGAAAATATAATATTTGTGCAAGAGCCAGAAGTAAACCTAAAGGGACCAAGGGACCTCTATCTGGTATTTCATTAAAAAGTCAATACCATTTCCTTACACCGTTATAAGAAAAATAAAATGTGAACAGTTAGGGAAGGAGTTAAATGTAGAATTTTTATAAAACTTCTCTTAAAATATTTCAACATTTTTTTAATGAAGCCATTTAGCCATTAAAAATGTGATATAAAAAAGTGGTATGCACGGTTAGAATTAAGATGGTTTTATTAAATTCCTGTTCAAGACATTTTAATGATGATCTCCATAAATTCTTGATGGACACCATCAATGAGAAACTGTTCTTACTAGTAGGCAATTAAAAAAAAAAAAAGAAAGAAAACCTTTTTATGCAACCATTCAAAAATTTACAACAGCTGAAATTATATTTAAGGAATTTAAGAGCTCTTCCATTGACAAATATAACTATTCAATTTCTTGTGATAACATGAAGACATTTTAAATGCAAATGAACTTTTCATATCAAGGATTTCAAAATAATGAGGAAGCCTTGATTTTTAGAATACATATATTAGAGAACAAAACCCCGTAGCTAGCTTGGACATAAGTAAAAGGGCCCATCCATGGATGGACAGAAGTATCTGATATTTGACAAGAAAGAGCTTCTTGATTCCTGTCTGGAGGTGCAGTCACAAGGAACCTCCATCTAGCCTGCCAGCCCCACCACTACCCCACTGGCATCACCTTAACCTATATGCTTGGCCAGTGCTCTTCAGACACCTAGAACAAGAGATCCTTCAGTAGTGCCCAGACTTCTTATGCATACTGAGCAGCAAAATGCCCTGCAGCAGGCTGCTGGAGGAGATGAGGAGGTGAGCATGCCCTGGTACAGAAGTTAAGCTGGATAAGTACCTTCGCCACCCCGAACACACATGGGGAGTGTGCTAGCAGACACTGCTCCGGGCCACCCTCTAAGAAGCCTTAGATAAAACTGCTCCCTCCAGAGACAGCTGCCTGGGAGTTCCAGTCACCCCAGCCTTCCTAAGGGCTTAGGAGACCATTATCTTAGCATGCCATGGCAAACCCTATAAGAAGCTCTGGGATAGGGAGAAAACACAATCATTTTAAATAAGTATGGCATGTAAGTTCATTTTTGCAGTAGATATTCAGATGTGCTAACATTCACTGCTTACAGAAGAGCTTGTCAGTGTCTCACCTTTCCTATCTGAAATGTGACATGGCTCCAGACTTAAAGGGCCCTTAGTTGCATGTTGTGAATATCAAATAAACTTCTGACCTGAATAAGAAATACAGAAAGATCACCAAATAAAACTGTCGTAACACAGCTGTCACTGACTCATTCATTCAAGTACCACTTATTAAGCACCCCTTATGTGACAGGAAATGTTTTAGAAACTGAGAATAAACTGAAAAACAAAACAGGCAAAACGTCTTCCTTCATTGAACTTACTTTCCACAGGGGAGAGGAATACCTTTTAAAAAATATTAGTAAATAAATTATATAGTATTAAAGTATGTGCTATCAAAAAAAATAAATAAATAAAACAGAGGGATAGAGAGTGCTGAAGGGGAAGAAAGTTGGGGAAGTTTGTGATTTCAGATACAATGGTCAGAAAAGACCTTGCTGAGAAGGGGATGATTGAGCAAAGATTTGAAACAGATGAGGAAACTGGCAACATGGATGTCTGAAAGGGAATCATTGCAGAAAATGGAAGTGTAAGGCCCTGGGGAGAGCATGCCCAATTTCAGGGAACAGAAAGGAAGCTGGTGAGACTGAGCAGAGTGGAAAAGGGGGAAGGCTGTGAGCAGGAGGTTACATCTTCACTTGGGATGTGAGGGGTAGATCCTGTAGAGTCCAATAGACCACTGGTTTCTACTCTACATGAAATGGGGAGCCACTGGAAGGTGTTAAGCAAAGGAGGAACATGAGTTAAGTTTTAACAAGATTACTCTTGTTAAAAGAGTGATCTTGTTGTGTTGAGCATAGCCATAAGGAGGCGGGGTAGCATCAGGGAGTGAATTCAAAGGTGGCTGCAATAATATAGCTGAGTGGTAACAGTAGCTTGGACCAGGAAAGCAGTGTGGATGGCAAGAAGTGATCAGATTTTGGATGCGTTTCTTATCAAGAATATCCTGTTGGATTGCTTGTAGGACATGAGAGAAAATAAAAGTCATGGGCAATTCCAAGGTATTTGACTTGAACAATTGAAAAGGAGTCATCATGTATTGAGATGTGGAATAGCTTCAGAATAAGAGAAAATCTGGAGATCAGTTTGGGAATGCTAAATTTTAGATACTTCTTATTATCCAAATGGAGTTGTTGAGGAGGCACACAGATATATGTGTCTGGAGTTCAGGGGAGAAGAGGCAAAAAGAGATCTCTTGAAACCAAGAGAATCTGCAAATAAAAGTTCATGTTTAGGAAAATGACCAAAATAATAAGACAAAATGTCTAAACCCAAAAGGCCCAAGAATGGGTCCTGAAGAGAGTGATGCGGTATGAGGGGCTTTCCAATAACCCACCCTACAGTAGAAGTTTTCTAAAATGGAGGCCTGATTATGCTATCCCTCTCCTCAGGACTCTGGTACAGCTCCCAGGCTCTAAGAATGAAGTGCAAACTCCTTAGCATGACTTGAACCCTCATCATCTATCACTTGCTTAATGATTCATTCAGCCTCATCTTTTGCCACAACATTCCCCCCAATCCCCTGCCCCCACAAAAGCATTCTCCACTTCAAGGAGGCTGGCTGACTTTTTAAAACTCAATACTTACAGCTATCTCCGATGTTTCCCTTCCCCACTTTCTTACCCAGACTAAACCCTATTGCTCTTTCAAGTTTCTGATAAGATATCGCTTCATTATTTATTCTCATTGCCTTTTAACCCACTAGGTTATAAGCTCTGTGAAAGGCAATTAGTTCTTTGTAGCTGCTGTAACAAATTACTACAAAATTGGTGGCTTACAACAGTAGAAATTTATTCTTACTCAGTTTTGGAGACCAAAAGTTGACTGTTTCAGTGGGCTGAAACTGAGTTGTGGGAAGGGCCCCACTTCCAGTGGAGGCTCTAGGGGAGAATCCTTTTTGTGGCCTTTTCCTTCTGGAAGCTGTCCTGCCTCCGAGGCCCATGGCTTTGCATCTCCCCTTCCTTTATCACATTGCCTTCTTCCTCTTTTCTCACATTCCATCTGCATCCCTCTTAGAAGGACACTGTGATTATATTGAGGGCCCACCCAGATAATCCAGAATATTCTCCCCAAATCAAGATCCTTAACTTCATCACATCTGCAAAGTCTCTTTTATCAGATAGTGTAACATATTCACAAGTTCTGTGGATTAGGACTTGGATCATTATTTGTGGCCATTATTCAGTCTACTATAGTCAAGACTGACTGTTCTATTCATCACAATATCCCCAGCAGCTAGTGCTGCATCTGCCATATAAGGACCCAGTTAATAGTACTGAAGAATATGTGAATGAATTTAGTGAGTTTTTATCACCTGAATGTCTCATTAATCTTCCTCTTAGACACGACAAGAGATAAGTCATTACAGTAGTCACTCTTCTCCATGGTTTCACTTTCTGTGTTTCAGTTACCCATGGTCAACTTCAGTCTGAAAATATTAAACGGAAAGTTTCAGAAATAGACAACTCATAAGTTTTAAATTGTGCGTTTTTCTGAATAGCGTGATAAAAATCTTGCACTTTCTACTCCATCCCACCCAGGATATGAATCATCTCTGCCCAGCATATCCATGCTGTATATGGTACCTGCCTGTTAGTCACTCAGCAGCCATCTGAGTTTCCTTGTGATCACTAGATTACAAGAAAAAGGAGGGTGAGTATGGTACATGAGATATTTTGAAAGAGATCACATTCACATAACTTTTATCACACTGTATTGTTATAATCATTCTATGTTTATTATTAGTTATTGTTGTTAGTCTCATACTGTGCCTAATTTCAAATTAAACTTTATCATAGATATGTATATATACGAAAAAACACAGTATAGGGTTTGGCAGTATCCATGGTTCCAGGAATCCACTGGTGTCTTGGAACATATCAATCACAAATAAGCGGGGGCTACTGTATCTCTTATCAACTTATTTTTGATAAACAAAAAGAAGTTTTCATTTGATCATACAGCTTTTTCTCCTAGTATCAGATTTGACAAAGTTTATTAAGCTAGGGGAAAAAAAATCCTTGGTCAGGTTATTGAGATGAAATACAGAAAAGATCACTGGGGTTATTATCAAACTTAAATCTTACTATAAACTTCTAATTGCCTTCCCAAAATATAAATAATAAATCCTTTGGGAAGACCAGAATTTGCTGTGAGAATGGTTAATAAGAGTTGGTGTGGGGGATTCAGTTACCAGTAGTGAATGAGGTCCTGGGAGTCCAGATCCCAAGGACACATGTGAGGCTTAATTTTCTCAGCTTTATCATCCCAAAATGCCCCCTTTCTGATTAAGTCCCAGTAATGTTCCCTTGCATAACACAGTTCATTTAAAACTTTAAATTCATGAGAAAATGATATAAAGAAAATATAAAACACAGCTAAGTAATTTTAAAGAGAATGTGAATAAGGGCTACTCATGGTACATAACTATGGTACATGACTACCCAGAATAAAAACATTTCCCATCTTCCCTTTCAGCTAAGTGCAGCCAGGTGACTAGTTGCTGAAAAATGGAGTATAAATGGAAGCTGTATGTAATAAGTGCCCTTAAAGAAAGAAGAATGATCTTTCTCTCCTACCTTTTTCCATACTCCTGGCTAGAGAGCGGGCATGATGATTAGAGTTGAAGCAACTGTCTTGGAACATGAGGCATCAAATTAAGAATATCAGAGCACTAAGATAGAAGAAACTGAATCCTGATAATCATGTAACTACCATAAAAATCCTGGGTTTCCTACCTCTGGAGTCCTCTGTGTTGATCAGAAATATACTTCTATCTTATGTAAGTCACTGTTACTTTTATTTATCGGTTACGCATAGCTGAATCTAATCCAAAGTGATTCAGGATGTGGATACCTGGAAGTGGGTACCTAAAAAATATCAGATATTGGCTTCTTAGGTGTGGTGGGTAGTAGGTGACAACAAATTATTAGAGGGTGGAAATCTAGGAACTCTCTTTTCATGATGGCACAGCTCCCTCATAACACGGTGGCTGGTTTCTAAGAGAAAGCATCCCAGACAGGCAGGTACAAGCTGCCTCACCTTTTATGACCTTGCATTGGAAGTCACTTGGTGCCATTCTGCCATACTCTCGTTGAGGCAGCCAAAATTGCAAGTTTCAAGGACAAGAAACATAGACTGTACTTTTATGGAGAAATAACTTGCTCATTTTGTAAGAAGAACTCGTAGGATGGGAGATATTGTTAGAACCATCTTTGGCGAGGGGAAAGGTCTGTAATTGTCTATACTTCAGAATACAATTCCTGCCCCACTCCCTCCCCAAAAAAACAGCAAAAATAATAAGTAATGTGAAAGACTCCATGGGGCTTACTAACCATTGTTGTCCTCAGGGATGTCCTTGCATGGAAATAGAAAAGAAAAAACTTTCCAGGAGCAAAGCCAAAACTACACAGGTCAATGGATGGGGGAGTTCCTTCCAAAGAACAGAATCGGGGGTTTCCGGATGGCTAATCAAGGAACTTATCCCTCACATTCCTGCCTGCAGGGAATTTGTAATTGCTAAGGACCAGTGAATGATGGTTGTTTTCATCCTATCCATTTCTAAATGGGAGTTTTTACTGTAATTATCCTATTCCTTCTCCCCAGTATGGTATGTTAGTTGTGTTTACGGCAATTTGTCTTTTAATTTATGCACTACCAGAACTTTAAAAGTCACACCCAGGCTTCATGGATAGGTTTGCCTAACTCTCAGAGATCCTGGACTTTGAAATACAATTAGTAACTTACTGGAATTCAGGGTTGCCTCCCTAAAAAGGAATAGGGTGGCCAAAAATCCAAATTTGCCCCAAATGTTCATGTTCTCCTTTCTCCATGAGAATAGAGCCTTGCATTTTTAGCTAGTCATTTGACCCCACAGAACACTAACCATACCCCAGCATTCACTGGAGCTGGGAGTTGGCATGTAATTAAGTTCTAGAACATGGAAACATCATATGTAACTTCCAGGAAGTGTCCTTAAATAAAGAAGACATGCCCTTCATCAATCCCTTCTCCTCGTTGCTAACTGGAAGACCAAAGTGAATTCAAGTGACCATCTTGGGCCCTGAAGCAGACACACTATGCTGATAGAGTAACAAAAAAAGGACTGCAGCTCCTTGATGACGCTAAGCTTCCACACTAATCCTGGAATGTTTACTTCAAGGTTCCTTTATATGAGATAAAAACAAACTTCTATTTGTTTAAGCTGTTATTTGGGATTCTTCTGTTTGCACACCAAATCCTAATTGATACAGCATATAGTTGAATGGGGGAAGATGCTATAATGTCAAGTAGATTAAAATAAACGTTAGTCATATAACAACATCCTGCTTCACAAAAAAATCAAGTGACAAAAAGTGATTCAGAGATGTCCTCTGTCACCACATGGCAGCCAAAGATAGCTTTCAAAATTTGAATTAGATCTCATTAACTCTCTAGCTTAAAATTAAAATCTCTATCCTATAATCCTTAAAATTAAAAATCTCTATCCTATAATTTCCCCTGGGATAAATCTCCTTAACCTAATATAATATTCCCTGTGTGACCTGGCCCCTTCCACCACTCTAATCTGACTTACTCCCAGAATCCTACCCCAATTTGAGGTGCGCCCACAGTGATTTTTCAGTTCCTATTACTCAGAACCATAGCTGGAGGCAACAAATTATACAATTGGTCTCCTGAATACATTCTCTAAAATAGATATCTATTTTAAAGTTAATTTTAGCATGACAACTATTAATATTATGGAGAATTAAAGCAAGATCATGATATATGTAAACGGAAACCAAAAAGGTGGCTCTTCAGGTTACCTCCCACACTACTGGCCTGGTTCATCCCTAGACTTACTCCAAAAATTTTAAAAGCTAGCTCTGCCCTGAATCTTATTCACCATGTTCCCTCTCACATCATACTCTTCCATTATCTCTTCATCCAGATAATTTTTATAATTTTTCATATATCAACTATCCCTACCAAATTTCCCCATTATAGTTGCTCATCATGCCACATAAATTTCTACTATTTCTTGATGATGTATCAGTTTCCTGATGGAACCATGTGTACTTGTTTCTGTGAATATTTACAAATATCAGTTTTCCCTCACTAGACTGTGAGTTCCATGAGTCAGAAAATATGTTGGTCTTAGTTCATCAATGAATCCCTGGAGTGCAACAATGTACCTAACACACTGTAGACTCTTAATAAATACCTGTTGAATGAATCATTGAGAAACATAGGGTTGATACCAAAAGAATTACAAAACTGATACATCAAAAGTAAAAGAAAGAGCTGGGGGAAAGGCATGAAATAATGGTGGCATGAACATGGATGGTAAGTGCAGAGAAGGGCAGGTAATAAATGTGCTACAAAGCACTTGTTCTAGGTGATGAGAGAAATATAAAAGAGTACAAAGCATAGTCCCTACCCTTTGGAGGCATAATAAGGCTTATGTAAAAGAAAAAAAAGTCAATTAACAATGAAAGGTAGAAAAATATGTGAGACCACTGAACAATATGTCATAGTATTTCAAGGTCAAGAAAAGTTAAAACAGACTGGAAAAAAATGAGGGACAATAATAATTTTTGAGAACTTGCTGTGTACTAGGGACTGTGTTAAGCACTTGACAATTGTTTTATGTAACTCTTAAAATAACCCATGAGCAAGGTATTAATACCCTTAAAGATGAGACTGAAAAAGTTTAAACATGCATAAGTAATAAAGCTTACCCGTGCAATGCCAAAATTTGAACTTTAGTGTTTCCAAATTTGAAATCGGTATACTAATCATCTATGTAGTAAAGATGAAAGTTCAGTTTATCGATAAAGAATGTACAGAGGTTGCACAGAGGTTACACAGGCAGAGGGAATGTATGAATGATAATCAGGGAGAAAGTAGAGTTGACACAAGCCACAGAGAAAAGTCAAGGTATAAAGAATAGCTTAGTCTAGTCATAGCTAGAGGGTTCCTATATTAGTAGAATCAAAGATGAAGTTAGGGACAGAATTTGGGTTAGACAGGAGAGTCAACTAACAGCAGACTAAGGTAAATTTGGCTTTTTTCCTATAGGCAACCGGAAGTTACTATAGGCCCCTGAGATGGCAAATGGCAAATGGCAAAATGAAAATGATAGTCTATTTGGATTGGAGTAGGAAAAGAAAAGAAACAGATTTACATAGGAGAACTCAGCATACTTGAGATCAAAAACTATTAGGACTGAATATAATTATAGATTGCTTAATGCCAAATCTCATTTGCAGATGAAACTGCAGCCCAATTTAGTAACTTCTCCAAAGGTGGTAGAACTGCTAGGACTGTAACTTGGTTTTCTAACTACTCTTTTCACTATGACATAGAAACAGATGAAGAAATTGAAGACAAATAGAGAGAAACCAGAATCAACACTAACTCCAAGATTTTAGGCCGGGATAACTGACCTAAAATATAATAAAGACATGACTGTCAGATAAAACACGATATTATTGTCAGCTAAAAAGTATTTAAGAACTAATCTTTGTGGCAGAGACTCTAAGATGGCCCCCAGTGATTTTCACCTCTTATTATTCATACCCTTATATAATCCCCTTCCCTGGAGTGTAGGCTGGCCTATCAACTTAGTTCCAACCAAAAGAATACAGCAGCATTTTCATAATTAGATTACAAGAGACTATGACTTCTAACTTGTTGGTAGAAGTTCTCTCTTGCTTGCTGTGATGAAATCAAGCTGCCATATTGTGAGATGCACTATGGAGAGGTTTTCATGGCAAGTAATTGAAAGAAACCTTTGGTTGACAGTCAAAGAATTGCAAGGCCCTCAGCTCAACACCCTCAAGTACCTAACTCGTGACAATACCATGTGAGCTCAGAAGCAAATCCTTCCCAGTCAAAATTTCAGATGAGACCCCAGCCCTGGCCAATAACTTGATCACAGCCTTTTCAGGAGACCCCAAAGATAAGAACCCACCTAAATTTTGCCCAAATTTCTGACCCACAAAAATGAGATAATAAATTTGTGTTGCTTTAAACTGCTAAGTTGATAATAATTTGTTATGCAGCAATAGACAATTAGTAGAAGACTATTCGAAAGTAAAGGCTGTTTGGTTTCAGGTAACAGAAGAATCACATGAAGTTTCTGTAGAGCACCAGGGATGGAATCAAAGTTTTTGAAGACAATAAATTGGTAAGAAGTAGAAAACAGAGAGTAAGCTTAAGAACTTCAACCAAAACATATGACAGTGAAAAAATAAAAATATGCATAATGGAAATGAAAAGTCTTTAAAAGAAGTTTAGGTAACAAAAATAGGATATTGTGGATATTGTTTGGAAATAGGGTTTATTTAAAGAAACTAAATTTTGTTCAAACATAAAAATTGCCATTAAGTGGGGAAACAAGAGAATATATGATTAAAACCATTGTGCTATGTGCAAACCTGGAAGCCTCAGTAAAAATTCAGCAGTTCAGGGGCCAGGCACAGTGGTTCAGCCCTGTAATCCCAGCACTTTGGGAGGCCAAGGCGGGAGGACACAAGATCAGGAGATAGAGACCATCCTGGCTAACACAGTGAAACCTCATCTCTACTAAAAATAAAAAAAATTAGCCAGGCATGGTGGCAGGCGCCTGTAGTCCCAGCTACTTGGGAGGCTGAGGCAGGAGAATGGCATGAACCTGGGAGGCGGAGCTTGCAGTGAGTCGAGATCGTGCCACTGCACTCCAGCCTGGGCGACAGAGGGAGACTTCGTCTCAAAAAAAAAAAATCAGCAGATCTGGAATTTTGCTCTCAGTGCCCATCTTTCACTTACAGAACTATCTAATCAATAAACAGCACAACTCCATGGTCAAAGTACCCCTTGAAAATAATAAACTATGATGGCATTATTTTGTTTTAAAATATTAACATCAGCAATTTGGCAAAATATAACTAGAAACTTCCAAGATATTTTTGAAGGGACTTTTTCATTTTACCTTCAATTTTTATAATCTTGCTTTTGAAAAATTAAGTTGAGGTCGGGCACGGTGGCTCACGCCTGTAATCCCAGCACTTTGGGAGGCCAAGGTGGGCAGATCATGATGTCAGGAGATCGAGACCATCCTGGCTAACACAGTGAAACCCTGTCTCTACTGAAAATACAACACATTAGCCGGGTGTGGTGGTGGGCACCTGTAGTCCCAGCTACTCAGGAGGCTGAGGCAGGAGAATGGTGTGAACCCAGGAGGCAGAGCTTGCAGTGAGTCGAGATTGTGCCACTGGACTCCAGCCTGGGCGACAGAGCGAGACTCTGTCTCAAAAAAAAAAAAAAAAAAAAAAAAAAGTTGAATTTTCATTGAAATACTCCTTTCTTAATAAGAATAAATTTTAATACTCTGGAGTTTGCATAGGAAATTTTATTTTCTCTTAAAGGAGAGAATTTAATTAACTATTCTACTCTTATTCCACCTGGTAATTTTGATTTCAGCACAGAAGAAAATGACAAGATATAATTGACATCCTAAGACACAGTATTTTAAAAAACTATTTTCATTCCAATATAAGGGTTTATAAGGTTTCTAGAGAGTCCACTTATTAACAGTATTTTAGTTCAGAGAAAGTAGGATTCTATTATACACGGGCAGGCATGAAATAAACTGTGAATAACCACTTCCTGCAAAACAACAAAAGGAATCTTGTTTATTTTTTCAGCTTCATTGAGGCATGATTGACAAACAAAAATTGTGTATATTCAAGGTGTACCACATAATGATTTGACTTATGTATACATTGTGAGATGATTACCACAATCATATTAATTGACACAGCCATCACCACACATAGCTATCATTTGTAGTGGGGAGGAGGGGTTGAGGATACTAAAGATCTACTCTCTTAATTTCAATTATACATTATTAACTTTAGTCACTATGTTGTATATTATACCCCCAGAATTTATTCATCTTATAACTGAAAGTTTGTACCCTTTGACTAACTATGTGAACTCTATTTCCCTGATCCCCTAGCCCTTGGCAACCAACAGTCTACTCTTGGCTTCCGTGAGTTCAACTTTTTTAGATTTCACTTGTTAGTAAAATCATGTGGTATTTGTCTTTCTGTGCCTGGCTTATTTCATTTAATGTAATCACAAATGGCAGGACTTACCTTTGCGTGTCTGAATAATATTCCATTGTTATTTGATACATTTTGTTTATCCATTTATTGGTCAGCAGACACTTAAGTTATTTCTGTATCTTGACTATTATAAAGAATGCTGCAATAAAATGGGAATATAGATATCTCTTCAAGATCCTGCTTTTATTTCCTTTAGGTATATACCCTGAATTAAGATTACTAGATCATACGGTAGCTCTGTTTTTAAATTTTTGAGGAACCATAATAGTTTGCCATAATGCTGTACCATTTTACATTCCCATCAACAGTGTGTAAAGGGTTCCCTTTTCTCCACATGCTTGCCAACATTTGCTATCTCTAGTCTTTTTTATAATAGCCCTTTTAACAGATGGAAGGTGATAGCTTATTGTGGTATTGATTTGCATTTCCTTGGTGATTAGTGACATCGAGCACCTGTTGCAATTGTATGTCTTCTTTCAAGAAATGTCTTTTGGATCCTTTGCCCGAGGTTATTTGTTTTATTTGCTATTGAGTTGTGTGAATTCAAAAGGAATCTTGTTAATGTAACACAGAAACTACTTTAGAAAGAGGAATACTTCCCCATTCCAACCCCTTAGCAAAGGAGACAAGGGACACAATACACACACGAGAGATTATTTCCTAATTTGCAGACATTTAGAAGAAGCCATATTGAAGAAGACCAGCATGCTTCAGTTCCAGCAGGGCCTCTATACAGGCAGGAGTTATGAACATGACCAATACAACGACTACATCGGATATGGACTGAATTGTGTTTCCCAAAAATTCGTATGTTGAAACCCTTATTCCTAATGAGATTATATTTATAGAAAGGGCCTTTAAAGGGGTAATGAAGGGTAAATCAGGTCATAAGGGTGAGGCTCTAATTCCAAAGGACGTGTGTCCTTATACAAAGGGGAAGACACCAGGGATGCACACGCAGAGGGAAGGCCATGTGAAGACACAGTGAGAAGGCAGCTATCTACAAGGCAAGGATAGACAGACCTCAGGAGAAACCAAACTTATTGACACCCTGATCTCAGATTTCCAACCTCCAAAACTGTGAGAAAATAAATTTCTGTTGTTTAAACTACCCCGTTTGTGGTATTTTGTTATGGAGCCCTAACAAACTAATATGACATCGATTTTATTCATCTATTCTCTCTCATATTATCCAGCACAGGCATTCAGAAAAAATTTCAGTATAAAGGAACAAATCCCAATCAGGGGTAGCTACAGAGAGAGAGAAAGAAAACAGCTGGCGTAAACTCTCTATTAAAGATGTTACTTAAGAAACTACAGAGATGTTAAGAATTATCTACATTTAGTGTAAGAAACAATGTATAAGGAAGCAACTTGGCCAATGCAGGAAATAAATGCTATGAAATGTCATAAGATTCAAACACTGATTTGTCCACACACAAAACCAAGACAATGAAAGGTGATTGGCTAAACAAGACCAGAATTGAGAAAACTCCCACTTTGTGGTGCTTTGTCAGTTTATTACATTACAGGGTTGGAATGTAGACGTTAGAACCACAAAATATCGTTTTTGTCATGTTATTATACATGAGATTACATTTATTTTTATGTAGCAATAATATACATGGATGTATGCATTTTATATGCGTACTTTGTATGTAATCATATGCCAGAGTATTGTTTTTCTCTAATTATCCTTTTGTTGACATTAGAAAGCCCAAAATTAACAAGTTTTTTAAATGTCATAGAAGAGAAGTCAGCTGAGCCAAGAGGATAGGACTGATAGTGGTCTTCACGATTCTGGTGCTACTTAAAAAAGGTTACTCAAATAAACTTGCTCCTTCCTGGGACTCAGCACTCCATACACTGTCTTACAGTGGACACAGGGTTAGAGTAGCTATTGCAATATTTTCAATCCTACCATAATTTTAGAAACATTGCTAAACTTCAAGTCTGCAGATACTTAAATGCAAGCAACTGTATCAGTCAGGGTTCTCCAGATGCACAGAACAAATAGGATATATTCGGCAAATCTCCAATTTGCAAGACAGGCCAGCAGACTGGAATGCAGACAGGATTTTGTATATAATAGTCTTGAGGCAGAATTCCTTTTTGTTTTTTTAAGGAAATCTTAGTTTTTGAACTTAAAGCTTTCAACTGATTAGCTGAGGCCCACCCACATTATGGAGGATAAACTCTTTCACTTTTTGTTTTGTTTTTGTTCTCTTTTCAACTTTTATTTTGAGCTCAAGGGGTACATGTGCAAGTTTGTTACAAAGGCAAATTGTGTTTCATGGGGATTTGGGGTACAGATAATTTTGTAACCCAGGTAATTTGCATAATACCTAATAAATATTATAGTTTCTAATATTTATCCATCTCCCACCCTCTACCCTCAAACAGACTCCAGTGTCTGTTGTTCCCTTCTTTGTGTCCATTTGTACTCAACATTCAGCTCACACTTACAAGTCAGAACATGCAGTATTTTTCTGTTCCTGCATTAATTTGATTTGGATAATGGTCTCCAGCTCCATCCATGTTGCTGCAAAGGCCATAACATTTTTTTTAAAGCTGCATAGTATTTCATGGTGTATATGCACCACACTCTCCTTATCCAGTCCATCACTGGTAGGCATCTAGACATGATTCCACGTCTTTGCTATTGTGAACAGTGTACACGTACATGTATCTTATGGTAGAATGATTTATATCCCTTTGAGTATATACCCAGTAATGAGATCACTGGGTCGAACAAATGCTAGTTCTGCTTTTGGCTATTTGAGGAATCACCATACTGCTTTCCACAATGGCTGAACTAATTTACAGTCACACCAACAGCATACAAGTGTTCCCTTTTCTCTGCAACTTTGCCAGCATCTTTTCTGACTTTTTATTAATACCCATTCTGACTGTTATGAGATGGTATCTCATTGTGGTCTTGATTTGCATTTCCCTAATGATTAATCATATTGAGAATTCTTTCATATGTTTGTTGACCACATCCATGTCTTCTTTTGAGAAGTGTTCACATCCTTTGCCCATTTTTAATGTGTTTTTTGCATATTGATTTCTGAGTTTCTTAGAACCCTGAGGTGCAGGGTAAGGACCTTGGCAGTGTAAATGGCAGAGGGCCTTTCACTTGTCTCTTGGGGCTTCACTTCAGAGAAATTAAGAGTTGCTGCCAATTGGAACAATCAGCCCCAGGATGGGTAGCTGCATTGAGGGCCCAAGCCAGGAGGCCCTGCCTGGTGATGAACAGGGGGATGAGGGGGGCTTACAGGGAAGACAGAATGGCCTCTTCTCCCTAGGGCAGCTGTGGCATGCTGGAGGTATGAGTAGAGCATTTAGGGTCTTTGTTCCTTCTCCAGTCCAAAGGCAGCAAGGGCAGTACCTCTGCAGTTGCAATGGCAGAGGGACTTTCTGTTACCTCTGGGAACCTCATGCTGGAGAAAGAGCCGCTGACAATGGAAATGTTCATCCAGGGGTGGGGCAGCTCTGCTGGGGGGCAGGGCTGCTTGGTGAAGAGTAGGAGGTAGAGGCTCACAGGGAAGAGAGACTGAGAGGCTGGGCTCCTCTTCTCTATCATGACTATGTCATGCTCAAGGTGCCAGCAAAACATCCAGGCCCTTTGTTCCTTCTCCATCCCAAGGACAGCAAGTGGTACTTCTGCAGCTCCAGTGGCAATAGGGCTTCGGGTTGTCTCTGGGATTTCTGTAAGAATTAAAGAACGAGGAAAGAAACATGAAAGGCAGCTCACCAGTCAAGACAGGTTTATTTTAGAGAAAACAAACCTGAGAGGAGCTTCTGTACAAGTTAGGTCAGAAGCACACTCTCTTACAGACTAAGAGTTTTTAAAGATTCAGGGTGGGAGAGTTTATCAGAGGCCTGGACTGCTTCTGTGTCTCTTTGTTGTACTTATCTGGGAGGGAGAGTTGTGTGTCTGCTTCCAAATATCTTTCTGCAACTGCAGGCATACCCTCCGAGTCTGCTTTTAGCTTCTCTATCTTAGTGCACCTGAAGGGAAACGAATGTGCTTATTAAGGCCCACTGTTTTACTGGGGCCCATTGTATGAGGGTAAATTTTGGCAGTTACCCAAGGGATTTCCCCCCACCCTCTCCATGTCCGAGCTGTCTTATCTATGTTTTACTGTCTGCTCTTTCTGGCTGCTCATAGACAGAAGAGAAGTGATTTCCTTGAAATGCATGAGGGTAGAAAGAGAGCTGGAACTTAAAGTGGCAGTGTTTGTCCAAGATGATGGTGCCTCTGCTCTGTCAATTTCCTCCCCAGAGAAACACAGAGCCACCACTGACTGATGTGCTCAGGTGGGATAGCGTGGCTGTGTTGGAAGTCCAGGTAGGGAGGCCCTGCCCAGTGAGGAGTAGCAGGAACAGGGACCTGCATGGGAAAGTCTGGCCACTTTTCTGTAAGGCAGCTGCACTATGCTGGTGACCCACAATGGTCCTTAAATTCTTCACTCCCTCCCAAGCCTGACGACAGTAGGAGCAGGGACCGCAGCAGCAAAAATGATGGGCCTGTCTGTTACCTCTGGGAGCTCCATCCCAGAGAAATGCAGAGCTGCTACCTGCCTGAGTGCTCAGGCAGGGGTGAGGTGGCTGTGCTGAGGTCCCAGGAGTGCAGGCTTTGCCTGGTGAGGTGTAGCAGAGGCAAGTCGGTTCACTCCTCAGCAGTCTGGATGCAGCCCCTATCCTCAGGGATGTGAGAGAGCCTAGCCTCCCTTGGTGGTGGAGCTACTGCTACTGGTCTGGAGTGCTCAGGAGTCCAAGGCCCTTTGGACTCTCATGTGCCTGAGCTACGGCTCTGCCCAAAACCCACATAGCTCTCCGTGTCAGTCAAGAGGCCCCAGGGGGATGAGGTCAGGGGGATCTCCTCTGCCCCAGGTAGCAAAGGTCTGTCGCAGAAATGTGGGCCCCTGGGGACTCTTACTCACCATTTTCCCATAGTGGGGAGCCTCCCTTGACTCAGCAGCAATCCCAGGTGGGTGCCTTCCTGTCTTGCTCTTCTCTGTTCCCCATGGACCTTGTTGCTTTCTTGATGAATCCCAGTGTTTCCTCCTGAACCATCTGGTTGAAGAGCTAGTGTCCACTGGCTGCTCTACCTCCTCTCTGTGAGAGTGGTGCTCACTAGCTGCTTCTAGTCAGCCACATTGGTACTCACTGTCCTCTTTTACTTAAAGTCAACTGATTCTACATGTTAATCACATGTACAAAATATTTTCCCACAACATCTAGACCAGTGACTGACCAGACAACTGGGCACCATAAACAAGGAAACACAGAAAATTTAACCATTATAGCAAACAAAAGAAACCCATGGAGGGTAGAGTTGCCAAGCTAACACCTACCCATGAAACCCTTAAATTTCTAACAAGTTATTGTGCAAATGCAATGTAACCTTATCATCTGTGTCTATTATTCTGTGAATATAGAGTGCAGGTAGACGAGGCTTTACAAAAATATCTGTCATTATAAATACATTGGTATTCTCAAACACCACCATCTTCAGATGGACCAAGACTAAGTGATAAAAGCACAGTAGTTCTTCAGATTAATGGATCTGATATAAATTCCCTTGCAGTTTACTTAAAATACTTTATTGTTAATTAGGATAAAGAATGAAACTGCCTGCTAAACTCTGCTAAGAAATGTATGACCCTTTAAAAAGCATGCATGCATTTTTCACTAGGTTAAGTCAAACCATGGTAGCATTTCAGCTTACTTAAAATACAATCAGACACAGCTCTATATCCTTATATCTACAGGTCTAAATATCATATCCTTTGCCTATCAGTTTATATGCCTTATATGATATTTGTCTCCTAATCAATTACTTTAAAAGGAGAACTAGTCTAACCTGATAATTTCAAGGATTTAAATATACTGATTCCACTCCTGATGAGTATGCTGCATGATCATTTGAGTTTCTCTTTAACTCAGTTTATTGCCCCTAGACTTACTTTATCTTTATCTGCATCAGGTTGAATTTTTGACCGAATGCAGTGGCTCACGCCTATAATCCCACCACTTTAGGAGGCTGTGGCCGGCAGATTACCTGAGGTCAGGAGTTCGAGACCAAACTGACCAACATGGAGAAACCCTGTCTCTACTAAAAATATAAAATTAGCCTGGAGTGGTAGCACATGCCCATAACCCCAGCTACTTGGGAGGCTGAGGCAGGAGAATCGCTTGAACCTGGGAGGCAGAGGTTGTGGTGAGCAGAGACTGTGCCATTGTATTCCAGCCTGGGCAACAAGAGTGAAACTCTATTTAAAAAAAAAAAAAAAGAAATTTTCAGTTGTCATCTGAAAACAATGAAGAGAGTAAGACTTTTGTGATCAGTTTGCCCTGTTTTCCCAAATTTGGTCTACAGCATTTTCCATTGTTTTGAAATTTTTTAGGACCTTACCCTTAGTCCTCCAGTTAAAAAAGGTAAGCAGTGATCAACTTCAGTTTATTACTGATCCATTGATAACATCTTGTCAACTGAGGAGACTGTCATATTATCACTTCATTCTATTATATGTCTATAATGAGTTGTTATATCTTCCAAAAAGATGTGTTTAAGTCCTAAATTTTGGTACCTGTGAATGTAATCTTATTTGGAAAGAGGGTCCTTGCAAATGTAATTAAGATGAGGACATATTGGATTAGATTGGAACTTAAGTCTAATAACTGGCATAAGGAAAAGGAGATTTGGCAACACATAGACACACACACAGGGAAGAAAGGAAGATAGAGACACAGATGATGCAACTACGAGACAAGGAACACCAAAGATTGCCAGGAGCCATTATAAGCTAAGAAGAAACAAGGAAGGATTCTTCACGGGAGTCTTCAGAGAGAGCATGGCCCTGCTCAACCCTTGATTTTGGATATCTAGCCTGCAGAACCGTGCTGGGATAAATTTCTGTTAGTTTAAGCCACCAAGATTGGGTTAATTTGTTACAGCAGCCCTAGGAAACAAATATGTCATAAAATATTATTCCGCATTCCTATGGATATATAGCTGTTCAAGTGGTCAGTTTGCCTCCATTTTGTTCAGCCTACAACTGTGTGATGCCTATCATTTCTTCACAAGTCAATAGCAACATGCTACCACTAACAAAGCTCTTTTCTCTTGCAAAATCTTTTATCTTTAGAGAAACACCATGTAGTGGTTTATTATGTTGTACTGTTGTTGTTGTTGTTGTTGTTATCGCTGTTGTTGTTACTATTAATATTAGTGTTATTTTCATTTTACAGGTTGAGACACAGGATAGTCAGGGAGATCACACAACTAATTAGGGGAGAGGAGAGGTTACCCATAGCACCCCAAGAGAGAAATGTACTTAAGACAGAATTCTGTGCGCTGTGACTGAAAATAAGTTTTGAGACTAGCCAGTATATAGAATATGCTCAGAAAGTATGTTTAAATAAATTGTACTAGCACCTTCTGATATCAGATTCTGCCTACAGCTGGACAAGACAGAGGCCATGGCAGGGCTAATCACATTATAGGAATTGCATTCACATCATTTGGTCAGATAGTTAGTTCTATGTTTATATGCATAACCTAATAACTTTATATTTTAAATAAATTGATTTTAGGCCAGACACAGTTGTTCACACCAGTAATCCCAGCACTTTAGGAGGCAAAGAGGGAGGACAGCTTGAGGCCAGGAGTTCAAGACCAGCCTGGGCAACATAGTAAGACTCTGTCTCTGTGAAAAAATTGAAAATTAGCTGGGCATGGGTGCATGCACCTGTAGTTCCAGCTACTTGGGAGGCTGAGGCAGAAATACCACGTAAGTCCAGGAGGTTGAGGCTGCAGGGAACTATGATCATGTCACTGTACTCCAGCCTGGGTGACAGAGCAAGATCCCGTCTCTAACAAAATTGTTTTTTATTTTATTTGGAGTGCCTACACTTTAATTCTTGGGGATATGAGAGGATAACATGTTTCTTATTCATAAACATGTATAACACATACACATTCTGTAAAAAAGCTACCTTGCTTTCTTGGTTTTGCATACTTTAATCACCAGCATTTTGACCTTAATAATCAAGTGGTACCTACCCAGCTGTGGTATGTATTAATACAACCAAGGGCTTTATTTTAAAAAATCAAGTGTCATTGCAAATGACTGATGAGATACCCTGAAAAACAAAAATATTAAATTTGGAAGATACTGGAGAAGAGATTGTCATGTGAGCACAGTTTTGTGTCAAAGAGTTTTCAGTCTTCTGTAAGTCAGTATTTTTATATATAGGTTTATATGCAAACTACAGGATGTAAATATTGGTCCTGAAACCCATTTTCAATTCCTTCCCACACAAGGTGACCAACATCTGACCAGGATGACCGAGAGGGTAGCCTCTATTCTCTTCAGGTGTGCTCTGGTGCCACACGTCCGTCCCATGCTGCTTAGGTGCTCTTTCATCTCTAAATGGTTTTCCATTTGGGCCTCCATTTTTCTTTTGCCGAGTCCAGGTCCTTGCTTAGACATTTGCTTAGTGTCTTCACCAATCAAAATTTAAAGTGACGGATTCCTGTATAAAATTTTTTTCCTTCTACCATCAGCAATCACTGCATCTGTGGTACCTTCAATTCCCTTTCTAACCAGAACATTCAGCTGCCTGCTCTCTGCAGCAACCCATTGCAGCTGGAATGATGATAAGAAAAGATTTTAAACCCTGTGGAAGATAGTATTGTTTGTTTACAATTTATCCTTCTTCTCTAACCTTGCCGTGGTTTCCCCAACACTAGGCATGGTCATCTGACTTGCTTTGGCCATTGGAACATGGGCAGAAATGACACATGCCACTTGCTTCCAAGCTGAGGGTTTAAGAGGCCTGGCAAGTTTCACCAGCCCCTTACACTCCTGTACCCACCATGAGAAGAGCATGCCTTAAGGAATCACTGGTTCCAGAATAAGGATGCTTTTAGACCAAATGTAAATACAACCTGCAGCCTAGAGGCAAGCTCAGCCAATCCCAGCTAAGCCCAACTGAGCACAGCAGCATCCATCAGAACCACTAGACCTTCAGACCAGTGAGTGAGAAATAAATGGGAGATGGAAGACGTAACAGCATTATTACAGCAAAGCCTGAAAAAAAAAAAAAAAAAATCCCATAGGATAAGACTTTCTGAATAGGGATCAAGCTGAAAACAGATCCTCACCGAGAAGTAAAATGAAGAAAATATTCTAGAAAAGTAACAATATTAAAACTACTGAAAGTGGTAGCTCTAGATCACTGTTTAATAACTTCCTTCCTAAATTATTTAGAATCCTATTTTCATTCACCTACAGATACAGATTATCACATGGAAGCTATAAAGCACCATCTGGTTTCCATCCACAGTTTCATCACAAAACACACCAACAAAGAGTGAGCTAATTTTCTGCCAGCACTCTGATACACTATGGAAGAAAGCATCAAGGAACTAGAGGTGTCCAAGATAAAATGTGAAGCACAGAGATTAAACTGCCTTGGCCACATGCAGGGGCACAGCACTTAACTTCCAGGGATTTTTTTTTAAGCCCACAGTGGTTTTAGATATTGTCTGCTATTTCACTGACCATCGTCTATTTCATGGTCTTTGACTTTTTGGTTTTTGTTTTGAGAGAATTACCCCTCCCCAATGGATCAGATGTGTGGGAATGTAAATCGGGGGCCCTACCTCCACTTTGCCAACCTAGACAAAACAGATATTCCTTTCCTAGAATGTGAATCATGAGCCATGTGGTACAAACACTGAAAGTTGCTGGAGAAAACTAATTTCAGAGCTCAGCCTGGGCAAAACTATACAGACATTTCTGCCACCAAGACCGTCTGGAGCTGCTTCATCCCTGATTGCTCCAAGCCAATGCTCTAATTCTCTAATTCCGTGTGTTCACTCCCACCTACTAAGAAACTCCTTTTTATTGTAAATTAGCCAGAACTGATGTCTGTTGCTTACAACCAAAGAACCCTGAGTGGCACCAGAAGAAAACATGAGAAGAGCTTTAAGGCATGTAGAAGAGAAAACAGGAGAGACGAAAGGAGTGTAATACCTCCTCGAGCTTGGTGTTCACTAAGACTAGATCAAAAATTGAAGCATCACTGAAAGTGATCAGTCCATGGGAAGATAAGTGTTATCAGTCTTGAGAAGTTACAGTTATCCAAACTCTCCTTGTAGAAAAAGAAGTCAATGAATATATGTAAATATTATGCAGTTATTTGTATTTTAGAATATAAAAGCCTTTAAATACATATTATATTCATCAGCTCATCATTTGAACAGAACCTAATTAAGTCAAACATTTGTCTTGTGGACCACAGACCACAACTCCAGGTCTTTTCCTAGGACCCTGCAATGGCCATTTCAGGTTGGGTCCTGGTAACCCAGGGACCTTCCCAGTCTGGAAAGTTGCACTACCAGCAAGTCCATGAGCCAACTGGACCTTCTGAGGATGCAAGAGAGACAATTGTCTTCTCCACAACTGGTTTATATCCTTTTAAAACTCTGCAGTAAAGTTTTGTAAGTTACAGTTAGTTTTTCCTGTATTTCAACATATCATTCAATCATGTTTAAGAATTTTAGTTATATCATGCTAAACTTTGTATTTTTCTCAAAAATTATTTAATTTCAAATTTCCTAAATCTAGAATATTCATTCTCTTCATTTTATCAACCCAGGTAGTTTCTCTGTTGTAATCCTGAACTTCTTTGCATTATAGAGACATTACAACAAAGCACTCTAAGAAGCCAAACCTGACCTACCATTTACAACAACCCCTAGTATATGAGAGAGATCATTGTGCCCAGCTGAAATGAGCCGCAGTCTGCCTGGTTTTCAAATGTGCTGCCGTCCCTCCAAACTGGCTCCCTTGTCATCAATCTCCACCTGCACAAACACTGCAAGCGCATCCTTAATTTTCTTGACTAACTTATCAGCAGCTCCATTAATATTCTAAATTATCCTATCTGGAAGACAAATTGCTTTACCATTTGTCTTCTTTAAGTATTTTCTAGTCACAAAACCTGGTCTCTAGTTTCCTGCTATCAAGTTTTAGGGTATAATCTTTTTTTTCACTTTTCCTCCAAAACTGTGCTCTCCCAAATTTTCAAGGCAAATGATCACATGAAATCTGTACCTTTCGGCCCCTGTGAGCCTATTTATTTTCTCAACAAGTATTTTTAGAGCTCCTACTACATGCCAGGAAATCTAAGAGATCCCCAAAATACAAAGTAAACAAAATCTTTGCCCTTGTAGAGCTTGCAATTCTAATAAATAGAGACTGACATTAAACAACTCATTAAGTCAAAGTGACAGTATGTGACATGGTGATAAGTGCTTAGAGAAATAATGCAGGGTAGAAAGACAGGGAATGCTGAACAAAGGGGAGATTGCAATTTTAAAAGGAATAGTCATTGAATGCTTCATTGAGAAAGTGACATTTTTGCCAAGTTCTGAAAAGAGTGAGGCAATCACCCACATAGTTTTATGGGGGAAGAACTTTTCCAGCAAATAGCACAAAATGCGCTAGAGCCCCAAAGTAGAAATATGCAGTTGTGTCAGCCAAGACTGCACCCCAATTTATTTGCTAGTACTATTTCCTCCTTTTCATTCTGTACCTCCGTCTGTTTAAAATCAGCTCTAATAAGAAAATCTCATTACACATCCTATTCCAATGTCCATCTCTTCTGCTAGGTCACCCCATCTTCACGAAGCTGGTGAATCCCAACCCTACGCATTAACTACTGTATTAGTCTATTCTCACACTGCTAATGAAGACATATCGGAGACTGGGTAATTTATAAAGGAAAAATGTTTAATTGGCTCACAGTTCCACATTAGCTGGAGAGGCTTCACAATCATGGCAGAAGGCAAAGGAGGAGCAAAGTCACGTCTTACATGGTGGTAGGCAATGAGAGTTTGTGCAGGAGAACTCCCATCTATAAACCCATCAGATCTTGTGAGACTTATTCACTACCAGGAGAACAATGTGGGGAAAACTACCCCCCTGATTCAATTATCTCCAACTGAACTTGCCCTTGACACATGGAGATTATTATAATGCAAGGTGAGATTTGGATGGCGATACAGCCCAACCATATCAACTATAGATACTTCTCCTACCCTTGAGTTACACATCTACTTCTTAGAGCCTAATATAGTGTGGATCTGTGTCCTGGCCCAACTCTTATGTCAAATTGCAATCCCCCGTGTTGGAGGTGGGACCTGGTGGGAGGTGACTAGATCGTGGAGGCAGATTTCTCATTATTGTTTAGTACCATCCCCTTGGTGCTGTTCTCATGAGTTCTGGTCATTTAAAAATGGGTAGCACCTCCCTCTCTCTCTTGCTCCTGCTCCAGCTATGTGAAGTGCCAGCTCTCCCTTCACCTTCTGCCAAGACTGTAAATTTCCTGAGACCTCTCCAGAAACCAAGCAGATGCCAGCATCATGCTTTCTATGCAGCCTGTGGAACTGTGAGCCAATTAAATATCTTTCCTTTATAAATTACCCAGCCTTAGGTATTTCTTTATACCAATGGCCTAACACAGAGCCTATTGTCATCCTCAGCTGGATATCTCACAACCACTTCACAAACAAGATGTCCAAAACTGTCATCATCTTTCTTAACAAGCCTGCTTCTCTTCCTGTCCCCACTGTCTCAGTCACCCAAGTTGGAAACCTTTGATATATCCATTGTTCCTTCCATTTCCTTCCATCCTACATCCAGTCTGCTACACAACATTAAGACAATCTTTCTTTTATAAACATGGTACTTATAAATCTTGAGAACAAGCATGATTCTAACTCACACGGTCCTAGCAAATGTTGTTGGCCTCATTATGCCTGCCAGATATCATGGGAGCAGGTTAGACTCTGCCTCCAATCTGACTCAGAAAAGGTGACACTGCAGAGATGTTATCAATAACGCCCTGCCCATATCACTACACCTATCTCTTCCCAATTAAATGAAAACATACACCACCACTACCTCTACCACCATAACTCATCCATTAGAAACACTTTGTCTTTAATAGTAACATCTTTGCATGGGTTCTTATCTCATAAGATTTATGAAGTACATTACCAATAACTTAGGCTATAAAATTTAAGAAAACCTCAGCCATTCACAGATTTTCAAGAACCCATTTAGACTTCCAGCATTGCTAAATCTAAAAACTCAGTTTACATAGATCATATATAACAGGTAAGGGGAAAATGTATATTTTCCTTGTCAATAACCTAATCACAGGGGTTATAACTCATCTGACACCTCAGTAAAAGCAATGTTTTAGATGATCTCTCCTTTGATGTTACAGAGGCCTATTATGAGAAGTAAAGAAGGAGACATGGACATTTCCTCATGATGGAAAGAACCCAAAGGAAAAGGGAAAACAAAGTATGAAACTCTTCACCAGCATTCCTCCCGATTCAGTTTGAATTTGGGTCATTCCTACTATTTGAACAATATAGATCATCATCAGAAACACGGACCCTGATTGGACTGACTTGGCCTAAATTCTATCATTACCACTTACCAATTTTGGGATGGGAAATTTCCCCCTTAGGATCCTATGTTGGACTGGATGTATGATTTATAGACACTTTGGCAAAAATGTGGAATTTGTTTCAAGACCTAATGTTGAATTAACAATAAAAGTCTCACTTTAATTTCCAGGTCACCCTCTATAACTTTTAAAGCAATTATCTATACATAGTCTTATTTAATCATCATAAACACTCCATGAAACATGAAAAACAAACAGCAGGGCCAGAATATGAGAAACAGGGAGGTAACTGAGAATTTGCTTACATAAAAACCAAAGTACCCTTGCTTAGATGTTCTCTAGAGTCATAAAATAGTCTCATTTTACAGATAAAAATCCTGAGATCCAGGGAAGTTAAAAGGTGTGCCACATTCACACAGTGTGTTATTATAATCCTGATTAACAAATGAAGAAACTGAGGCATGAAAAGGTAGAAAGAGTACTTAATGGCAAAGGCAGACATGGAGTCCTTAACTCTAAGTGTTGAACTTTTTCCATTTCTACATGCTACCTTTAAGCCAAAGTTTGAACTGCCCAGCTGAGAGCAACCAGAGTGGCCTAAAACTCCTCTAGCCTGTCATAGAAATTTGATTTTCTTCCATAAAGCAGTTACTTAGGAAAGTCTTATTTAAAAACATCACCCCGCTACAAATGAAAACCTTCCCAACAGGGAGAAAATGGAGCATCTACCTTCCTGTTGCTTAACAGAACACTGCAGAGCTGCTCTCTGCTTGGATAAATGCTATTTGGGTTTTCTTGATTTCTGAATGAGTTCTTAGTGTCGCTCTCTTGAGCTCTCTCTCTCTCGGTATTGTCATTGTCTTCTTGCCCAGAATTTTATGTGTAATCGTCTGTTCCGCCATTGGCTTTTCTGAAACCAATCTTCCTTGTCTTTTGTAATTATGTAAAGCTGTTCTCTTTGCAGGCCACACACTGTAGATATCTAAAACCTGGAGAGAAAACACCCTAATTGTAATTATAATGGATTTCAAAGTCCTATTATTCACGTTGGAGAGAAAACATGCAGCGAGGTTTCACTACCCGTTTTCTTTAAAACTCAGGAAAAAATAGAACAAATTTATTTTTGTTAGAGCGTAGTCCTTTAAAAAAAAAAAACAAAACAAACTTAATTACTTCTATGGAATTAAAAAAAAAAAAAACACCATTCTATTTTTGTGTCTACTTATCTGAGTTAAAGAAAATTGAGGTCTTTTAGTCGGACCACGCAAATACAAGTATAACCAACCACAGCTATACCCAAAATCAACCAATTGACCTCATTCCCCTGGGTCAGACCAAACTTCAAAACCAGCAATCATTTTGAAATTCTGAACCCCAGGAGTAGCAGGACTACTAACTGTTGATTATTATGCAGATCTTGCACTAATCTAATTAAGTAAAATGGAAATTCAATTTCAAGCATTGTTGTACACATTTGCATATGACACAAGTAGTCCAAAATTTGTCTGAAGTTAAATGAAGCACATGTGCAGCCCCCTTCTCAATTTGAATTAGGCTTTTCCACACAGTCCCACTTTAAAATATTGCATTCTCAACCTCTGCAAGCCACTCATGGCCCAAATGCCATTGTTAATAACTGCTTGTGTTAGTGCCGCCGTCTCTCCTAGTAAGCATTAGCAACAAGGAGTGGGCACAATTCAAGCCTGTTCTTCTGAAAGGATCTTCTGGGAATTTCTCAAGAAAAGGAGAAACAAATAGATGTGCTACTTGCTGCCAAGTCAGTTCCTCTTAGACATTAGGAGGATGTGGGCAGTAGAGGATTTAAAAAAAAATACTCATAACTTACATATCAAAAACATTCTAATCTGAATTGAACCTCAAAAATATAAGACATTTTTTCTTTGAAAAGAAAGGGATGTATTAAAAATGGAACAAGAAGAAGCCTGAGAGAGCCAGCCTCAGAATATCCTTGTCCTCTGAAAATTCTCACAGAAGAATTGCCAACAAGTCGTCAGTCAATCCAGGGCAATGGAAGCGTCAGTGCCGGTGTAGTCAGTACCCTGTCTCCTCCATCTAATGCTTTAGCCCAGTGTGCACCCAGGCAGGACAGGTGGGAAAGCAAGTCCCCAACGCAGCACCAGGTTTTCTCAGACTCCTGATTCATTCTCCCTTGTATTCCTCCCAATTTGATGATAAAAATGTTCTTGTTAAAGAGCATGTGTCTAGAACAGAGTGGGAAAGTGTTGCACTCATATTCTATCTGTATGTACTTTGTGATTTGGCAATAGCATCTAACAAAACAAAATAAAGTATAAGAGTGAATTAAATGTGTAAGGAGAGAGAATAATGGGAGCAGACACAATAAACAGCAAGCATTTATAAAAAGCTACCATGCCAGGAAAAAAATTGATTGCTTTTATACTAGAAGAGAATTCCAAATGAAGGACTGGAGATACACATTAGCATTTGAGGTTAAGCATTTGACACAGTACCTCAAATGGTAATGAATTAATCCAGAGGAACTATGGGATAAGAACCATTAGCCAGGCTTAGCAGACATTTGACTCTGATTTCAGCACTGTTCAAGGTGCACGGTTTACAAATGAATGACGTGGTCTCTTTGCCCTTGAATAATTCACTGCCAGTGGACCAGAATAGTCAGGAAACCAGAAAGACTCGGACGATCCCTTTGCCTCAGGGTCAAAATCTAGATTCCAAAGGTTGGTAAAAGCTCAAAAATTCTCCTGTAAAGTGTCTTTTTTACCTTCTCTCTTGCTTATAAATCAAGTTAACTTGCAAACATCAGATATTGAGAGACCTCCTGTGGAGAAATCTTTACCAGATCACCCATTACCATAGACTTGACTTGGGGCTTAGGCATTTTAATACAACTGACCATTGATTTTGGGACATAATAGTTCAACCTTCTAGCAAATATTTTTGAAGAAATCAGCTAACAACATAGAAATAGTTTTTAAAAATCCAAACTAATTCCACCCTTCTTTTTAATATATGTGTAGCTGTCTCTAGGATATTTTTCTCCCTGCCCATAAAATAAGTGTAGCATGATACAGACCTGCCTTACTTACCTCACAAAGTTTGAAAGGCTCAAATAATTATAATTTGTGAAAGATATTTGTAAGCAGTAAGATACCATGTTAACGTCAGCATCCATCATTATGTTCACAGAAGCCAAGGTTGCTGAACTACTGGATGCAGTCCTAATTTACAGACCCACAGGGAGGATGTATGTGAGAAAGAACTACAGAAAGCTCAAATAAAAAGGATTCTCTGCATCACACACTCAGCAGACCAATGGCACAAGACAGCACAGTGGACAAAAATCAAGACCACTGGGATGATGTCCTACCTCCACAATCAGAAGTGCCATTTGGAGAGAGGCAAATGGTGTATGGTTCATGCCTCACTGAACATCTCTCAGTGTGTTTTGAGTTCTGCCCATGATAAACCTGCTACATGTAAAAGATATAATTTTCCTCAAATAGTCCACAATATTCAGCTTCAGAATGTGGATTTTTGCCATGACATCAAAAGCAACCATGGGAGATTTCGTGGGCTTAAATAAATGAATGTTCACTGTTTAGGATGTTGAGTAAATCATTTCAGATCCTTTTGAAAAGCCTCATTCCTAACACAGGGTTTTTTCAACTCAAAATCCTATAGTCTATAATGTCCTATTTGCTGTAATCCTTTGTACTGACCAACTGAATGCATTTGTGCTTGTTTGGAAGAATTCAGGAGCTCATTATGCCATCAGAGTGGCTAAAGGAATATAAATGAATCCTTAGCATTTTTCAACCCTTGGTAGTCCATCAGAAATTAGAAACTTAGGACTGGGAGCAGTGACTCATGCCCGTAATCCTAGTACTTTGGGAGGCTTAGGCAGAAGAATCGTTTGAGGTCAGGAGTTTAAGACCAGCCTGGGCAATATAGAAAAATGCTGTCTTTAAAGAAAAATTTAAAAATTAGCCAGGCATGATGGGGCACACCTATAGCCCAGCTACTTAGAAGACTGAGGCCAGAGGATCACTTGAACCCAGGAATTCAAGGCTGCAGTGACATACGATCATGCCACAGCACTTCAGTCTGGGTGACAGAGAGAGACCTGTCTCCAAAAAAAAAGAAAAGAAATGAAAAATACATTAGAAACATAAACACAAAATTAGAAACAAACAGAACTATAACGCTGAATTTTCTTGCATAACCTGAGATGGGCACAAAATATTTTTACTATGTCAACAAATAAATGTTGAGCAACTGTGTAACACTCAGAGTTCAAGGCAAGAAACAAAAAATACTCAGCATTTCAATAAGAAGGATTTAGGTATTCTCCAAATCAGTGAAAAAGGTAAATTCAGGGAGTTGCCACTGATGGGATTTTTTTGGTCAAAGTCACACTCCCCTTGGCCGTGCTGCAAAGGTTACTGAACTACAGCTGTGATCACCTGTTGTCCCACACCCACAAGCTGGTGGCCAGAGACTGGAATTTGGCACCAGGATATGGAAAATACTTTCATTCTTAGGGGTTGGCTTGCAGCGGACATTCTTGAGGAAAGTTGTCCTCCACCTGCCTTCCAATCTCATGCATGTACATCCTACTGGCCCAACGTGAATCACATCATCACCCAAGCTTAAAAGCAGTTTGAGAAATGTAGTCTTTAGCCTCCCAGCCCTTTTATGGGGATAAAAAGAAGGTAGAAGTGAATGTTGAGTGTAATCAACTATATTTAGCCTACCATGTTATATGCAAAGCAGTATTCTAAGCATTTTGAAAGATTAAAAGACAGATAAGACAGAAAGTTTTCTTTTAGGGAGCATTTATTCTAAGGAGACAAGAGATATATGTGAAGAGTTAAACATCAGCAAAAGAGAATTGTTAGTATTCAACACAACATAAAAGTAGTTATGAGACTGAATATAAAGTTTCATGGATATGTCAAGTAGTAAGAAAGTTAGCTGGCTTTGTGCGAGGTAAGACACAAACTATTGGATTCTCTTTATTAACTCCTAAATCTTTCCAGTATATAAAGGATTGAGTGGATATTTAAAATTCCTCCAGGGTCAAGGCAGACTCACAACTTCAACTATTGATAGCACTACCTAATTCTCAAACTAGGTGCAAGTTTCAGCAGCAATTGATTGTGCAGGTACATTCTATGAGAAGAACAAGAGAGTGGTCTCAAAGGGAGGCGGCAAGATAAAACATCTAACACAGGCCTTGGGAGACAGAAACCACAGAAATATAAGGCACTGACACCAAGCCCATTGACCAGGGTAGGCAACAGCTAGAGGGCCCATAAGCTAAGGCCCTGTGAGCCTATAAAGTCCAAATATTTATCGAGGCTTTGCTTCTATACGGGAAATCACAGAGATGTTTTCCAGTTGGTGATTTTCTTGGTTCTAGTTTGATTCTGTGCTTTGTTCAAGATGTGTGTGGGCAGAGGTTCCCTAGCGGCCTGTCTGCAAAGGTACTCAAGTCCACCCATAATTAAGTCTTAACAGGTGGCACATATGAAATAGGTAATGAAGAGATTGAAAAGAGGAATGATACTATAAGCAGGAGGCTATGGCTGTCATGCCACAGCTTATTGTAAGCTTCAAGTGACGTGACAATTCCATCGTCGGTGTAAAACAAAATTACATTATTTGGAGCACCATAAAATTTCCTCTAGTTCTAAGTAGCCATTCCTTGGTTGGAAGAAATCATCATAATTTCTGAATCAATATCCTGTAGTATGTATATTTATTTATATTTCAGAACCACACATATTAGAAGAAAAATTTTGACCTATAGGCAAATCTTGGTTTTCAGAATTTCTTTCTTCCAGAATTTCATTCCTTTTAAATCTTGGCCCATTTTTTAAAAATCAACTGGTATTAACAAATGAGAAATAAAGCATCCAGGATAATCCCATCAATGCTTTTGATTGTATGACAAATTAACTTTGAAGCAAAACCAATATAAATAAAAGATCTTGAAAGGAGCTCAACTAATTTGGCGTATCTAAGTACAATTCAATTTCACAAACGTTTTCTGAGTTCCTACAGTGCACCAAGCAATGGAGACACAGAGATGTGCAACACACAGCTCCAACCTTTAAAGAGACCACTTCTGTAGGGAATACATGAAAAAAAAAAAAACGGAAATTACATTTTGGTGACATAAGTGCTATATTGGGCAAATGCGGTCTATACTTTAAGAGAGCATTCTAAATGTAGTGGATTCTTCCCGAAAGGAGAGAAGGCAATAACACATTGAGGAGTTGTAACAGACTGTGCTTCCCTGAAAACTCATTCTGAGGTGGCCATATATTAAATAGATGGCCTGCTGAGAAATGCTCTTGGATCAACACTAAGACAGTGAAGGAAACAGAACCAGGAAAAAGGTAAAGTTGAAGTGCGAGACAATTTTAAGAGAGACCTCAGTTTATCCCAGAAGGAACTCTGAAGCTAAGGGGTCCTTCAGAGATGCCCTGTATTGAGGCAAGGGGACCAAGCCTTGGTTACCCTGACATCTATCAGTCACTGGACGGAGGCAACCCCAAAGGAGGGGGCAATCATCTGGTGAGGCAATCCCTCCAGCAGAAGGCAATTCCTGCGGAGGGACTCATTTGTAAGCTTCTAGCAGTCAACACTCACAGAAGCTGGGGGAATAAGTGTCTCCAGGGAATGTACCACAGCATTCACCACAGGTATGAAAGCCCCCTTCCAACACAGCATTTCCTGGGCTCATGAACAGGTCTCTCTATTTCTCCATGATGAGCTTGGCAGCTGGATAAGCCACAATGTTGGCAAAAGTCCTGGATCCTCCATTAACAGAGCATTTATTTGGGCTCCACGTCTCCAAGAGCCAACCTCATTTCCACACTTCAGGCCTTTCTACCAAATGGACGTTTTGGCCTGATGACAATTTCAGAAAGGAGATTGGTCCAAGAGATTTACCATCCCTGAAGTGAAAACAGCTCCTCCAAATGTGAAAGATCTGTCGCTATTATGGACTTTATCAGAAAATTAGTAACAATAATGAGAAAATAATGTGACTAATTTTGAAGATAAATATACCAGAAATTTTATATCCAAAGCAGTGCTATTCTGTTCAAAGTGGTCAGTTTTTGACAATTTGTATGTGATACTGTTTTGGAAACTGCTCTTTGGGAACCAATTTCAAAGTCAATGACACATTTATGGAAGACATATGATAATGTGATGGAGAGAATTTAGGGCCTAGGTAAAAATGGCTTTGAATTCTCACATTTACCACATATTAGCTATTTTTTCCTTGGCCAAATTATTTAACCTTTCTATCTCTTTTTTAATCCTATAAAATTGAAATAACTACTGGATGGGCCTACTGTGAGAATTAAATAAGCATACATATATAAGATTCTGTAACATAATAGATGCCCAGAAAGGTTAACTTTTTACTATTTTATTCCTCATTTCCTTTTCTTAGTCAATAAGAAGTATCAAAAAAAAGGTAACATACCTTAAGCATGAGGTTTGTCCTTTTTAAAAATATTTTTTTTAGTTTGGAAAGTTCTACATTTACAAAACTATTGCAAAAATAGTACAGAGAATTTCCATATAACTCATACCTAATTTCCTCTATCATTAATATCTTACATTTGCATGATATATTTGTTACATTAATGAACCACTGTTATTGACTAAAGTCCATAGTTTATTCAGATTTTCTCATTTTTCTTCAACATCCTTTTTATGTTTCAAGTTTTTTTAAATAGCCAAACATCATTTGAAGTAAAATGTGGTAAATAAGGAAAATGACAGAATTTATTTTTTAAAAGGAGTTATCAACATAAATAACTGAGGAAGTCCTGTATCGTTTATAAACTGACCTTTACAACTATGTCTAAAGGAGGCTTCCAAAAATGTTTCCAGCCTCAGCAGCATCTCTGGGATTGAAGTTGATTTCCAAGCTAACAATCCTAGAGAACAGCATGCGTCAGGTATATAGGATTGCTTTGCAAACAAGCTTAGCATGTTAGATTCTAAGCAACCTTTGTAATCATTCTCACCATCACCCCCTACTAATATAAATACCCTTTCAAATCCAAGCAAAAATTGCACTTGCGACAAAAAAAGTCACCAAAACTTGTTTTAGGAGATTAAAATCCCAAGAAATATCTTTATTTGGACTTGTGATATAAACCTTGATATTTCACAGATAGAATGCCCCAGGGAAGGGCATTTCTACTGTATAGTAAATGTATTCATTTTATTTTTAATAAAATAAGTTTATTAAAAATATAGCCTAAAACTTAATCATAGTGATGGTTACATCCTGAGAGACTTATTCATGAGTATTTGGTTTGAGGTTATAGTAGCCTGTGAGTTTCACTGGAACTTTGGGGAGTTGTTTTGACTTAATAACACATCCCTCATGCTGGGACCATGTCTTGAAAACCATTCTCACAGGTCTTCATTTGGCCTTTGCATGCTTAATGTGGCCTCAATATAGAATATGCATGCTACTGGCCTAGGGAAGAAGTATTCAAATCACTCAAGCGTGTTATAGCTAAGGATTAACAAAATCTCCCTCTATGCTCCAGAGTAATTAAAATATGCAGTTGTGGACAGAGCTGAGAATTGGGAATGCACCTGAAATTTTATGAAGACTCATTAAACAATCAAAGATAATCCTGAGCAAAACATACTTCTGTGTTTATTCCCTTGATTTTTGCATGAAAACAGGAATGTTTGCTTGCCCCATGCAGAAGCGAATGTGTAAAACTTCCACCTCTTACTTTTATAGTCAAGAATGCATAACTTCTTTAGGATAGACACTGCCTTCAAATGACAACTTCTGTGCTTCCATATTCTAGAAACACAATACCCCTCAGACTACAGAGCTATTAAAATCTGCTAGCAAACCTCAGGGAAGCAGAAAACATACTACCTGTCTTGTTTTATTTTAAACAGACTTTAAATGATAATTCTGAATGCTTTTGTGAGAGGAAAACTCTCCTAACACCTACACTCAAGCCTCTTATGTTGCCTTCTATGACATGGTGCAAACAAGGCTAATGCCACATCTACAATAGGCATGTTACATTGTTTTCTGACCACAACTTCATGTTCAACTCAGATCACATAGCACTGGTGTCCCCAACACCCAGGCTGCGGACTGGTCCTAATCCTTAACCTCTTAGGAACCAGGCTGCATGGCAGAAGATGAGCAGTGGGCAAGCAAGCATTGCCACTTGAGCAGATGGTACCTGGAAAATCGGGACACTCCAACCCTAATACTGTGCTTTTCCAGCAGTCTCAGCAAATGGCACACCAGGAGATTATACCCCGCACCTGGCTCAGAGGGTCCCATGCCCACGGAGCCTCGCTCAATGCTAGCATAGCAGTCTGAGATGGAACTACAAGGTGGCAGCGAGGCTGGGGTAGGGACATCCGCCATTGCTGAGGCTTAAGTAAGTAAACAAAGCAGCCAGGAAGCTGGAACTGGATGGAGCCCACCACAGCTCAAGGAGAGCTGCCACCCTTTTTAGACTCCACCTCTGGAGGCACGGCATAGCTGAACAAAAGGCAGCAGAAACTACTGCAGATTTAAATGTCCCTGTCTGACAGCTTTGAAGAGAGTAGTGGTTCTCCCAACATGGAGTTTGAGACTGGAGAATGGACAGACTGCCTCCTCAAGTGGGTCCCTGACCCCTGAGTAGGCTAACTAGGAGGCACCTCCCGGTAGGGGCTGACTGACACCTCATACGGCCAGGTGCCCCTCTGAGATGAAGCTTCCAGAGGAAGGATCAGGCACCAACATTTGCCGTTCTGTAATATTTGCTGTTCTGCAGCCTCCACTGGTGATACCCAGGAAAACAGGGTCTGGAGTGGACCTCCAGCAAACTCCAACAGACCTGCAGCTGAGGGTCCTGACTCTTAGAAGAAAAACTAACAAACAGAGAGGACATCCACACCAAAACCCCATCTGTATCTCACCATCATCAAAGACCAGAGGTAGGTAAAACCACAAAGCTGGGGAGAAACCAGAGCAGAAAAGCTGAAAATTCTAAAAATCAGAGAAACTCTTCTCCTCCAAAGGAATGCATCTCCTCGCCAGCAATGGAACAAAACTGGACAGAGAATGACTTTGACGAGTTGAAAGAAGAAGGCTTTAGACAATCAGTAATAACAAACATCTCCGAGCTAAAGGAGGATGTTTGAACCCATTGCAAAGAAGCTAAAAACCTTGACAAAAGATTAGATGAATGGCTAGCTAGAATAAACAATATAGAGAAGACCTTAAATGACCTGATGGAGCTGAAAACCATGGCACGAGAACTACGTGACGCATGCACAAACTTCAGTAGCCAATTTGATCAAGTGGAAGAAAGGGTACCAGTGATTGAAGATCAAATGAAGGAAATGAAGTGAGAAGAGAAGTCTAGAGAAAATAGAGTAAAAAGAAATAAACAAAGCCTCCAAGAAATATGGGACTATGTGAAAAGACCAAATCTATGTCTGATTGGTGCAACTGACAGTGACACTGAGAATGGAACCAAGTTGGAAAACATTCTTCAGGATATTATCCAGGAAAACTTCCCCAACCTAGCGAGGCAGGCCAACATTCAAATTCCAGAAATACAGAGAACGCCACAAAGACACTTCTCAAGAAGAGCAATTCCGAGACACATAATTGTCAGATTCGCCAAAGTTGAAATGAAGGAAAAAATGTTAAGCGCAGCCAGAGAGATAGGTCAGGTTACCCACAAAGGAAAGCACATCAGACTAACAGCGGATCTCTCAGCACAAACTCTACAGGCCAGAAGAGAGTGGGGGCCAAAATTCAACATTCTTAAAGAAAAGAATTTTCATTCCAGAATTTCATATCCAGCCAAACTAAGCTTTATGAGTAAAGGAGAAATAAAATCCTTTGCAGGCAAGCAAATGCTAAGAGATTTTGTCACCACCAGGCCTGCCTTACAAGAGCTCCTGAAGGAAGCACTAAACATGGAAAGAAACAACTGGTACCAGTCAGTGCAAAAACATGCCAAATTGTAAAGACCATCGATGCTAGGAAGAAATGGCATCAACTAACGAGCAAAATAACCAGTTAACATCATAATGGCAGGATCAAATTAACACATAACAATATTAAACTTAAATGTAAATGGGCTACATGCTCCAGTTAAAAGACACAGACTGGCAAATTGGATAGAGTCAAGACCCATCAGTGTGCTGTATTCTGGGGACCTATCTCACATGCAGAGACACACATAGGCTCAAAATGGAGGAAGATCTACCAAGCAAATGGAAAACAAAAAAAAAAAAGCAAGGGTTGCAATCCTAGTCTCTGATAAAACAGACTTTAACAAAGATCAAAAGAGACAAAGAAGGCCATTACATAATGGTAAAGGGATCATTCAACAAGAAGAGCTAACTATCATAAATATATATGCACCCAACACAGGAGCACCCAGATTCCTAAAGCAAGTTCTCAGAGACCTACAAAGAGACTTAGACTCCCACACAGTAATAATGGGAGACCTTAACACCCCACTGTCAACATCAGACAGATCAATGAAACAGAAAGTTAGCAAGGATATCCAGGAATTGAACTCAGCTCTACACCAAGCAGACCTAATAGACATCTACAGAACTCTCCACCCCAAATCAATAGAAGATACATTCTTCTCAGAACCACATCACACTTATTCCAAAATTGACCACATAGTTGGAAGTAAGGCACTCCTCAGCAAATGTAAAAGAACAGAAATGATAATAAACTGTCTCTCAGACCACAGTACAAATCAAACTAGACCTCAGGATTAAGAAACTCACTCAAAACCACTCAACTACATGGAAACTGAACAACCTGCTCCTGAATGACATTACTGGGTACATAATGAAATGAAGGCAGAAACAAAGATGTTCTTTGAAACCAATGAGAACAAAGATAAAACATACCAGAATCTCTGGGACACATTTAAAGCAGTGTGTAGAGGGAAATTTATAGCACTAAAATGCCCACAAGAGAAAGCAGGAAAGATCTAAAATTGACACCCTAACATCACAATTAAAAGAAATAGAGAAGGAAGAGCAAACACATTCGAAAGCTAGCAGAAGGCAAGAAATAACTAAGATCAGAGCAGAACTGAAGGAGATAGAAACACAAAAAAAAAAACCCTTTAAAAAATCAGTGAATTCAGGAGCTGGTTTTTGAAAAGATCAACAAAATTGACAGACTGCTAGAAAGACTAATAAGGAAGAAAAGAGAGAAGAATCAAATAGATGCAATAAAAAATGATAAAGGGGATATCACCACCGATCCCACAGAAATACAAACTACCAACAGAGAATATGATAAATACCTCTATGCAAATAAACTAGAAATTTAGAAGAAATGGATAAATTCCTGGACACATACACTCTCCCAACATTAAACCAGGAAGAAGTTTAATCCTTGAATAGACCAATTACAGGCTCTGAAATTGAGGCAATAATTAATAGCCTACCTACCAAAAAAAGCCCAGGACCAGATGGATTCACAGCCGAATTCTACCAGAGGTACAAAGAGCAGCTGGTACCATACCTTCTGAAACTACTCCAATCAATGGAAAAAGAGGGAATCCTCCCTAACTCATTTTATGAGGCCAGAATCATCCGGATATCAAAGCCTGACAGAGACACAACAAAAAAAGAGAATTTTAGACATATCCCTGACAAACATCAATGTAAAAATCCTCAAGAAAACACTGGCAAACCGAATCCAGCAGCACATCAAAAAGCTTATCCACCATGATCGAGTCGGCTTCATCCCTGGGATGCAAGGCTGGTTCAAAATATGCAAATCATTAAACGTAATCCATCATACAAACAGAACCAAAGACAAAAAACCATATGATTATCTCAATAGATGCAGAAAAGGCCTTTGACAAAATTCAAAAGCCTTGATGCCAAAAACTCTCAATAAATTTGGTATTGATGGAACGTATCTCAAAATAATAAGAGCTATTTATGACAAACCCACAGCCAATATCATATTGAATAGGCAAAAACTGGAAGCATTCCCTTTGAAAACTGGCACAAGACAGAGATGCCCTCTCCCACCACTCCTATTCAACATAGTGTTGGAAGTTCCGGTCAGGGCAGTCAGGCAGGAGAAATAAATAAAGGGGACTCAGTTAGGAAAAGAGGAAGTCAAATTGTCCCTGTTTGCAGATGACATGATTGTATATTTAGAAAACCCCATCGTCTCAGTCCAAAATCTCCTTAAGCTGATAAGCAACTTCAGCAAAGTCTCAGGATACAAAATCAATGTGCAAAAATCACAAGCATTCTTATACACCAATAACAGACAAATAGAGACCCAAATCATGAGTGAACTCCCATTCACAATTGCTTCAAAGAGAATAAAATACCTAGGAATCTAATTTATGAGGGATGTGAAGTACCTCTTCAAGGAGTACTACAAACCACTGCTCAACAAAATAAAAGAGGACACAAACAAATGGAAGAACATTCCATGCCCAAGAATCAATATTGTGAAAATGGCCCTACTGCCCAAGGTAATTTATATATTCGATGCCATCCCCATCAAGCTACCAATGACTTTCTTCACAGAATTGGAAAAAACTAATTTAAAGTTTATATGGAATCAAAAAAGAGCCCGCATTGCCAAGATAATCCTAAGCAAAAAGAGCAAATCTGGAGGCATCACGCTACCTTACTTCAAACTATACTACAAAGCTACAGTAACCAAAACAGCATGATACTGGTACCAAAACAGAGATATAGACCAATGGAACAACAGAGCCCTCGGAAATAATACCACACATCTACATCCATCTGATCTTTGACAAACCTGAGAAAAACAAGAAATGGGGAAAAGATTCCCTATTTAATAAATGGTGCTGGGAAAATCGGCTAGCCATATGTAGAAAGCTGAAACTGGATCTCTTCTTTACACTTTATACAAAAATTAATATAAGATGGATTCCACACTTAAATGTCAGACCTAAAACTATCAAAACCCTGGAAGAAAACCTAGGCAATACCATTCAGGACATAGGCATGGGCAAGGACTTCATGACTAAAACACCAAAAGCAATGGCAACAAAAGCCAAAATTGACAAATGGAATCTAATTAACTAAAGAGCTTCTGCACCACGAAAAAAACTATCATCAGAGTGAATAGGCAACCTACAGCATGGGAGAAAAGTTTTACAATCTACCCATCTGACAAAGGACTAATATCCAGAATCTACAAAGAACTTAAACAAATTTACAAGAAAATATCAAACAACTCCATCAAAAAGTGAACAGACACTTCTCAAAAGAAGACAACAGACACATGAAAAAATGCTCATCATCACTGGCCATCAGAGAAATGCAAATCAAAACCACAATGAGATACCATCTCACACCAGTTAGAATGGCGATCATTAAAATGTCAGGAAACAACAGGTGCTGGAGAGGATGCGGAGAAATAGGAACACTTTTACACTGTTGGTGGGACTGTAAACTAGTTCAACCATTGTGGAAGACAGTGTGGCGATTCCTCAAGGATCTAGAACTAGAAATACCATTTGACCCAGTCATCCCATTACTGGGGATATACCCAAAGGATTATAAATCATGCTGCTATAAAGACACATGCACACGTATGTTTATTGCAGCACTATTCACAATAGCAAAGACTTGGAACCAACCCAAATGTCCATCAATGACAGACTGGATAAAGAAAATGTGGCACATATACACCATGGAATGCTATGCAGCTATTAAAAACGATGAGTTCATGTCCTTTACAGGGATATGGATGAAGCTGGAAACCATCATTCTGAGCAAACTATCGCAAGGACAGAAAACCAAACACTGCATGTTCTCACTCATAGGTGGAAATTGAGCAATGAGAACAACTGGACACAGGATAGGGAACATCACACACTGGGGCCTGTCATGGTGTCAGGGGAGTGGGGAGGGATAGCATTAGGAGATACACCTAATGTAAATGACGAGTTAATGGCTGCAGCACACCAACATGGCACATGTATACATATGTAACAAACCTGCACGTTGTGCACATGTACCCTAGAACTTAAAGTATAAAAGAAAAAAAAATGAAAAGAAAACCACTGAGAGAATAATTTCCAAATTTCAACTATTTTGTAAGAAAGAAGCATTTCTCTTTGAAACACTTAGAATAGAGAATAGGGTCCACTTTACCTTGTCTCTGTTGCCACCCGCATGTATGGATACATCTCAGTGGCCACAGACAGGAGAATACAGTGCGCTTATGGGCCCTATTCATACTGAGTCTGTAATTCTTTTAAAAGAGAAACAGTTACTTCACTCAGCGTAGTATCTTCAGGTTTCATCCCTGTTGTCACATATTGCAGGATTTCATTTTTATGGTTGCATAATTCACCGATACATGTATAAGCCACATTTTCTTTATTCACTTATCCATTGACAGATATTTATATTGTTTCTACACCTTGCCTATTGTGAATATTGCTGCAATGAATATGACAGTGCTAGTATCTCCTCTAGATCATAATTTCAATTCTTTTGGATAAATACCCAGAAAGCAGGGTTGCTGAATCACAAGGTAGTCTAATTTTGATTTTTTTGAGGACCTCCATGCTGTTTTCCATAACGACTGTACCATTTTGCATTCCCACCCACAGTGTACAAGGGTTCCCTTTTCTCCACATCCTCACCAACTCTTACCTTTTTTATATACAATAGCCATCCTAATAGATATGTGGTGATATCTCATTTTGGAATTAATTTGCATTTCCCTGATGATTAATGACTTTTTCACGTACTTGTTGGCTGCCGAGGCTCAGAAAACAATACCCAAAAGTGAAGACCTCAGAAGCAGCTTCAGAAGCAAAATCCCTTTCTGACCTCCTCCTGTGTATCAGCCTCGTTCTCTCCCAAGGCTAGCCATAAAAACTAGAATCCCTCTTCTCCCCATGTGAGTCATAGACACTAGAACCCCTTTTCCCCAAAGTCAACATAAAACCTAAAAATAGTACTCTAACTTTCTCTCCACCTTTCTCTGTAAGAACAGACATAAAGAAATTCTCTGACCTACCTTGACTGTAGGTCATAAGACTCCCATTCCAGAGTGTCCTCCCCCCAGACCTGGAAAGAAAAATGCTACATAGAGCAGCCAAGGAGAATCTGGACACAGGCCTCGCTTGGTTTTCCCAGCCCCCCAGATCAGTCTATTACTATTAGATCATATTCCTTTTTGTCCAATTACATTTCTACGTGGCTATCTCTACTTCATCAAACCTATGCATAAAATCAGATAGCCTCCCCTATATCTTTCATTCTGAAAGACTCTGTGTCACAGAAAAACTTCATCAAATAAACTTGTTACGCTTTTCTCTTGTTAACATGTCTTTTGATATAGGGGTGTTGGCTGTGACCCTTATGATGGGGAGGAAATGGATCACCCTTTTTCTGCCAATACATAATCATTTGTATGTCCTCTTTGGAGAAATGTCTATTCAAGTATGTAGCCCATTGTTTGATTGTATTATTAGGTGTTTTTGTTTTTGTTTTTGTTGCTAAGAGAAATACGCCAGTCACAGAAGAATAAATACTGCATGCTTCTACTTATATAAGAAATGTAAAGTGGGCCAGGCACGTTGGCTCACACCTGTAATCCCAGCACTTCGGGAGGCCAAGGTGGGCGGATCACCTGAGGTCAGGAGTTTGAGATCAGCCTGGCCAACATGGCAAAACCCTGTCTCTATTAAAACTACAAAAATTAGCCAGGTGTGGTGGCGCATGCCTGTAATTCCAACTACTCTGGAGGCTGAGACAGAAGAATCTCTTGAACCCGGGAGACAGAGGTTGCAGTGAGCAGAAATCGCGCCACTGAACTCCAGCCTGGGCAACAGAGAGAAGCTCTGTCTCAAAAAAAAAAAAAAAAAAGATTTGTAAAGTGGTCAAACTCATAAAATGGAGGCTTCCAGAGGCTGAGGACATGGGGAGGGAAAAATGGGAAACTGCCAATCAGTGGATATATATCTTCAGGTATGCGAGATTAGTAAGTGCCAGAGATCTTCTGTAAAACATCATGCCTATAGATAACAATATTGTATTGCATACTTAAAATCTGTTAAGAGGAAAGATCTCATGTTTAAATGTTCTTATCACGATAAAGTGGAAAAAATATTTTTAAATATATATTTTAAAAAAAAACAAAAAAACAAAAAACAGAGGAACAGTGTGAGTCCGCTGTACCACTACTGAATGAGAAAGACGATGAGCAGGGAGAGTAGGGAGAGCTAAGTAAGCAGCAGTGTGGGCAAGGCCCACGTAAGTTCAGCAGGCTGAATCACATTTTCAGATCTTATTTAAAGATCTTATTTAAATAATTTGTAAGACTCTCCTGGTTGTTTCTGACGCCTATAACTAAGCCTTAAATGACTAGCATAAAAGCAGTATTTAGTAGAGCTGTTATCTTGGGGAGAAAAGTCACCATCTGCCCAGAAAAAAAGGAAATAAGGAGACTCAGCCCACAAGGACAGATTTCTTTCAAAGGTCAGCTGTAGCATTGCAAGCAGAACTTGTTTGTCATACCCATTATCTATACTGGGGGAGTGTGGCTTTGGCCATATTTGTATGATTAAGGAGCTAATGAATCACCTTGCAGTAGCTGACCTTCGAATGAGAACTGCTTGATAGTTCTTGTCAGAGTCAATGGTTTGCAAAAAGCAGCTGCTTATATGTAGTCAACGTAATAAGCTACGTTTACTAGGAGCTTGGACCAGAATGCATTAAAAAAGAACTTTAGTTATCTAATTCTCAAATAGTTATAATGTTTGTAACTTATTTCTAAGTGAAGATTTTAACTTATAGAGTATTTTCCTAACATATTGTCTCATAAGATTCCATACTTAATAGCAACTTCAATTATTTTTCAACTGCATCATCTTAAAGTTCTTTCCAGCATGAGAAACTTTGGCACTGTATTCATAATAGGAGAGACTTTAAAATATGATACTATAAACACTTTGGCACCATAGCTCCTTATTGACATAAATTAAATGGACTGTAAATATTTAAAAATCCAATATTCATCTCTCAATATTAAACTAAATTTAAAACTAGAAAAGAGAATAAGTTTCTAGTCAAAACCAGCCCCTTCATTTTTCATATTCATAAAAATGAGAGATGCAAGTTTTGCTCCACGGAAATGCAACAGGAGGCTATTGTTCTGAGACTAGGATCACCTCCAGTTCTAGCCAGGCAATTTAGGCTACTGTTCTGAGACTAGAATCACCTCCAATTCTAGCCAGGCAATTTCCATAGCATCACACAGCTTCAGATGCCTCATCAGTGAAATGAAGTTAACATTTTTCTTATAGAGTCATTTCAAGGAGTGAATGGCAAATTGCATGGCAAATGGCAATTGCAAATCCAGCAACAATGAGTACTCATTTGACAAATATTTTTAAATCTACATCTATCTGCTCTTAATTTTCAACATGCAAGAACAAATAGAAGCTAAAAAATTTCTTTCAACCTAGAGAAGGGCAGCCTCTTGATTTCAATACCTTTCATGTCTTGAATCTGTTCTTCGCACCTTCTGAATTCCACACAACATCCATTGGCACAAATCACTTTATTAAACAATGCTGCTTTTTGTAGAGCTGAGATATACACTTAATATCAAAGAAAGACAAAAGGTGTTTTAGGAGTTAAAACAGAAGCTTCCTAAGAACAGCAGATGTGATTCACTTGTCTTTACAGCACCGACACACGTAGAAAGTGCTCTGAGACCTTTGCTGTGAAAAGAAACATCTAGTCAGCCTCTCTGAACCTCATCTTGAAAGTTAATAATACCCTCTTCACAATGCTATTGGAAAGACCAAATGAGAGAATATGAAAATGTCTGCAGCAGTAGCTGGCCTATATGTGGCAAGTTATTTGAATCACTGACTTGAATCTCAAGCATTCTCCATATAGCTGGCAAGCTAATAAGAACATCCTTCCTCAAAATTGTTTACAAATCAAAATGTATCTATTATGTATTAAAAGTATTAATATGGGTGATTTATGCTATATCCAGGCTTTCATATATGTATGTAATCATTACCTTAAGCAATCTCTATAGCTGATGTTTATAAATTCTCTCTGAAAACTTCCTACCTGCCATGAATTTGACCTACCATTTTGCAACCAAGACAAGGCCTGATTCCGAATCACCAGCTACCTACACACACCATTATGAACCACTTTATTAAGACATAAACTGCTAATGCTTCATCACATTCTATATTCGGGACATAACCTTAACTGCTTTCATAGAGTGAAAAAGAATAAAAACAGACCTGACAATTGAGAACAGTCAGTTTTGGGCAGGCTCATCTCTTAAACAAATGTCTCGTGATTCATTCCTCATTTTATGAAACTGCTGTGATGTTTAATGTCACTCTCACATTGCTTCTTAGAATATGTCTAAGTCATACAACTTTCACTATGGTCTGGTCTTCAAATAATTTGTGTCTGTCAGCACTGATGCTTCAATGGCCCAGCCCAAAACCAATCCCACTTGAAGTTAGTCTCCTGTATGCAGGGTTAAAGTTCAAAACAGTTAAAACCCAGTATGGCACAGGGCAGCAACCAGTTAGAGAGGACCTTGACCCCAGCACCTGAGCTGGGTTTGAGACCGCCCTGCTCTGCTTCCTGTTGTTCAGCTCTGGGGAGGTGGGCAAGGGAAAGGTCTCAATGGCTGATGAGTGACGGACATTCCTCAAGAAGCTCAAGACAGTAACTATTTACCAACAAATACTGACATCTTTTGATATCTAACAACCAGTTGGGCTATACCAGTGCCTCCTTCCAAATACGTACCCTAAAAATATGGAAAATCGGAGAAATAAAAGACCCCAGCATGTAAGAAGCTGCCTAAAATTCTCATCATTAAAAGACAGTTGTAAGGACAGAATTATGGGAGTGTTGAAATCTCTATCTAAATGCAAATTACCTGAGAGAGAAACCCCATAAGGCATGATAAGACCTATTATCAAATTGAAACCTATTAGTTGAAGATGCAACCAATGGACACTGTGACAAGCAGGGCAGAACCCTGGGCTACTAGGGGAAAGGCTGGCCTAGAAGTTCGCAGAGCTGAAGGAAACAAGGAAGACTGAGGATTCTGGGGTAGCCCAGAGTTTAAGAGCACAGACAATATATTTGATATCACTCACCTGACTCACATACTCCTTCTTGCCAAAGGGTTTGTGCAAAGTTGAGCTATCAAAACTCAACCACAGTCCACAGGCTGATGGCATTTCTGGATTGGGTCTTCCCCCATTATTCTGAGTAAAGACAAGTGAGCAAATTAATTCAATGCTGCCAAATCTTCTCTAACCTTTTTTAAAAGACATATTGATCAACAGTTATTTAAAGGAAAGACTTTTAATAGCCAAAATCTCTTATAGAAATTTATGTTTCCTTGTAAGCAATCCATTATGCCATCTGTTTTAAAGATGTTTAAAGAAGTGGCCCAACTGAACTCTTGTGAAATAACCACAAATAGATTGAAAAACAAGATGAATGGCCAATAGCCCAGCCTTTCAGAGCCATATAAATGAATCACTACTAACAAAAAGTGGACTAGATGGTTTCATAACTCACCTTCTGACTTGAACTTACTACACATTCACATGGGGAATAGAAAAGTAAAAGGACCTCTGTAATTCAATAAAGCTTGTGAGCATTTTGATCTTTGCAAATATGTATCTGACAACCAAAATTATTTTATTATAGAATCACTGAACAAGGTTTCGCATGCCACTAGGACAGTTTGTAAGTTAATTAAATTCCATTCTATTGGAAAATGTGTTCTCCATTGCCTTTCAATGCATTTGATTTTAACATTGTATTACAAATTATTTAATATTGATTATTTTTCTAATGGAAGTATTGATCCTACTGTGTACGTCATTATTTTTCCCCAACTGAAAAATGTAAAATCTCAGAGCTCTATGTCTCCTAACACCAATATGTATGTGGACACGAATATGGTCCCTCTCTTTAGAAGGCTCTAGGGGTGGGTACATGTTGGGGGAACAAGTTGTTAGAGTATGACTCAGAGCAACTACCAGAAAAAAATTAAGAAATCAAACACAAAATACTCCTTTAATACAGTTTTAATGTGCTTTTTCTTCTATTTCTGTTCTATTTCAGTTTATTTCAGTTTATTTTCTCATGTCAATGACTTGTAAAAGGTCCCAATTATATAATTACAGAAAAAATGATTGCTGGTGAGTGGGGAAGAAAAGGTCAGAGAAGCCTAAGAATTAATATTCAAGAAACAGAAAAACAGTTTTAAAAAAACAGCCAGGAATCTTCTGATCTTCTGATAATTCTGGACAGAACACACAGAAAAGCTGAATGCTGCAGAGATTTGGAGATCAGCACATGAGCAGCCAGCCATTGGTGACTGGACCATCACACCAAAGAGATTTGGAAGACTAGATGATGGGGAGAAGAAGGTATATATAAAAAGACAAGAAGAACCGGGCTTCTTGCACTTATGCACTCCTAAATTCTGATGAAAGAAAAATGTTGACAAACCCATAAAGTAGAGCTTGGCTTTTTCAGTTCAAATCCAGCTGAGAAAGTTACTTAAACTTCCTTCATATATAAAATGGGACTAAGGAGAGGATCTACCTTTCAGGATTGTTATAACGATTAACAGTAAATATTTGTACATGCTTGGAGTATCCCCAGCAAATACATGAGCTATATACACTTTACTAAATAATAAAATAGAGATTTGTAAGATGTATATATAGAGATCAATTAATTTCATGTGACCCATTCACGTAAACACCTAGAACATTCCGTAAGCCATATGCCTTCTTTTAGCCCTGATTACAACTTAATATGCGAGTCCCAAAGATTGAAAGTTACAGTATTCTGAATCCCAACACATTCCCCCATCCATCCCTCTGACAATGGGGGAGTAGCTATGCCTAACCTCTAACCCTTCAAGGAAGTAACAGGAACAGTTAAGCAGGAAGTGTGATTAAATTAAGGTCCTGCCAGTACTTCCACGTGCTTATTTTCAGAATGGTTTAATTAAAGTTTCTGACATGAAGAGAGCTATTTCTGCTCATCTATTCAGCATTGGTTATGGAGACAGAAAAAACTGAAATAGCCTGTTTCAGTCAATTTGTAACACTATAGTTGTACAATTAAGCTGGAAGGGTACAAAGACAGTCTATATAATTTTTCCTCTTATAGAGGTATTCATCAGAGAACAAATTGAGGTCTCAGAAAGAATAATGTTCAGACAAACCAGAGAAGAATGTAGTAGTTTCAAAATGTTCAGTGTGAACTCAGCATCCAAAATTTTTTAATAGTGCCCCTATTTTATTGGCAACTCATTCCAAAAAGCTACAGAATGGTCAAACTGAACTGATAATGCATGATTCATTAATTACTACTTACTATTGCTGATATTATGCTTAAGTATTCCTATACGTTATAAACATAAATGCATTATTTTTAATAATTAAAATGGCAGAAACTAGGTAATTATCTGAAAATGATTTGGATGCTTCAGTTGTTATATCCTTACTGGGACATGGATATATATCCTTACTGGGAAATGGATGCCATATATCAGGAAAAAAATGTGTGGGAACCATTCATGCTTGCTGAAAGGAGAGTAAATATGCATTCCGGTTTTTCTCTCCAGTCTCAGAGAATGCAGTCAGGTCACAGAGTTTGAACATCTCTTCCTGCAGCCTGAAGCCAGAGATGGCTACAGAAGTATTTACTCAGTCTGCAATGTGCCAACTCCATTTGTCAGCTGGCCTGAGCAGGTGAACGATAGCGGGACTTGTCAGTCACCTAGAGGGTAGCAGCTGCTCCGAGCTCTGAAGGGGCCCGAGGAGGGAAGGGCAGCCTCATGTTGTGCGCCAAGAAGCAGCGTATTCCTGCCCACATGGATCTGTATTCAGCCTCCACACACCTGGGCCAGGATACTGGGCACCATCCATTATGCTGGTGATCACAGAAGTCTCCAGCTTCCTGGGGTGCTAAGGTGAGGAATGCTTAATTGCACTGCAAAATAGCTTTTGCAGGAGCAGATGTAGCCTTTCACATTCTAGTGACTTTGGTGAGTGGGTGGGAAAAAGAGGGAAGAGAAGGCACTGAAAAGGAGGAGGAAATAGAGGGGCAGGAGAGCAAAGATACAAAGCCTACTAGAATTTTGTCTCCCTTTTCACCTGTCTCTATCACACGCAAATGGTGTCTGGAAAACAAAGAAATGGCCAGCATGCAGGGATGTGTTTGTCATTTAAACAAATGCTCTTCACCAGAATTCAGTCACAGAACAAAGATAATACACACATTTTAAAATTTTACAGCTTTATTGAGGTATAACTGACATGCTACAAAATGCACATATTTAAAATGCACAACTTGATAAGTTTTATACACACACACACACACACACATACACACACACACAAACCATGAAACCATGCCCATAATCAAGATATGAGCACGTCCATCACTGCCAAAAGTGTCCTCAGGCCCCACTGTAATCTCCCCTTCGCTCCCTGCCCCCTTTTCAGGCAATATGATCTGCTCCAGTCACTAGAGATTAACTTACATTTTCTAGAATTTCATATAAATGGAACTGTATTGTATACACTCTTGTTTGTGTGGCTTTGAAGGTGGCATATAATTTTCAAATCAAGCTATCACATCTACTCTCTCTCTTGCCCCATCATACTCTCTTCACCTTTCCCTCTTTTTTAACCTTTAAACAGTTTTGAATTTTAACATTCACCAGCCAATAGAAAAGGTATTTTTAACCCATTCACACATACTAGAACTGCACATAGACCATGTGTTATAATTGATTTGATGTCTTGATAAGGTAAATCTAAATGTGTCACCTGTCTCAAACATCTTGAAGACCTCCTTCTCACAGAGGAATCATGGTGGTTCCTGGTCAGAAGAGCAGAGTATGTTATCTCAGGAGATGAATGAAAGGGGCTATCCCATGCTGGAAACCACCTATTTAAAATACCTATCTCAATCCATCTTGGAAAAATTTAAACATGGTGCCTGTCATTTTACCATTAGAGCTTCATTTCTTTGAACTTTAGAAAATCCCATTTGCTAAAAATACACATAGATTTTCAGATAACTGTGCCTGGAACTTTTCAATCAGTTAAACCTGAATGAGACAATCACAAAAAGACAAATGGAAAGAAAGCACAGACAAGAGAGAAGGAGACTCTGTTAAAGGAAGTTAGAGAACTACTGCCTAGCCTGGTTCCAGAGCTGACTCTAGTAGCCACCTTTGACATCTGGTGCTAGCATTTGAATCTGCTAATTGGGATTGTTCTACAGCTGGCTGGCCTAAGTGAGTAAGCCTGAACCCTGATCCCCATATGAAATACCACTGGACATCAGAATTATCTGTTGCAGCTTTCAGTTCTTCTACAGCAATAAAGTCACCTCACCTGAATTGATCATAACTTTAGAGAAGGAAAGTAACCCAACTCTGAAGAAAATATGTATCGTGAAACCTAAATGAAAGAATCCCAACAAGTGTATCTAACTCAGGGGAACAGCATGCAGACACAGAAATTCTTTCCACCACCAGAACCAATGCATTGAACATTGCTGTTTTGACTCTTAAAAAGTCATTATTCAGAAAAATCACCATACTCCCAAAGAGAAATATCTATGCCAAAATAAGGTGGGTGAAAGAAAAGTCAAGTTAGAAAGGATGGAGAGAGGAGACATGAGAGGACAGCTTGGTAGCCTCAGAAATGAGAGCAACAGGATGGCCTCGGGTGAGTTGTGTTCCATCTCAGGATGTCAGTTGCCACTTCTGTGGAATGACAGCATCAGGCCACAAAGCCCTTCCTTCCTTTGCAGTTCTAATATTCAGCAAGGCACAAGGAGAGGCAAGAAAGGGGAAAGAAATGAGGATGATAGTGTCAAAAAGATTCCAACTGACCACTAGATATTTGTGACCTCTATTATCTTTATTAAAAATCCCTAAGGACCTAATCAAGCCCAAAGGCAGAGGACAGCCAGATTAAAAAGCACAAATGGGGCCTCAATCCAAATAAGTCACAGACAAGTCATTCTGGACCCAGACTCTTAGCCATCCACCAAGAAATTTAAGAAAATAACTTCAAGAGCAGAGCTGCTTTTAAACCCGCACCTCCTCTCCAAACAGTAAGACACCATCTGATCCTTCCATTTGCAGTGGGGGACTGCAGCCATAAACCTGCCAGCATCCTGGCATTGCTGGCATTTAGAATGCAAGGTCACTGGCCTGTTAAACACATTCTGCAGTCTCAGTGAAAACAAGGCAAACCATAGGAGTCGGTGTGTCACAGAAGCACCTGGGGTTGGATGCCAGGGTCATGCTCTCTCTGATACCCTGACAGTTTCCTGCTGGTGGTTAAAAACAGCAATGTTTTATGGGTTGGAGAATTTCTTCTAATTTTATTCTTAATTTTTAAGCCATAAAATTGACTATCCTTATAAGAATTTTTTCAGAATGAAAATAAACATTGCTAAAATGGGTAAAGAGGTGATAAGGGAATATCTTAGCTGCTCAAAAGCAATGGTTTTCAACCTTTAGTGCACATCAAGAGCACCTAGAGGGCTTGTTGGACCCTCACCCTCAGAGCATCTAATTCAGTAGGACTGGGGTGGGGCCCAAGAATTTCCAAACTGATGCTGCTGGTCCTTGAGAAAAGGCACGGTCTTTGAGAATGAGTGTTCTGAAGAACTTACTTTCTTTGGCTTGGATAAATCAGATCCTAGAAGCACCACCAACCACCACCACCAATAATAATAGTTAACATGTATTGAGGGCTTACTCCATGGTAGACACTAAATGCTAAATGATTTATTTATATGAATCTTCTTTTAATCCTTACACCAGCTCTTTGATGTATTGTTATTATTCATATTTTACCAGTGAGGAAACTGAGGCAGTAGGAGATTATGAAGCAAATGGAAGATAAGACTGCCAACTCCCATATGATCTCTGAGGAAACCGTGGAAGCAGGGATGGTAACAAATGGTTGTGTACGTGGGATCTGAAAATGACAACTGACCAAGTGGAAGGTGAAAGACACAATGGAAAACAGCAGTTCCTGAGGAAAATGCTTGGGTTTTCACAGGCAATGAACTCAATATATTCAACACCACAGCATGGCTACCCAAAAAGCCATAATGATCTCTAACTCCATTCTCTACTGGGGGAACCCACCCCCAATATTTCAATGTAGGTTCTTTCTATTTTCCATAAGTGTCGGCCGGCTGAGAAATAAAGAGAGACAGTACAAAGAGAGAAATTTTTCAGCTGGGCTGCCGGGGGTGACATCACATATCAGTAGGACTGTGATGCTCGCCTGAGTCTCAGACCAGCAAGTTTTTATCAAGGGTTTCAAAAGGGGAGGGGTGTAAGAACAGGGAGTAGGTACAAAGATCACATGCTTCAAAAGGCAAAAAGCAGAACTACTATAAGGGTCCAACAAAGATCACAAGGCAAAGGACAAAAGCAGAACTACTGACAAGGGTCTATGTTCAGCAGTGCACATATTGTCTTGATAAACATCTTAAACAACAGAAAACAGGGTTCAAGAGTAGAAAACCAGTCTGACCACAAATTTACCAGGGCAGAGTTTTTCCCCACCCTCGTAAGCCTGAGGGTACTGCAGGAGACCAGGGCATATCTCAGTCCGTATCTCAACCACATAAGACAGACATTCCCAGAGCAGCTGTTTATAGACCTCCCCCAAAGGAATGCATTCCTTTCCTAGGGTATTAATATTAATATTCCTTGCTAGCAAAAGAATTTAGCAAAAACTTCCTTACTTGCATGTCCATTTATAGGCTCTCTGCAAGAAGAAAAACATGGCTCTTTTTGCCCGACCCCACAGGCAATCAAACCTTATAGTTGTCTTCCCTTGTTCCCTAAAAATTGCTGTTATTCTGTTCTTTTTCAAGGTGCACTGATTTCATATTGTTCAAACACACATGTTTTCAATTTGTACAGTTAACACAATTATCACAGTGGTCCCGAGGTGACATATATCCTCAGCTTATGTAGATAACGGGATTAAGAGATTAAAGTAAAGACAGGCATAAGAAATTATAAAAGTAGTATTTGGGAACTGATAAATGTCCATGAAATCTTCACAATTTATGTTCCTCTGCCATGGCTCCAGCCAGTCTCTCCATTCAGGGTCCTTGACTTCCTGTAACAATTCTCAGTATCTAAGACAGGAGTTTCTAAGTCTATAGCCTGCAGAGGTCACATAGGTGACATTGCTGTTACTGCAGCTACTGTTGTTGGTTTTAACAATGTTATCATCATAATCAGACAACTTCCTGTGTAGCCCTCTTAAGGTTTTGGTTTTGTTTTATTTTCGTTTTTACTTTCAATTCTCTTTTCTCATACTTCATGTACTTCAGAGTTAGAGTTAAGTACATGCACCAGAGTAATGCTAGTGACTTAGTATAATAGAAGTTACCTTCTTGGTCATGTGGAGCCAACCTGGTGGTCAGGAGCAACAGATATTCAGGGATCCAAGATCCTTCCATTTAGCAACTTGTCAACCCCCAGAGCCTGTCATGCCAGACCCCTATTAACTTCAATAGGGAAGGTATCAGGTTCCCTGGAGAAGACACTCAGAGCCAGCAAACGAGACATAGAGTTTATTAAGTGAAACTTACATACAGAGCAGTCCAGTCATAGCAGGGTGGGCAGAAAAATCTTCACCTCTTGCAAAAACCACAAAGGTTATATAGCATTTTCACTTAGCACTCTTCCCTAAAAACCTCCATGTGGCAAGCACCATGTAACCCAACACAAAGGGCCTTAATCCTCTATGGATATGCCAGGGTTACAGATGATCTTCATGGATGGGGCATCAGTCTCCAGGTTGGCCACTCCCAGATTCCTTAGCCCAGAACTCTGAATACACAAACAGATACATCTACAGACAGGGTCATTCTCAGGGTATGCTTAAGTTATTGCTATCAGGAGCATCCACCATGCAGTCTACCTCAGCATACCCTTGAACAGCCCTCACATTCTTATCACGCCAATTCTTCCATGATTTCCCTGAGGCTAGGTATACAGAGGAGTATTCCGGCCAAATGCCACAGCAGCAATACAAACTAGTACGGAAGTGAGCCCAGGTACTCAAGTTAGCTGCTTGGATGCACCACAGCAGGCCTGCAGTGGAGCAGAAGGGCAGCCCTCCACAGGCCCAACCATGTGCTTTGTTAGCCCTCGTCTGCACCCAGTCAGCAAAGAGCTTTGCTACACACTAACTAAGGGCGGAAGGTGAGATGTTCAGTGGTATGTTAGTCCATTTTCATGCTGCTAATAAAGATATAACCTGAGACTGGGCAATTTACAAAAGAAAGAGGTTTAATTGGACTTAAATTCCACATGGCTGGGGAAGCCTCATAATCATGGCAGAAGGCAAGAAGGAGCAAGAGCCTGCTCCCCTTACATGGAATGGAAGCAGGCAAAGAGAGCTTGTGAAGAGAAACTCGGTTTTTAAAAAAATAATCAGACCTCATGAGACCCATTTGTTATCACAAGAACAGCAAGGGAAACGCCTGTCCCCACGATTCAGTCATCTCCCACCGGGTCCCTCCCACAACATGTGGGAATTATGGGAGCTACAAAATGAGATTCGGGTGGGGACACAGAGCCAAACTATATCAAGTGGGTACAAGAAAGGGCAAGTCATGACCACTTAACAGGACACAAGAAGTTGTGTCATTCTGAGAGTGCACCATGCCTGGCAGTGGCCTGGTGCCTGGTTTACAATACCAAATGGATTGGCCCCCTCTGTGATGCACTGCAGGAGGCTACAGTAAGACAATGGAGGTATTACAGTGTTCTATAATGAAAGGATGATTGTCCCCTTACAAAAAGGGAGACTGGGAATCATTATTTTGGAAATACAAAAGGGAGTAGGATGTAAAATAGGTATAACCTGTACATCCTGTTCTAGGCCCTTCCCCCTTGGAGCAGATAAATAGAACCATCAGATGCTGGTTTTCCATTTCCAGGCCCATGTAATGATGTACTCCCCAGTGGGTAAATCCTGTGGCAAGGGCAATGGAGGTTACCTTGAGTCCCAGGTTGGGGCAAAGGTATAGTGTCCCTTACACTATCTACCTGGATCCTGATAGTGCTATCAGGTCCTGTATCAGGAGAGTACAGGCGCTGGGGTGATGAGAATGTTCATGTTCATTCAGCCTGCATATGGCTGTTACTAAATGGTGTGTCCACAGAGCCAGAGAGTGCATCCCTTACTGGAGTTGTTGCTTCAACAGTCCATTCATCCATTTAGTCAACCCTGCGACTGTAGGGTTGTAGGGCAGGTGGAAATACTAGTGGTTATCCAGGATCTCCAGTAAAGTGTGAACCCTGGTCACTGCTGATATTAATAGGGATGCCATAGGCTGCACACAGCTGCTCTAGTCCCTGTATGGTGGTTTTCTGGGTGGCATGCTTGCTGGGATATGCCTGCAATAGCAGGTGTCCACATAAGTCAAGGAAAGTGGCAGCCATCAGATAGACGCACCAGGTTCAAGAGGCTAAAGAGACCCAAAGCCAGCAAATGAGACATAGGTTTATTGAGGAGAACTTAACATTCAGAGTGGTCCAGTGGTGGCAGAATGGGCAGGAGAACCGACACCACTTGCAAAAAGCATGCAGTTTATATAGCATTTCCATTTATCACTATCCCTCTAACAACACCCACCTGGCAACCTTCATCTAATCCATGCAAAGGGCCTCAACTCCCTGTACAGCCTGTGTTTTACAGGATGGAAGAGGGTTCAGACGTTCCTCATAGATAAAGAATGAATCTCTGGGTTGGCCATTCCCAGATTCCTTTGCTCAAAACTCTAAACACACATGCAGGTATGTCTGCCATACAGGGTCATTCTCATGGTAATCCTTAAGTTGTTACTACTATCAAGTGCATCTCCCATATAGAGCCTGAAAGTCCTCCAGTGATCCTCTGCATCCATTCAGCAAACAAGACAAGAGAAGGAATGGAGCATTGCCCATAAATTGTTTTCAAGGGGCAGGCCCGAAATTGCTGGGTATCCCTGCCATCCCCATTCTACCGTCTAGACCATAGCACATGATCACACTTAACATGATGAAGTAGTCTGTGTACCCAGGAAGCAGCAGCAATGGGATTGTTTCATATCTGGACTGTGTTTGCCACAGCACATGGCTTTCCAAATCATTCGCCATCCTTCTTCCCTCAAAAATCCCAACACACTTGAAGATCCAAACTTCAGATTTTCTTACTACCCCTGCAGACCTCCCAGGACCTTCCCCTTCATCCACCAATGAATTTGGCACCTAGTTTACTGTTTTTCTCTTTACTTCTACACTAGGTCCCAACCTTGATGACTTTGATATCTACCTGGATGAGCCATTCAACATCTTGGCCTATGTGCTGTTTGACCTCCTCATCTCTAGGAAGCTTTCTTCTGTCTTTCACCTGTACCCTCAACTTTATAACAATAGCTAAACCACTTCCAAAAATTTCAGCATTCTACTTGCTAACCACCATAATTTATCCATTTGGCACACTCGAATTATTATTTACATTTCAAGATTTTTTTGACTTCATCAAAACCACCTATGCATTGACCCCAACAATGTTTGCTACCTGCCTCCCCATCATGCCCTCTCTGTTTTGCTTACCTAGCTAAAGGTCTAAATAATCACTCCCTTAAAAACACCACTAATTACCTAACCTCCATCCATTATATGCCACCCATTTTACTCACTTGCAAAAACTCCAAATCAAATTAAACTTTACCAATTGCCTATGTCATGCTTATACTTAAACAGCTGAACATCATTTCTCACAAATAGTCCAGTACAACGTCTTCTGGGAAAAGGGTTATGTTTCCCATCCCTTTAAAATTAGGCTAAAGCAGGAGTTGGCAAACTGTGGCCCCAAAGACTACGTCAGTTTGGTTCTTATTTGTGTAAAGTTTTATTGGAATACAACCCCCTTATTAGTTAACAAATCGTCTATGGCTGCTTTCATGCTACAACAGCAGAATGAAAGTGGTGACTGGGCCTGTATGTCCCACAAAGTATAAAATATTTACTCCACAGCCCATAATAGGAAAAAGGTTACCAATGCCTCAGACTATCATGCTCAGCGTCACCTAAGTTTTAATGGCCATAAACAGTGTCATGTATTTCATTAAAGGGTGGTGATTGTTAAATGCTTGATTTAAAGTTGTAATCTCCAATTGTCTGCAAAAATAATTGGTAAGTTATTTAAATAACTGTGGCCCATGATAACACAATATAATATGACTGCTATCATCTGAATGTTTGTATCCCCCCAATATTTCTGTGTTGAAATCCTAACCCTCAAGGTGATGGATGGTATTAGGAGATGGTGTCCTTGGGTGTTGCTATGATTTGAATGTTTGTTCCCTCTGAAACTCACGTTGAAATTTAATCTCTGCTATGATTTGGATACAATTTGTTTGTCCCCACAAAAACTCATGTCAAAATTTGATCTCCAATCTAGCATGTTGGGAGGTATTTCAGTGACGTTGAACAATCCCTCGTGCATGGCTTGGTGCCATTGTCACAACAGTGATTCTTGCCCTGGTGAGACAGAAATAATTATCTTGGGAATAAACTAGCTCTCTCAAGAGTGGGTTGTTATAAAGCAACAGCATCCCTCAGGTTTTTTGTCTTCACACATGTCTGCTTTCCCTTTGGCTTTCCACACATGTCTGCTTTCCGTGATGCAGCACGAAAGCCCTCACCAGAAGCCAAGCAGGTGCCACCACCATGCTTTTTGTACCTCCCAGCCTACAGAACTATGAGCTAGATAAACCCCTTTTCTGTATAAATTACCCAGTCTCAGGTACTCTGTTATGGCAACACCAATCAGAGTAAGAAAATCCCCAATATAGCAGTGTTAAGATATGGGGACTTCAAGAGGTGATTGGGCAGTCACAAGGGCAGAGTCATTCATGAATTAAGGAGTTATCACAAGAGTGAGTTAGTCATCACAAAAATATGTATGTTATAAAAGTCAGTTTGGTCCCCTCTCATGAGCTCTCACCATGTGATGCACTCCACCATGTTTTGATGCAGTAAGAAGGCCCTCATCAGATGAGCCGCTTGACCGTGAACTTCCCAGCCTCCAGAACTGTAAGAAATACATTTCTTTTATTTATAAATTACTTAGTCTCAGGCATTCAGTTATAGAAACAGAAAATAGACTAAGAAAGAGGGTGATTAGATCATAAGGGCACAGCACTCAGGAGTATAACCAGTGCCCTTATAAAAGAAGTCCCAGAAAGCTCCTGCATTAATCTGTTTTCACATTGCTATAAAGTACTGCCTGAGACTGGGTAATCTACAAAGAAAATAGGTTTAATTGACTCACAGTTCTGCATGACTAGGGAGGCCTCAGGAAACTTACAATCATGGCAGAAAGCACCTCTTCACAGGGCAGCAGGAGAGAGAAGAAGTGAGGAAGAGGGGAACTACCAAACACTTATAAAACCATCAGATCTCATGAGAACTCACTATCATGAGAACTCACTATCATGAGAACAGCCTGGGGAGGAAACTGCCCCCCATGATCTAATTACCTTCCACCAGGTCTCTCCCTCAACACCTGGGGATTACAATTCAAGATGAGATTTGGGTGGGGACACAAAGCCTAACCATATCAGCTCCCTTGCCCCTTCTACCATGTAATGTTACAATGAGAAGATGGCCATCTATAAAGAAGTGGGCCTTCTCACCAGACACTGAATCTCCCAGTGCCTTGATCTTAAACTTCCCAGCCTTCAGAACTGTGAGACATAAATTTCCATTGTACCATTAGCCACCTAGTCTGTGGTATTTTTGTTATTGCAACCCAAAAGGACTAAGACAATGACTGAGATATAAATGACTACTTATGCTAATTGCCATTGACTTTTCTTTATAGTACTTTAAATCATCATCCCATCAGAACTCACAACAGTTTTATAATGAGGATGAGGCAGATTATTTTAATGATGGGGAGAAGAAAACTGAGGTATGGAGATTAAATGACAACCAGTCAAATAACTGCACCTGAGCTGAGACTAAAACCCTAGTTTCCTACCCCTAGCCAGCCAATGCTGTCTCATTCAGCTTTGCTGCCTCTCCCAGGGAAATAGTGTCTGGTACTTATGGAAACACTGATTCCTCTGTCCCCATCATCACTAGAGGACTCTGCACCCAGGAAATGCTGACTTCCAACCAGAGACCTGCATGCTGACTCCTGGGACCATGCCCAGGGTCTGGTAAATATGGTAGATGGCACACACAAAATGTCAGGGTGTAGACACTACAACACCCAAGTTGAACAAATCACTGCCTTCTTTAAATAGACTTTCTGTAAATTATGAAAATGGTAAATAGTCAGTTTTCTGTCTTTTTTTTTTTTGTTCTCAGTCTAGCTTTGTGAGTTCTTATCACACATTCTCATACATCTTCCTCCAAAGTAGAATGAAAGCTGACCTTTTGGTATATTTATTTCTCATCTAGTAAAACTCCAGCTAAAGCCTCCTAATTGCTTTGAAATTGAGACTAGACCTGTTTAACAGACATAGATCTTATGTTGGGAGGTAAAGAAAATGACCATGCATGACTTCCATAGAAGGTCATTTTGCCACAGCTAAACGAGGCTTCAGGGTCAGCCAGCCAATCTCACTGAACACACATCTTGTTTCCTACTCTTCTGGGATGCACAACGCTCATGGTTCTTCCCCAGTCCACAATCAATAGGGACTCATCCAGGCAGATGTGATGCTCTGCCTCTTTCAGCTCACTGATCCAAACCCAGCATTCATGCACATCACGTGCATCTGAGACACTCCAGGGAGAGTCACTGCTGTGTAAATCAATAAACAGATAATTCTTAGCCTTATGTCACATTTCTATTATGGTAAATGTATGATCTGAGCAAAGCTTCCACAAGCCAGCCACACATCTCTCAAATGGTCTCCCTCAGCCTTTGCCCCATACTCCTTCTCCTCAAGCCCCAATCCTTTCGTCATTAACACTAATCTACCCTTTAGGATATAGCAGAGATGCTAAATTAATCTAGAAAGTAAGTTCCCCAAGGATTTGCTAGATCATCACTCCCCTGTGTTCCTAAAGCAACTGGGAAAGGAACTGCCATAGGCAAAATTTCTACTCCCTCCTCCCCACAAAATTTATTTGTTTATATTCCCAGTATGAAGTTATTTTGAGATAGGTTCTTTGGGAGGTGATTAGGTCATAAGGATGGAACCCTCATGAATAAAATATGTGCCTTTTAAATGAGGCCCTGAAGAGATCCCTCACCCCTCCTACCATGTGAGATTATAGAGGGAAAAAGACCTTCTATGAATCAGGAGGCAAGCCCTTACCAGACCCTGAATCCGCCAGTGCCCTGATCTTGGCCTTCTCAGCCTCCAGAACTGTGAGAAATAAATTTCCGTTGTTTATAAACTACCCAGCTTATTATATTTGGTTATTAGAGCCTGAAAATAAGAAGAACTAAATATTAATTTCCTACTGCAAATTGCAGTAGATTTTCAGTAAGCCCTGACTCCAAATCAAAGTCAAACTAGGCTAACTACATGAACACTGTATTTTACCTCTTTTCTTGTCTGTATCCTTCCATCTAGTATATTCTAAGCTTCTTAATCCTAAGCACAAGGACTATGTCTCATTTTTAGTACTATGTCCAGCCCCTAACTCTAGCACCAACACTTAAGGAGCCCTCAATACGAGTTGAATGAATTTTGTTAGATTGCAGAGGGTCTAGAATTTGTACTGTCTTTGTGCAACTGCAGCTGAAGGTCATACACTATACAACCAAAATGCACTAGTAGTTTATGGAGATTTTGCCTAGATCAATCATCCTGGCCAGAGGTCCAATTTACAGTAATACTTTCATTCTAATTAAAAGGCTAATAGCTGCTACAATCAAACTTACAAATACTCTATCCAGGAATGTGTTGACAACTTTTCAGTACACATTTTGCAATGTATGATTTTTCTGAATGCAGGAAATAGCTGAAAACAGAGTACCTTTTATACTGCAGAACTGGATTTTCACTCACCTAGACTGGCTGTCCATAGTCATGCTACTAGGTAATTCTAAATGTTGTTCTCATGTGGAATCTATGAGGATAGAGGCATCATGATAGTGAGTGCCAGGCCAAGTCACAAAGCAGCTTGGTAGTCTACACAAGAAAATGAGAATTCCTATTGGTGTAAAATGTTGCTGCACCGAAAGGCACTCCATTTCTGAGATATTCTTTATAGACATCATTGCTGGGACACTACCTTTGTCCTTGAAAAAGTGTTTTTTTTCCAGGAGCACCACTTCGTGCTGAGCTACATGAAGGAGCTGAGGTATCAGCTTCATTCAAATATATCTAAAAAATAAGCATATGTTATAAGTGAATATTACAATGTAAGCCATCGATTCAACATTAATAACAATGCATAAATGAGACTCAGGCAGACACACTAGCTAGACTGTCCATTATAAAAGGCAGGCACACATTTATATTTTTCAGTATTCATTTTTTAAAGTAAGATTCTAAATCCTCTTTGGCATAGAGTTTATAGTAAACCAAACAAGAAAAGAGAAAAGAATTACTGTATACATTGTCAAAATCCTTTATAAGATGCAGGAGAATGCTTCTGTCTGCTTGTTTTTATTATTGTTATTCCTAGTCTACTTTAATAAGAAAGGTTTCATTCTGATCTAATTCAAAAGCTAACACTGCACCTTCTCTTTCCACATCTTCACCCATCTCTTTGATGACTAGGAGTTAGAAAACATGCTAGGAAAAGCTCTTTAAATAATCAGAGTGTTACTTGTTATTTCAAGTAGTTAACAGGTTCTTTAAATGAAACTGGGCATTTTTAATTCTCTTGCTACTTTCAGAAAACTATCATTCAGGGCAAAATGTCACCAGTTTTATTATCAACACTAAATATTTATTGATGCTATGGGGAAACAAAATGCTAGAAATGAATATTTCTGGAAATATTTCACAAGCATATGTTACATACATTATAGATAAAACTCCTTCTGGGTCATGCTTCATGTGATAAATTAGTGGCTTCTTGTGCAAAAGCATGTGCATTGAAGACAGGCTGGTAGAATGATCTGCATGGAACTTTTAATCAAATCTTACACAAAACCAGGGCTCCAAAGGTGGTCTTATTTCCTCCAAACAAGAGAGGCAGCTCTGTTTCAATTACTACCTCAACCTCAGTAAACACCAGCAGAAAACTGCATAATCAAAAAAAAAGAAATTTTAAGGCCTTTCCCAACTCAAAAAAAAAAGAAAGAAAGAAAAGAAGAAATGGGTAATTAAGGATTAAAAATACCCTGAAATCTTAATGTGACAGTATAAACATGCCTTATGATACCATGGCAACATTCTCTCTTTTTTAATGAAATTGATTAATTAGTCTGTGAGCTTGCAAAAATGTCAGAGCAAAAGGACTGAGAACGCTTCTCTTCACAGCTAAGGTCTTTGTTGTCTCTTTCTTCCCGAGCTTGTCAATCAGAAACACTAGAGGTCAATCTATGGAAGAAATCTCAAACTGCAGCTTTGTTTTAAATGCATGAGAAACATGGAGGCTTCCATAGCTTGCATTCCAAATCAGCTCAGAAGATCCAGAGATGAGAATGTCTTGGATACATAAGGCTCAAACTAAATACAACCCCGTTTGACTGGAGGAAGAATGGAAGAAGAGAACTAGGGAAGTTGTTTTGCAAATTGAGCCAGCTGGAAACAAAGTTGTGTGTGTGTATCTGTGTGTATGATATAGCTGTGAAGGAAAGAGACTATTTCTACAATTCATACATGGAAATATCATGACAGTCATATCTTATACATATATATAAAGTATATTTAAATATATTAGCATGTTTTTACATATGTTATAGATCTCTAGGAGTTACTAAGCAGAGGCACAAAATGAAACGTTAGGCTTTGCTATTTGTTCAGGACAAAGGAGGTCACATTCTATTTTCGAAGCAGAGGCAAGGACTATATTTGCTGCAAGAGTGAGCCTCGTCAGAGTGAATTGTGTAGATAGATTGCTGGTCACCTTTGTCTTATGTTAGTACTACTGTTCTACTTGCATAAAAAGACCCCTCCACACACACTTCCCTACTGCATGGAGGCCAGAAATTCCTACCACTAGAGCAGGGTTACTCAATGTCAGCACTATTCGCATTCTGGTACAGATAAATCTTTGTTTTGGAGACTGTTCTGTACATTTTAGGATGTTTAGCATCTTTGCTGGCCTCTACCCTCTAGATGCCAGTAGCATACCCCAGTTGTGACAACCAAATTATCTGCAGACATTGCAATGTCCCAGGTTCTGAGAAGGAGGGAAAAATTACCCTCAGTAGAGAACCACTGCACTAGAATAATCAGTGAGTAAGAAAAGAAAAAAAGGAGAGCACTATGTCTTTTAAAAATAAACGAACATCACCTAAATGAGGACAAACAGAGGTTATTTATTCAGGGCTTGTGATAGCAAGGGAGTCAGCTACCATCATTTGTGACTGGCAGAGATTCAAAGGTAGGCAAGGGAGTAGAAAGGCTTTATATGATCCATCAATCAGATATGCTCTGGTTGGAGGCCGTTGGCATGGCAAGGCTGGAGACAGGACATCTTAAGTGATTGGTTTGGGATACATGTTTCGCTCTCTCTGGTTGGTCCTGAGATGGGAGCAGGGGCAAAATAAAAATAGGGAAGCTCAAAGTCACTGAATAAGTGGTTTTCACCTTTGTGTTCCCAGTTCCCACTGCAGTTCCTGAAGGCATCGGTACTGGTTTCCTTTTGCTGCTGTAACAAGTTACCACAAATTTAGTGACTTAAAACAATACAACTTAATTATCTTACAGTTCTGTAAATTAGAACTCTAATAGGTGTCCTAGGGGGCTACAATCAAAGGGTCAAGACTGCATTCTTTTCTGGAGAGTCTAGGCCTGAATCCATTTTCTTTGCTTTTCCACCTTCCAGAGGCTGCTTGCCTTCTTGGCTCACGGTCCCATGTTCCAGCTCCAAAGCCAGAGACTTTAAATTCAGTAGTCAGCATCTCTCTCTAATTCTCTTCTGCCTCCGTCTTCTAATTTTATGAATCCTTGCGATTACATGGGGCCCACCCAGATAATCCAAGATAATCTCCCCAAAATCAGCTCTGTAGCAACCTTAATTTATTGATTTATTGATTAATAAATTGATTATAAATTAATTTCATCTGAAATCTCAATTTCCCTTTGCCATCTAGCATAACATATCTACAGGCTCCAGGGATTAGGACATGAACATCTTTGAGCGCAATTATTCTTCCTACGACCACACTAAATAAGAAAGTGTACTCCCTGGACCAGCACCATCAGCATCACCCAGAAACTTGTTGGAAATGCAAATTCCAAGGCCTCATCCTAGATTTGCTAATCCATAATCTCTGTGGGTAGATCCCAACAACCTGTGTTTTCACAAACACTCCAAGTCTCATGCTCAAGAAACACTGATCTATACTCCATATCCATTCTCCACACTCCAAAAGTATATGGTCTATATATGAAGCCTTTTGATATTGCCACAATTAAATTCTTAAAAATACACTCTTTACAGAGTAATTACAGAGTAATCTTTCCAAAATGTGATTTCTAATCTAATAGAGGATATCACTCCTTTACTAATAATCCTTAAATGCATGTGATGGTTAATTTTATGTCACCTTGACTAGATTAAGGGATGCCAGACAGCTAGTAAAACATTATTTCTAGGTGTGTCTGTGAGAGTGTTTTCAGAAGAGATTAGCATTTGATGATAATTACCATTTGATGATTAGCGTTTTCTGTGTAACTATATATATTCCACTGGTTCTGTTTCTCTGGTGAACCCCTAGGTAATCCACTGCAGAGATACTGATGATTTCCTGGGCTTCCAATTATAGGATGGCTTGGAGAGGAGAGTAGGGAGGTGGCCCTACTGTGGGAAGCAGCTATGGAATTTTAAGTCAGGCCTCTATCATAGAGTTTTTCAGGTTGTGAGTGTGTAATGAGCAATTTTATGTGTCAGCTTGACTGAGCCCCAGGCTGTCTCGATATTTAGTTAAATATAATTTCTGGGTGTGTCTATGAGGGTGCTTTTGTATGCAATCGACTTCTGAATCAAACGACTGAGTAAAGCAAATGGCCCTCCCCAATCCCTAGAAGGTCTGAAGAGATAAAAGGCTTAGTAAGAAAGAATTCCTTCTCTCTACCTGACTGTCTTCAAGCTGGGACATTGGTCTCCTGCCTCCAGACTTGGACAGGAAACTATACCATCAGGTCTCCTGGTTCTCAAGCCCTCAGACTCTGACTGGAACTACACCATCAGCTCTCCTGGGTCTCCAGCTTGCTGATTGCTTATCTTAGGACTTCTCAGTCTCCATATTTCATGAGCCAATTCCTTATAGTAGATAGATTATACATAGGTAGGTAGATAGATAGGCAGGTAGGTAGGGAGGGAGGGAGGGAGGGAAGGAAGGAGAAAAACAGAGAATAGATTCTATTAGTTATGTTTCTCTGGAGAATCCAGACTATTAACTAATGCAGGATGGCAACCAATTAAAGGGGCACTTAACAATTTATTGAGTGCAACTACTATCATTTTTCACAAAATAGAGTGTTTTCATAAAGTGTTAAAAATGAATAGAATAAAGTGCACAGCACATAGAAAGGGTTAAGTATTATCTGGTGAATCTTCAGTTTCTGTGATTCATATCCATATAGGTGTACAGTTTGACATCAAGTATTTTTCTTCCTATAAATCAGGGTCAGGCCAGTCACGGTGGCTCATGCCTATAATTCCAGCACTTTGGGAGGCAGAGGCATGTGGATCACCTGATGTCAGGAGTTCGAGACCAGCCTGGCCAATATGGTGAAACCCCGTTTCTACTAAAAATACAAAAATTAGCTAGGCGTGGTAGCAGGCACCTGTAATCCCAGCTACTCAGGTGGCTGAGCCAAGAGAATCGCTTGAACCCAGGAGTCGGAGGTTGCAGTGAGCCAAGATTGTGCTATTGCACTCCAGCCTGGGCAACAAGAGTGAAACTCGATTTCAAAAAAAAAGGAGAAGAAGAAAAAGAGGAGAAGGAGAAAGGAGAAGGAGAAAGAAGAAGGAGAAAGGAGAAGGAGAAGGAGAAAGGAGAAGGAGAAGGAGAAAGGAGAAAGGAGAAGGAGAAGAAGGGAGAAGGGAGAAGGGAGAAAGAAGAAGGAGAAGAAGAAGAAGAAATCAGGCAAGGTCAATACAATTTGAAAAACACTGCTCAAGGAGATGTTGGACTGGTGCTGGACACCTCTCCTGGACCACCCTGTATCTCTTCCCCTGGAAGTGATTCCACCCTGAAATGATGGCCTACTTTGCACAGTACAATTATACTTGGCACATCCAACTATCATGTGATTCACTGTGATTTTGCATGTGTCTTAACTTCTCAATCACACTCTGGGTTCTCTGTGAACCAGGACAGGCTTCATTCTCCTTCACAACTTCCTCCAAGCTTGGCCCACTATCTGGCAAATAAAGTAGATTGTTAATGAATATTGGTTAGTTGGCTGAATTTTACAAACCATTAAGTTTATTAAGAGAATCAGGTGAAATGTTTAGATGGGGAAAAAAACTAATGGCCTCTCAAAAACAGTCCAAATGCCAGATGTCCCCTTGAAAATGACAACTGAATAGCAGTCCAAACAAGTGCATTAAGCCATTGCTAGCAAGAGACAATGCAGCTGCGACCCTGCATTAATAAAGAGAGCAGAAACAAGACAACCTGTTTTCACTCTGCTTGGAAATCTATGCTCTTCCCAGCCATCAAAATTGAGTGAGAAATTGCAGTGGATACAATCAGCTCTTATTTATTATCAACGTTTCACAGCAGCAAGTATTAATAATACATCTTATAAAGCTTTTGTTTTCAGCTTTCCCTGATACTGAGCCAGCAAGATTTGAGAATGTCTATGGGATCCAGCCTTGGTAAAAGAAGAATTTCAAAGAGATGGAAAAAAAAAAAATATATATATATATATATATATAAAGTTATCTAAATAGTCAACATGCAGTTATTCAATTATGCTACTTTATGATATACCGGACATAAGTCATTATAATAAAACCAGAAACAAATGCCACACATAAAACAAGAACCACCAAAATAAGTCCTCAGTATGAACAGAGCTTCCTGCCTCAATGCATAATTTATACTGTCTATAAAACCAACACCTGGGAGCCGCTAATTTAATTAGTTTGTATCGAACACTTAATTGTAGTAAGCCAAGGTTTAGGACTAGCTTGACAGCTGTTTTCATTACATCTAATTAATCTGTGGCATTTGGTTCTTTTTCCCGCTGTATTAGTCAGCTCAGGCTGCCATAACAAAATACTAGTCTGGGTGTCTTAAACAATAGAAATTTATTTTCTCACCATTCTGGAGGCTGGAAAGCCTAAGATCAAGCTTACAGCAAGGTTCACTTTCTGGTGAGGGCGCTCTTGCTGGCTTGCAGACAGTTGCCTGCTCACTATGTTCTCACATGGCCCTTCCTTGGTGTGTGCACACAGAGAATGAGAGAGATTGAAAAAGACGGAGAGATGAGATGGAGGTCTCTGGGGTCTCCACCCTTATAATCTCAGTTAACATTAATTAACTTCCTTAGAGGTCCCGTCTCCAAATACAGTCACCCTGGGTGTTAGGGCTTCAACACACGAATTTGGGGGTAACACAAATACTAAGTTCATAACACTCAACTTGCATAGACTGTAAAAATCATTTGGTTTTGCTTGGTCTGAGGAATCAGTTCCACCAGACGATATGATGTCCATGTTATAGTCCCTTAATTTTCCCTCATTCCAACAATTTATGTGCCAACAGTAGAAAGTGGTGCCTGCACAAGGACACTTCATCTGTGTGCCATGGTCTCACCAACCCTACCCAGGAACAACCATGTTGGCTCAGCATCTCCCCCACAAAGTTTTCCCAAACAGCCCCAACCTTAATAAAGGAATTCATTCATTTATTCACCTATCAGCACACATTTACTAAGTCACTTACACCAGGCATTGCACAAGACAATAGAGTTACAGGGTCAAAGAAGCCCCAGTCATTGCCACCAAGGAGTTCCCAACCCAGTGGAGAACACAGAAAGGAAACTTTAAGAATTCAGGAGAAGCTCAACCTTAACATTTGCAGGCCTCAGGCTGAGGGTAAAAATAGGGGCCTGCATATTATATATTAGAATGTCTAAATTATATAATTCAAGCTAGCAAGCAGTTAAATAAAATATGTTCTTTCCTACAATCTTAATAAATGTAACTTCAAAATTACCCAGAAGGCAGATTCCAATTTAGAACTAGTAGAACAGGAAAAAAAAAAAATGTATCCTGTGGCTTACTGCCCTTCTCTTCCTTCCCCCAGCTCCAGGCTGCCTGGCAAGGGGTCTGGCACACACATGTGGACACCTTCACATGTCCAAGCTCTATCCACAGCCCCTGCAAATAGCTGTCCCTTGATGGATCAAATAAAAAGACCTACAAAAGTTCTGGAAATAGACTCAGGGCAGAGGGTTTTGGAGTCTGGGCTTGAAGTGTGTTCAAGGATTGGGGCACCCATCAAGAAGGACATTGTAGAGGACTACGTGCTCGCAAATGAGACGTTCCCTCTAAGTCCTGCTCTTGCAAATGAAGCAGGGCGTTCCCAATAAGTCCTGCTCTTGCAAACCAAGCAGGGCGTTCCTTCCCTGCAAACAGAAAGGACAAAGGAGCCAGCTGCTAACAGCAGACCCTGGGGGCTTGTTTACGTGTAAACATCTTGAAAATCCAGAAAGTCAGGGAAAGGTCAGAAAAACAACAATGTGTCTTGTGAGTTGGCAACATTCCACAAACAACTGTATAAAATAAAGCAGAGCACGCCATTCGAGGCAGCCGCCATGTTTGTCTTGTCTTGTGTTGTCTTGTGTGTTCATTCCTTTGTTTAGGAAATATGCGGACCCCAACAGGACATTACAAAAAGAACAGGGCAGGGCCCTCTAAGGCAGTGCTTGGCAAACACCTGCATGAGCACCACCTAGAGACTGCGTTAGAACATGGATTCCTGAACTCCACCCCCAGAGGTGAGGCTTCGGTGGGTCTGGGGTGCAGCCCAAGAATTTTCATTTCTAACAGTTCCCACAAGATGTCTATCAGTGGACCACACAATGGACGGCCTGAAGCACAGGACGCAGGACATGGTTCTGTTAAGTGAAGTCTAATGGTGGCACTGATTTAGTGAGATATGTGCTACCCAAAAACTATGCAGAGTGCTAGCTGTAGCCACAGTAAGTGTATGTACACCTACATATATAGAAGTATACGCTGAAAGCCAACTTTGTGCCAAGTACTATATTGACTGCCTCATTCACTCACCAAATAATTATTGAACAAGAGACTATGAATGTGAAAGAACTGTACACTAAAAAAGGCCCATCTTATTATATGTAAATTTAATTTTTCAATTTAAAAATGTTTAAAATAAAAAGCAAAAAAAAATCAATCTGTTCTAGAGATTTCCACTTTTTTATGGGGGGGTCCTATGTATAGTATCAAACTGCCACTAGAATGTTCACATCTGTTACTGCAAATTCAAATCCCAGGAAAGACTTCTCCTGGGAATTTACTTTAGGTCAGGGTTGAGCTGCCAGTACAAGGCTGTACCCACAACTGGGCAGGTTCAACCACACAGGAGCCTTTCCCCAGACCATTAGAGTTCCACTGCTAACAGCAGAGTAGCTCGTATCAGAATGTTATTCCTGCTACCAATTATCAACTCTCGTCAAAATATTTTAAAAACTTGGAGGCACTAGAAAACAATCTACTGTGTGCCGGATACAAGTGTAGGCATGAATATACTTCAGTGGGAAAAGAAAAAGTTCATGCCTTCTTTAATATATATGCCTGTAGCATACATCCACAATTCTCATAATATTAAAAATCAATCATAGATAGCCTCGCTTTAAAGATGAGGAAACTGTTTCTGAGATGTTAAGAAATTTGTTACACACAAACCAGCAGAGCAAATATTTGAACTCAGGCCACCCCCACACCCTCCCTGCTCTACAATGAATAATGGGGGAAACTCAAAGGACACAAGGAGCTCTAGGTAGACCTAGGTAGAAAGAGGTTTTAAACCTTCTAAAATGAGTTTTAACTAAGAAAAGTTATCAAGGTGGAAGGAACAAAGGAGAATCACAATGAAGATAAAGACCTTCCAGCAAAGAGGAGGGCTTGTGTGGAGGCAGGAGTATTACATATGACGGTGAACAGAAGGAATTAAGAGTGGATCCTTTTATCTGCAATGAAAGGTAGTCACAGCAAAGTGGGAAAGCAAGAAGGGGCATATACATGGGGATAATAACTCATGGATGTATGCACGAAGCACTAAGCAAATGAGTTTCAGGGAAAGATAAAGCAGGCTTGGGAGATTCATTTCTGAGATCCATTTTATGCATGTTCTTCTAGTCCTCTCACCTCCTGTAGTAATTAATGTCCACCAAGTTTGTTTTGTAGCTATTTACACACCTTCAAATGAAACCTGTTGATGTTTTGAACATTTATTTAAGTAGTCTGTTATTATTCCACTATCCACATGTCATCTGCATCTTGGCATCTCAACAGACTGCATCATTTGCAAGCAAGAACTGCGTGGGTGGATTTCACAGAACAGCCCCTCATTTGTTGATTTGGTTCAAAAATGACTGAAGTGTCAATATACTTTGCAAGGAAGTTATTAGCAATGGAAATGTCAAGTTACTTCTCACTGGTGATGAACAGAACAAACACAACATGTCCCTTCTGAAGGTGCTCAGGAACATTCATATTTGTAGAACCCAATTTGAAAAGCAGAGATAAACAGAACTAGTTCCTAATTGGACAAGTTTCTTTATGACATCTTGATCTAAACAGAGCTAATAGTTTTGGTCATAATTTTTCATATGAATCTTAAGATGGTTATATGGAATTTAAAATCATCTCTAAAATTCTATCAACTAAATATATTTCACCAACTCCCTTACACGTTCCTTTAACCATTGAATAAGAGAACAAATGAGATTTATCACAATATATTTTAAAATCATGTACAATAGAAAATAGCATCAAGGTGACTTCCAAGGAAGTGAATTCTCTTTGTGCGCTGAAATGGAGGTGTCGAGGGAATACCGATGTCGGTTTGGTTTTCTGCAGCAGAAAATGTACATAGTAGTCACCAAAAACAGAACTATAGACTCCCCAACTTGTAGTGTAACATCCCATTAAGGAAGTGTAGCTTCTTAATTCCCTCAGCACCTAAAGCACTGTATGAAGTATCCACTCTCCACAAGGAGTACTACCAAATTTGGGACAGTACATTATGCCACGTCGAGTATATGGCACAATTTGCCATAAGGCAGACTTCTGTTGACCCCTGCCATAGAAAACTCAGCTTTAGTTGTGTACACACAGAGCAAGCCACCCACACTGGGAATGAGGGTGGAAAACAAATGAGTTAGAACCTTTTGGGATTATATTGAGCCTATTTGAAGGCTCAATATAATCAACTCACCAAGTTGACCTTAACGTTCCCCTCAGCTTGATTAAACTTTAGATAGACTTCTACCTGCTCACAGGTCTCTGACTTCCCTTAGAGAATTTGCTTTATATAATTTGCAACTGGAGCTGGGCATGGTGGCTCACGCATGTAATCACACTTTGGGAGGCCGAAGTGGAAATATCTCTTAAAGCCAGGAGTTCAAGACCAGACTGGGAAATATAGTGAGACCCCATCTCTACAAAAAAAAAAAAAAAATTAATAGCTTGGCATTGTGGCACACACCTGTAGTCTCAGGAGGCCGAGGCAGGAAGATCCCTTGAGCATGGGAGTTTAAGGCTACAATGAACTACAATCTTGCCGAAGCACTCCAGCCTGGGTGATAGGGTGAGACTCTGTCTTCAAAAAACAAAACAAAACAAAAAAATTCAGTTGCACATTTTTATATGCCCCTTTGAGATGTAAATGTCTTATGACTCAAGAATGTCTTTCTCAAGGGCCTGGAAACCGTCGCTTTGAAATGTAATCATCAAGAAAGATATTCCTCCTATCTCCCAGTCTCTGTGGAAACGTAGGAGCCTAACTTCCATTATGGACAATCAGCAAACACAGATGGCCTAATCACATTGACCAACCTCCTTTTGGGTTTTTCCACAAGATGATCTGAGAGCACTGGGAGGAAAGAAATGAGAAGTCTAATAGAGCATCCATGCTTTCCGAGGTTCAAAATTAGACTTACCAGTGGGGTGGACCAGGGAGGATGTGACCAAGACACAGTGGCATGATAAGACAAAAGGCCCTATGAAATAAAATTCCCTGGAGATTCTGGGCTGGTGACTCAGGATCAAAAACTAAGGGTTTGGGGCAGGAAGAGCATAAGGCTATGTCCTATGCTTTGGGGGACAATGACCAGCCTTGTGAGAGTCCACTAAGAGAACAGTAGTCATAGAGTCCAAGCTTGGGCACACCGTGTCTTGTGCAAGGACCAGACACTATAAGCATCAGGAACCAACAGCAACAGCAACACCTTGTGGCTCCAAGAGACAATGGCCATGAAAGACTCTGCTTGGCCTTTTATAGAGAGGGCTGGTTCCCCTCATTCAAACAAATGAGCCCCAGAGTTCTTAGGCAGTTGGAGGTTGAGATTCGGGATAGGTGAACTTCAAGTGGAAGATAATGAACTTCCTGCTCACAGCACAGCTGCTCAAACAAGTGATTTTTAAAAGTAAAGAGATTTTAATGCATTTAAAGAGGAAAGTACACCGACATTTCTAAGCTGGTCATCCAACATAGTTTTTGGATTTTTATTGTTTTAATGAAAATAGACACGTGACAAAAAAGTACTTCTCTCTTTTCTAGAGACATAAAATAAATATTTGTGAAGGTGTAGAAACCAGAACTCAATCACAATTGGATGGGTGGAGATGGAAGTTTTCAGCTGGAATAATTTCCAAGCTCCTATCTTCCCTCTACTGGATATGACTTAGTTTATTACAACAGTAGCACTGACAGTCCTGACTAGGCCCCTGGGAAAGCTCTGAGAAGCTCCAGCTGTTCAGTCACTTTGGCCATCAAGTAGTTGAAGGAGGCAGCAGCGTTAGAAGCAGTGAATCTGCCTTGGCCTCAATAAAGGTTCTGTGCTTCACATGGAATAAAGTTACCTCAGATTTATTAAGTAATAATAGGCAGACTCAAATTACCCAGAATTTTATGTTTAACTTAATAATTCTTATCACACAGATAAGACATCTCTATAGAAAAATTGTTTTTAAAAAAATCCCATAATCTCACCACCCATTGATAAGCACAACAGTATTGTTGATATTCTAATGTAGATATTTCTAAACTTTGATATAAATATATACTTTTAACAGAGTAGACTCACAATGTATATCCCTTAGGTAAACTTTTTTTCTCTTAATACATCAAAGTTTTTGTTGTCGTTATTTTGTTTTTGTTTTTTAGAGATAGGGTCTCATTCTGTTACCCAGGCTGGAAAGCAGAGGCACAATCATACCTCACTGCAAGATCAACCTCCCAAGCTCAAGTGATCCTCCTACCCAAGCCTCCCAAGTAGCTGCAACTACAGCCAGGCATGGCGATGCATGCCAAATTTACTATTATTATTATTTATTATTTTCTTTTTGTTTGTTTGTAGAGACCAGGTCTCTCTATGGTCCCGAACTTCTGGCCTCAAGCGATCCTCCTGCCTCAGCCTCCCAAAGTGCTGGGATTATAGACATGAACCACTGCACCAAGCCACAAAATATTTTCATAGACAATAAATATAGATATGCTACATTACACTAACTGAACACAGTCGTTTGAGAAATTTCTACAGACTTTTTAGCAACTATTCAGATGTATGTATATAGACAGAGACATGCATAATATTTTCATTTTTGACTTTTAACTCTCCTTTGTGACACAGCTGTACCATTTTGTGAGTCTGTACTAAGGGTACATGTGACAATGGGGAGTTGTCATTGCTTTGTCTTTTTTTATGCCTTACAACTCACCCTCCCTTCCCAATCACTGTATCAAGAAGAAAGGAGTGAGACTGTCTCACACAAAGCATTCAAATATCCCATCGTTCTACAGTCATTAGTAAAGGCATATTTCAATGTGACAGCTGGATGACATCTCACCCTCTCTATTAGGATGGAGAGGATGCCCATTTCCAGGAGGAGGGCTGCATGCCTGATGTGTGAAACCTATCAGTTGATCTTTTAGACCCCATCTATTACTTGACATAATCTGCACTGTTAAATCATTTCATCCCTGCTAGACAACCAAGTAATATCTCCACCAAACCTCAGCATGCTGTGTTCTCTAGCCTCACTTCTACTGCTGGGTTGTCTTAAACTTTCTTAAATTAAAAGACAAGAAACAAGCTTTCACTCCCAGAAGCCATGAGGCCTCCTGCTGCTTTTGAATGAAGCATCTCTGACCCTTATCATAAATATATTAAGCAAAGAGAGGTTAAAAATCCACTGAGGGGAACATGGTCAGCCATGAGTCATTTATGCCCTGGGGTGAAATGAGAAGTCATAAATTAAAGTAAATCAATTCCAATGGTGTATCAGAGGAGAGGAAAGACATGAAAATCTCAGGCTGTCTCATTACTAATACAGGATCTGTGCGTGGTGAATAAGTCTCCAAAGATGTGGAAGTAAGTGGAGAGAGGAGGAGAAGCTGCTCTCAGAGGAATGGGTAGGGACACTTCAGCCAGCGATGATTTCAGCATAATTATTATAATTCATAACCAAATAGACAAAAATGAATTTTTGAAACCACACTACTTGACCTAAAGCTAATTTCAAGTCCCCTGTTACATGTGCATAGGACAGATGTGGGATTGATTATACATTCTGTGACTCTGCCGTGCATTACCTAAGATGACCCCAAACTCAAAGGCCCTTATGCTTTCCAATGCTCAACTGCCATTCACCACTATTTCTTGGGTGAACTGACTTATTCAATGGCATAAGAAAAATCTCTGTCTCCTGGACTCTGACATAGCCTTCCTGCCATTCAAAAGTTCTCTTATTAGTCATATCGACCAAAAAAATATATATACTTGCTATGAGTACATTTAGTTATTTACCTATTAATCAAAATGCGGCCCCTGGTCCTGCCCAACTCCCTATACTTCTGTTTTACATTCTTTCAAAAAAATTTTGTTAATAAAGGCAACTCATCACGTGTAAAAATAAATGCAACCACGCCTTTTAGATGTCTTCCATGTAAAGCAATTCACAAATCAGACAAAATACTATATGGGATGAAGTTTCCAGATGAAATCTGATGAGAAGTATTCAAATCTACACGTCTGGGAATATCAACGAATTCCAAGTAGACAGAGGCCACAATTGAAGTTTCAGCCTCTTGAGCTGTTTCACTGGTCTATAGGCTCCATGAGAGTTGAAACAGTGTCTGAGCTGTTTACCATTGTATCCCCAGCACCAAGCACAGTGGCATAGAGTGAATATTTACCAACTAGTGGTATGTAGAAGAGAGGAAGGAAAGGAGGGAGGGAAGCAGGGAAAAAAATAGAGTGATTGGAGGAGGGAAGCACAGGAGTGGAGCAAGTCACATGACTTTTTCTTTAAAAATAACTACTTCATTATTTTGGTGAAAAATATTCATAATTATTATAAAAATTTGAGCCTTGCAGAAAAATACAAAGAAGAAAAAAATCACCCCAAATCTTGTCACAAAGAATAAGTATCATTAGCATTATATGAACAAATGTTCAACCATTTTCTATGAACATATACAAATAAAAGCACTAACACACTTATATCATCATCTTATAAACCTGAATCATACTGTGCATTCTATCACTTTGATGTAAGCTAGCCCACATGAGCCTCCCTCCCCAGCAGTCAGTTTTCTGATCTTGGTAACTAACATTGAACACATTGAAATGTAATGACTATGGCTCTGTCACTGGGTTTCTCTGGTGTGGCTGGTCTACGAGACAGGTATCACTGCCCCTGGGCAGCAGACTGCCACCAGACTGAGACACTGCCCCGATCAACTCCAGCATTTCAGCAACAAATGGATCATTAGACTGGCATCAATGTCACTGACCAGGACATAACACAAATAAGGCCAAATCAGACTTATCTTGTCAGACTAAAACAGCTGACATAATATCGTTTTCCATCTAGTTTTATATAAAATGATGACAAATAAAATAGTTATCAGTGTACTGGCTGGGGGCAGTGTCTCACATTGGTAATCCCAGCATTTCGGGAGGCCGAGACAAGTGAATCACGAGGTCAGGAGTTCAAAGACCAGTCTGGCCAAGATGGTGAAACACCATCTCTCCAAGTAGCTACTTGGTAGGCTGAGGCAGAGAATTGCTTGAACCTGGGAGGCAGAGGTTGCAGTGAACAGAGACCGTGCCACTGCACTCCAGCCTGGGCAACAGAGAAAGACTCCATCTCAAAAAAAAAAAAAAAAAAAATTGATATCAGTGTACCTGCACAATTGAGCACCAATTTCTCCTTTGGGATCTCTACTTTGGACCACAAAGCTAGTATCTTTTGATATCTTTTATGGCAAGTTTGGACTATGGGGAGGTGATAATTGAGTTTGAGATGAGGAAGTGATCTGGACATGCTGAGCTTATTCCTCCTCTCTTCCAGGTCTGCCTCCTAGCAAAGAAAGACATTTCCCTGGTCCACCATCCCTGAAGTATATGGCACATGGCAGAAAAGACTGCCCCACGTGGAGAGGACTGCAGTCGTCCAGTGCAGCCTAAGATTAGGTGAGTAATTCTGATTCCAGGGTTCAACAGTTAGAAGCTCAGACCTAAGCTTTTTCATATAGCCATATCTGCAACAAAATCAACATTTTGATCTTCATTAGACTCCCTTTTTGATTGGATTAAAACTTGAGACAGGAAATGAGGGTGTAATTTATGAGCTCTTCCTATGCTAAAACCCTGTAACAAATATCAAACTCTTATTCCCTAACTGCTATGGTTTGTTTCAATATATAATCTACAGAATACATTGGGTACTGGACTAAGAAATCAATTCATATATATCAATTCATGGTTATACATATATATGTGCATTAAATATATGAAGATATGTCTATAATCATCTGAGTTATTTGTACTTTATCAATTTTAATGAAATAGTCCCACTTTCTAAGAATGTAGCAATGTTCTGCTACTACCACAGAACTTACGGTTAGAAGATGCGATACATATAGAGAGAGATAAATAGATGTATATATAGGAATTCCTGTTCTTCAAACCTCCGTTCAAAACTCACACTCATTGTTATTGTACAGGAATATAAGAAGTTTCTAAAACAAGGATCAGCAAAGTATAGTCCACAGGCCAAATCCAGCCTGTTACCTATTTTTGTATAAATAGAGAGCTAAAATAATAGGTTTTAGATTTTTTAAATATTAGAAAAACAAAAATTATGCAACAAAGACTATGCATGGCCCACAAAACCTAAAACGCTTACTATCTGGTTTTTTCACTTTAAAAAAAAAAAAGTTTGCCAAATCCTGTTCTACACTAACTCTTTCTCAACACACACACACACACACACACACACACACACACACTCTTGTCTCCTACCTTAAGGTTAATTCTAGTCCTATTAGTGGAGGGTAATGGTTAGAAGCATGAAGTTACAAACTTGAGTTCAAATCTAAGCTTTGACATGATTTACTATGTGACTGTATGCAAGTTACTTTGCTTCTCTGAGTATCAACTTCCTGGCCTTTAAAAGAGAGTAATAATAGCGCCTAATTGATAGAGTTTCAGGTAAAGCTTTAAAAACATAAATATAAAGAAATCAGGATAATGCCTATCCTGTGGAAGTGCTCACTAAATTAGTTACTATTAATCAAATCTAGTTATATTAATACATTTCTTGTTCTGTATACCCTCAAATGTAACCATTCCTGCTCCCACAATCTACCCCAGAGATAAATTATAATATTTCTCATGTATCTAAAATCAACTGTTCCATACAGCTAGAGGTGGTCAGAAAATAAATATAAATGTTCCCATAAATACAGTCCTTTCAATTTTTTCTGTGGAAACAAGTGTAAAGCTATTAGTAATGCTAAATTCAAATATTTCAGAGAAAAATACTATACCATAGGGAAGCTTGGTCAAGGTGACCAGCAACCCTCCCTAACATGTGAAAATTCCAAAGAATACTTCATTGCAATTGGATTTTTGTACAAAATAATTTAGTGTGAGGGCAACCAGCTCCTTACACAAAATAAGGGCTAAATGAATAATCATGCTCTAAATTAGACAACTATAGAGCTAAGTGTTCACAGTTAAAAATAATACTGAGGTGACTTGGCATGTGTTTCTGTTTTAAGCTCACACACAAAAATACTTTTTAAAACATTGTTTCTGTATCTTTTGACCTTGTTGCAGAAGTTTTTAAACCTTTTGTCCCTGCCCTCTTGAACTAGCCCATATCAAACATTTGTACTCTCACTGAACTCAGACAATCATAGCTCTTCCAAAAATATATTCAATAGAAGTGGCTTCCCTTAAGGCAGTGCCTGACTTGTGTCTTTATCCTTTGACAAGAAAAGCAAGAAAGAGTTGCCACTCAAGTTTATGCAATATTTGCGGTGATAGCAGAGGGGTTTTATCTCTACCCTAAGCCAGAAGATTCTCTCAATCCTTTCTTGCAGCATCATGTAACACATTATTCAGAATTCCCAAGAACTAAAGAGTCTGCATATAAACAGACTCCAGGGGCCAATAGTTGATGGTAACAAATTACATTTGTGTAGCAGGTATTAAACTCATGTTTGTAACTCAGATGTTAAAAAATATGGCATTTTTATTTTTAAGCACTTAAAATTCCTATTTCAACCTCCCATTCTGAAGGAGTGGAGAAAATATCATCTTAATGACCTCTTTGCCAAGGTGACCCATGATTTCAGGAGAGTGGGGCACATACATTTGCCAAGGGGTCCAGAAGGAGGGTCTGTCACGGTTGGAGCAGCTGAGAGGAGCAAGTAGTTAAGAGTGTAGCTATAGAGCCAGATTGTCTGGGTTTCATTGGCTCTGCCAGTCACTAGCTATGAGACCATGGGCGAGTCACTGAACCTTCTATGCCTCAGTTTTCTCATCTGTGAACTGGGTTATCACCTATGTCACAGGCTTATCATGTGGATTAAGCAGGTTAACATTCATAAAGCACTTGCACAGCCTTGAGCGCTTGGTAAGCACTGTAGAAGTATTTGTTAAATAAACAATAAATACCTTCCTGTTGTGAAGGCATCTGCGGAGGCCCCTACCTGGCCCTGATTCAGTCTGCCATCCAAGCATGAGATATCCCTCATACCTGTCCGAATGGTACCATCAGTTCAGTGGGTCTCTCTGCTACTACTCATTCTTGAGAGCAAAGGAATCATCCTACTTCCATGACCAGTAAGGATGGAGAAAATCCCTGGGAGGCTGTATTAACACCCAACACACTAATGCAAGTCATAATTACATAAACATATCCAACACGGGGCATTATTCTAGCTGTAATTCCCCCACGTCTTCAAAGAACGCCAATGCTTTTCTGTTTCATAAGAAAAAAAAAAAATACCATGCAAATGTTAAACCAGAATTCAAATTTACTGTCTCTAAAATCAAACAGAAAGAAAAACAAACTCATTTATTCAAACACTTGAGATTTTCCTGCCTTCCACAAAGGGATGCCATCTCAGTCAAAAAATGGTTCGACTCCATCTCAAAAAACCCTCCAGGTAAAACGTTGTAACTTAGATGCTTCTAATTGGACAAACTTCAAAGAGATATTGGCTGAGAAAAATCCCAAAGTATATTTCCAAACTGTGGAAACAGGTTTATAAACTCCTAATGTTTTACATTAATATGAAATACACAGTCTTCTGGATCTGAGCTGTCCAATATTGTGTAACCAATAGCCACATGTGGCTACTGAGTACTTCAAACATGGAAATTCAAAATTAAGATGTGCTGTAACTATAAAATAAATATCAGATAAAGAGACTTAGTATAAAAAAAGGGATATAAAATATGTCAATTTTTTATATGGATTACATGTTGAAATGAAAATGTTTGGGATATATTGGGATAAATAAAATTTAGCTGATATTAATTTCACCTTTTTTATTTTTTAAATGAAGTCACTAGAAAATTTAAAATTACAGATATGACTCACATTATATTTTACTGGAAAGCACTGATCTAGATAATATAGGACCAACCCTGGGTGTTAATTCAGAGTAAACATATTTCTAAATAATAAATCTGTCAATTAGCCATTTTTTTTTAATCTTAGAACAAGTACATATTCTTTGCTGTTTTCTCACTGTAGAAGGGGCCAAACTTGAACTATTTGTTTCTTTGAATAGGCTAGGAAATGCAAATACTTAGTGTTTTATTTATGTTTTTTTCTTCGATTTTTTTATTATTTATTCCATTTGAGTTCATGTAATCACTTACTCTAAAAATTCAGAGTAGGCCGGGCGCGGTGGCTCAAGCTGTAATCCCAGCACTTTGGGAGGCCGAAGCGGGTGGATCACGAGGTCAGGAGATCGAGACCATCCTGGCTAACATGGTGAAACCCCGTCTCTACTAAAAAATACAAAAAAACTAGCCGGGCGAGGTGGCGGGCGCCTGTAGTCCCAGCTACTCGGAGGCTGAGGCAGGAGAATGGCGTAAACCCGGGAGGCGGAGCTTACAGTGAGCCGAGATCGCGCCACTGCACTCCAGCCTGGGTGACACAGCGAGATTCCGTCTCAAAAAAAAAAAAATAAAAAATAAAATAAAAAATAAAAATAAATAAAAATAAAAATTCAGAGTAGTGATCTATAGAAATTTTTATTATCAACTGTATCCAAGGCTTGTTCATCTCTATTCATTGCTATTCCAACAGAGTGTTATTCATAATAGATTAAAAACCTAGAACCACTATGACTAGAATCAATAGCTTCAGCTTGACAATAACCAAGAGGTAAAAGTTTTTTGAGAATCATATTTCACATGCCTGGCCCTGTAGTATCCCAAGAGATAGCTCTATGGTTATTCTGTTGTCTGCACTCCAAAACCAGTGAAGCCCACAATAAGGCTAACAATTCTTTAGTCATTTTATTTTGTCAGTGGAACTTCCTGTTCTATTCCTCACTGCAGGCGTTACAAGCCTTTCCTATCTCTTTCAGGACCATCTTTACCAAATCCTGTGTCAGTGCCCACCTCTGCTACCAACCTGTTGGATAGCTCCTCCAGGGTGTTCCCTCCACAAAACTTACCCTCGTTCCACTTGTAGCATGATTCAATCTAGGTGGGATTCACCTTTTACTATTCTTTCAATGATCTGTCCAATGATGGCCAGTAAAATCACTTCATTCTTCCCTAAGGGCTCCCCTTTCCTTTGCTAATAGAATCCCTGCAGTCCAGATGCTTCTGAGACCCTATTATGCACTTCCGAGTAGGAAAGAAAAGTAAGCTTTCTGCCTGGCGCAGTGGCTCACACCCGTAATCCCAGCACTTTGGGAGGCCGAAGCAGGCAGATCATGAGGTCAAGAGATCGAGACCATCCTGGCTAACATGGTGAAACCCTGTCTCTACTAAAAATATAAAAAAAAAATTAGCCAGGCCTGGTGGCATGGGCCTGTAGTCCCAGCTAGTCGGGAGGCTGAGGCAGAATTGCTTGAACCCAGGAGGCAGAGGTTGCAGTGAGCCAAGATCACGCCACTGCACTCCAGCCTGAGCAACATAGTGAGACTCCATCTCAAAAAAAAAAAAAGAAAAGTAGAATTTCAACTCTTGCTTGTAAGAGCAGAAATCATAAAGACAATTAAATCTCAGAAAACTGAATCAGCAGCCTTTTGTAAGCAGGTCTCTAATTTGAGAAGGTATAGCTGAATTACATGCTAATATAATTGCCAATATATGCCAGTATGTATTATGGGCTCATGTAGTCTTAGAACAAGTAAAAGTAGGACATGCTTTATTATCATTATTGGATCAGCAGATCCCTGAGTGGAGAGTTACTCATTTTGACTGGCCCTCAGAGGTGTCCACAAGCCTTGAAGGAGCCATTGGTCTGTAGCTTTATCTATGCACAGAAGGTTTATTGAAGAAAAATCAGGTTCTAAAAAGAAAAAACTAAGATGTGATAAAGCCTGAATTTCCTTCTGTTAAACTAAACCATTACACTCCTTGGGTTAGACACATGTGGATACGCAATCAGGCATGCACTTACCACTTACTGAACGTCAAGCAGACATTAATTGCATGCTCCAGTGTAAACTTTAGATACACAACGGACTGGATTAATTCTACTACATCTGTGTGCCAAAATAAAAACCAGATTTTCATCTGAGACCAGAAAGGGGGCATTGTTGCCAGAGGCATTCAAACCAGAGTGACTCCCTCTGGAATAGGCGCTGGGTAAAATTAGGCTAAGACTTACTAGGCTGGATATCCACAAAGTGAGGCATTCTTAGTTACAGGATGAGATATGAGGTCAACACAAGATATAGGTCATAAAGACCCTGCTGATAAGACAGGATGCATTAAAGAAGCCAGCTAAAATCTGCCAAAACCAAGATGGTGACAAAAATGACCTCTAGTGTCCCCACTGTTCATTATGTACTAATTATAATGCATTAGCATGTTAAAAGACACTCTCCCAGCACCATGACAGTTTACAAAGGCCACGGCAACATCCAGAAGTTACCCTATACAGTCTAGAAGGATGAAGAGCCCTCAGTTCTGAGAAATCTCCACCCCTTCCCCAGAAAACTCATGAATAATCAGCTCTTTGTTTAGCATATGATCGAGAAATAACCATAAAAATAGCTAACCAGCAGCCCTCAAGGCTGCTCTGCCTATGGAGTAGCCATTCTTTTGTTTCTTACTTTCTTCATAAACTTTCTTACACTCTACCCTGTGGACTCACCCCGAGTTCTTTCTTGCACAAGATCCAAGAACCCTCTCTTGGGGTCTGGATCAATACCCCTTTTCAGTAACAGTGTGAATTATGTTTTTATTGGCTTTCATTTAAAGCAGTAATTCTTAACACTTAGATTGTGGAAGAATGGCTGACTGCTTGTTAAATGCAGATTCTCAGTTTGAATCAGGAGGTCTAGGGAGGGCCCCAAATACATACATTTATAACAATCTCTCCAACTGACTTTAAAGCAAGAACCAAGGGACTCTGAGGTGGCTAGGCCAACACTCTTAGAAACTCTGATTTGAAACATGGGCTGTAATGTACTACACACTAAATTTGATCCCAAAATGACCCGTGGACATAGTTTAAGAAAGAGTGTTACAGTTAATTTTATGTGTTACCTTGACTAAATTAAGGAGTGGCTAGATGGCTGGTAAAACATTATTTCTGGCTGTGTCTGCAAAGGCGTTCCCAGAAGAGATGAGCATCTGAATCAGTAAAGAAGACCCACCCTCATCAATGTGGACAGCTATCATCCAATTCACTGAGGGCCTGCGTAGAACAAAAATATGAGGGAGGGCACATTCTTCTGGAGTTAGGACATCCATTTTCTCCTGCCCTGGGACATCAGAGCCCAAGGCTTTCAGGGCTTTGGGCTCAGACTTACACGAACACCTCCATTTTCCCCCAACATGTACTCTGTCCCCCACCTTATTCTCAGACCTTTGGCCTCAGAGTGGCAGTTACAGCACTGGCTCCCCTGGTTCTCAGGCTCATAGATTTGGACTGAATTACACCACCAGCCCTCCTGGTTCTCCAGTTTGCAGATGGCAGATTGTGGGGCTTCTCAGCCTCCATAATCTTGTGAGCCAATTCCCATAATAAATCTCATCTATATCCTATTGATTCTATTTCTCCAGAGAACCCTGTAGTCAAGGGAAAGAGATATAAGGAGACAGTTTCCAAAAATGTTATTTCCAAAGAATAAACCCTAGTCTCTTGGCACATCTGTGCTGCTTCTTCAGTAAAGCACACAGAGTTTAAAAAATGCCTCATTCTGCAAAATGTGACTCAGAAGTGTATTTGTGCAGAGGCTTAGTGAATCTCAGTCATTCCTAAATTCTTTCATGTACTTTGGGAAAGGAGAGGGCAATTTCTCACTGTCCCCAGTGAGAGAAGGACCTTATTTTATTAAAATAAGAAAACTGGCTGGGAATTCGCAGTGAGAGTGTGTCTGATACTATGTTAATTCACAAGTCCTGAAGTGTTTTAGCAATCCAGCACAAGGATAGGGAGTACTTCAGGGCCATGAGTGTTCTTTTTTGTGGAATTCATGCCTTCCCAGCACCGGAAAGCCAGGATGAGATTTTTTTCAAGTTCTATGTTGCTTTTAGGAAACAGACATCCTAAAAATAGATAAATGAGGATTCGCTTGAGTTTGAAAGAGTAACTTTGTGTCTACACTTATAAAGGCCCAAGCTGAGCTAGAGAACAGTACTACAAGCTTTTCAATAAAGCTAAAAAAGGAAGTACAAATATCTCCTAAGTGAGAACAAGGTTTAAAAAAGAAGTAAAGAAAAAAAATAAAGTAGAAAAAAATCCAGAAAGACTGAGACGAAGATAAGTTTCTTTGGAGAGTAGCTTTAACCTTCTTAGTTGGCACTTGCTCTAAGAAGGATTTTTTGTCTTTAGTTTTCCTGCTTCTTCATTGTATCTGTCTTTATCTTGCACTTTGTTCTCTATTTTAGTCAACTATAAAGAGCTGAACCTGGTACCGAAGAACACCTGATTACTATTATAGTTGTGTGCTGAAATGTGTCCCTCTCAAAAAATCACACGTTAAAACCTAACCCCTAGTACCTTAGAATATGACTGTGTTTGAATATAAGGTTATTAGGAGGCAACGAAGTTAAAAGTAGGCCTTTAGGGCGGATCCCAATCGAATCCAACTGGTGTTCTTACAATAAGAGGAAATTTGGACGCAGGGAGCCACACCCAGAGATAAAAGAGACTGTGGGGACACAGTAGGAAGACAGCCCTCTGCAAGCCAAAGGGTGAGGCCTCAGAAAAACCAGACCGGCCAATACTTTTATCTTGGACTGCTAGCCTCCAGAACTGTGAATAAACAAGTTTCCTTTGTTTAAGTGCCTGATCTGTGGTATTTTGTTATAGGTAGCCCTGGCAAACTAACCCAATTACCCTGGCCTGGTTACCTAATTCACTTATTTTCTCACCTGTAAAACAGAACAACTGACCCTGCCTACACAGAGTTGTGGAGGTAAATCGTGATGCTTTTTGGAAACTACAAAGGGTTATATAAATGTAATCAATATGATAGTTTATTATGAAAAATGTTTCCCTTTTGTGTCTGAGGCAGATATGATGGCAGAGAACACCGAACATCCCCTGTTGTCACTAAGAGTCAGAGGTTGCTAGCTGCTACACTACAAAGCTGTGGATCCCCAAGCCCCTGATTTGTTTGTGTTTATTGCCTTGAGTTGTTGACAGTTGAACACAAGGAAAGATAAACACTAAGTATGAATAAGATAAAATATTCTCAAAGCCATTCTATTTTTCGTAACTCTAAAAGTAATGACAAGTATTCTGGGTTGGGAAAAAAAAATCTCGATATTTATTCTTGTTAGCCAGCTAAAAATGAGAAAAGAAAAGCTGAAGACACTGACATTCAGAAAATGAGTTCAGAGGAAGCAGGAGTAAGCAAGGAATTTTAATTAGAACTCTATAATGTACTGAGGAAATAACTATAAAAATGAAAAGTATTCCCCCAAAAAGTTGAAATGGAAATAATTGAAATGCATTTGAGTTCAATTTAAAGGGCTATAGAGGGCAGTGTAGCTAAATAGGGTTTAGAAAAAAACAAATAAAAATGATTCTAAAAATATAAGCAGCCTTTTAGGAAATACTGAAATATTTATTAAAAAATAAGCTGACATTACAAAACTAGTACATGTGTGAAGTTAAATGCTATATTTTAAGTTAAAATGCCCTTTTAGTTCTCAGATGTCTCAGCAATGAGCTCATGAGAGGTAAAATTCTGAAACACTAAAATGTTTTCCTGGTATAGAAAAAAAGGCAAAGATTCAATATTGTAATAGATGATTAGGCAGATGTCTTCATTTTTAGAAACTTCTAGTTTTCTTCTATTACAGTAGTTGACAAACTTTAGTGTGCATCAGAATTATCTGAAGGCTGCTAACCACAAATTGCTAGGCCTCACTCCGAGGTTTTTGGATTCCTGAGGTCTGGAATCAAGCTCAAAAATTTGCATTTCTGCCTGGGCATAGTGGACCACGCCTGTAATCCCAGTGCTTTGGAAGGCCAAGGTGGGATGACTGAGGCCAGTTCAAGACCAACCTGGGTAATAAAGACAGACTCCATCTCTACAAACAACAACAAAGAAGAAAGAATTTGCTTTTTTGTGTTTTTTGAGGTAGGGTGTTCCTGCTCTGTCATCCAGACTGGGTGCAGTGCTGCATTCATGGCTCACCGCAGCCTCAACCTCCTGGGCTCAAGCAATCCTCCTGCCTCAGCCTCCCATATAGTTGGGACAACAGGTATATACCACCATGCCCAGCTAATTGTTTTTCTTTATTTTTTAGAGATGGGGTCTCACTATGTTGCCCAGGCTGATCTCAAACTCCTGGCTTCAAGCAGTCCTCCTTCCTGGGCATCCCAAAGTGCTGGGATTACAGACATGAGCCACTGTGCCCAGCCAATAGTTTGTATTTCTTTTTTCTTTTCCTTTTTTTTTTTTTTTTTGAGATGGAGTCTCACTCTGTCACCCAGGCTGGAGTGCAGTGGTGCGATCTCAGCTCACTGCAACTTCTGCCTCCCGGGTTCACACTATTCTCCTGCCTCAGCCTCCCAAGTAGTTGGGACTACAGGTGCCCGCCACCACACCCAGCTAATTTTTTGTATTTTTAGTAGAGACAGGGTTTTACCGTGTTAACCAGGATGGTCTCGATCACCTGACGTTGTGATCCGCCTGCCTCGGCCTCCCAAAGTGCTGGGATTACAGGCGTGAGCCACCGCGCCCGGCCAAGAATTTGTATTTCTAACAAGTTTCAAGGTAATGCTGAGGCTGCTGGTCTAAAAAGACTTTGAGAAATGATATGCTAAGATAAAGACCATGTTGGAGCTCCAGGTGAATACAATTGACTGAATATATTAATTTATTTGCACAAAATACTTCTGAGTATTTGCATTTATCTCAACTCTCTCCCATAATACAGCAAGTTTTAGGAGCTGGAAAAGAAATCAATAAGAGGCAACAGACCTAAAAAAAACACAGAAAGCTAAGTGCTATTTGGGGACAGGAGGTATCAAACAGCAATATGCAAATGCTCAAGAATTGCGGGTATCAGGTATCTTTAAGAAAATAGTAAGGCATAAAACTAAAAGTAGAAGAACTGGTTCAAAGTCTTTAAAAGAAACAGCTAAGCCCCTGATCTCCTTCTATGTCCTAGCAGAAAACCACGTTTACTATTTGAAGAGATTAAAACATGAAGGATTTGGTAGCAGAGGAACCTGGAAAAGCTTAGGAAGTGCTTTTATGAAAAAGACAGAACAGACAAGGACAGTGTGGGTTTCACCTATCCTTCTACCCTATCCTGCTCCCCTGGCCTCTTCCCTTGAGCCGCTCCCAAAATGCCAGCTAACAGGTGGAAAATAAGAGGATTCCTCTTTGGTGGAACTAATCAAGCCAAGAGAAAAGACACATAGACACTGACATTAGGGACTCCCCCATGAGATGATGGGATTGCTCTCCAGTTACCCTACACTGAAGACCATCAAATATGTCCCATGTGCATACAAAGGGTTTCCAATCAGTATTGTAGTGTCTCACTCATAAATATGAATTTTAACCAATAGTGATCAGTTTAGAAAATCCATCTAACATGAAGACTGTCAGGTTCCAGCCCAAGCTGGGGTCCGAGGGGAGCTGGTAGATGAGTGATGGGTAGTTGAAAGAACACTCAAGGTATCGTAGGCAGTGGGATATGGTTTTATTCTCTCTCCATCAGTCTTTGTCTCAGCCGCCCACTCCAGCCTCACCCCCTCTCAGCACCAGCTCCACGGCTCCTATCACCCCCACGCCTGCAGCTGTACTCCCTGGTGCACTCACCGCTTTCTGGCTCCCCTCTGTCTGCCTGTAAAGCAGCTGGCTCCCTCTCACAGAGTTAGCAGTGCAGTTATATTACTCATAGACAACAGTAGGTCAGAGCCAGGAGATGAGCCCACCCATAACATGGTTATACAACTGTGATTATATAATGCACGGGATTGTGCACCTGCACTCTAATCCCGCTGTGTCATGCTGCACCAGCTGTTTACCTCGGCCTAGTCTTGATTGAAGCACATCCATTTTCCTTACAAAGACAAATTATAAAACAAACCAATGGGATAAAAGTACTTAGAGGAAACAAAGGTAATAGAGGAAAAATCAAAACAATAAGCTAACAACTATAAGTAATATATTTAAAGGAAAGAAAAAAATCTCATTTATGGAAAAAGAAAAGGATGTTATTTTAATTTTTTTAAAGAAACAATATGAGAACAACAACATATATTAAATCATGCTGACAGAAATGAAAGATAAAGCTGAGGAAATTCCCAAGAAAAGTGTAGAAGTAGAACAAAAAGAGATGGGAAGATTCCTATAAAACAGCAGTGCTCAACTAGGGAGTGATTTTTACATCTCAGGAGTCATTGAGCAATTTCCAAAGACATTTTTGGTTGTCACAACTCAAGATGTGGGGTCCAAGGATAAATAGCTACTACCGTCCATCCTCTAGTGAGTAGGGGCCAGGAGTGCCGCTAAACATCCTACAATGTACAGGACAGTCCCCCACAACAAAGAAATTATCTGGCCAAAAATGTCAAGGATACCAAGGATTAGAAATCTCATCATAAGATAATGTAGCCACCCAAATGTGAATTTCCCCACCTTCTAAAAATATTCACAAGTGAACAAGGAGAATAAATAAAATTGCTCATAATACAAACCAACGACATAAATCGGAATACAAAGAATACTATGAGCCTTCTCAAAAGAAGACATACAAGCAGCAAACAAAAAATGTTCCATTTCACTAATCATTAGAGAAATGCAAATCAAAATCACAATGACATATCATCTCACACTAGTCAGAATGGCTATTATTAAGAAGTCAAAAAATAACAGATGCTGGCAAGGCTGCAAAGAAAAGGGAATGCTTGTACACTGTTAGCGGGAATGTAAATTAGTTCAGCCACTGTGGAAAGCTGTTTAGAGATTTCTCAAATAACTGAGAGCTACCATTCAACCCAGCAATCCCATTACTGGGTATATACCCAAAGGTAAATAAATAATTCTACCAAAAAGACCAACGCACTCATATGTTCATCATAGTGCTATTTACAAAAGACAGACAAGGAATAAACAAACCTAGGTGCCCATCAATGGTGGATTGCATAAAGAAAATGTTGTACATATATACCATGGAATACTACGGCCATAAAAATAATGAAATCATGTGCTTTGCAGCAATATGGATGCAGCCAGAGGCCATTATCCTAAGCTAATGCAGGAAGAGAACACCAAATACTGCATGTTCTCACTTATAAATGGGAGCTAAACATTGAATACACATGGACGTGAAGATATGAACAGACACTGCAGACTACTAGAAGGGGGAAAGTAGAGGGAGCATGAATTGAAAAACTACCTATTGGGTACCATGCTCACTACTCCGGTGATGGGATCTATACCCCAAATCTCAGCATCATGTAATATACTCATGTAACAAACCTGCACATGTACCCCCTTGATATGGTTTGGCTCTGTGTCGCCACCCAAATATCACCTTGAATTATAATCCTCAAAATCCCCACAGGTCAAGGGTGGGACCAGGTGGAGGTAATTGGATCATGGGGGCAGTTGCCCCCATGCTGTTCTTGTGATAGTGAGTGACTTCTCATGGGATCTGATGGTTTTATAAGTGTCTGGCATTTTCCCTACTGGCACTCGCTCCATCCTGCCACCCTGTGAAGAAGGTACCTGCTTCTCCTTTGCCTTCTGCCATGATTCTAAGTTTCCTGAGGCTCCCCCTAGCAATGTGGAACTGGGAGTCAATTAAACCTCTTTCCTTTATAAATTACCCAGTCTCAGGTATTTCTTCATAGCAGTGAGAACAGAATAATACACATCTGATTCTAAAGTAAAATCTGAAATGATTGAAAAATACTGTGAACTTCAAGTTGCTTGTAAATAAGGAAATATATGCCCCAATCCAGAGTACAGAGTCAGGGAAGGGGATAAATAAGAGGGAAGGGGAGGAGAGGAGAAGTGCCATAGACTAAATGTTGTGTCTCCACCCCACCAAATTCATGTGTTGAAATCCTAACCTCCAAAGTGATTGTATTTGGAGGTGGGGCTTTGGGGAGGTGATTACAGAATGTGGGTAAAGCCTTCATGAGTAGAATTAGTACCCTTATAAAAGAGGTTCTGGAGAGTTCCCTTGCCCCTTCTCCCATGTGAGTTTACAGCAAAAACCAGAAAGCAGGCCCTCGCCAGCCCCCAAACCTGCCAGCACCTTGATCTTAGACTTCACAGCCTCCATAATTGTTAGAAATAAATTTCTATTGTTTATTCCTCACTAGGTCTATGGTATTCTATCATAGCAGCCTGAGCAGACTAAGACAGAAACAGATGGAGCAGGGGAGGAAAGAAGCAGAGAGGAAGGAAACCAATCTACATCTTCAACATTTTGCTCGGAAAGCTACTCAGCTATGTACAGTTTTATCACTTACAAAATCTGCTTTCCTCAAAGCTGTAGGATAATCTAAGTTTTTGCTGCTATATAACAGGGATTCCCTTTCCTCCACTTTCCAATAACATGTTCCTCATGTTCATGCTTTTTTGGTTCTTCAGAATTCTTAAAAACACCTTTTTTGTATCCTGCTAATGCTTCTTTACCTGAGCATATGGAATTGTCTGATCCAAACTCCAAGAAAACCATTGTTGGGGAAAGAAACCTGGAGCTCCAGGCTTCCAGGACATAGGTGACAGGAACAGCCAATGGGAAAGCCTTTTTGCTAACGGTGACCAGAAATCATAGGTAGCATATAATAGGTTAAAAACATGGGTTTAAATTCTGTCTCTGCTATTTACCATCTGAGTGACCTTAAGTAATTCTTTAAGCTTCTCTGAGCTACAGTTTCCCCATGTGATATGAAGATTAAAATACCTACTCATACAGCTGTTTTGAGGGTTAAAAAGATATTGAAAGCAAAGTTCTTAGCACAGTGCCTAGCTTGTGGTAATTGTTCTTTAACTGGTATCTTAAAAGAAGTGATCTACAAAGCTTCACAGCTAGTGTAGCAAAGACTGAATCATTAACGCTACCAACAAATTTAAGGGACGTTCAGACCAGTTGTTTAGGGAAAGCCCAGGCCCCTGAAGCTGTGCAGAGCCAGAAGTGAGCTGGGCACACATTTACAAAGTAGGTAAAGTATTATTTTGTCTACGTTCAAGACTTTTTGATGCTTATTTGGGAATGTAATATTCCAGTGTCAACACATACGTGCATACATATACACACTCCAAGATAATGCTACCCTAAGAGCAGGGGTACACAAACTTGAGTGTGTATCGGCACCACCTGCAGGGCTTGTTCAAACAAGATGACTGGGCCCTAACCCCAGAGCTTCTGATTCTGCATCTCCGGGCAGGGCCACAGAAGAATTTACATTCTAACAAGTTCCCAGGTGACGTTGCTGCTGCTGGTTCCAGGACCACAGTGTGAGAATTACTGCCCTAGAGAATGAGACACTATAGATCTTTCTTTTTAAATTCCACAGCATCCTACAAAGCAACCTATCAATGACCACATAAGATTAAAATGGCCTTTAAATAAGCAGGAAGTAGTCAACATTTTTTTTTTTACACAATGTTGCTTACCACCTGGGTTGAAATACAAGCAACCTGAAAGCTCTGAATTGAACCAAGCTACTTTGTAAATTGTAATTCATAATATCCTTTTTCCTCTAAAAATTTAGAGCCTCATCCTGAAAAGCCTGCAAAACCTTTACCCATTTTATTAATACCAGCTGTTATGAAACATTACTGTAAATCATGCTTCCATGTTTTGCAGAGTGGTTCAATAAAGTGGGGATAATATAAGTTTGAGACAAATGCTTATTCTCATTGCCCAAGAGGATAAACAAAGGATAAATTACATTCGAAGATTTCGACCATAGCAGAATTTTGACGGCATTCAATATCTACCAAAGCTAGTCAGCTACAGACTTCTGGGGGAAAAAACTGAGCATTTCTATTTCTTTTTCAGACTCGCCATGGGATGACTATACAAGTAGACATTTTTTTAACAACATAACGTCACATAATTCTTTTATTTTGCTCCATCAACAGAAAAAAAAAAACTGGTGAAGCACTCTCAATTTTTAATTTATTTTAAAAGACTTTTAAACATACTGATGTAACAACTGTTTATTGATTACTCTCTATTTACAAAAATGAAATAGACATGACCTTACCCTCAGCGTACTTAAAATACAGTACATTCAGAGTGTGTGTATTAGTGTGTGCATGTGTGTTAGTGTATGTATGTGTGTTAGTGTATTATGTGTATATGTCTATAACATGTAGCCCACAGGAAAGAGCTATTTCCACACCACTCTATAAAAATGTTTACATCTCTCACTCTGAGCCTTGTGAATACACACAGGTGCTGAACCCACCCAGTTTACTTGCCTCTGCATTACATTACATGAAGGACTCCTTACTACCAACTCTATAAAAGGCATTCTATTCAGGATCATCCCTTTCTCTAACAAAACAATTCTCAAGAAGGCCAATGATCAGTTCCGTGTTACTAAGTACAACTTTCATTTTTTCATTGCCCATCTTATTTGATGTTTTCATAGCAATCACTAATGATCACATCTTTCCTCTTGCAATAATCTCTCCCTTTGCCTTTCATATCTCATGTTGCTGCTTTCTCTCCTAACTTCTCTGGCTGGTCTCTCTCCTACTTTTCTAAAGGCACATCTTCCTCTGCCTGGACCACCTACAGGCTTTCCTTAGCCCAATTTCTCCTCAGTCTTTACTGTCTCCCTAAGACTCCTCACACCATAGCATCAATCACTCCCTAAATGCCAATTCTGCCAACTTATAGCTCAGTCCATAACCCTCCCCCTAGCTTCATAGCCATATGATCAACACTCATTGCATGACCCTTCCGCTAAAATCTGACCCAGTAGTCTCTACCTAGGTTGCACACAGTCTAGGAGACCTACTTCTCTCTCCCTGCTCCATACACAATGTATCACATATCTGTAAAGCTTACTTCCTAAGTGATTTTTGAATTATTTTCTCCCTACCTCCACTGCTACCACCCTAGTCCAAAGCACCACCCAGAGTCCCACAGCAGCCAGGTCTACACACTCACTCTGACTCCCTCCAACATATTCTCCATGATGAGACTAGCATAATCTTTTCAAAGCACAAATCTGGTGATGTAACCTCTTATTTAAAGCTCTCCACTGGTTTTCCCACTCTTGGAACAAAAGCAAATTCTTCAACACATCTATAAGGCTCTGTAGAGTCTAGAATCTTTTAATCTTTTAATTGTAATCCCTACTGCTCCACTCTCCCTTGCTCCATGGGCTCCAGTCACACCAGCTCCTTTCAGTTCCTTAAATGAACCAGGCCCTCACTTGCTGCAGGTGCCATTCACTGTCCCCTGCCCTCAGCCTACTTAGTTATCTCCTGTTCGTTCTTCTGCTGTCGACCTAAAGCCCACCTTCTCGGGGAGGCTTTTCCTGCCCCTCAAGACTATGATCACATAACACCATGTACTTTCCCTCCTGGCCCTTATCACAGTTGTAATTTTAAGTTTATTAGTATGATTAGTTGAATAATGTCAGTCTCCCACTCCAGACTGTAGGGCAGACTGTAACTATTGTGTCATGTATTATATCTTTAGCACCTGGCACTGCCAAAAGCACAATAAATACTTGTAGAATAAATGAGAATAGACAAGGAGTAGCTGAGAGTACATTAATGCAAACTCTGTAGTAAATAACATGCAGTTGGCTAACGAATAATATGGACACTAAAGAGGTGTACGTACTACCCACTCAAGGAAACCACCCATCATACAAACGTGGACTCCTGTGTGCTTCTGGCCTAATTGCCGATTTCTCCTCACTCGTGTGTTTGGGGAATCCATAGACTGGTGGCTTTGGGAGGATACTTCTCCTCAGAACGTTTTCTCTTATTATCTGATCCCAGGTCATCCGCTAATCCAGTTTCTGTCCCTCAGTAGACTGCTCATCCACTAATCCAGGCTCCTCACCTTTTTGTACCAGTTCCTTATGCTTATCAAGGAGAGAGAAGACACCCGTCAGCATGGTAGGCAGGGCTCTTCACAATCTAGCAACCCCTGTTCAGCACCTCCCATCTGCAGTCACTCCCACACCTAAGACATGGTGTTCCAGCCCACTCATCTCTAAGTTCTCCAAACACGCCACACTTGCTGTCCTCCCAGCCTTTGCCCAGGCTGTTACTCTGCCCAGGACATTCTTCCCAATCCCCACTCTCCACCCTTCATACCTCTGCTTGGCTGTCACCTCCTTTTAACAAACTTTGCTGTTATCCAACAAGGCTGAATTAGGTGTTTCTCCTTGGTGGGTCCTCCCTAATCTTCCCTGATCATAGTATGCTTCACACTGAAGTGTCATGGCCTGTGTACTTTTAGGTCTTCCTCATTAGTCCTTGAAAGTAGGGGCTGTGTCTTTTTCAGAGTTACATCCTTGAAGTGTAGCATGATGCTAGAAGCCAATGGGTACCAAATACTTACTGAATGGATAGAGAGAAACCTCGTCTTCTACTTATGCAGCAGTTCAGTGTTCAGCCTGTACTATCATTCAGCAACTCCAGCTATTAATAGTTCTTGTTCTATTTGCTTCTACACAGATTCAGTACCATTGCAGAGATACCGAGATGCATTTCTTCCCTAATACTCATTCTGCAAAATTGCCTACTAGAAAATAACACTTTCTATGTATTACTGAGTACAGGGCACTGTGTAGGTTTCTCTAGGTTCCAACAGGAAGAAAATAACTTCTCCAGAATGAGTACAGTTTAAAACAATTCCCTCCCCACTAGTCCAAAGCCTTGTGCTTTATTATAGAATTTTCCAAGCATGTTACAAGAAACACCACTATCCAGATATTCATTGGTATTATGCACCAAAAAAAGTGGTCCAAAGTAAAATATGTTTGGGAAACACTGGGCTAAACAAACTTGAGTATTTTTACTGGAGGACTTCACAGACTCATTAACAAGTGAATCCACATCATGAATTTCTAAGGAGTATATGGTTCACAGAGTTTCCCAAACATATTAAACCACAGAGCTCCACTCTACCATCGTTTTGTGGATCACATTTGGAGACTAGTCTTCCATGGAACTCACATGGGGAAATGCTGGTTTATGAATTCTTTTTCCATCGCATAATAAATCTTCCCTCATCTACGGTTAGAAACTGATTGTTGCCTTACATGGAGCTATACTGTTCATTAATGTTGCATTCATTCATACATGGATCATATAAAGTGACTACCCATAGTCCCCTGGTTTGTGCAAGAAGGCACACAGCTGACTAGATTCTGTTTGGACACAGCTCTGCCTTTGAGAGGTCTTTTCCACAAGGCAGAATAAGCAAATGCCCACAATGTAATCCACTAGACACAGGGTGCCAAAGAAATAGGCCACGTCCTGCTGCCAAAATAAACTCCAAAAGTATGGAATGTATGTTTCCCATCTACCCCTTCCGGGATACAAAGGTAAATTTTTCTTTTCTGTTTTCATTTTGAACACTGAAATGACCCAGCTGTTTCTAAAGCTTGCCTGGGACCTCCCTGACACACACACCGCACACACAACTTAACTGAAATAAATCTTCCTAGAAAATTCCAAGTCTCTTGCAACCAACAACTTAAAATATATAATTTCTAAAGGATAGCCAGACTATTACCCTCTAATAAATCATTTTCATAAATCCGATATGACTAAAATAAGGGGCAGACATGGAATCCACAGAACATGGGCTTCACAAGGGACCCCAACATGTGATCTAACAGTGACAGCAGAAGAGGAGACTGTTCCACTAAACAGGTCAAAACCCTCTGCTACCCAGGCCAACTTCCCCATGTCTATGCTGGTGTTTACAGTGTATAAGGCCTCTGTACAGGACCTGCAGGACCCTGTATTCTACTAGATTTACAATAATAGTGCTGTATTTCCTGCTACACATCAGTAAGGCTTCAAAACTGACAGCTGGGAAAAGTTAAATCCATTCTGGGTGTTAAATCTCCACTGAATTATCTGCTTCTTACTATTCCTGATAGCATGTGAGCTGATCTAGTCATTCAGTTGTGACCCTAGAAAATGTGTTCAATTTTATGTGCCTCAAAGCTATGTGTAGGCAAGTTTGGCCTGTTCGGCTTTGTGGAAAAGAGAGGGAGGCAGGAACCAAATCCGGCCAACATTTATTGAGTGCTTAATTTTGTCTTGATCAATGTGGGATGAGGAAGGGGTGAAAGGTGGGAAACGTAAAAGGACATGCGGTTCTTCCCATGAGTCACCCCCTCTCTTAGGATGGGGACTGGCCTCTACACAAACAACGCAGACATCAGAGGAGAGCAAAGACAGGAGGGAAGGGCAGGCAAGGCCCTGCAAAGCCAGAAAGAAAGGCAGAGACAGGACAACAGAGGACTGTGATAACAAATGTGCCACTCAATATCAGTGAAGAAATGACCTTATCCTTGAGGCTGCTCCTTCAAGGCAAACTTTATATTCAGCCACTTTGTTCTAGGCAGATGCTTGCTTGCACATTCTAAATAACAATAAACTTCCAATGCTTCTTTTGACCCTTAACTTTTAAAATTGCTGGTGTCGACACCGAGGGGCTATCAGTGAACCACAGTATTTGTATGTCTTGTCTACATCTGGAACCAAATAGTTTCAAAAAAATGGAGGATTACTCACCCCATCCCTGCCAGCTCCTGGGTAACCAAACCCCTCCGACTTACTTTCAAGTTATCCTCAAGAATAATGATAGATGGGCTAAGAGAGACGCTGAAGGTAAACAAGTCTCCTGTAGTCTTTTTGGCTGATTCCTTCAACAATATTCATGTTAGCAGACAGAAAGATGAACAAGACATTCTCAATGAGCTCCCAGTCTAACAGGGGAAGAGGACGCACAAACAGACCATCAAAATAAGAGAGTAACAATGGCCAGCATCAAGTGTTGCCATGTGCTGGCCTACATATATAACCTGTTTTATCACCAGATTTTCATCATTCCCATTTTATAAACGAGAAAACTTAGGCAAGGATGGGAAACTGCTGGAATTCAAACCAAGGAAGTCTCCAGAGGCACGCTTCTACATGGCCACCTTGCACTCCAATCCCACACTCCTCACTTCTGCATGCACCTTCTGCCACCTCCTTCCAGCAAATCTCCCAGAATTGCATATACCTTTTTCCTTTTCTTTGCCCCTGACTGCCATATACCCACCCAGATGGCTATAAGAGGGAACAGTGAGGTTGTAGTATGTGACTGGGTTTGGTGCTGTGGATACAACACAGCTGCTTGTCTTCTTCACTTTTTTTAAAACTCAAACCTTGGACCGTGGCCAGTGCAAACCATGCCTGACTCAGTAGAGCCAGAAATACAAGAACAAATAGAGTGAAAACCTTTAGATGTAGCTGTAAACCATTTATCAAGAGTGAGAGGAGGAACATGTCAGTTAATAATATCAAGACCTTGAATTCACTTACGTTTTTCCCCAAAGTATCGACAAATGCCATATATAAATATACTCACTCTGGTCTTCAAAAATAGAAGGGAGCTTTGGCTTTCACTTCTGAATGAAGGGATTCTAAGACTATTTTAATGTTTATCTGGGTACACTGATAGTCTAATTAAAACTACTATTTACCTGGGTGTATGACTTTCTACTTTCCCAAAAATCCTAACACACATTTCATTTCACCCCCACAAAAATCTCATGAGGCAGATTTTACCACATTTCATAGCTAAGGAAGCTGAAGTTTAGAGATATTTTAAGACAAAAAAAATCCCAAGTACTTAAATATGCTTTTTCTACAAAACACGATTCTATAAAACATAATTTTTCTACAAAACAGTTACCTTGATTTGGAAAACTATTAGAGTTTACAGGCCAACACTGAGAGAAACCATGTTTTTGGAACTCTGTTTAAAGAAATGAAACAACCACACATCTTCTCAACTTAAGTAGCTTTTAAAACTGCCTAATGCAATCACTCCAGTGGGCTTCCTAACCTCACATTTTAGCCCGGTTCACAGTGGGCTTCCCGGTGTTGAAAAGAAACACTGCATCTTAACTTCTGCACAATTGTGACCTGACACTTGACTGGTTATACTATTTCTACTTGCAGCTGCAAATGTTTGGGTTTAAAGTAAAACAAACCACTTGATATACTGAAGAGTTTAAATTCTCCAACTGCTAAAGCTAAGAGCTTATCCACCTAGACCTGGGGCCTACCAATTCTCACAGTTGAAAACATTTGAGGAAAAACCCTCTCTTGAGAGGGGGAAAAAAACAAAAAAACTTCATGATTCAACTATAAAGCTCGGTGGTCACTAAATGCACTGAGGCCTTCCATGACAGTTTCACACCTAAATAGTGTAGAGTAAAGGAGGAGAGGGAAGGCCTATTTAATTCGTAGCTCTTCCTCCCAGCAGAGCCACATCACATGGCAAAAGCTGCGTGGACTTTGAAATCTAACATAACTCCCCTGCTTAACAACCTTTCAGCCTCCTCAACTATTAAATATTATAAGAAAAACAACACCCACCAAAGAAGTTGTTGGGAGTCACCATCTCCTAGAGCCGCCATAACAAGGTACCACAAACTGGGTGACTTAAACAACAGATTTATTGTCTCACAGCTCTGGAGGCTGAAAGTCTGAGATTCAGGTGTGGATAGATTGGTTATTCCTGTGGGCTGTTCGAGGAGGCTCTGTTCCGGGTCTTTCTCTTTGGTTTGTAAATGTCTGTCTTCATGTTCACATGGTGTTCTTCTTGTGTGTGTGTGATGGAGTCTCACTCTGTCACCCAGGCTGGAGTGCAGTGGTGCAATCTCGGCTCACTGCAACCTCTGCTTCCTAGGTTCAAGTGATTCTCCTGCTTCAGCCTCCCAAGTAGCTGGGACTACAGATTCGTGCCACCACGCCCAGCTAATTCTTATAGTTTTAGTAGACACAGGGTTTCACCATGTTGGCTAGGCTGGTCTTGAACTCCTGACCTCGTGATCCATCCGCCTCAGCCACTCAAAGTGCTGGGATTACAGACGTGAGCCACTGCGCCCGGCCCACATGGTGTTCTTTCTGTAAGCTCGTGTGTATCTAAATCTCCCCTTTTTATAAGGACACCAGTCACACTGGATTAGAGTCCATCCAATGACCTCTTTTTAACTTGACTTAACTCTTAACCTCATGAAGACTCTATCTCCAAATAAAATCACATTCCAAGGTACTGGGGTGAGGATGTCAACATATGAATTGAGACTGGGAAAATGGGAGACTGAGAGAAACATACTTCAACCCATGAAATCGGGAGATTTTTTAAAGCCCCTGGCAAAATAGACATTCAAAAATTGGCTCTCTTCTTTCCAGCCTGGCACTGTCACTGCCCGCCATATGACTTTGGGTAAGGTACCTACCTCTCTGAAGCATAAGGTCCATACCTATAAAAGGAAGAGGCTGGAATTATGGATTCTAAAGGCCTCCTAACTAATGCTGTCTGCTTCTTCACCCTGTTGATGCCTTTTCTTTTGGAACACATATGTTTTGCATTTTAGAATTATCAGAACAGTCTTCTATCAGAACAGGCTGGGTTTTTCTTCTGTCTTCCTTCCATGTTTCTATTTTTTTCAACAAGCATCTCTACCAAATAGCTCTGAAAGAATTTTTAATGACATCATAGCATAGCTGTACTTTATACACATTAAAGGAAAAGATGGACCTCATCAGCTGAGTTGATTCCCTACCTCCCCCACTTCAATTCTTGGGGTAAGAAAAAGCAGTCTCAAGGGTTTTTAGACATGCTTACCAAATCCAAAATATCCAATCCAATCCGGGGAAGCAGGCTAAAATTACACTTCACCTTCCCTGGAAGTTGGGTAAGGAAGCACGTAATGTTCCATGGAAAGTAAACCACGAGAAGAATAATACCATTTTAAGATATAAAGGAGATTCAGGGCTCATCTGTGATCCTCATTTTTCAAAAGAGGATTTTAGAGTCCAAAGGAATGCAGTTTTTTGCCTGATCGGTCAATGAATCCAGCAGAGTCAGAAGTGATACCTAGTAATACAGTGATCTCTCTTTGATTTAAAAGGGGAAAGTGTACCCTGTCTCGTGGTGATTTTTACTGTAATAGAAACAGCATCAGACATGATCTCTAGAACTGTAATTGTGCCAATGTGATTGTGGGATTACAGGTGACACTGGGCACATTGCTACATTTTTTTGCATCTCATTTTCCATGTAGCCAAAGAGGTTATAATAATACTGACCTCCTCTTGGGACTATTAGAGGAATCAAAAGTATAATAAAATGTGTCAAAGAACTTTCAAAGCATAAAGCCTTTTACAAATATAAAATACTTTCTTTATTAGCTATGCACATACCTACCGTTTGCCAGTTAAATGAGGTCAGGCTGGCTCCCCACGGGCTTCTGCCCCACTTTAAATGGAAATTAAAACATACCCTGCCGGTGGGTTCACACTCCAATCACCTACACCGGCTTCTTTTGAACATCATTAAGCAGAAAACCTGAAACGTATCATTCTTTCTTTTGAACCTCCTGCTCATCACCTGACCATCCAGAATAGCACCTCAGGAAAAAAAAGGTTTAAAACGTGAACAAAATCTTCCAAAACCCAAGGTAATTTTAACAGAAGCCAGGGAAGACTTGATATATATACCCTCTCCTCTCTCTTGAAACTTAAATGGCAAGTGCGCATCTGCGCATGCTGAAAAGAAGACTTTGCTTTGAAATATTCCCCAGGGACTACTAATGTGTTCCTACAAAACAACATGGCATGTTTCAGAACATGCCATGATCTGAAAACATTTACAGCTGACTTGAGGAGAGCAATTCTTGTTGTTGAGACAGCAGTGGTGTAGTAGAAAAAGCAGGGGCCTGGGAGCTAATTATCTTAGTGCTAGGCCTTGACTTTGCCTTTTTCTCAGACCACTTACTTATTTTGAGCCCCCCGAAGTCAAGTAATGTAGCGCTGCCACAATATCATTGCAAGAATTAAACTGCATACACCCAAACTCAGCAAAGGATTAAATTGCACACACCTAAACTCAGTGGACTTCAGACATTCACTGATTTAGATTTAGATTGGACCTAAGCAGTCTTGAGTTTTTAAAAGAACCCCAGAAAATTCTCATGCAGATTTTAAAAATAAAAATTAAAACAAAAAAACACTGCCAAAGAAACTGGCCATGCCTCATCAGCCTCAGATGGCGAGGAATGGGAGGGAGCCAGGGAACAGAGACCAAGTCCCAGCAGCCTACCAGCATCCCACCTCACTGTCTCCTCAGGCTCTCTCAAGCCCCTCAATTCTAGAGAGGGCCACCTTTACACATACAGCTTTCTCTTCACTCTGGGTAACCACTCAGCACCATGCATATCTTGGCTCTTGTCCACTTAGAATTGACCAGCAGATGTTAAAACTCAAGCTGCATCAAACACTTCCTTTAACACAATAGTATTCTCCCTGCCAAGCTTTCTTATCCTCCCTCACAACCCCCAGGTTCCCAAGACACACATGAAAAAGAACCCCCATCCCCAGGCCTAACTTTGGACTATTTATCTTCATGCAAACACACCCAGAACTTTCCCAACTCTAAATCTTCCCATCCAGTTCTCTCTACCAGCAAGCCTTTACCATCCATCAAAACCCTACCCGTCCTTGAAGGTCCAGATTCAATGAAGCCCTCTAAGAAGGGCTTTCCCCCAATGGAAAAAGTCTTCCCTCCTTTCTTTCACTTGACCTTAAGATCGGGGACTACCTTTTTTAATCTTTGTGCCTTTGGGGCAACTAGCACAGTGATATGCACATGAGAGTTGCTTAATAAAGATTCGCTCAGTTTGCAAATTATGAGACACATTAAAACAAGAAAAGTCTCATTGCAATGGGAGGCAGCTATAGAGGAAGAGAGAAAAAAAGCTAAATAAGAAAAAAAGAGGGTGCCACCCCCATTCTCCCAATTATAGTCAGCGATTATCTCAATTACGTCTAGTAGATTGTGTACAATGAGGATTCACTCATTTCAAAAACTAAAATTTCATCTCCAAATCATATTGACTAAATTAAGCCACATGAGGCATAAAAATAACTTGTGTACAAAGCTCATTGTCCGACTCCATGCAACTGATATTAAGCAGGAGTTTAACCATCAGATGATGTTTATGAGTCAACATGTCTAAGTCAACACTGTAAATGTGCACAATTTTTAATCCATATGTTTACCTAATTCTCATAGTCACACTGATAGTTACATACTAAGTACATCAGGACCCCAGGAAATAGCCTATGGTTGTGCTGGACCTCTACTAAGGATGGCATCAGTTTCAAGAGGACAATAGGGATGGCACCAGTTTCAAGAGGACAAATAGGAGACCCAGAGCCGGCAAACAAGGCATAGGGTTTATTGAGGGAAACTTACATATGGGAACAGCCCAGAGGTGGTAGGCTGGACAGGAGAACTGCCACTCTGCAGAAAACATGCCAATTATGTAGCATTTTTACTTAACACCCTCCCTAACAACCTCCACCTGGCAATTTTCATTTACCCAAAAACAAAAGGCCTCAATCCCCTATACAGCCCGCATTCCACAGGACTGCCCAAAGGTTTAGGCGTTCCTCATCAATAAAGAATGACCTTCTGGGTTGGCCACTCCTGGATTCCTTAGCTCAGAACTCTAAACACACATTCCAGTGTGTCTGCCATACAGGGTCATTCTCAGCGTAGGCTTAAGTTATATAACGAATTGGCGTAGGCCATGACCTTCAGTTAAACCACTGCTGTCAGGGGCATCTACCACACATCCACCTCAAACTGAACTGCCAAGTGAAAAAGGTCAATCTATTCATTAATTCAGCAAATCTGCATTTAGCACCTACCATGTACCAGCATAATCATGAATCATTGCAGGAGTGGGGCCGCCATCTAAGAGAAGCATCCTGATCGTGACCAAGGTGTTCAAGGTCATGGCCTACGTCAATTCAGTACATACAACCATGAAGTCCTTAGGTAAGTATCCACCAACATTCTTCAGATATATGAGGCTTACTTTCTGTTTCAAGTATATGATGGAAGCAAGTCTCTGGATAAATTTGGCCACACACATACTAACATTTATCATCAAGTAATCACAAAATCTTCCTCACAGTCTGCTCTATCTGCTCACTGACATTCTGTGGGTTCAGCATTTTAAGTAATCCACTGTCCCTTGAGTCACCTGTTGTGAATGAAACACTTATCTGCAGGGGTTGACAAACTTCTACCAATGGACAAAAGACCAGCCCTGCCTGTACCTATTGTCCATGGCTGCCTTCATGGGACAAGGCAGAATTGAGTAATTGGAAAAGAGACCATTTGACTGGCAAAGCATAAAATATTAACTATCCTGTCCCTTATAGAAAAAGACTGCAATCTTGTACTTTCTAGTAAAAGAAGGGACTGGGAATGAACATTTGGTTGCCCAACCAGAAATGCTTGCTACACAGATCACCTAATCATGCCAACTTGTCTCAATCACACTTATTATTATTGTTTAAAACTGCAACCATAAACATAATAAGGCAATGGAAATAATCCCTGATCACTACACAGCGTTGTTTTACTTTTAAAAGATTTTTTTTCCCACATTTACAAAAATCTGCTTTCTTCCCTTACTGCAATCTTTTGAGGCTGGTGTTCTCTGATAGATGAGGAAACTGAGTACAGGAGTGGCTGAGTGACTTGCCTAAAGTTGTGAAGTCGGTTAATAGCAAAGCTGGAATGACCTGATTCTAATAACTTCTCCTGTGTGGCCGGGGCATGAGTAAGTCATGACAAAGCTCTCAGCCCAGACCTCTTTCTATTGAGTCTGGGCTGAGACCAATAGAAAAAAATAATAATAATAATTTAGCATTTTTGTCCAAATGCTAAAATGGTTGCTCTTCCAAGTCCTGGGGCCTTGGCATCTTGACGGATGAGTTAGAATGTGTGATCTGGGTGCAGCATGTCCTTCAGGCTTCCCACACCGCCTCTGGTCACAGGTGATGAGGCATCAGATAATGAGATCTCCCTAGAGGGCTCGCTAGATTGTTAAACCTTATTCGTAAAAGTGTAAGGAGTATCTTTAAAGAATTTTAACTGATTCATACTTCTTTAATACTAATTTCACCAAAAAGTGCCCCTTACAAATGTCAATTAAGCTAATAAACAAGTCACTAATTTCACCTGTTATACCTCATGCCTAACATCTATTATTCTAGTCAGCAAATCCTCTAGGGTTGATGAAAAATAAGTATAGCAGAAGTCCCCAATAGTTCCATCTGGAGTATGGCTTTTTCTGATTAATTGTTAACTGCACACTCTTGGAGCATGAATTTCTGATTAGGGCCACTGGTTTCCCCAAACATGCAGCTTAAACTAACTCACACACATTCGTACTGTTACCCAATCTACACTGAAGTGTGTAAAGTAAATTACAGACACTGTAACACATTGACATCAACATTTATAGTAAAACATGATACAATATTCTCAAATCACCAGGACTTGGTTCTAGCCACATTTGTGATTCCTCTACGTGCAGGCATTTTACTGAATCACAGCTTCGAGTACCTTCTGATAGTCTATCAGTTCTCCAAAATTCAGTCCCACTTATTGAAAATGTAACTAATGCACAACATTCCTAATTATAAAGCAGGGCTGACCATGGAAAATGCATTGGACTCTTTTGCTACTGTGGTTTTAAACAAATTTACACTTCAGGCCAGGCATGGTAGTTCACACCTGGAATCCCAGCAATTTGGGAGGCCGAGGCAGGTGGATCACTTGAGGCCAGGAGTTCAAGACCAGCCTGGCAAACATGGTGAAACCCTGTCTCTACTAAAAATAAAAAAACTACCCAGGCATGGTAGCATGTGCCTATAGTCCCAGCTACTTGGGAGGCTGAGGCACAAGAAGCTTGAACCTGGGAGGTGGAGGTTGCAGTGAGCCAAGATCACGCCACCGCACTCCAGCCTGGGTGACAGAATGAGACTCTGTCTCAAAAATAAATATACTTCAATCCCCCATGGATGATAAAGGAATTTGCCTCATGTATTAAGTCCTGAACCACAAACAGGAATATGCCTGTTATTACATTTCCACCAGGGAATATTTAGGGCAAGTATAAGTACTTGTCTTTGCAAATAGGCCAGTAGGTTTTCCAAAGGGCAGAAAAAAAAATTCTGCATTAATAAAAACAAAATAAAGAAGTTAATTCTTAAATATCACTGTTAAGAAACATTGAATTAAAATAAGAAGGTTAATAGTCTAAGTCTCACTTTCTTATCTCGGGATTTTATTAATTTCACTTTTCCCATTCACCATGAACTAAATATGTGGTTTTTAAAAAATTCCAGAAACAATATTCCCAGTCATTTCTAATTAGAAGCCTCCAAAGTAAAATGAGAACAGTGGAAAAGTCTCTTCCCCATTTCAGCAAGCCACTGCTCACTGAGACTCCCCTGTGATGAGACTGGGTAATTCGAAAGGAGAGAGGTTTAACTGACTCACAGTTCCACAGGCCTAACAAGAAGCATGGCCAGGAACACCTCAGGAAACTTACAATCATGGCAGAACGGGAAGCAGTCCCCTTCTTCACGAGGCGGCAGGAAAGAGAATAAATGCGAACACAGGAAAAACTGCTACTTTTAAAGCCATCAGATCTCATGAAACTCACTATCACGAGAATAGCATGGGGGAACCGCCCCCATAATCCAATCACTTTCCGCCCTCAACTCGGGGGGATTACAACATGAGATGACATTTATGTGAGGACACAGAGCTAAACCATATCCCCAACGATCCTAAAATGTGTTGCTCTAAAGAATATCCCCATACCCAAGAAGCCATGTTCCCACCCTACTCCCAACAAAGGTAGTAAATGTTTGCTTCATTCATTATGATTAATTTCTTGTAATACAGCACTTCTAATTGAAAATACTAGGGAGATAATTTTTTAACTAGAATTTTCCATGTTTTCCATCGGCCAGTAAGGAAGACATGCTGCAGTAGTCAAAGCATTGTTTCAGAATATAATAATAGTCACATATAAATAGAAGAGAAATAACAAAGCCAAGTGTCAATCACTTTCCTAGCTCTAAATTTGCACTTAATACTGCACGGAATTCCACTTTGTTCCTTTTGCTGACAGTAAAAATGAAATCCACAGACAGAACACAAACAGAGGGAGTCCTAGGCATTATTTCTGCAGCCACATCTCAACAGACTTCCAGTTGAGAGATGCTTTCAAAATGCCCTTGAAGGAGAGACCTCCTCAGGAGATCAGAGGTTTTTGTTTGTTTTCCTCAGGCTACGCCACCGCCTCAGGCATGCACCTAATGGTCTCTTAAGTGATCATTAGGAGCCTGGTTAAAATTCTTCTAACACTTTTAGCAATTAGTCATTAATTGGACTTGCCACTTCAGACCCTTCTTAATTGCTACTCCTGAGAGAGGAGCTCTGCGGGGACAAGTGAGGGAAGCAGGTGACTTCCTGCAGTGGGTCATTCAGTAGAAAACATGGCATCCTGTTTTCCTGCGGCTGCATCTCCAGTACTCTTACTTTAGTCCAAGTCATCCTACCCCGGCCACACAAGCTATGCCTACACAATAAGAAACTTGCTTTAACAAATACTCTGGAGCCTGTCCTTGGGTTTGTTGTTGTTATCGTTGTTACATTGTAATAACAAAAGCATTTAAAGTACTATACAGTTTAGAAAGAACTTCATACATATGATCTCGTATAATTTCAACACCATTTTACAGATGAGTAAACTGGAACTCAAGATGGTGAAGAGACTGGCCCAAACCCACACAACTTGTAAGTTGCCAGCATGCACCCAGCCAGCTCCGCAGCCCCAGGCTGGTCAGCTTCAAGGCCAGTGCTCTGTTTACCTCATTGCACTGCTTCCCAGCAAAAAGACCGCCTGCTGAGTACAGTCAGCTGTCTCCAGATTTTGAGCATCTCTAGAGACACGGTCCAGATCCACTGATCTCCCACTTCTCTATAGATTGATAGCCTGCAATTATGGGACTGCACCAATGTTCTTCATAAGTAGAACAAAGAGTTCATTTCTGTTTAGCTAGAAATCTTGATGGACTCTCACAAACAAAGGATGCCCAGGGAGCATGCTCTGGCTAAGCTGAAAGGAACTGAGGAAAGGAGAAGAGAAGGGAGGCAGGATTCAGTATCCGAACACACAATATGAAACGAGCCCCAGAGAGAAGAGCTGAGAGAAAGATAGTTCAGCCTTGGTGCAGCAGAGGATAAATAAATGCTATGTGGGTTAGAATGGCTTAGAGATTTAGAGAACAGATATTAATCAGTTTTAAGTAGTTTGTTTTTCTGTGATGGGATACTATCCCCAGAACCAGACTAGGGTGAGATAAGAGTGGTGCCTACGGGCTGAGCATGGTGGCTCATGCCAGTAATTCCGGCACTTTGGGAGGCCGAAACAGATGGATCACTTGAGGTCAGGAGTTAGAGACCAGCGGGGCCGACATGGCAAAACCCTGTCTCTACTAAAAATATAAAAATTATCCGGGCGTGATGGTGGGTGTCTATAATCCCAGCTACTCGGGAGGCTGAGGCATGAGAATTGCTTCAACTCGGGAGATGGAGGTTGCAGTGAGCCGAGATCTTGCCACTACACCCCAGCATGGGCAACAAGAGCAAAACTCTGTCTCAAAAAAAAAAAAAAAAAATGGTACCTAGGCTGCAAAATTTTAGGAAGTGCTCGCTGTTAAGGTTGTACAGTACTTGCCTCACCCCGGTCCTAGCCAGGTCGTCCCCTGCAAGGCCCCAAAGCTTAGGTAAAGTCTGAAATACACACAGCCCTGTGGAGGCAATATTTTGAGAGCATGAAAGAATAGAGCACTAACCAGCACCAAATGATAAGATTTATAATAGGATTATATACTGTTTGGTATATATTTACTTTGGTGATGTGAATCATAAACTGAAATAATTAAACAAAGAGAGAAAAGCCAGAACAAAAAAATCACTGGGAAAATATACGCCCCTTCCCCAGGAATTCCCAGAGAAGCGAAGTGGGACACTAGGTGTCCCACTACTTGTAGACTGGGGATTACAGACAAACGTAACAGGTTGAGTGTGGTCACCTGGAGAATATCAGGACACCTGGAGAATATCAGGACACCTAGAGAATCTTAGCAACTGGGCCACAGTTTTATGTGTGGCTTCGTTACACTGTTGTTGTTGTTGTTGTTGTTTGCTCACAAATGAATACCTCCTTTCTATTTAGCAAGTTTCCTAGATGCCTTATTACATGTATGGAGCAATAAAGTTGTGTTTGTCTCTCAGTCTACAGCATCTATCCAGTTGTAAGGAGAGGTGATGGAGGAAAAATTCTAATAATGGGGAAAGGACCTCAGCAGAGGGCTTGTCCTTCTCTAGCACCTTACTGTCCCTACTCACCTATGACCAGAGGCAGTGTGGGAAGCCTGAAGGACATGCTGCACCCAGATCACACATTCTAACTCATCCGTCAAGATGCCAAGGCCCCAGGACTTGGAAGAGCAACCATTTTAGCATTTGGACGAAAAGCTTTGTGGTCCAATAGAAAGAGGTCTGGGCTGAGAGCTTCGTCATGACTTACTCATGCCCCGGCCACACGGGAGAAGTTATTAGAATCAGGTCATTCCAGCTCTGCTACTAACCAACTTCACAACTTTAGGCAAGTCACTCACCCACTCCTGTACTCAGTTTCCTCATCTATCAGAGAACACCAGCCTCAAAAGATTGCAGTAAGGAAAGAAAGCAGATTTTTGTAAATGTGAAAAAAAAATATTTTAAAAGTAAAACAATGCTATGATAATGATCAGGAATTATTTCCATTGCCTTATTATGTTTATGATTGCAGTTTTTAACAATAATAGTAAATGCTATGACTGAGACAAGGTGGCATGATTAGGTGACCTACATAGCAAGCACTGCTGGTTGGCCAACCAGACGTCCATTCCCAGATTCTTTCTTCTTCCTTGTCTGGCTTCATTATAGAGAATGGAAAAGCTATAGTCTCACTTTCCTAAACATACAGACAGCTAGGGGTAATCACATGACACAGTTCTGACCAATAAGTAAGAAAGAGTCTTCTGTAGCATTTCTGATCACGCTTATTATTTGCTAATGAAAAAAAAATAAATCAGTGTAGATGGCATCCTCTCTTTTTCCTGCACTGAAGGGACATGATGCTTAGAGCATGGAAGTCCTCTAATAACCTTAAGTTAAAGGACAAGTAAGTTAGTTCTTATTGAACTACTGAATCAACACCTTCAGTTCCGTCTCCAGACTGGTTCTCATATAAGAAAACAAACCCCTATGTTCAACTTTTGTTAGTTACTTGCAGCCAAAAGCATTCCTGACTAATATAACGATATCCTATCCATTTTATGGCCCTTGGTCTTCTCATTTAGATTTCTCTCCTAGTGATCTTTATAAAGAGTTTAACTCACATTGGGAGGCCGAGACAGGTGGATCACGAGGTCAGGAGATCAAGACCATCCGGGCTAACGTGGTGAAACCCTGTCTCTACCAAAAATACAAAAAATTAGCCAGGCGTGGTGGCAGGCACCTGTAGTCCCAGCTACTCAGGAGGCTGAGGCAGGAGAATGGCGTGAACCCAGAAGGCAGAGCTTGCAGTGAGCCGAGATTGCACCACTACACTCCAGTCTGGGAGACAGAGCAAGGCTCCGTCTAAAAAAAAATTTTTAAAAAATAAAAAACAAATAAAGAGTTTAACTCAAAGAGTAAGGAGGACATTTTTTCCTCCAAAAGCCCAAAGCAATAAAGAAACGACTAAGAAAAATGGGTAAATTTCCTCCACAAAGTAAGTTTGAATATCACTATAATATCAGGCCACTGGATCTCCCCATGTTCATACATTTGTCTTGCCAAGAGACCTAGCCTATAAAGAAGCCTTCACTACCTACCCTACAGGGTTCTAAGGATCAAAACACCTAATGGTTGTTACAGCTCTGTGTAGACTCTAAAATGCCTCATAAAGGCTGGAGTTACTTAGGAGCCTATGCTTGGTGCTGTTCTCATCCTGCGAGATCTGTTTCTATTTATACCTCTGTGCTGCTGACTCTCATCGCTGTTTTCATCCCCTATGTCACCAAAGAGCTCTTGGTCTTTATTTCTAGCTACTTCCTGAACATCTTCACCTGGATCTTTAAAAGCACTTAAAACTCAGCATGTCCAAAACTGAATTAATTTCTGTTCTCCACAAAGCCATTCCTCTGCCTGCATCCCTGGTTCCCAGTAATAGACGTCACCATACACACTACTTTCCACAGGTAGAAAATTGAGTCATCTTCAACTCCTCTTTTTCCCTTCTAAGTTCCAACTCAGAAATAATTCTGTCTTTTTTGCCTTTCATCACATGATCATCACATCCCATCAGCTTTTTTTTTTGCTTTTCACTCTCTCTTTTTGAGAGAGAGTTTTGTTCTGTTACTGAGGCTGGAGTGCAGTGGAGTGATCACAACTCACTGCAGCCTTGACCTCCCAAGTTCAAGCCATGCTCCCACCTCAGCCTCCAGAGTATCTGGGACCACAGGAGCATGCCACCACACCCGGCTAATTTTTATATTTTTTGTAGAGCTGGTGGCCTCATTATGTTGCCCAAGCTAGTCTCAAAGTACTGGGCTCAAGCAATCTGCCCGCCTCAGCTTCCCAAAATGCTGGGATTACAGGCATGGGCCACTGTGCCTGGCCTTCATCAACTTTTTAAAATCTAAACAATAGATAATAACGTTTCCTGACAGTTCTCTCTGCCACCGCTTTTTCTGACTCCAGTCTAGATGGGATCCTCCCAAAAGAAAACTTGGATGGCATCATTGTGACAGTTAGAAGCTTCATGATTTCCACATAGCTACTGACAGGAGTCAGGCATCTTAGAGTGTCTGACTTAGAGTGGCCCAAAAGCTTCTTCTGAGTCCAACTCCACCTTATCTCCTCGGGCTCATTCTTGGACCTTCCCCTTCCTAATCTCAACCTTCTCTCCCTGGATCCTTATATCTAATGGGCACTTGATGATTTTTCCTTTTTCCCATTTCTTGCCTTTATTTCTTCCTTTTTGTTCTCTTATCATCATCCCAGTCCAGCCTTTAGTATATTACATCTGGACTATTCCAAGAGCCTCCTAACAGGGGCTTCTCGTCTTTCTTTAGTCCACACTATACTGTCCAACCAAATTAAATTACTTGAAAAACCCCAGCCAGGTTTCAGTGATTCACACCTGTAATTGTAGCACTTTGGGAGGCCAAGGTGGGCAGATTACTGGAGCCCAGGACTTTGAGACTATCCTGGGCAACATGGTGAAATCCCATCTCTACAAAAAAGTAGCTGGGCATGGTGGCATGCATCTGTAGTCCTTGCTACTTGGAAGGCTGAGGCAAAAGGATCACTTGAGGAGGTTGAGACTGCAGTGAGCTGTGATCGCACCACTGCACTCCAGCCTGAGCAACAGGTCAAGACTCTGTCTCAAAAAAGAAAAAAAAAAGGCAAACAGCATTTATTCTTGATAAAAGACTTTAAAAAGACAAAAAAAAAAACTTTTCCTACAGAGGTCCCCATTAGCAACAAATACACTTCGCTTCTCATCCCAGCTTTCATGACCCTCATAGACATGCTGCTTCTTCACATTTGAGCTTCATCTTTCACTGACTTCCGTGGGCACCCTTCACTCCTAACAACCAATTACTCTGCACTCCATGAACACCACTAGGCCCTTCCATTCCATGTCTTTCTCTGTTCCCCACACTGGGAACGCTGTCTCACCCTATCTGCCCAGACCATGGTCTTCACTTTCCTGCCACCTGTATCCACAGGCAACTTTCCGTTGGGCCTCAAGCCAGAAATGAGCTCTTTCTTGTTCCTGTAAAGTCTCATAGCTCTTTACATTGCACTTTAGGGATTTATCATCACTTGCCTTACCTTGTAGTCATCTAGATTCAAAAGTCATGTTTTTTACATGTTTATCTTTGCATATAACACAGTGCCTCCTGTATTATGGATGCAAAATTATTAGATAAATTGTTAAACAAACATTTGCTGGGCAAAATACACTTATATACTTATATTTTGAATATAATATATTTAAAAATATACTTACAATATATTTTGAGATCACTTTCACATCCATTACCACAGCACAACAATTACCAGAAGGAGGCAGAACAGATACTATTGTCTCTGTAAAACTGGGGCCAGAAAGGTCAAGGAACTTTCCTTACATCACCCTGGAAGCGCAGGCAGATGAACAAACTCACGTCCTGCTTTTGGTGCTTCACTGGGGCTTTTTCTGCTCAACTCAACTCTCTTGGTTCTAAGCCTATCCCGGGCCTTTTCTGGTCCCAAAGCAATTTGCATCACCCTCATTTTCCACTTCACCTTGCAGTCCCCGACTCCTGGTGGTTTCAAAACACAGCCTCCTGCCGATCTCTCCCCACCCTCTGTGACATCTGTCTCAGGGACACAGTGAGAAGCAAGGAGCTAATGTTCAGGCAATGTGCTGCCCTCCTGTGATGAAACGTGCAATCTCCATCACTCCCTGGGACACAGCGTCCCTGCGTCTGTTTTGAAGCAGACCTGTGCCTTTGCAGCTGCTTCCCATGAACAGCGAAGCCATTATTCCGGCCCACTGTTCTCTTCGTTTGACACTCTCTTAAATATGCCATTTTCTCATTTTCATTAATAATGCTTTTATAACACCTGATCAGCCTCACTGTCTGCTCTAGGTTAAGGCCTATTATTCCATTAGAGTTTGACATTTGAAATGCAGTGAGGCATACATGCACAGGTAGAGCTAATGGGGAAAATGGCTTGAGTCAGGGCTTTACGTACCATGCAGTTTGGAAAATGAGAGAGGTCGACAAGAAACAGAAGCCTGCTTTTATACCAGCCACAGAGTTCTGGGTCCAGGACACACCGGGTCCCCTGTGATAGGTTCAGGACACAGATGTGATCTTTTCTGCCACCTGAGGGTATCAGGCAGGCACATCTCCTAGATTGTGTGTCTAGAAGAACCTGGAGCAGGTGAAAGAAAATTAGGCGATAGACCTAATGACAAGTCAGTGAGCCTAGAGAAGTTTAATTGAACGTGTCTGCCTTTTTCGACTCCTATTCTCCGGTGTTCAGGGCAGCCAGTTATTATGGGGACCTCAGAGGATATTTACTAGCCTCTGGTGCTGCCACGTGCTTGCCTTTGTTAAATGAGTGAGTTGAATGTAATACTCAAGACTAGAGGGGCCACAGAAGTAGAGAAATTCAGCCAGTGTATGTCCCAGTTTTCCTTCCTAAACCCATCAAGTGAAAATAACTGTTTACATTTTGCTTACTTGTTTATTCATCATTTACTCAACAAACACTTATTGAAGGCTTTCGACGTAGGTGCTGGGTATATCCCTGCCCTCACAGAATTTACAGCACTTACGATTTCCCCACTTTTACTTTCATTCTGACTATAACTCTTCCATGTAATAAGGGGAAAATGCCATCTTCAGTTCTGAGATGCAGAGTGAATGAAATCTCAGTGGGCATGAAAATGTATGCCTGCAAGAAATATACCTTTCTCTAATTTGTTATAGTAAACTTAACTCCAACTCCAAATTTCCATCTCACCAGGCCAGAGGGAATTTCAGTCAGACATCCAGGCAATGGGTCTCCTCCTAAAGATGCACCAGAATTGAGAAGCCTTATGTGGTACCAGGAATGGCAGCAGGGACTATTAGTCCATTGTGACTACTGATGCTATCTTCATCTATCAAGCCCATTGTGATCCCTTGAGATATGGTGGCCTTCTGTGTCCATGTCACACGTGGGGCCCAAGAATCTTTGCTTAAGGCGGGACCCCTGGCGCCTAGATTCTCACCTTCATAGGTTGACTACATGGCCATCCCCTCTGAGCTACTGCAACCTTCTAGGGTGCTGCTCTGAAGCCAGGTGTGGATTCATGATTAAAGTGAGGCACCATAATTGCTGGAAGCCTCCCTCTCCACTCTCCCTCCCTTTTCAAGAAGAAAAACAAGTATAATCTTGTTTTTCAGTTTAGTTGTTCCAAAAGAAGAAGGAGAAATTGGCTCCCAGAAGCTTCTATTTTCCACATAGTTAAAAACTTCAGAATCTCTGATTCCAAGGCTCACTAAGGCCCTAGCAACCTGCTTTCAAGGGAGAAGAAAAAATAGAGAACAAACATTAATTGGCAGTCAAATTAATTATCCTGCCACAGCGATGAAAAAAACAAAATGCCGGAAGAGGTAACATTCATCACCTTGAGCTTCTCCTCCAATCCTGGCCCTGGCACACACCCCAAATCCAATGGCAAGTGGGGGCTGCCTGCTGCTTACGGCTGCCTCCCATCCATCAGTAGATCCAGAGTCATGCAATAATATGGAACTCTGGGAAAGCTTCTGTAACCTACATAGATTAGCCACATGAGGAGGGAAACACACCATCCAGCCATCGTTCCCCAACACCACCCCTGCCAGCAAAATAACTTCACTCCTACTCCTATCAAGCCGGAGCTCACCATGACCTGACCCTACCCATATTTCAGCTCTTCCCTTGCCTTATTTTCCTGGATCTCATCTCTCACGGGCAAAAGCATCCATTATTTTTCCTTCCAATCTCCAGCCCCACCCACTTCCGATGAGTGTGTGTCCTCCCTAGGGCAACTATATGAGATGCTCAGTGTGAGAGGCCATGGAATCCTCCTGAGCACCCCTACCGCAGGCACCTGTAACTCTGATTCCCTGTATGCAGAATGATTTGAAAGGGAATGAGCATGACAGGAAGCAAGGAGCAAATACGGGCAAAGCCTATGCCGAATTTCCAGGCTAGAGGAGAGCTGTGAGAGCCTACAGTAGTTGAAAACCCATTTTGAAAGGTTGAATTGGTTGATTGACTAATGGATCTATTCAGTGACTTTATTCAAAAATTGTATAAGCTTGGCCATGTGCTTACTGCTGTGCAGTCGCCTCTGAAGGAGACAAAAAGCATAACATAAGTTTTTAGTCTTCAAAGGGGTTCCACTTAATATGGGAGAAAGGCTATACACACATACAGCTAAATGCCAAAAATGATAAAGACAACAGCTAACATAAATTGAACACTTATAAAATGCTGAGTGGTGAGGCCAGGCACAGTGGCTCATGCCTGTAATCCTAGCACCTCAGGAGGCCGAGACAGGTGGATCACCTGAGGTCAGGAGTTTGAGACCAGCCTGGACAACATCGTGAAACTCTGTCTCTACTAAAAATACAAAAACTTAGCCAGGCATGGTGATGGGCACCTGTAGTCTCAGCTATTTGGGAGGCTGAGGCAGGAGAATTGCCTGAACCCGGGAGGCAGAGCTTGCAGTGAGCCAAGATCGTGCCACTGCACTCCAGCCTGGGTGACAAGAGCAAGACTCCACCTCAAAAATAAAAAATAAAATAAAATGCTGAGTGCTGCACTAAATATTATTATGCAAAAGTAATATTTCATTTATTCATCAAACATCCTTATACGGTAGGTATCAACAAGCACCCCATTTGCAGATGGGAAAACTGAGGCACAAAGTTTTTTTTTACACTCAACCAAAATTCTATATATAATAGTCTAAACTGACAAGGACAATTTATAACAGTTCATTATACTTTTGTTTCTGATAGTAAAAAGGTAGAAATTATATAACTGTCCAAAATTAAATGAATGTTAAATTAACTATGACAGCCATACAACAGAATATTGTATAACCATTACACTCATGTATTTAAAAAAATTGTACAGAAAAATTTTATCATAAATGTTAACTTAAAAAGAATAGAATACAAAATATGTATTAGACAGAGAAAGAGGAAGGGACAGGGAGAGAAGGAGGGAGAGACAAAAGGAGGGAAGGAGGAAAAGAAATCAGAAGACTCCAGACACAGTGGCTCACACTTGTAATCCCAGCACTTTTGGAGGCTGAGGCAGGTGCATCACGAGGTCAGGAGTTTGAGACAAGCCTGGCTGAGATGGCGAAACACAGTCTCTACTAAAAATACAAAAATTCGCCGGGCACGGTGGCACGCACCTGTAATCCCAGTTACTCAGGAGGCTGAGGCAGGAGAATCGCTTGAACCTGGGAGGTGGAGGTTGCAGTGAGCTGGGATTGTGCCACTGCACTCTAGCCTGGGTAACAGAGCAAGACTCTGTCTCAAAAAACAAACAACAAAAAAAAAGAGACCAGAAGAAATATATCAAAAAGTTAATGGAATGTCAAAACTTTTCAATCTGTCCATTTCAAATATGTGCAACTTACTGCGTGTCAATTAGAACTCAATGAAGTTGTTAAAAAATGTTAATAGAGCATTTCTGTGTGTTGGAATCATCTATGATTTTAATTTTGTTATTCTCTTTATTATCAACATACTTTAACAGGATTATTCATTACTTTAATAATCATGGGAAATTACATGGAAATTTTGAAAAGAGTTTATGAAAAGGAACTCTGGGAAGTAATATTGGAAAAGAAACTTCTGATTTAATTGCTATGGGGTGGGACTGCTGTATATTTTCGCTTGTTAATTCCCCAGGTGATTCTAACATGCAGTGGGGGGTAGAAACCACAGACGTACACAGAGCACCTGGCCCAGCAGCTGGTCTGTAGTTGGTATTTGATAAATGGTGGCCATCACCACTATCACCTTCATCACTGCTGTTGCTATGCTTTTCAGCATTATTGGCATATTTACATTCTCATATTAAGTGAGAAAAAATGCCTAGGTGGAGCAGATGGCTCAGGCATTGGCAGATTCATTGGAAACATCAAGGAGTAATCAGGTGTTGGAGCTGGTGCTATTTTCCTGTCACAGACTCTGTCAGAGGCTTTCATTTTCCCAGGCCTGTGGGATTAGTAATGCGGAGCACTTCCAGACTATTAGTGTATAAAACTACAATGCAAAAACTTTTTACTAAAATTAACGATGCCAGGCCAGCCATAAAGAAATTCATCTCCCAAGTGACAAGCTCAGCAGAGCCGCACCAACTTCTGTAACAGATGTCTAGACAATTTGACTTTGAAATACATACCCTAAATCTGAACAGCCTGAAGTTTCCCAGCCAGTGCCCAGCCAAAGTTCAAAACAAGAGACCGAGCAGGACTAGAGGATTTGAAGATTATAAATAAACGTATTCATAGGGAAAACAGAAAGTATAGCAAGCTAAAAATTGATTGCCCAGAGAGGATGACTCATCAGTGAGACTATAAAAGACCATCTTTCAGTGATCACACAGCAAGACAGTTCATTGTCCTTAAACATTAACTGCCTGTCACACCAGGCCTCCCACCAGCAGGCTGCAAAGCCCAGAACTGGCCTTGTTAAGCATTGTAGACATCCCCACCCAGCAAAGAAACAATCCATTTCTCCTCGATCTCTTTGAAGCCCCACATGCCAGTGAATATATCTGAAATCGGTGCCCTAGATTCCTAGCGTGTCAGCCAGTCGAAAGGATTTGGCCGGGGTCAGTCTGACCTGCCTGATAATGTTAAGACATTACACTTCTGATTAAGCATTTTAGGGCTAACAATCTCAACAGGTGAATGAGGTCAAGGCAAGAGCAACCTGAGACAGTCTCCAACTGCTGAGGCACTGGGAAAGCCACTTTTCTTGCTTTCATTGTGTCTTTTGAAGGGTCAGAACAACACAGAACAATCCAGCCAGGTCATTTATAAAACTGCTTTCCTGCTACCTGCTTCTGCCGCATAGGAGGTGGGTTTTCAGACACAAAATTTACCTCTAAGGCCTTGAGATTTACTACAGTGACAAATCTCTAAATGGCATTGACATTCTAGGATATCACGAACAGTACATTATTGTGAGGAAAATCAACAGAGATGCCACTCATTTGACAAACATCTCCCAAGCCCTGACTATGAAAAAATCACTGGAGTTGGGAGGTAAGGCAGACCATCAGTCCTTTCATTAAGGATAAAGGCCTGGTGAGAGGTGATAGGGTGAGCTACGAGCCTAAGGAGATAGTTAGAAACGTCACAGTCACACAGGGAGCACAGGTAAGTGGCTAAATTGTTATGAAAAGGGAGAGGGGCCAGGTGTGGTGGCTCATGCCTGTAATCCCAGCACTTTGGGAGGCAGAGGCGGGTGGATCACCTGAGGTCAGGAGTTCGAGACCAGCCTGGCCAACATGGTGAAACCCTGTCTGTACTAAAAATCCAAAAATTAGCCAGGCGTGGTGGCGAACACCTGTAATCCTAGGTACTCAGGGGGCTGAGGCAGGAGAATCGCTTGAACCCAGGGGGCAGAGGTTGCAGTGAGCCAAAATGGCGCCATTGCACTCCAGCCTGGGCAACAAGGGCAAAACCCTGTCTCAAAAAAAAAGATAAGGGAGAGATGACTTCCATTTGGTAGAGTGGTAAGAAGAGACTTTAAGCAGTTGATGGTATATGAGCTGGGCCTTCAAAGATTGATAAAATGGAGGCCATGCAGAGATATTGAGACCTTGAACCACAGAGATGGTAGGGTCCTTTCAGAGAGCCTATACCAGCATGAGATCAGCAAAGCTTAAATGAGCATCAGAAGAATGCCTACTAAAAGCTAGTCAAGGATCATAAGTAAGTCGCCAAACTAGTCTGAAAACCACCAGGGAGGAGCCAGTTTGGGAAAAAGTCACACAATGTATGTACAAGTGATAGCAAGCATCAGTGTCCAATATACCTTCTGAGATACTGGCTGGCAAGGGCTGGTAAAGAAGAAAAGGAGGTGATCAAATATATTCCAGCAGACTATGATGTGCTCATTTTAAATGATGATATACATATGTATTTATCAACATTGAAAGAGTCCTCGATATATTAAGGGGAAAATAAAGAAGGTTAAAGAATGTTTTATACAAAATATCATCTATGTGTATAGCAAGACGAACCCTACTCCACTAACTCGTGTGTGCAATAAATACCTCATTTCTTCACAAGTTGTATCTAACTTTGAGCCTCCAATTTGGCAGAAAGTTTTATGTCAGCCAATAACAGAATGTCTTTCACATCCCTACAGCTGCATAAGAATTTCAGAACCTTAAATGGTACACACAAAACAAAGTACGACCTCTACTCTTCAGCCCATCGTCCTCTCCACCAATCATTGTCCATGCCTGCATCCTCCTTGAAGTTCACCTGTGCCAAGCATGTAACCGGAAGACCCAAAATAGCAGTAGCTTAAACAACATGGGGATCTAGCTCTGTCATACAAAACAAGTCTGTAGGTGAGCAACCTAGAGCTGATATGATGTCTTCTGAAAAGGACCTTCTCTTTCTACCCCACCACCCTAGAACATGGCTTTCACTCTCAAAGTCAGCTCATGGCCCAAGGGAGCTGCTTGAGCTTCACCATCATATCCTCATTGCAGATCAGAAGGAAGAAGACAGGGAGAAGAAAATTCTTCCTTGAAGTCCCACACGAAATAACCTTTTCTTTATTACATGACTGCAAGGGAGTCTGGGAATTATCTTTATCCCACGTAGGCAGGTGTCCATCTAACATGAGGTTCTGTTACTAAGAATAAAGGAGAAATTAGATGCAGAGGTAAACAAGTAGCTCTCTCTGACACAGATGTATAAGGAGAGAAGAGAAGAGGAGTGACAGCGGATCCTTGATGGTCATCAACATTTGAGAGAAAAGCAACGGACAAGGAACCCATGGAGGGACTGAGAAGATGCCATTATAGAAAGACATTTTGGGAGATAAGGTGTGAGGAAGGGCAAAGGGGAAGGTTTTTAAGCTAGGGGGATGGCTAATAGCGTAGGATAAGACCTACGCTAGAAAAAAATGAGCATTAGTAATAATTCAATTGCCCAAAGGAAATAGACAATTGGAAAGCAAAACTTTGGGGACTATTTCTTTTGTTATACTCTGTCCGAGTACTCAGGATCACCCTAAAATCAATGGTTACATACATTCCATCTTTGGAATAGATGGCCCAAAGGGGCTATTCTGCCATGTTAACATATCAGATGAGGCCTCCATACCTACTAATGCTTACAGGCCATAGCCACACAATTCTGGTGCATTCTTCATGGCTTTGCCTTAATTGCTCTTTGAATTCTCGTGGTTTTAGGAGCACAAATACACTGATCTTCATATAAGAGATGATTAGACCAGACTCAGGAAGAAAGTCAAGCACCTATTCATAGTGCAGCATGATAAGAAAAATAACTAACGTTTATTAAACATGTATTACATACCAGGCACTGTGCTAACCTCTCAATTAATATTAGCTCTGTGTTTGTGTGTGCATGTGCACGTGTGCATGTGTGCCTATGTAATTAATGTTTGTATGTAATTAATTTTCAAAATGTTCTATGAGGCATGCTTCCCCAACCTCTTTGATCTTGGACTTCCCATGCCCCAGAACTGAGAGGGTTCTCTTCCTGGCTTGCAAATGCCTGTCTTCTCATTATATCCACACGTGGCATTTCTTTGTTGCATGCACACAGGGTGAGATCCTGCGCCTCCACCTTTTTTTATAAGGGCATTCATCCCATAATGAGGGGCCCACTTTTATGGTCTCATGGTCTCATCTAATCCTACTTGGCCCCCAAAAGTCCCCACTTCCAAATACCATCATACTGGGGATTGAGGCTACAACATATGAATTTTAGAGCGACACAAACATTCATTCTAAAGCAGGCAGATATTCTTATCTTCATTTTACAGGTGAGAAATCAGAGGATAAGAGAGGTTAAATGGTTTGCCCAGAAGCAGAGGCCATTGATTCCCATGTCCATTGCTGCTTCTGCATACACTGCTGCCTCCATAGCAACAATACGTTTTACCAAATTTCTTATTATTTTTAGGTACAACTTCTTCTTCCATACTCCAGTTTTATCTGTCACCCTCTGGGCTATGATTAGTTAGAAACCTAATTAGTGAGCTAGTGACAATGAGGGTTTACATAGAGCAGATCCTTATTTTCTTCCCAGTGGAAAGCAATTCAAAGGGACTTGAAGGTCAGGGGTTCTCCAAATCCCCTGGATTCTTCAAGACATTGTCATAATATTATCTGGATGATAATAATAATGGCTAAACATTCATTGGATACTTATTTTCTACATATTTAACTTGTATTAATTCACTTAATCCCCACCTAATGACCTTGTAAGGTAGATATTATTATCCCTATTTTACAAGTAAGCAAAAGAGAAAACTGAGGTACAGAAAGGCTAAGGTTGCTTTTGCAAAAACCAGTTAGTGAATGCTAAAATTTAAATTTGAGACCAAGCAGAATGACTCTGGAGGCTGGATATTAACCACTCTGGTGCAGTAATTTCTTTAATTAAGAAGGAAAGGTGGGAGAATGGGTCATTTGAAAGGGCAGCATGTCTGAGCCCATCACCCCTCAAGAAGTCTCCACTGAAGGATCCACTCCCGAAAATTCTTCTCAGGGGTTCTGCTTCTCTGCAAAGGTGAGGGACCGTAAGATCTTCACCTTCCCAAACATATTATGCAGAAAACCTCCCAGGGCCTTTGACATCCAGGCTCCCAATAATGTAAGTAAATGCAGGTGGCGGGGTCTGACTACCCAGTAACCCATGAACCATTAATTGGAGTATTTTCAGCTTCTAGGGAGCAATTCCAACTGCAAGGTTCTCTGTAATAAAGTCCTGACCAATTAGCTGGTATGGAAGAGGGGGCATATTTGAGAATTCAGTACGTAAAAATAGCATTAAAATAATTCAAGAAGAAACTTGACTGATGAAGCAGTATGTCAGGACATCTTCAGTCAGTCAATCAACAGGCTTAACTGAGGCTCCAGCACTCCTGCCTAGAGGACAGGTGTTAGTATTGAGAAGGGATACAAAAGGAATAAAAGATACACATGGTCTCCTCCCTCCATGAACTAATGATCCACAATAAACCTCAACGGTCCACGGTAGTTGGCAGGAAAGATGTTCTGGTCAATAAAATATGCAGTTAGTTGGGCATTGCCACACAGATCATTCAAGGACTGTTAATTTCCTAGAATTAGAATAAAACAAAATAGATGACATATTTTTTTAAAAATCAAAAAGTGAATAAAAACATCAAGAAACTTGTGATCTTCTCTGGTATCTGTATGCCCAGCCTTCCTTTTCAAATGTTCTCCCTTAATCCCCTTCAACAAATCCCTTACCATCTCTTACTGATGAGCAAGAGCCTCATCTTCTCTCCATGTCCAAGCCTGCCGAACCTCCTGACAGGAGAGACCCTGAAGGTACTGAAATGTTAATACAGACAATGTGTTTTTACATTGAATGATGTTCAGACCCTTGAATGAAAGATATGCATTTCCATGGTGAATTTTGGTCATTTGTTAATTAAATAGGGAAGGTTTGGGAGAGCAGGCAATACTAAGTTTTTCTTCATATATCTCAACATTGTTTAAAAGGTTAAACCAAAAAAAAAAAAAAAACATTTTAACATGAGTAGGAAGATTAGATCAAATAAAATATACAGATAATCAAAAACAAATACTTGTCCATTTTAGTTTCAACTTCCTCAATATTTAACAGCAAATAATGGAGCTAGCCTGGGTAGAGATCATTCCCATTTTTATAACTCCAACATCTAGCATAAAACTTATAAACATTTGAGAAATGTTTGTTAAGCTGAACCAAAGATAATAATTGGACAACTTATTCTACTTCTTATCCTTTGTTTTTAATTTAATGGAAGCAGACTTCTTAATGAGAACTGAAGGGCTCAGAAGCAAAGTAGCAGTAAAAAAAGAAAATAAAAATCTTCAAGGAATCTAAATAATCCCCAAATTCGGCAATCAGTCCCTGAGAAATAGAGAATTAACTATCATTCTATTAACTATAATTACAGCCTTATTAAAACCAATAATCACTATTGAGCAAGAACATATGGAATATTATTTGAACTTGCCTTTTCATGAAGTCTCAACACATTGATTCCATATAGCAGAAGATGTTATTGGTGTTGATGGTATTAAAAATAAGTAAAACTGAAATATTACAATCTTTTTTAGATGAAAATATATGCAAATTAAGGAGGAGAAAGGGCAGAAAAAAATAACTTCGAAATATATAAAGTGCTCTCTACCTAAGAAAATATTTAGATCAAATAACCTTTTCACTTTCAGCAAAAGATGGCAGATTGGACACATGCATTTAATTTTCCTCTTTGCCTTAAGCTCTATAAAATTACAATAAAGGACAATTTCAAGTTGTACACTCAAAACAACAATGGGAAAGAAGAGAATGCTTTTATAAATTGGAAGTCAGAAAATCAAGTAAGTTAGTTATCTAGTTGACTAGGTCCTAAGTAACCTGAATCTAAGTCAGTAGGAAAAGAACAAAACAAATCAATTTATACCACAAACTCCCAAAAGGCTCACACAGTAGTAGTGCCATGTATCTTTGGATATAAGGGTGAAAGTGAGGATAAAAATAGGACGCCTGGATGAAAAACTGTTTCAGAGAAAATAAGATGACACCCAGAATTTCTTTCCTTCACTCTATACAACTGGGTGATTGCCCTTCACCAGCTCTGGTAGAAAACTAAAGTTTTATTCTCTTGAGAATGTAAAATAGAGGACTTCTGGACCAGGAGACACCATGCTTGCTAAGTAAAGGGCACTGTACTGAAATAAGGGAAATTAGGTGAATATATACATACCAATGTTAAGGCCCTCAGACTTTTCCCTCTGCTTGGTTGCCAGAATGCTCGCAGCCAGATACATACACAAATATAAACACAGACACAGAGGACATAGGAAGATCTTTCTTCAGAAATCTGACTAGTCCAAGAGAACAGACCTAATAAAACTGATAACTGATATCAGAGACTTCCCAAGTTAAGATCTGGGAGCCCAGCCAGATCTCCCTATACTGAAGGCCGGAGCAGACAAGCTTCATCTCTTCACAGTTTCCAGTCTTCTCTACAGCCTCACACTTAAATATAAGCAGTCAAGAATTAACACGTATTTGAGGAATGCTCTGTATGAAAGACAAGAGACTATAATAAACAAAAAAGCAGATTGTGAGCTATGAAGAAGAAAACTTCAAAAAAAAGTTGTAATTAACCATTAGAGAGATAAAAGAATATGTTGCCTCCGTAAAACAAGAAAGGTATTATTCCATTTTTTAAAGGAGCATTCAAAAACAAAAGAATAGCTTTTAGAAATTAAAAGTATGACAACAAAAATGAAAAATTCACAGACAGGATGGAAAGTAATTTTGAGGCAATGTTACAAAAGAGAGAAATACAACAGAGATGAAAAATAGGAAGAAAAATAGATAAAAATTTGTGTATCAATCCAGGATTTTTAGCTTTCAAATAATAAGAATTCCAGAAAGAAAGGAGAGAGAAACAGAGGAGAGAAAATCAAAATTATAATTCAAGAAAATCCCTCATGACTAAAAGACATAATTTTCTAGATTGAAAGTATCCAGTACAAGGGATAAAAATTAGCACACATCCAGACATATATCATCATGAAAATTTTGGAAAACAGAGAAAATACTACAAGTCTTCAGAGAAGGGATAAGAAACAATTTTCATACACAAGATCAAAAATCAGGCTGGGCACACCTGTAATCCTAGCACTTTGGAAGGCTGAGGCAGGCAGAATGCCGGAGCTCAGGAGTTCGAGACCAGCCTGGGAAACATGGTGAAACCCCCATCTCTACTACCAAAAATTAGCCAGACATGGTGGCACGTGCCTGTAGTCCCAGCTACTCAAGAGGCTGAAGCATGAGAATCACTTGAACCCAGGAGGTTGAGGTTGCAGTGATCTAAGATCCTGCCACTGCACTCCAGTCGGGGCAACAGAGCAAGACTCTAATAAATAAACAAATTAATTAATTAATTAATTAAATCAGTATGGCAGTGACTTCTTAATATCATCTCCTACATATAAAAGATAATGAAGGAATACCATTAAAATGTTGACGGAAAAAAATTTTCCAACCTAAAATTCTATACCCAGCCAAATTACCAATTCAGTGTGAAGACAGAATAAAGGCATGTTCAGATATTCAACATTTCAAAATTTTGTATTCTCGCATATCTTTTCTCAGGAATGTACTGGAATATGAAATGAAATGAAAATGAAAGAGAAAAATAAGAATGAATGATAAACATAATCAAAGGAAAAGGAAAGCCAGAGAAGAGTGAAAGTGACAGGGAGCCTCAGCATGATGGTGAAGGGAAATGCAGCATAACAGCTGTACCTCAGGTCTAAAGGGCAAGCAGTACAGATCAGTGCAGACCCAAAATTCTAGGGGAGATTTTTTTCAGAAAAACAAAATTGGGATGGCCTAGTATGTTTAAATGTATTGAAATAAGCTATGCACAACTAAGGAGGGTTTGGGGTTGAATTAGCAATTAATACATAGAAAAATAAGCAAATATATAAATTTTAAAAATATTAACTTTGAGAAAAACAAAATATTATAGAGGAAGCAAAATTAATAATAGTATACTACCTGGCTCACTGAATTTACATTAGCATAGGTTTAAGACTATAAACACAGCAAGAGGAGAGAAGTTTCTACATATCTTATATATAGAAATAGTCATTACTTCCAGCATACGTGGTAGGTTAAATCCTTGTCTTACATAAAAGTAAGTAGCTAACATCGAAAACTAAAAATTCAAGAAGTCATAGTACCAGCATTTTATTTAGAAACATGGAGGTGAAAAACAGTTGCCTCCTGGGAATGCAAAATGTCAGGCTGTAAAGATGACCGGTCAGCTGCTTCTCATTACAAGCTATGTAACACTCTGACTCTTTAAACCATGTATATGTATTCCTTTGATAAAACTTTAAACTTCACAAAAAAAGAATTTCCTGACTCTAAAAACTGTGCAAATTTAGAATGTTGTCACCTAACAAAAATAACTGACAATTAGTTCGAATGAGCTACAAACTCTTCTGGTTTACATGCATTCACTTATTTCATGCAAAGCAACCCTATGAAGTCGATACTTTTATCTCTTACCATTTTTAATCTTTTCCTCAGAAATTGAGGCTTAGAGAAACTATCAATGTTCACTTAGTGAATAATAAAGCCAGGATTTCATAGAGTAGGGAGCCCCAGAACCTACTCTTTCAAGTATTGTGTCTGGAGAATTTTAAGAAAATCTTTTCCCCTCCATAGGATGATGCTCATGAGAGTCCTCCTGTCTGGAACACTCTCCTCCATTCCACCTCATCAGATTAACTTCCATTCATCCTTCCATGAAGTCTTTCCTAACCTGCAAGTCTAGGTTTGTCTTCTTTGTTGCATGTGCTTACAAAACTTGGTGCCCTCCTTCAGAGCATTTCATTATTACCATAGTCATATACTTCATAACTGTGATTAGTTGTTTAGTATATATTATCTCCCCAACTAGAATTAGTGTTCCAGGAGGACAGGAATCACATCTGATTTCACTCAACACTATTGCCCTAACACCTACAAGAATAGACAATTGAATGAATAAACAAATTCATGAACAGACAATCTAAGTTCCTGATACAAGGTTTAATATATTCTCTCAGGGCAACCAGACTACCCTTTGTGGTTCTTGTCATCCCTAAGAATCTAAGCTTCCAACTTCCCCAGGGACACCAGATGACTCAAATCTTGGTAATACCAGCCAACACACTCTTTCAAAGAGAAAGATTCCCCTGCCTGAACAAATGACAAAAATGGCTTATTTGATTGTTTCTTTGTTTTGTTTTCTAAGGAGGATGGGTCATTAAGGTTTATCACAAGTAGTGAAAGAGGTATTTGTATTCACTGAGCCAGGATTTTCTTTCACCTTCCCATCATTCTAGATATCTGCCTCTGAGAAAAGGGAGATACTAACTACTGAAAGAATACGAAGGGACAGAAGTCAGCATTCTAAACTCAAGTCCTCTCTCAGAAGGTGGGAAATGATGAAGGACTGAGTCACTTTTCAGCTGGATGCTTTGTTATCATGTGTAGTTGACCCTTGAACAACAGGTTTGAACTGCACAGGACCACTTAGACACAGATTTTTTCAATAAATATTGAAAATTTTTTGGAGATTTACCACCATTTTAGAAAACTTGCAGATGAATCTTGTAGCCTAGAAATATTTAAAAATTTTGAGAAAAAGTTAGGTATGTCATAAATTCATAAAATAGATGTAGATATTAGTCTATCATTTACTACCATAAATATACACAAATCTATTATAAAAAGTTAAAATTTATCAAAATATATGCACACAAACACTTCAGACTATACAAGGTGCCATTTTCAGTCAAGAGAAATGTAAACAAACATAAAGGTGTAGTATTAAATCATAACCACATGAATGTAACTGTAGTACAATTCATATTGTTGCAATTATTTCCTAGCCACCTTCTCTTGCTTTTTTTTTTTTTTTTTTTTTTTTGAGATGGAGTCTTGCCCTGTCACCCAGGCTGGAGTGCAGTGGCGTGATCTTGGCTCACTGCAACCTCCGTCTCCTGGGTTCAAGTGATTCTCCTGCCCCAGCCTCCCGAGTAGCTGGGATTGCAGGCACACACTGCCATACCCAGCTAATTTTTGTATTTTTAGTAGAGACAGGGTTTTACCATGTTGGCCAGGCTGGTCTCGAACTCCTAACCTCATGATCCACCCGCCTCGGCCTCCCAAAGTGCTGGGATTACATGTGTGAGCCACAGCGCCTGGCCTTCTCTTGCTATTGCAGTGAACTAGTGCCACTAGTAATGCTGGAAGTGCTCCCAAGAAGCAAAGTCATGACATTATGAGAAAAAGTTAAATTGCTTGATATTTTTCATAGATTGAGGTCTATAGCTGTGGTTGCTCACAAATTGGAGATAAATGAATCCAGTATAATGACTGATGTAAAAAACAAAAAGGAAATTTGTGACACCTTCACTGCAGCTATACCAACATGCACAAAAACCTTGTACTTTTTGCAAAACACATTTTTATCTCATATTAAAAATTCAGCTTTTATGTGGTTGCAGGATTGCTATAAGAAAGGCACACCTATGGTCTCTAATATGATTTGAGAAAAAAATGAAGTCATTATATTACAAATTAAAGCAAAAGGAAGATAAAGGATCTAAAGTTGGAGAATTTAATGTCAGCAAAGGATGGTTTGATAATTTTTGAAAGAGGTTTGGCTTTAAAAATGTCAAGATAACAGGAGAAGCAGATTCTGCTAGCCAAGAGTCAGCAGACAAGTTCCCAGATGCCATAAAGAAAATCATTGAGGAGAAAGGATATTTGCCTGATCTGGTTTTTAATGCAGACAAAAGTGTTCTACTCTGGAAAAGAGAGAGAGAGAGAGAGAGAGAGAGAGAGAGAGAAGCAAACACCAGGATTAAAGGCAGGAAGAGATTGGCTAACTCTACAGTTTATGTGCAAATGCAGTTGGGTTTATAACAGGACTTCCCTTATCTATAAAGCTGCTAACCCCTGAGACTTGAAAGGAAAAGATAAACACCAGCTTCTCATCTTTTGGTTGTACAAAAAGAAGGCCTATACAGTGAGAACACTTTCTCTGGATAGGTTCCATCAATGCTTTGTTCCTGAAGTCAGGAAGTACCTTGCCAGTAAGAGACTGTTTTGTTTTTTTTTTTTTTTTTTTTTTTTTTTGAGACGGAGTCTCGCTCTGTCGCCCAGGCTGGAGTGCAGTGGCGCAATCTCGGCTCACTGCAAGCTCCGCCTCCCGGGTTCACGCCATTCTCCTGCCTCAGCCTCCCGAGGAGCTGGGACTACAGGCGCCCGCCACTGCGCCCGGCTAATTTTTTCTATTTTTAGTAGAAACGGGGTTTCACCATGGTCTCGATCTCCTAACCTTGTGATCCGCCCGCCTCGGCCTCCCAAAGTGCTGGGATTACAGGCGTGAGCCACCGCGCCCGGCCAAGACTGTTTTTTAACCTTCTTTTGATATTGGACAAGAACCCCAGCTACCCAGAACCCCATGAGTTTAACACTGAAAAAATGTGGTATACTTGCCCCTAAACACATCTCTAATTCAGGTCAAGGGCTCATAAGGACTTTAAGGCTCATTACATACAGTACTCCACGAAAATGATTCTTTTTTTGCTTTAAAATTTTTTTTTTTTTTTTTTTTTTTTTTTTACTATACTTTAAGTTCTGGGATACATGTGCAGAATGTCCGGTTTTGTTACATAGGTATACATGTGCCATGGTGGTCTGCTGCACCCATCAACCCATCATCTACATTAGGTATTTCTCCTAATGCTATCCTTCCCCTTGCCCCTGACCCCATGACAGGCCCCAGTGTGTGATGTTCCCCTCCCTGTGCCCATATGTTCTCATTGTTCAACTCCCACTTATGAGTGAGAACATACGGTGTTTGGTTTTTTGTTCCTGTGTTAGTTTGCTGAGAACAATGGTTTCCAGTTTCATCCATGTCCCTGCAAAGGACATGAAATCATTATTTTTTATGGCTGCATAGTATTCCATGGTGTATGTGTGCCACATTTTCTTTATCCAGTCGATCACTGATGGGTATTTTTGGCTCGGTTCCAAGTCTTTGCTATTGTGAAAGGTGCTTCAATAAACATATGTGTGCTTGTGTCTTTATAGTAGAATGATTTACAATCCTTTGGGTATATACCCAGTAATGGGATTGCTGGGTCAAATGGTATTTCTGGTTCTAGATCCTTAAGGAACAGCCACACTGTCTTCCACAATGGTTGAACTAATTTACACTACCATCAACAGTGTAAAAGCATTCCTATTTCTCCACATCCTCTCCAGTATCTGTTGTTTCCCAACTTTTTAATGATCGCCATTCTAACTGGTGTGAGATGGTATCTCATTGTGGTTTTGATTTGCATTTCTCTGATGACCAGTGATGATGAGCATTTTTTCATGTGTCTGTTGGCTGCATAGATGTCCGTGTCTGTTCATATCATTTGCCCACTTTTTGATGGGGTTGTTTTCTCTTGTAAAAAATTTGTTTAAGTTCCTTGTAGATTCTGGATAGTAGCCCTTTGTCAGATGGATAGATTGCAAAAATTTTCTCCCATTCTGTAGGTTGCCTGTTCACTCTGATGATAGTTTCTTTCGCTCTGCAGAAGCTCTTTAATTTAGTTAGATCCCATTTGTCAATTTTGGCTTTTGTTGCAATTGCTTTTGATGTTTTAGTCATGAAGTCTTGGCCCATGCCTATGTCCTGAATGATATTGCCTAGGTTTTCTTCTAGTGTTTTTATAGTTTTACGTCTTATGTTTAAATCTTTAATCCACCTTGAGTTAATTTTTGTATAAGGTGAAAGGAAGGGGTCCAGTTTCAGTTTTCTGCATATGGAAAAGGAATCTGAAAGAGAGAACACCATAAACATCTGGAAGGGTTCCAGGATTTTTGATGCCATTGTTGTTTCAGGAAAAAAAAAAAAAAAAGTTAAATCCTTCAGCTCAAAACCATAAATTTCTGCTGGACAAAACTATATACAGATGTTGTTCATTACTTCACAGGCTTTCTGACAGTGCCTATGAAGAAAATAACAAAAAGAGATTGTGGATATGGCAAAAAAGTGGGGCAAAAAGGGTTTCAAGATATGGATGTTGGAGAAATTCAAGAGCAAATAGACACTACACAAGAGAAATTAACAGAACAGGACTTAATGGAGATGAGTGTTTCTGAATCAGTGCCAGACAACGAGGAAAAAGACATAAAAGCAGTGCCAGGAAAGAAGATGACATCAGAAAACCTGACAGAAGGGTTCTGATTATTCAAGACTGATTTTAACTTCTTGTACAACATGGACCTTTCTATGATACAGGCACTAAAACTAAAGCAAATGATTGAAGAAAGATTAATACCTTATAGAAATGAAAAAGCAAAAAGTCAGACAGAAATTAAGATGTATTTCCATAAAGTTACACAGAGTGTGCCTGCCTCTCCTGCTTCCCCTTCTACCTCCTCCACTTGTTTTGCCTCTGCTACACCTGAAACAGCAAGACCAATGCACCTCTTCGTCATCCTCTTCAGCCTACTCAATGTGAAGATGACAAAAATGAAGACCTTTATTATGATCCACTTCCAGTTAATGAACAGTAAATATATTATCTTTCTTATAATTTTCTTAATAACATTTTCATTTATCTAGCACACTTTATTGTAATAATACAGCATATAATACATATAACATACAAAATAGATAACGTAATCAACTATATGTTATTGGTAAGGCTTCTGGTCAACAGTGCTTATTAGTAGTTAAGTTTGGGGGAGCATCAAAAGTTATACACAGATTTTCAACTGTGCAGGGGGTCAATGTCCCTAACCCCTGCATTGTTCCAGGGGCAACTCTATACAGAAATCATCATTACTTCTGACTACCCAATTTCTTGTGGCAAAAGAAAGAAACTCTTCCAAACTGGTTAATTATAAACCAAGGAACAGAAATGATTGATTAGCTAGAATTTTACTTTTTAAGCAATAGCAGTAATAGCATCTTATCTTTCCATACCTAAACATTTTGTTTCTCCTGAGGGCCTTCTCTGATCATCCTTGTAAGATAAAATTTATTCATATCTGTCTTTACGTGATGGAATTTACACATATGAAGAAAGGCTAGGGTATCCAGACATGGGCAATGCTGCTCTTATTTGACTAATTAGAAAGACCCATTCTAACCACCATGTCATTTAGTTGTAGATAAGTGGTTTTCCTTGGATTAATACAAATTAGTTTGTCTCTTTATTTCTTAACTAGCTGGATATACATTTTTCCCTCTAACAGAAACACTCTATTCCATACAATTTAATAAGCACTAAAAGATTCGATGACATCTCACTCATCAGTGTTTTCAAAGAGTCTGCATATGGATGTGGATGTTTTGTCTTCTGTCATGTCATCGTTAATGGAACTCAAAGACAGGCCTTTGGATGATGCTTTTTTATTTCTTTAGGTCTGCTTTACAGCATACCTAGACTGATGGGGAAAAGATTCATCAAAGACATCATGATTTCACATTTCTTTGCCCTGACTGTGTCCTTTCTTGTCAGTTATCCTCCCAGACATCTGAGGCCCTGTGTGTCTAGTTGTACTCCTCTCCTCATTATCTGCTATTCCACTCTTGTCCATTGCCAGCTCAGGCTGCCCTTTGTTCTTTGGTTCTTTGCCTTTCATTCTCAGAGCCAAATATCAATACTGCTCACACTGATCCAAATGTTCAGAATCAAAAGTCACATTACCAATTCTTTCTGAATATGCTGTCCATTTTTAAAGTTTCTTTATTTACACTGACTCTTTTCACATGTAAGAAATATACACACATTTGCTTTCAGAGGCAGGTACACTTTGATCCTCCAAGAGATTGAAAAAAATGCCTATGGGTGCTGTAGGTTCATATTTAATGGCACATACAGACTTGACTTTCACTTCATTCCATCCTCATTTTAATCATTCATATTTAATGTTACATATACTTGACTCTGACTTTTTTAATCTCATATGCTGAGTGGTGCACAAATTAGTCCCATATTCCACTATCCAGCAACTTTTTATTATTTATCGGCATTGACTGAGCTATCATTGTCATCTATTCATTAGTTTTTGAAAGATTTAAGCCCCTTCTCATGTATAATCTAGCTGTGTTATTTATCATATTCTGTCAGTAACTCCTCTTTCTCGTGGTATCTACTTGCGGCAATAGATCATCTTCTGGTCTGAACTTCTCATGAATATAAGAACTGCTACTCTTTATCTACTAAGGTTAACCTCAATGGGACTCACTGCTTGGCTAGCTCAAACTCTGTCATCCTACTGGCTAAGCAATGGCATCTCATCACTAAACAGTCTTGTGATAACTGTCTATTTCTGTAATTTCCACTGAAGAGAGCTACCAGGTGCCTCTCCAGAAACATTCTAGGAGAGCAGAACCGACCCTTTAAAGAAATGAGATTTTATCTCATTTGGCAAAATCCTCAGCCCATTAGTTTTTGGCAGGACAGGTGCTATCTAGCAACACAACCCCATTTCATGTGTTTCGAGGTTTCAGATAGAGAAGACCTGAAGTAGTGGTTACATTGTGTGCCTTTCAGTGCTTCATTTTAAATCTCCTGGAAAGTCTGTCCTCTGGACTGAGAACTTACACACAGCAATAAGCATCATTCACCCTGACTTCTCAATAGCATCAGATGCAAAACAAATCTGGCTTGTCAATGGCAGGCTTAGCCCAGGACTGAACAGGAGCTACATAAAATCAGAGTATGCTCCATGGATACCAGCAATCAGTATGATGTTCTTGGACAAAGAACATAATATATTTCCAACAAGTGGCTTATTCCTATGCCATTTTATTATCTCCTGGCATATTTCCGTATGAGTACCCAATTAGGCCTGGAGGAAGGAGATAAAGCAAAGCCAATGGATACAGTAACCTCAGATTTAAAATGTCCACATATTCTTTAGTTTGAGTCATGGCACACACAAAGAAGTTCCTATATTCGGCAAAGAAGAAAATGTGAAAATAAGCAGAGGTGGAGGAGCAAATATTCATTTAAAGAAACAGCTAAGGCTCCGACTAGAACATAGATAGAATCCAGTCTAATTCTTTCCATATAGCCTGCCAGTGTTCAACAAACATTTGTTGCAATGGAGCCTTTTTTGAAAGCTGTATTGTTGTAGCCAGAGTTCACTTCAATGATAAGGAAAATAAGGCTCACAAGTGGATCCACAGGGCAAGCTCATTGAGGAAGGAAACAAGCTTTGTATCCCCTCAGTGCTATGTAAAAGTCAGATGATCAACAAATAGGTATTGAACAAATGGACAAGTGAACAGATGAATACCCGAATCCTTCAGTGACCTCAGCCTTCCAGCACTGCCTGCACCAGACAATCATGCTTAAAATGAAATGCTCCATTCCTATACTATTAAAAAGTTTGAAATTTTCTATCATAAACTTAGATTTTATGCTTCAAGCTGAGAGTGCTTTTTACTTGGATAATAGCACTTCCTCTGGCTTTTTCCTCCCTTACATAGACATTTTGGCCCGTATTTACCCTCTATGATGTAGCAGACACAGGTGTTGCTACAAATTTCATGTTGCCCTGCACTGCAGGACTTACAGCATGTTCTATCATGGAACCACGTGTTGGCCTTAATAAAACACAGCACCACACAGCATGGCATTCACTATAATCTAATTAAATACAATGCCAAGGGAAATATGTCACTGTGATGGTGAAACACACATGCTATTTCCTTCTCTTCTCCATGAAAGGGGCAGCTAAGGCATAATTTAGGAAGAAGGTATTTAACACAGTGAGGTTCTGCAGCTTGCCAGCAAAACAAAAGAAAAAAAAAATGAGGATGTAGGGGAGAGGACACAGAGAAATATGAGGAGGAAGGGGAAGACACAATACGGAATCAGTAGTATTTCTACTATTTTTTCCTACTTAAACCAAAATCTCAGAGAATTTCTGAACTTAAAGATTTGAGAGAAGCAGAAGTGTCTCTCAGCAATGAATAAAAGGCAAAAGACCAAAAAAAAAAAAAAAAAGACTTGTTCTTACCCACATTATTGGCCTACTTCTAAAAGAATTGGTTTAAATAGTCTCCCCCAAAAGAGTGAAAATTTGTTTTGCTTCCATCTTAACAAAGAGTTAATGCAAGAACCATCACCAAGAGTCAGGATATCTGGGTTCTTGTCCTGGCTGCATTTTTAACAGATTGAAACCTAGGACATGTCAATTCGCATTCGAGGCCCTCAGTTATCTTATTTAAAAGACGATAATTAATTGGTTTAATTATCAATGCTAAGATTCCACCATTGATTTTACATAAGAATACCTACCTGTTTGCATTTCTGTCTTACCTAGTCAATCTGAAATTTCTGTTAGGATCAGTAAAAGCTGTATCTTACAATACAGGTATATGTAAGCATAGGATAATAAACATAACACACAACAAGCACGAGTCCCCAATTTCCTCACACGCTGCAGCCTAGAATACTTGGACGAATGAAGGAATACAGTACTTGCAAAGTTGATTTATTGATGGTCAAAGAGCAAACTAGTGCCCTCCTTCTGGCAAGCATCTCCAGTCTCTCTGAGGTGGTCTTGAAGTCCCTTTCTCAGCTTATGGGGTAAAAAAAAAAAAAAAAAAAAAAAAAAAAAAAAAAAAAAAAAAAAAAAAAAAAAAAAAAAAAAACAAAAACCACACATGCCTTGCTCCTCATAAAAAGAGAATAGCATCTTACTTCCATGAACTACCTTTAAAGAATCCTCTCTGTCAGATGCTAGAGGCAAGCTCAGGCCTAGTTTCAGCCACCTTTTAACATGTGAGGGTGGGTATAACACCTCTTTTAAAAATGGGGGGCACAAGGCCCCCGCTGCCGCTCTAGTGCTGCGCAGCCACCGCCGCCGCCGCCTGTCCTTAGCCACCGCCATGACGACCGCGTCCACCTGGCAGGTGCGCCACAACTACCACCAGGACTCAGAGGCCACCACCAACCGCGAGATCAGCCTGGAGCTCTGCGCCTCCTTCATTTACCTGTCCATGTTTTACTACTTTGACCGCCATGATGTGGCTTTGAAGAACTTTGCCAAATACTTTCTTCACCAATCTCATGAGGAGAGGGAACATGCCGAGAAACTGATGAAGCTGCAGAACCAATGAGGTGGCCGAATCTTCCTTCAGGATATCAAGAAACCAGACTATGACAACTGAGAGAGCGGCCTGAATGCGACGGAGTGTGCATTACATTTGGAAAAAAATGTGAATCAGTCACTACTGGAACTGCACAAACTGGTCACTGACAAAAGTGACCCCCATTTGTGTGACTTCATCGAGACACACTACCTGAATGAGCAGGTGAAAGCCATCAGAGAATTGGGTGACCACGTGACCAACTTGCACAAGATGGGAGCACCCGAATCTGGCTTGGCAGAATCTCTCTTTGACAAGCACACCCTGGGAGACAGTGATAATGAAAGCTAAGCCTCAGGCTAATTTCCCCATAGCCATGGGGTGACTTCCCTGGTCACCAAGGCAGTGCATGCATGTTGGGGTTTCCTTTACCTTTTCTATAAGTTGTACCAAAACATCCACTTAAGTTCTTTGATTTGTACCATTCCTTCAAATAAAGAAATTTGGTACCTCCCCAAAAAAATGGGGGGCAATGGTCATCTACTGTCCTTAGCTTTGGGCTTCAGTTAAAATCCCAAAACAACAAGAAAAATCTCATTTAAAATCTGGTTAGAAACATCTTACATTTTAAACAGCCCAAAGATAGTTTGTTTTTTTGTTTGTTTTTTACCTGATCCCCTCTTGTAAAAAAAAAAGAAAAGAAAAGAAAACCTAGTCTTTCTTCCAGTCTTTCTCAACTCATTATGATGACACTATCCAACCTACCAGCTGCTCAAACCAGAAGTCTAGAACACAGCCTCTGTTTTTCTTCTTCCCTACTTCCAACCCAGCAGCAAGTCATGTTGGCTCCATGTCCTCCATTGCCAACCTAGATCCAAGCCACTGTCATCACTGAGATTCTTACAAGAGCCCAACTGGTCCCTCAGCTTTCACTCTTGCCCCACTACAGTCCATCCATCACCCAGTGGCCAGAGTGATCTTCTAAACATGTAAAGTACATTATGTTGCACTCTGGTTAAAGCATCCCAATGGCTTTCTAAACTACCCAAAATAAAATCCAAGAAGGGCTCCACATTACCAGGCCCACTATTCCAACTATTCACTGCCTTCCAATCAAACATTCATTTCCACCTCTGGGTCTTCTATGTACTCTTCCCTCTCCTGGGAACACTCTACATTTAGATCTTTGACATTTAGGTCACAATCGAAATGCCCCCTTCTCCATGAGGCCCTCCCTCATCATCCATCCCACCCATGGAATCCCAATTATTCACTATCCCATGAATAGTTCTATTCATAATCTGAAATGCTCTCATGCATTTGTTTGTTTGAACAAGGGCACCACTATATGCCTAAAGAGCAGGACCTGGCCATCGTTCTCACTCAATGGATTTTTTCTGAATGAATGAATTTTGTCCTTGGACTTAATGTGTGAAGCAGTTCTTCAGTGAGCCCATCTGTGGGTATGATTAACAGGAATGAATCTTCAGAGAAAGAATCAAACTAATAAAAAGACTGTTGGCATCCTTTCTTGAGTTACTGTTTTAAATCAAAATTTTTATACAACATTTAAAGTGTTTAATTCCAAAAGGGCTTATTTCTGAATCAGTTCAAAGGTACTGGGGTGAGAGGGAGGGGGTTGAGATAATGACACACAAACCTTGACTTCATTCTTAAGATTTTATTAAACAAATGTGCCACCTAAACTAGAAGAGGGGAGCATTTTTCCAATTGCAAATCAGCTGAAACCTACAAAACTCCATTAAAAGTAAAGAAAATATCTCAGCAGTTTTTATTTAAAACGGACACTTTTGAGGGTGGAGTGCTATTAATAAATATACAGTACTGAGACAACAGCATATACTCATATTGTCACCCTAGTTAAGGATCAGATAGGTAAATTCAAAAATGAGAGTCAGTAGTTTATTTAGGCTAATTTTGGGGTTTTTTTTAATGAAGAGTGTGTTGGATCGTAGATTGTTTTGAAGAGAAACTAGAAGGAATGAAAGGAGAGTGTACTATGAAAGAAATAAATAGAAAACAATTATTTTTAAAAATAGAGTGAAATAAACACTAATAAATAATTAAAACAAACATTTTAGGCGTACATTTTAGTGAAAGACAGGAGCATGAGAAAAAAAGAAGAGTGACTAGACAACAGAAAGACAAATAAACAAAGAGAATGGCAGATGAAAGAAAGTCACAGAGAAGCAGAGGAGCTGAAAAGAAGGGCAGTGTCATTAATAGAGCCAAGAAGTTATCACAGGTTGGGTTTCCCAGAAAGAAGATGGTGAGATGGAGACTGGCAACCTGTATGTTTACTAAAAAGAGCTCTTGGGATTAACACTTGTAGAAACATAGGAAAGGAGGCGGATTTGGGCAGAGGGAGAAGTTAACCTTCAATGCAGGACCAACAGAGGCTTCTACCTACCCCTCAAGAAGTTCTGGAGCTGGGATGGCTTTTCTAAGTTGTCCTAAGTTGGAGCAAAGGAGCCAGGTCTTTATACTCAAGTGTTACTCAGCTACTGGACAGAGGCCAGTAACTGAGTAAACATGATTTTGAGGGAGGCAGTTTTCTTCAGCTGAGCTCATCTCCAGATAGAGCTAAAAGCTCCAGACAGAGCTGAAAACTCCACACAGAGCTTCTGTCCGCACAGAAGCCTAGTGTCTAGATAGGTCATTTTGGTTCTTCCTCTTTCTTTTTGTCTATACATGTGACCTTCCACATATTTCTGTTCTTCCTTTCCATGCATATGAAGGAAGTATGTGTATATACCAGTTTCTCAACATTTATCCTGACATATACTTTTGGGTTAAAATATCCTTGAGGGCATAACGTCCACATTTTCCTTATTGTTTTATCTCAGTATCTGCTAAAATAAAACAGACTCACATGGTAGATGTTCAATAAATCACTTTCCAGAGTCAAAATGGGATTCAATCTGACCTCCAGGGCCTCCCGCAATCTGGAGCCAATTGTACCTGACCACGTCCTTCCTCATGTTAATCTTTGGTGAAAACACTGCCCAATTTTTTTCTTAAATTTGTTGATATATTTTTATTTTGCCTAAATCATCATTCCTTTCCTCATGGCTACCTCTACAATGCCAAGAGCAATCTTCTCTCCATCTTGAATCTTATCAATGAGAACATACATAATTTTAACATTGTCATCATCATGAATGACTACTTTTAGTAAAAGTAAACTTCCTCCAAAAGTTCTGAATATCCATGCTTAATTTGTCTACTTATCTTTCACATTTCTAAAACATCAAATAAGTTTAGTTTTAAAAAATAATGGCTACATGAGAATAATGTGAAAAGTTATTTGCCTATATAATATTCTATCCTGTTCTTTCCCTAACAAACTTGCTACAAACATATAGCAAGATCCATAGGGAAAAATCTGAGCCCATTTGCAAATTGTCATATGAGGACTGCTCAACTGCAGAAGGAAACTGAGATTTTTAAGTATGTGGAGTAATTTTTATAAGTCACCATTTTAAAACCCCTTTAAAATGCTTGAGATTTCATTTGCTAGGAGAAATTATCTTTAAACTGACAATTGTCTAAAAAGAGTTCTGTTTTAATTAAATATTATTTAATTCCCTTTACTTCACTTAAATTTACTGGATTTTTTAAATGTATAACTCAGTTTGCCAATTTTTAAAAAAAAATTCAATAGCTTTTGGGGTACATGTAGTTTGTGGTTACACAGATGAATTCTATAAGTGGTGAATTCTGAACTTCTAGTGCACCCATCACCTGAGCAGTGTACACTGTACCCAATACGTAGTCTTTTGTCACCCACCCCCTCCCAATCACCCCCAACCCTGAGTTCCCAAAGTCCATTATATCACTCTGTATGTCTAAGACATTATTTCATTCTTTTTTATGGCTGAGTAGTATTCCATGGTCTATATATATCACATTTTCTTTATCCACTCAATGGTCACTGGGCACTTAGGTTGGTTCCATATATTTGCAAATGTGAATTGTGCTGCTATAGACATACATGTGCATGTATTATCTGTGTCTTTTTCATATGCTGACTTATTTTCCTTTGGATAGATACCCAGTAGTGAGATTGCTGGATCAAATGGTAGATCTACTTTTAGTTCTTTAAGGAATCTACATACTGTTCTCCATAGAGGCTGTACTAATTTATACTCCCACCAGCAATGTAAGTGTTCCCTTCTGCCACATCCACACCAACATCTATTGTTTTTCTACTTTTTAATACTAGTTTACCATTTTTTTCTAAGGATTCTTAGATATTTGTGGTAATTAGACTTTTCAGTATCCTGTTAGAAATTTTAGCTTCTCCCTTGACTCTTCTCCATCAGCTGAGAAAAGTTACTGGATGCCTTAGTAGCTTTGACAAAATAGGCTGACACCTTCAGAAAAACTTAAATGGGGACAAGCAGAACTCAATAATAATATCCTATCTATTTCTAACTATAAGAAAAGTAAAACTCTATCTTACTATGTAAATGAATTTAAAGTAAATTTTCTATCATGGATTATATTCCCAATGAGGCAGCATAATACAACCAGACAGACTGAGTTCAATGTGCTGATCAGCAGTGTGACTTGGGACAAGTGTCTTTTCTGCCCTGAGCCTTGATTTCCTCACCTATAAAATGACAGTCTCTACAGCCACCATGAGGATTCAATAGACACTTAAGACAGTATCTTGTACACAGTAAGTAACTCATAAAATAGCAGTTATTATTAACTTTTGTTTAGGGTAAGTGCTTAAAATATATGAAATATCAATCATGAACACACACAGTGTAGTATAGTTACATCCATGAATTGAACACCAAGTTTTGTTTAATGATGATGGACTCCAGATTCATAATTAGGCAAACAAATGCAGTAATCCCCCTTTATCCAGCATTTCACTTTCTAAGGTTTCAGTTACCCATGTTCAACAGCAGTCTTAAAATAATAAATGGAAAATTCCAGATGTAAAAAGTGTGCATGCTTAAAATTGTGCTGTTCCGAGTAGCACAATAAAATCTCTCACCATCCTCTTCTGTCTTCCACCCCACCCTCCACCAGACATGAATGATCCTTTGCCCAACCTATCCACACTGTATATGCTACCTGCCCATTGGCCACTTAGTAGCCATCCCAGTTATCAGATTGAAAATACATAGTCTATACTATATATACAGGATTTAGTACTATACACAGTTTCAAGCATCCGCTGGAGGTCTTGGACCATATTTCCTTCAAATAAGGGGGACCACTGTAATTAGGAAACACCTACTTCTTTTGTATATCATATCTTGGGCTCCCCTCAAAGTTAAGTACAAGCCAGCTAATTATTTCTGATGGTCTTTATTTTTTCCTTCTTAAAAGAATTAAGAAATTCATTTTGTTTTACTCTTAATAAATATCAAACTGAGGACAGGCCACATACAACTGGTTGTAATTAGAAATACACATAATCATTCCGTGATAAATTACTTTATTAATATGTTCAGGCGAGTCTTTACATAGAGGAATATCCTCCACTAGCCATTTATCTTACATCTTTTTACTTTAGCATGCTACAAAGTACTAAAAATGCATACATTGCCCAACAAATCCATGATGATGACCAATGAGAATATTTCCCTGTATACATGCTTTAAAACATCAGGAAATATTTTCTTTTTATTATTATTAATGAAGATATTTCTTTAACATCGACTTTCCTTTTTTTTTTTTTAAGACAGAGTATCACTCTATTTCCCAGGCTGGAGTGCAGTGCAACGATCCTGGCTCACTGCAACCTCCACCTCCCAGGTTCAAGCGATTCTTCTGCCTCAGCCTCCCGAGTTGCTGGGATTACAGGCGCATGCCACCACACCCACCTAATTTTTGTATTTTTAGTAAAGACAGGGTTTCACCATGTTGGCCAGGATGGTCTCAAGCTCCTGAGCTCAGGTGATCCACCTGCTTTGGCCTCCCAAAGTGCTGGGATTACAGGCAGGAGCCACTGTGCCTGGCCCAACTTTACATTTTTGATGCTTGTCAACACTAACAACAAGATTAAGAAAAGCTTTGAACACCTGACCAATCACTCACCTCACATAAGAATTATCTGGCAACTTATTAAGTTAAATTATTACTGAAGGCTTACTGTGTAGCTAAAGAACATCAGCTAATTAGGTTCCATGAGAAATGGGAAAGTTTGGGGAAAGTGTGAACTAAACACCAAGCAACTGGGCATCTATTGATCTGGCTGTTTTTCTATTTTTAATTAGAAATTGACTTCCACAGTCATTTTACATTAGTAACAGAGTAAAACAAGCAGGAGAGATTTGGAGTATTCAGACATTTACCTAAAAACCTGATGTAATATCCTGTTTCTGCAAATGCAGTATTAAGTGGAGCATTGAAGTAATTATCTGGATAATTAAAAATCTCATGATAGGCTATCAAGGGGAAAGGGTGGGAAGTAGAGAATGGAGACTCAAATTACCCACTAAAAAATCATTACTTCTATTTTAACCACTATTAGTTTCCAAATGGAATGCCTCATTTAGATGACAAGAATCTCCAAAACAAAGAAAATATTCCAGTGTGATTATGTGATCATGTAATTGAAAAACAATTATTCATATCTATAAAAAGAGAGGAACTATGTCTACAGAATCACAAGTCAAACTTTGTCCAAATTATTTATGTTTTCCCACAGTGTCAGCCTTACCCAAATTCAAAGGCAAGCTCAAATGAGAAGAAATAAAACAAGATTTTCAACGTGTTTGAAATTCCAGTAGACCGGCTTTCCCTCCCTTGCTCCCACCAATGAGATCATAGCAGTTGTAAAATATACACAAAAGTTAACCCCAAAAGACGATGGGAAATTGGCTTGAAAGGGGAAGTAAACTTGGAATCATTAATTCGGAGATCATTGACACCATCAAAGCATTTCATTTTAGCCGTAATATCGAGATTTACTAAATCTTTTCCCCAACGTGAAAGCTGATAGAATATAAGCCAGAACTATTAATACGAGCCCAGATCTGACTTTCTACCTTCCTATTTAGTAGGCTTTGGCATCAGCCTGTCTTCTCAGGACAAGAGGATAATGCCAGGTCTGGTCAGGACCAATTCAACCCATAGGCTATCACCTCACATGCATATAAATTATTCTCTTTGAGGGACTCATACATCAAGCTTTCTTTTGACAATTTAACATGAAAAGTTGTGTCACACTGATCTGTCCCTGAGTTCACACTCTTTGAGCAGGTTGAATGAAGTAAAATAAACGCACCATCTGTTCCTGACACTTGTTTAATTTTGGAGGGAATCTAAAATTTGACTAACTCTGTAAAAGGAGCTGAGAAAACGTAAACAAAGCCTCTTAATTTAAAAGTGACTAAACGCATGTTTTCCTACTTTCAGACAATCTGCTGTCTTCCAGCTGTGCTTGCTCAATTCTGCATCATTCTGGGAGCCCTGGTGTCACAGCAGTGAATAGGCAGGGTTCAGTGCAGATGAGACTGTGCCAACCTGGCCTCCTCTGCAGCATACAAATAAGTGCCCTGATGAAAGATTAATAATGCGGAGCACACCAAGGTAGACGGCTTGGCACAGCCCTGCATGCACATGAACAGAAGCAGCCAAGACTCGCCAACCCAAATGTGTCTGCCCAGTCTGACTGTCTACAAGTGTGCTTGGCCTCCTAATCGCCAGTCTCCTTTCCCGTCACCCTCAAGGGCTTCATGAATAAAGATGAAGGACAAGCACTTTCTGCTTCCCTTTAGTACCTCAGCAGGTGCACACTTAATAAACTTTTTTATCTCTTTAGGTACAAATGACCTCAGAGATTCTACAAACCCAAAACTGTCATCATTTTTTCTCTTTTCATCTACAAAAATACGCCCCGGTTACTGAGGAAGAGGAGAAGGGAATGCATGGATGACAACAGTAAAAGAAACAAACTAATCTCAAATGCACAACGTCCATGCAGAAAATATCCACCCACTGTGACAAATATACCTCACTCCTTCGCAATCCATCTGCTACACTTACCAAAGAAAAACCACCAAATTCAAAAATGCTCAAAAGTGTTAGCATGTGATAAGGAGTCCCTAGTGTCTCCATGAAAGATATAAAACATCTTTGGAATGAGAAATATGGATTGCATTAATTTGATGGTCATTTGAAAGGATGGCTGGCCCCAACCCCTGTGGCTGAATGCAACCTATGGAAGCTCTATGGGCAGCCATCAGAGAACACATCAAGAGGAAAAACTGACTTTACAGAGCTTTTTCACATAGGGATTTACAATCAGATTTCAACCTTCAACAGACCCACAATAATATTACAATATAAAGCCACAAATGTGTGAGTGAGCCAGCCAACAACTGAACACATTTTAAAGTCACAATGATCTGACAGTGGATTTGTTTTTACATGTGGCAGCTTCTTTCACTCCACAGTCAGTAGCACCTAACTGGCATTTGCTAAATTTATGGAATGAATCGGTGAATTAACAGTGATAAATTATGGATCCTGCCACTGACAGGGTTTTGCTTCCCAAAACGTTCACTGCCTCTTTCTTTTAAGCAGTTGGGATGGCTTCCTACGATGTATACACCAAAATTCATGGTCAACTATAAATAAGAGGGCAAAGCATGAAACTCAAGGGAAATACAAACTAAAGCAGAAAGACAAAGCAAGGCGAAGACAAAATACAAATACATTGGATTCACTTCATAAGGACCCATCGAGTTTCTTCCAAGCTTCCTGAGAGTCAAAAGAAAGAGAAAACTTTATTCAGCAACACATACGTGTGTGTTACCAGAGAGGATACAACATCCCAGTTCTGCAGAAGAACCAAGTTCTAAATTAGCACTGGTATTACAAAAAAAATTTATGTGTGTTTTACAAAGGGGATGCCTTGTCCTGCTGTTACACGAATATGTCAGGACTGCTCCTGCCTCCAGCCTTTGTAGCTACTGTTCTGCTGCCTGGAATGTTCTGTTCCCTGTAATTCACACAACTCACTCCCTCACTGCCTCGAGTCTTAGCTCAAATGTCATCGTTTCGATGGGACCTTTCCCAACAATCCCACTTAAAATTGCTGACCTCCATCCTCATCCTTGCACTCCCTCCCCCTTCTTTCTGGTTCATTTTTCTGTATAGCATCTACCATCATTTTAACATACCACATACTTAGTTTTTTAATTGGCTTACCACCAGCTAGAATGTAGGTTCCCCCAGACCAGAATTTTTCTCTGTTTTGTTCACTGCTATATCCTAGGACCTATACCAGTATCTGCAAGTTTATTGAATGAATGGATAAACGTACAATAGACTAAACAATATTATTATGACAAATGCAATAGTTTCCCATGGTGAAGTAATTCCAGTGGATAAGATAATGTGATCCTGTTATATGAACATCTAGTGATGTGGCTTGATCGTAGGTCAGATGTAAACCACCTACAATGACTCTTAATCATATCTGGTCACAGATTCCTTTGAGACTTAGGAAAGAGATAAACCTTCTAATATAGTTGCTATGGTTTGAATGCTTGTGTCTCCTCCAAAATTCATATGTTGAAACTTAATCACCAATATGATAGTAATAAGACGCGAGGCCGTCCCAGACACTGAAACTGCCAGCACCTTGATCTTGGACTTCCAGCCTCCAAAACTGTGATAAATAAGTTTCTATTATGTGTAAACTACCCAGTCACAGGTATTTTGTTATAGCAGAACAAACAGACTAAAACAGCAGTGCTATACAATAAAAATATAATGTGAGTCGTATATCATGGTAAATTTTCAAGAAGCCACATTTTAAAAGCTAAATTAATATTAACACTATATTGTATACACCTAAGTTATCATTTCAACATGTAATCAGTATAAAATATTATTGAGATATTTTACTCCCTTTTTGTAGTAAATCTTTGAAATTTGGTGTCTATTTCATTCATATTAGATACATTTCAAGTGTTCAATAGCATACATAGGCCAGGTGCAGTGGCTCATGCCTGTAATCCCAACACTATGGCAGGGTGAGGCAGGAGGGTCACTTGAGACTGGGCAATTGAGGCTGCAGTGAGCTATGATAGCACCACTGCACTCCAGCCTGGGTGCCAGAGCAAGATCCTGTCTCTCTCTCTCTACATGTGTGTATATATATATGTAACACACATAGCTAGTGGATACTATATTGGATAGCACAACTATAACCAGACAAATTTCACATATATCCACACACAGAAATTTTCAAATATAATTTTGGAGGTCTCAGGGTCTGTGAAACCCATCTATGGATTCCTAAGGAATTCTAGACCCTAGTTAAGAATCTTTAATGGGATTGAGAAAAAATATCCACTGGAAATCAGTTATTCCACACGAGAAACTCATTCATTCCTTCACACATTCATTATTAATTCATGAAAATGTACATTCTTATCCAGGTCCTTTACTTGGCCCTGAGACACATGGTAATACATTTAATCCTGATACTTCAAATGAGAATAGTCATTTCTGACTTTCCTATCCCAGGAACCTAGAAAATAATTCAGTAAGCTCAGACCAGATACCAAACTTCCCGAAGGAGTCTGTTTTTTTCCCAACTCTAAATATAATTCTTCTTAGCCTCCTTGTAAAATGATGTGCCTTTAAGTCTATAATTGCTACATTGCTCGTGCTGTGCCTTTTGGGAGAGAAAAAAGCCTAAAGTTTTATAGCTCCCAGTCCTCAACCAGCTACATGCCATAAAATGAAATAGGTCTCTCCAGTGGGTTGGACCAGTCCTGGCCTTTCCAAAACAGCAAGGTGACCCACCCTTGGTCACCACCTGTACATTTGTTAAGACTCAGCTGAAATATTACTTTCTCTGTAATAAACCTTGGAACTCCTCAAAGTAGGACTGCCAGATAAAACACCGGACACTCAGAAAACTTACATTTCAAATTTTTAAAAAATAATTTTTATCTGATTTTTCTATGCAATACTTGGGACATACTTATATCAAAAATTATTGTTTATCTAAAATTTAAACTTTATTTTTATTTGTTAAATCCGGTAACCCTATCACAAAGACAAATTTATTTTCCCCCCTCTTAAAGAGATATATGAGCCTACAGTCCTTTAAGCAAAACCTTGGAGCCAGAAAGCTGCTCCCATCCTTATTACAACTAAATCAGCGAGGAATTTCTGCCTAGGTGAGGCTGGCTGTGAGGACACGCAGCGTCATCAAAGAGGAGTGATGAGAGAGGTCCACATCCAGTGGCAGTGGCAGTGAAAGTGACAGTGCTGGCAGTAGGCCATCTGGAAGGGTAAATGGTTCCATTGGCTAAAGTTGCAGTTGTCCTCAGGACAAACCTATTCTCGGCTGAAGCTGTGTACACGTGAGCGCTGACCAAAGACGGCCCAAGCTAGCAACACATTCCTGGTCAATCCTGATGCTATATGTATGCACCAAGGAGACACAAAATGACCCAGCGGAAAGTAAAAGCAAGGCAGACCTGAATACAGCTTTAACTTTGATCGTGCTCTAATATGCACACATACACACACACACATACACACACACACACACTCCAGCAGATGATAGAAGGCTTTTTTCTTTAAAAATAGACACTTATTTTCTTACAGTTCTGGAGGCTAGAAGTCCGAGATGAAGGTGTCAGCAGGGGTGGTTTCTTCTGAGGCCTCTCTCATTGTCTTGTATGTATCTTCACATGGTTGTCACTCTGTGTCTTGGGTCACAGTCTTAACACAAATTCTGTTCTATCAATGGCTAGCCACTAAGCTATGTATGCAGACACATATGACCCCTAGGAAGCCATGCTTAAAAATAAAAATGAGAACGTAAAAAAAATGAGCAAAAACATCAGTGGCTACACACAGTGGGGGAGACAAGGTTTTCAAATCCCAGGCAATTATTAAACCAACAGCAACACAACTTTAGCTGACATGAGAGAGCAGGAAATCAGAATTCATAATTGTTACCACATATTACCTAAAACGTCCAGTTTTCAACAAAATAAAAGAAACATAAAATGATAAGCCAAGTGCAATCTATACTCAGGGAAGAAAGTAATCAATAGAAACTGTCTCTGAATATCTCCAGATGTTAGATTTAGTGGACAAAGACAGCAAAGAAGCTATTATAAACATGTTAAATGAACGAAAGGAAGCATATTTAAGGAATTAAAGTTTTTTGTGTTCACACACACTAAGGGGTGTGTGTGTGTGTGTATATATATATACACACATATATATATGAATTCTATAGCTCTTTTGACTTTCCATGCAGTTGGCAGTACCTGACTAAGAGAAGTAAGTTTCCTGGGTATGCTGTAATTTACCCAGGACAATTGCAGTAAGACCAGAGATTGGTTCCTTTGCTTCTGTTTTGTTTTGTTTTGCTTTGCTTTTCCTTTTGCAGTGAGACCAGAGATTGGCTTCTTTGCTTTTGTTTTATATATCTCATTGCATCTTATATTAGCACTGTATCAGTAAATACTAGTACAGATAGCAAACTTTTTATGTAGCACACCTGTTAGGCTTCAGTGTGACATGCCTTCTTTTCCAGCAGCAGCTTTGCAAATGGTTTTGGTAAAAACACGCTGCGGGCAAATTACCAGTTTTTTCCATTTATTTGCTGTGTGACTTTGAGCAAGTTTCCTAATCTCTCTGAATTTTCTCATGTATAACACAGGGTTTTTTAAAAAAACTCTACCTTGTGAAGTTCTCATGTGTTCACTGAATAACTATCTTATTGAGCAGGTGCTAGGGAAGAAGGGATGTACAGGACAAATAAGATACCTAGCTTTCATTCTATTGAAGTGGGGGCGGGGTGGGGAGTACAGACAGTATACAAGGAAGGAGATAACTAATTCAGTAAGATATTTTCAGTGAGTGATGACTGTTATCAAAGAAATTAAACAACCTGTTGTTTAACAATAAAGCAATAAGTAGAAAATCTCAACAAAGAGACTTAGTTTTTTTAAGAACCAAATGAAAATTTAGGAGCCGAAAAGCACAAGTGAAATAAAAAACTGACTAGAATAGCTAAATGGTAGGTTAGTGACTGAAAACAAATCAATAGAAATTATCTAATCTGAAGAGCAGAGAAAAAAAGATTAAAGAAAAATGAATAGAGCTTTCAACACCTGTAGGACAACATCAAGTATATCAGCATACATTTAATGGGAATCTCAGGAAGAAAGCAGAGAAAGAGAAAGGGGCAAAAAAATATATATTTTTTTAAATTTTGTGGGAAAAATGTTTTTAAGAAATGTATCTACACATCTAAGGAACTAAACAAATCTCAAGTAAGATAAATTTAGATGCCTACACCTATCTCATCATACTCAAATCACTGAAAGCCAAAAAGAAAGAGAGAAATAATTCATTTAAATAGAAAGACAAAAATAATTCATTGTGTACAAGGGACCATTAATACAAGCTGACTTCTCACCTGAAACAATGGGAGCCAAAAGCAGGGGAATAGTCCATATGCTGAAGAAAAGAAGAAAATGCCAACTGAGGATTCTGTACTCAGCAAAACTATCTAAAAAATGAGGGCAAGATAAAGACATTCCCAAGAAACAAACACAGAAAAGTTATTCCTAGAAACTTGCCTTACCAGACATTCTAAAGTTCTTCATCCTGATAGAAAATGACACCAAACAATAACTTAAATCCACAAGAAGAAATGAAACGCATTGAATATGGTAAATATATGAGTTAATATGAAAGATTATTAATGTATTTTCCTCATTTCTTTGTTTAAATTCCTTGAAAAAATACGTGATTTTTATTCTAAAAAGAATTATAACATTGTTTGGTTCAATTTATAACATATAGAGATGTAATATATGTAACAATAACAGTATGAAGTAATGGGGAGAAAAACGAGCTATATTGGAGCAAGGTTTTGTTTTGTTTTTCCTTTTTTTTTTTTTTTTTTTTTTTTTGAGACAGGATCTCACTCTGTCATTCAGGCTGGGGTGCAGTGACACCAAGATGGCTCATTGCAGACTCGGCCTCCTGGGCTCAAGTGATCCTCCTGAGTCAGCCTCCCATGTAACTGGGACCACAGGTGTGCACCACCACACCCAGCTAATTTTTTAATTATTTGTAGTGATGGGATATCGCTTTGTGGCCCAGGTTGGTCTCAAATTGTGGGCTCAAGTAATCTTCCTGTCTTAGCCTCGCAAAGTGCCAAGATTACAGGCATGAGCCACCATACCCAAGGTTTTAATTTTTTAATTTTTTTTTTTACAAAATACGCTAATTTTACGAAGTACTCTGTCATACAGTGGCAACCTCTTTAACATCTAGAGATTAAATTTTGCAAAATTAGGACTCATTTGTCCATTATATACATGATATACAGAGCAAAACAAAATGCACAAAACACACACAAAAAATGGTGTCTGAAAATGTCCAATTATGAACACACTAGCATATTACCTTTAGCAATTTCTTCTCTCCCACCTCCTATGAACCATTAAGCAAGTATAGACAGTACTATACTGCTCACAAAGGTGGCTTCACAATTCAATTTCCAAAAGATAACAATTTCTGTGAATTTTACCAAAAAGATATTTAAAAAGTGGTATTTTACTGCCTCTGCATTTAACATATATTGGGCACCACTAAACATCTAGATAGACTGGATGTCTCAAGTAAGAGGTGAATTTGTCCACTCCACACAGCAGTCTTGAATAAATGGCAAACATGTAACAACAGTTATAATTTGAAAGAGTCTTCCAAATATGAATATTCTGGCCTAGAACCCTTCCCATCTTCATCAACCCAGTGGGCAAGAATGCTCACATGTTCAGAAGACGATTTTTCCTAGGACTTCTAAAACAAAATGTACAAAATATATTAGTTTACTAACTACTTTGGACATACACTGGCAACCTCTTTAACATCTACAAACACTGGATGTTGTAAATTAGGATTCGTTTGTCCCATATGTACACTAGAGACACCGGTAAGTAAAACAAGTCGGGGATACCCACCCCGCTGATGATGCTGGGTTCCTGCGCCTTGGGAGGAGACTCTGCATGGGGCAATGTCCCCAGGGTCTGCCCCGCATCAGGGTGACTGCCGAGCCTGATGCTCCCAACGGTCAAGCCTGGGGTCCCCAAACCACTTCCAGAGGCACCACATGGAGCAGGGCTACGAGCCAAGTGAGGGGGAGCCCAGGACTGCCACTGAGCACCAGGACCATGAAAAGAACTTGTGATGATGTCACCCCTGCCTTGGATGCCAGCCCGGGCCCAGCAAGGACCTGGAGCCCCTGCCCCAGGTTGCAGGGAGGCATGGCCAGGGCTGCACACGAAGTCTGCAGGAGCCAGGACAAGCTGACGCCCTGCCCCTTCAGAGCTGGCAGGACAGGAGCTCCCTAGGTGCAGCTGCAGCCAACCTAACATGGCTGTGGACCCAGGCATCTCTGCACTCTCAGGGCCCAGCAAGAACCCCCTTCCCCCTGCAGGCTCAAGGATGCCTGCTCCTGCAGCCTGGCTTCTCCTCATTGTTGGCACCCACTCCAATCTCGGAGCAAGGGCAGGGTCAAGCCCAGGCACTGTCACAGCCTGGCTGGGGGTGAATACGCTTGGGGGAGTACCAACATATAAGCCCCCTGCAGTCTCAGCCCCTCCAGACTTTGGGTGACCACAAGCATGGGAGGGAGGCCAAGGGGGTGCTGAGGACAGCCCAGCACTGGCCTGCGGGTGCCCCTTGGCATGAACAGCCTGTGCACCATGAACAGCAGCAGGAGGCAGACAGGCTCCTGGGAAGAAAGGGGCAGGTCCCTAGTGAAGCCCCACTTTCAAGCCGGAAAGGGCCTGAAGCCTGGGGTCTGGGCCACTGGTCCCACAGCCCAGAGGGGGAACTTGTGGTCTTTTTTTCTGGGGCCATCCATAGTCACCCATGGACCAATCAGCACACACATCCTCTCCTCTGCAGCCCATAAAAACCCCAGACTCAGCCAGACAGGAACAGAGGACAGAAAGATGATGGCGAGATGATGGGATGACCAGCTGCAAAGAGGAACTACCGTCTCTGCTGAGAGCTGGACATTCATCAGGATGACCTGCCTAGCAGAGAGGAGCTACCCTCTCTGCTCAGAGCTGAAGAGACGACGGGATGACCAGCTGCAGAAAGGAAAAAGGAGCTACCCTCTCTGCTGAGAGCTGAACAGACACCCTGGCTATGGAGAGGAGCTGCCTACTGTGGGCTGCCTCTGAGCTGTTCTATTGCTCAATAAATCTCCTCTTCGTCTTGCTCACCCTCCAGCTATCTGCATACCTCATTCTTCCTGGTCGTAGGACAAGAACTTGGGACCTCCTGAATTGGAAGGCTAAAAGAGTTATAACAAGAGCAGAGCTGAAATATGCCCCTTGCTCACCACATCGTGCATAAAGAGAAGGAAAGAAGAGCTGCGGCCCTTCAGGGAGCCCAGACCTGGGAGTTCCCCAAGCCAGGGCTGTGACTCCCTCCTTGGGACCTGTGGTTCCTGGCGTCTCCAATCTTCTGGGCACTACCACTTCCCCAGTACCAGCCAGGGAAGCTGTTTGTAGTACACCTGGTCCAGCCACAGCATCTCAGAGAACCAGTACCCATGCCAGCATCAGCAGCTGCCCACCCCATGGCAGCAGCAGGTGTGTCTGTGTGACCCCACACTCACTCACACATTCCTCGCTACTCCATGACTGACCTGTAGTCTCCCTTGGAGGCATGAGATCCAGGCTGGTAGCATGAGCTGAGCACAGCCTGCTAGGCCAAGTAGGCGAAACAAGCCCAGTGGACCCAAGCAAAATTCAGGCAAAGGCACCACTGGCCACAGAGTTTCCCAGCCATAAAAGTGACACCCCAAAGATCTCATAACAATAGATCTCATCCATTGAAACAGAGCTGTCACTGGGGACCCAGATTTGCACAACTCCATGTCCTAAAGAGGTGACCAAACCTTCCTGTGTCCATAGACTGCCTTCCCAGGCATGCCATACCCTAATGGCCTTCACCACATGGCGTTTGGGTGGCCGCCATGCTTCCTGGCCTGCCACTCCTACTGCCACCAAAAAACGCTGCATCCTGGTAGCTTGATGGGGGTTTCATGTAGGCCCAGCAGGGTTAAGCTGGGATACCCAGCAGCGGCCGGTGGGGTCCGGGCTTGGAGAGGCCACCACCATTAGTCGCCAAGGTGAGGTGGGGAAGACAGGCTTGCCACTGCTTCAAGGCCTGGGCCTAGCCAGTGGGTAGCCAAGCAAAGGCCCCGGGTGTCTGCAGGGCAGAGGGTGCAGCCTGTCCTGGGGCCCCCCAACTCACCTGCTGCCCAGAGGGCCCTGGAGGAGCACACATGCCACACGCCGCAACTCACCACACTCTCTGCTGGACTGGAACTCAAGGTTTTTATTTTTTAACAAAATTAAGTCAGTATTATTCTAAAGTAAATTGTGAAGAATTAGAAAGTATATTGTAATCCCTAGAGCAACCACTAAGAAATAGATATATATATGTATATGACTACATATATGCATGTAAGTTAACTAAATCTACCAAATAGATCTAATTGACACACTAAATTACTGAACACAAGACAACTGTAAACAGGAACAGAAAAACAAAAAACACATTAGACACAGAAAACAAAGAAAAATGTCAAATGTAAATCTGGTCACATTAATAATTACACTAAAAAATAATATATTAAATTATTTAATTAATAGGCAAAAATTGCCTGACTGATTAAAAAAGCAAGAAGCAACTACAAGTTGAGCATGCCTTATCTGAAATGCTGGGGCCAGAAGTGTTTCAGATTTCTGATTGTTTCTAATTTGGGGATATTTGCATTATTTACCAGTTGAGCATCCAAAATGACAAATTTGAAATCAAAAATATTCCAGTGAGCATTTCCTTTAAGCATCATGTTTGCACTCAAAAAGTTTCAGATTTAAGAACATTCTGGATTTCAGATTTTCACATTTAGGATGCTCAACCTGCGTATACTGGCTTTAAGACAGATATCACACATTCAAAGACATATATAGGTTGATAACAAAAGGATAAGAAAAGATAAACCAGTATTACAAACAGTAAATATAAGATAGCTGAGTGACTATATTATTATCAGACAAAAAGATTTTAAAATAAGAAACATTGAGGATAAATGGTGAAAGCATATAATTTTTAAACAATTATAAATGTTTACACACCTAACAACAGAATCTCAAAATATATGAAGCAAAATCTGAAAAACTAAAAGAAAAATGACAACAATAATAATTAGAGATTGTCATATCCCATTCTCCATAGTTCACAGAACAAATGGAAATTCATTAAGCATATAGGAGACTTAGATAATACTATTTACAAACTTAGCCTAAGTGATATGTAGAATTATCTACCCAATGACTGCAGAATATACATTCTTTTCAAGAATATATGAGACATTCTTCAGGGTCTACCATACGCTGGGTTATAAAATAAGTTTTAATAAATTTAAGATAAATAAGATCATAAAATATTTTCTGACTACAAAAGAATTAAATATGAAATTCCCAAATATTTGGAAATTAAACAACATACTCCTAAATAATCTGTGGGTCAAAAATGAACTACAAAAAGAATTAGAGAAGAATTTGAAGCAAGTGAAACTTCAGAAATTTATGGGCTGCCGTGCTAAAACAATGCCTAGAGAGACCTTTATAGATTTAAAAGCCTTTCTCAGAAAAGAAAAAAGGCTTTAAATCTGTAAACTTAGCTTTTCTCTTAAGACACTAAAATAAAAATAACAAACCTAAAGCTAGCAAAATAAAGTAAATAATAAAGACTAGAGGGCCGGGCGCAGTGGCTCACACCTGTAATCCCAGCACTTTGGGAGGCCGAGGCGGGTGGATCACAAGGTCAGGAGATTAAGACCATCCTGGCTAACATGGTGAAACTCCATCACTACCAAAAATACCAAAAATTAGCCAGGCATGCTGTCAGGCGTCTGTAGTCCCAGATACTCAGGAGGCTAAGGCAGAAGAATGGCATGAATCCAGGAGGCGGAGATTGCAGTGAGCAGAGATCGTACCACTGCACTCCAGCCTGGGCGGCAGAGCGAGACACAGTCTCAAAAAAAAAAAAAAAAAAAATGATATCTACCAATAGAAAACAAATTATATGGGGAAAAAAATCTATGAAACAAATAGTTCTTTGAATAAAATAACGAAATTGACAAATTTTTAGATAAATTAACTATAGTGAACTGGATGGTGTCCCCCAAAAAGCCATGTCTGTAACCTAATCTCTGAGGTCTGTGAATATTACCTGATACAGCAAAACATTGAATCTGAAGCAAATGATGTGATCAAGTTAATAATCTTGAAGGAAGGAGATTAGCTTGAATTACACAGGTGGGCCCTAAATGCAATCACATGAATACTTACAGGAGACAATAAGTGGGAGTGTTAAGACAGAGGAAGATAAGGCAATGTGACCATGGAGGCAGAGACTGGAGTGATGGGGCCACAAGCCAAGGGATGCCTGGAGCCACTAGAAGCTGGAAGGGTAAGGAATGATATCTCTCCTAGAAACTTCAGAGCGTTCATGGCTTTGCCAACACCTCAACTTTGGACTTCTGGCCTCCAGAACTGTGAGAGAATAAATGTATGTTATTTTAAGCCATCCAGTTTGTGGTAATTAGTTTCAGTAACCACAGGAAACGAATACACTGACCAAGTGGGGAAAAAAAGAAAGATAAATTACCAGAACCAGAAATATTAAAAAGGAGCATTGCTACCAATCTTACTGAAACCCAGACTTAAATCATGTTCATCATTAATTGGATCAAGGAGATCTATTGCTACTCTAACAGGGTCTGCTGGCTGAAAGAAATTCTTCCAGAGAAGAATAACACATCCATGAGATTACCTATAGATTTTGATACACAAAGCCTGACATTAAACAGAAACTCAACAGGCATGGCAAGAAGAAAGACCAAATAAGCATAAAATGTTAAAATACAATAGGAGCAGACCCAGGAGTAATCCAAATATTGGAGTTAGATGTTGAAATAACTGTTTAATATGTTTGTGAAAATAGATTGGGATATAGAAAATTTCACCAGTGTATTAGGCCATTCTTACATTACTGTAAAGAAATATTAAGACTGTAATTTATAAAGAGAAGAGGATAATTGGCTCACAGTTTTGTAGACTATACAGGAAGCATGGCACCAGCATCTGCTTGCCTTCTGGTGAGGGTCTCAGGAAGCTTACAATCGTGGTGCATCATGAAGGGGGAGCAAACATCTCACATGGTGGAAGTAGGAGCAAGAGAGAGAGTGGGGAGAGGGATGTGCCACACACTTTTAAACAACGAGATACTGCAAGAACTCACTCACTATCGAGAGGACAGCACCAAGGCATGACGGATCCACCCCTAATACCCAAGCACTTCCCACCAGGTCCCACCTCCAACATTGGGGATTACATATCAACGTGAGATTTGGGGGTACAAATATTTAAGCCACGTCAACCACTGAACTGGAATCTATTCTAAAAAGCATCCATAATTTATAAACCTTCCACAAAGAAAAAGCCCAGAAACCTTCGCTAGTGAATTCTTCCAAATAATTAAAGAAGAAATAATGCCAATATCACACAGGCTTTTCTAGGGAATATAAAAAGAGATAATACTTTCCAATTCCCTTTACAAGACTAGCACAACATTGACAGCAAAACTTGACAAGGATATTAAGAGAAAAAAGACAAGCCAATCTCTTTTATGACTACAGATGCAAATATTCTAAATAAATGGAATTTAGCAACATATGAAAAAGTTAGTTCATCACAATCAAACTGAGTTCATTGTAGGAATTTAAGGTTGGTCTAACATTTGAAAATTAATCAATGTAACTTACCACATTCACAGAATAAAAAAAAAACTCATATTTTCATGCCAATAGATGCAGAAAAATATCTGATAAGATTCAACATCCATTTGTGATTTTTTTAGATGTCAGCAAAATTAGAAAGAAACTTCCTTAATTTAATGAAGTGTATATTTTTAAAACCTATGACAAACACTATATTTAACAACAAAATATTAAAAGCTTTACCCCTGAGATCTGGAATATAACAAGAATGCCAGCCATCACCACTTTAATTCAACCTTGAGCTAACCAATGGAACAAAACAAGAAAAAGAAATGGTATAAGAAATGGAAAGGAAAAAATAAAATTGTCAGTATTCACAGATGACATGTAGAAATCCAGAAGAATACATATATTACTTATTAGAATTAATCAGTGAATTTAGCAAAGTTGCTGACACAAAGTATTAAAAAAAAGTATTTTTATGTACAGTCGTCCCCCCACCCCCGCCTTCCTGCTTTATCCATAGAGAATACATTCCAAGCCCCACAGTAGATGCCTGAAACATGGATAGTATTGAACCCTATATGTGGTATGTTTTCTCCTATACCTACATACCTATGATAAACTTATCCTTTTCACTTAAAGGAGGTACTTTATGGCTTCTCTTTGGCATATCTGAATTACCAGCGTTACTACTTTTGCACTTTGGGACCATTATTAAATAAAATAAGGGTTACTTGAACATATCAACTGTTGTGATACTGCAACAGTCAATCTGATAAGCAAGACAACCACTAAGTGATTAAATGGTCAAGCAGCATAGACAGTGTAGACATGCTGGACAAGGGGATGAGTCACATCCCGGGGTGGACAGAGCAGATTGGCACAAGATTTCATCACTTGGAATGACACAGTTTAAAAGTTATAAATTATTTCTGGAATTTTCCATTTAATATTTTTGGACCACAGTTGACTATGGGTAACTGAACCCCAGAAATCAAAAACATGGGTAGAAAAGATTACTGTACCTACCAGCCAAAAGGAATTTGAAAATAAAACTTTTTAATATGATATAATTTTTAAATAATATTTTTATTTAAAAAAGTAATACCATGAAATTAGTCTAACAAAAGATGTGCAAAACTCAATACAGAAAGCAATAAAACATTACTGGGAGAAAATAAAAACTTACATGGAAAAGGAAATTTTATAATTAAGTAATGGAAGACTCAACATTGCAAAGGTATCATTTTTCCTTTATATTGATCTATAGATTCCATACAATCACAATCAAAAATCTTTGTTGAAATTTTTCAATGAAAAATGACAAGATGATTCAAAAATTAGTAGGAAATTCAAAAGGCCTACAATAGCCACTGCAATCTGGAAGGAGAACACTGGCAGTGTGCTGAGGAAAAGATGAGCTTTACATTAAATGGTTTCTGAATAAATGATATATATATATATTTTGAGACAGGGTCTCACTCTGTGGCCCAGGCTGAAGTGCAGTGGCACAATCTTGGCTCTCTGTAGCCTCAACATCATGGGCTCAAGCGACCCTCCCACCTCAGCCTCCAAAGTAGTTGGGACTACAGGCACACGTCACCACTCCTGGCTAAGTTTTGTATTTTTAGTGGAGACAGGGTTTCGCCATGTTGCCCACGCTGGTCTCGAACTCCTGGGCTCAAGTGATCTGCCCATATCGGCATCCCAAAGTGCTGGGATTACAGGCATGAACCACCATGCCTGGCCGATATCCGTATTTTAAAAAGTGAATCTTAATCCCCCACCACATGTCATGCACACACACATCACTTCCACATAGACTGGATTCAAATGTGGAAGATAAAACAGTAAAGCTCCTAGACGATAACATAAGAGCATACCTTCACAACCTTTCTTACACAGAACATAAAAAAAAATTAAACACAAAGGAAAAGATCATAAATTGGAATACATTATTCTCTTTATCAGAAGACAGTCTTTGCTCATCAAAAGACAATTTTAAGAGAGTGAAAAATAGAAGACATTTGCAACACAGATCTTCAACAAAGGACTTATATTCTGATTATATGAAAAAATGCTGAAAATCAACTTAAAAACCCAGCAACCAGTCTTAATTAATGAGTAAGATACTTATAAAAGAGGATATCCAAATCACTAATGAACATACAAAATTGTATATAATATTACTAGTAATTACAAAAATCTACTTTAAAACCACAATGCGATGTCATTATACACCACCAAATTGGCTATTTTTTTTTTCAAAATAGACTATAACAAATGTGGGTAAGGATGTAGAATAATGGAAATTGTCCATTGCTGCTGGTATGGATGCAAATGGATGAAACCACTTTAGAAAACATTTTATCATTATCTGCTAACTCTGAAAATACACATACTCTTTGACCTGGCACTCCCACTTCAAGTTACACAGCTAACAAAAATACATGTTTACGAGCACCAAAGACACGTGCAAGAATATAGTACATAATTTGAAATAACCAGAAACTGAAAACAGCACAAATGTTCATTATCAACAAACAGGATACATAACTTGGGCATATTTAGAATGAATTTGTTCTTGATCTTGTTGTACTTGTGAACAACAATTATTCCCACAAGTATCTAACATAATGTTGAAAGAAAGAATCCAGACACAAAATGGCACTGGCTGGATGATTCCATTGCTACAAATCTTATATAAAGATAGAATAGGTTACCTTTTGGGAAGGGGTCCTCACCAGAAAAGGAAAGCCTGTGGGGTGGGGGTAATGTCTTTTTCACCTAAGTGATGGTTACATGGGTGTGTTTATTTAGTAAAAATTCAAGAGAGTTCATAAATATAATATACACAGTTGGCCCTCTGTATCCATAGGTTCTGCATCTGTGGATTCAACCAACCGCAGAATTAGCCATTGTCTTTCCAGTGTTAGAGATGAATTCATAATGATTCATCTCTGTCTACTCATCTTCCACCCCTACCCCCACCCACCAATAATCATAGCCATTTATTTTACTATGATCAGGCAAAGATAGGCTGCAGTCTTTGTCTCTGAAAAGGACAAAGGTGACTGGCTCCTGTGGTGCTTTGGGACCAGCTTTCCTGACTCCCAGTCTTACTCTACTTTGGGAAGGCAGTCTGGACAGGAGACACAGCCATGGAAGTCACCAGCACATGGATGGTAGTGAACACCTGGTTCTAGAAGAGCTCACGCCGAGCATGAAAGTGTAGGGGGAGGAGATGACTGAGGCTAGAACACTGGACAGAAAATGCCAGCATTTAAAGAGTAAACAACTAGAGATGCCAGAAGACAGAAATTAGGAGATGGCCATTCTAATGAGTCTGCTCCAGAAGAAGTCGGACTCTATGATTATGAGCCCAAGGAGCATAAAGGAATGGTAGAAGCAGGTACAGGTCTGAATCTCAGTCATCTAGCAACAGGTGCTGAGAGAAGGAGAAGCAAGTACAATGTCTTTGTTCCTGGGATCAGTTCCAAAAACAAAATGACATTGTCCTCTCCCTCTTCTGCAGCACAAAAGCAAACTGTCAATGAGCAGATGCTTCCCACGGGTCTCCCTTCAGTGGCCCTGGGGCAGAGAATGGCTCCACCCAAATAAGGGCAGCTCTCAGTGCAATCCTAGGATGGCGCAATAGTTCCAACTCTAATGGGCTAGTGGCTCATTAGGACTAAATTAGTCCACAGCTACAAATATTCATTTCTCATGAACACTACTGCAAAATTGGATACGCTCATGGGGCACATAGACCCAGTAAGATCTTCCCAGAGGGAGGTGGGGAGGTGAGAAAGTGGCTCTGCCCTGCCTTGCCATTCAGGCACCTCTATTTCTACTTTGGGCCTTTTTCTTCACCCTGGTTTAACCTCAGAAAATTCATAACCATGTGAAAAAGAGTAAATATTTTTTTTTAAGTAATGAATGACAACTTTATTTTTCTTACACTTTTAAGGCTGATGAAAAACCTTCATCTCAATTGAAAAGTATGGTAACTGTATTTACTCATTGAATACTATTAAAGTTTTCTAAAGCACAACTTGAAAACATCCAGCATGCACGTTTAATATCAGTACAATGAATTCAAGACCAAGTATACATGTTACATGCATCAAGGCTAGATTACAAATTATCAAAGTCATCATCATCATCATCGTCATCATCATCATCTTCACGTTTTCTTTTCAATGCATTTGATGATTCATTGGCAGTATTTTGTGATGACACCATATTAGTGGTAATAAGAATGTTTTTGGACCCAATTAATGATGGATTAATTAGAACATTCTGAACTGCTGAGGTTGCAGGAATTGAAGCTTTTACAGCTGGAGACTGTGAAGTAGGCATCTGTACTGTAAACCTTTGACCTGTGAGAGACATGGGAGTCCCTACTTTTGTTGAAACAGACATAGTCTGTGGGGTTGGTGTGCCTAGTGTGGGAGTACTTGGTCTGCTAGTAACTGAGCCAACACTTAACCGCGAGATTGTTATTCTTCCCGCAGAAGTTGATGCCTTTTTCTGTAAAGATTTCAGCCTATAGTTTGGAGCTGTTAAGCAATATCTATCAGGTGGCAACCCAGGACCTGAATATGGCTTGATCAGTGGCAAAGGGGTTTGATTTCTTTGCCTTGCCATATCTAATAAAAAATATCTTGGGAAAGACTGGTCAGCGCGGCACTGGATTGCCAATCGCACATCATCTGCATCAACGGTAGCTTTCTTAGCATGGCTTGAATAAATTTTTGCATCATCTAGAATTGTGGTCACATATCGGAAGGCAAACTCCAACATCTGATTTATAACTCTTGGCTCATATTCTGTAATCCCCATATCCTTCAGGATTTGTGCCATCATCTGTGCATCTTTCCGCATGCTCTTGGGAGAAGCCATCTTGCCAGACTCCACGATATCCGATGATCAGACTTCTCGAGCTAAATCACCAACATTAATGTATTTCAGTCCCGATTTTGATGCAAGTTCTTTGCCTAGTGTGGTTTTTCCAACCCCTGGTGTACCTGGCCTCTGCCCTTAAAGTTCTTGACGAGGGTGAGCAGGATGTTTGGAAGCAACATCGAAAAAGAGTAAATAAAATAAAATGAAGACAGTCCCTATATTTTATTTATTTATTTATTTTTGAGACAGAGTCTCGCTCTGTCGCCCTGACTGGTGTGCAGCTGCACACTCTTGGCTCACTGCAAGCTCCACCTCTGGGGTTCACGCCATTCTCCTGCCTCAGCCTCCCAAGTAGCTGGAACTATAGGTGCCTGCCACCATGCCCAGCTAATTTTTTTGTATTTTTAGTAGACGGGGTTACACTGTGTCAGCCAGGAAGGTCTCGATCTCCTGACCTTATGATCTGCCCGTCTCAGCCTCCCAAAGTGTTGGGATTATAGGCGTGAGACACCGTGCCCAGCCTTCTAACCTCAATTTTTATTCTCAGGTTTCTAAATTTACTCTGCGAACATCTCTTGGAACAAATGACTTGCCCTCCAAAAATATACCACCAGACACTCCTACTGGAGTCATCTCCCTTGAACATCTCTTTCATCCTGATGTTGGCTCCTTGTTCTCTCTAATGTTAATTGTGAACTCTCTATTCCCTCCAACATCTAGCCTCTCCTTATCTGCTCACCTGTTCTCACTGCTCCCAAGCAGAGACGTCTCCTTAGAGGCGACCTCTCTCTCTATGCCTGTGTCCCCCACCCTCACCCACCATTGCCTCATCTTCAACTCGAGCCTCATCCCTTCCCTTTCCATTCAAATGCCTCCACATAATTGAAGCTGTCACTAACCCACCTGACACTCCCTGCCTTCTGAGATCTTGTAGCATCACACCTGCACTACATAATTTGCACTTCATTATATTCGATGGAGCACGTAGGGAATCTTTTAAAATATGGCCAATTGTGGGCCCAGAGTATCTCCAGGGAAATCAGCAGGCCATCTCCTAAAAAACCTTAGAGGGTGACATTCATTAGCTTAAAAAATATTTCCTGGTTCAGAATTTCTCTCCTAGACTTGCAGGCTCAGACACCAAATGGGCCATCATACCATGAGTAGACTATTTCTTAGGAAAGACTTACCTTACCCAGGCCCATAAGATCCTCTGGTCATTGTCATAAACAGTAAATGTAAGAGGCGACACACCCACTGAATACACAAACTCAGTGAGATCTTCCCAGAGGGAGGTGGGAAAGCGACTCTTTCCTGTCTTGGCCTTCAGGCACCTCTATTTCTATGCCGGGCCTTTCTCTTCACCCTGATTTAACCTCAGAAAATTCATAACAATGTGAAAAGGAGAAAATAAAATAAAATAAAGATAGTGCCAGTACAGAAGAGTGGCTATGAACGCCAGAGCGCCTGGATTCAGAGTGACTTTACTACTTGCTGGCTGTGCAAACTTGGGCCAAGGACAGAGCCTTTCTGGGCTACATTTCCTTGTTTGTTAAATAGAGTTATTAATAGGTAGTAACATCCTCAAAGATTGTGGTGATGATTAAATGAGTGATAACTGTTGTGAGGATTAAATGTGTAAAGTGCTTGGAACCAAGCCTTGCACCTAGTAAGCACTCAGTAGAGGTTAGCTATTATTTTTAATTAAATCAGAGGAGTAGTTTATTGATTTATGATTTCAAATATAAGTGTTACAAAGAAGTGATAAACTCTAGCCAGCCTAGCCTCTGCTTAGTAAACATGGACCAAGACTAAGAACTTTTTTATGGGATTCAAACAATGAGAAGCAATAGAGCATGATGCTTTTAATCCTGGCTTCAGTACTTAACTGTGTAAACTTGGATGGCCTATTTAATTTCTCCAAGCCTCAGTTTCTTCATCTGTAAAACAGAGATGGTGATAGGATCTTCATCACAGGGTTACTATTAAGATTCATGGAGAAAATCAACATAGGGCTTCAGACTCTGCCTAGCACATAGAAACCATTCAATATATAATAGCTCTTGTTGTTAATATTTAGCCCTAGACCAGTGTTTATTTCACTATACTCAGTTGCCTCTTGAAACGATCAGCCCCTCCTTCTCTCTTTTCCATCTTTTATTTTCTTCAACACCCAGATCTCATCTTTTGACACTTTTATCTGTATGCACATTCATAAAGAACTTTCAAAGAGCCTAGATTACCACAGAGAAGACCTGCTCATCTGTAGTATAAAGACAGGTGCCCAGTGGGAAGACCCACACTTTAGTGGATCCTGACATATGATTTGTGTTACATTGGGCTGGATATTTAACATTAGTCTCATTTTTCCTCATCTTGAGAGATCAACAATCAATATGAAAGTGATTTTTAAAGTTTAAGGTACTATACAATGTCTATTTTATACCATTACTTGAAAAAGAACACACAGTGACGGGAAAAAAACTGGACCCCAAAATAAAAGAACTTGGATTTCACATCTGCAAACTAGAGATATTAATAATGTTTTTATGGCACTACCCAAGTTGAAATAAGGGACTGAAAACTCAGAGAAGGCCGGGCGCGGTGGCTCAAGCCTGTAATCCCAGCACTTTGGGAGGCCGAGACGGGCGGATCACGAGGTCAGGAGATCGAGACCATCCTGGCTAACACGGTGAAACCCCGTCTCTACTAAAAAATACAAAAAAACTAGCCGGGTGAGATGGCGGGCGCCTGTAGTCCCAGCTACTCGGGAGGCTGAGGCAGGAGAATGGCGTAAACCCGGGAGGCGGAGCTTGCAGTGAGCTGAGATCCGGCCACTGCACTCCAGCCTGGGCGACAGAGCAAGACTCCGTCTCAAAAAAAAAAAAAAGAAAGAAAGAAAACTCAGAGAAAAGACAGATTCTGTAGAAATGGCAAACAGAATATAATCCTGATGTGGGAGGGATATTGAGGCACTTCACTTCTGGTGACCCAGAATTTAGGTGAGCAATGAAGCACAAAATGAACACAGAATTTGCTCCTCAGATACTTCCTTGTCTTCCCCCTGTCTATTAAAATGACCAGCTCCCCAACTAAGAACCGAGGACTGAAACCCAAGTTTGTCAGGAATCCAATTCTTATTTCTCATTTATGTGTACTGAGGTTCATTAGAGACTCAGGACTGGGTTTTCTTCCATGCCTGGAAAATATTATATCCACCAATCATCTGCAAGTACGAACAGTGAACTTCAAAGCAAATAACTGAGTCTGAAAATAGATTGTTTCTCCAAAGGGCACTAATAGAATATTTGCCCCAAAGTTTTGAAATCCAGAATGCCTGGAACATTCTTGTGAAGTCGTAACTAAGCAGGCGTACTACAAAAGGCCTCACAACTCCAACATCTATGCATATTATGGGATAGAGCTCCCATTGACCTAAGAATAGTCATGTTGGCTGACAACCAGCATCCTCCCACTTGTCTTCTGGGTATGATCAGTGTTAAAATGCAAAATGCTCCAAAATAACTATATGTCAAAGTTCTCAGTCATTTTGCAGCTTAATGTTAATAAGCATCAGATCTTTTTGTGAGGAAGTGTTACCTTTTCAAGGGGGAAAACACTACACTGAATCAAAAAGCAGTGGACAGTAGCCACTTTACAATTTTCCTTTGGTCAGGCCTCAAGTTGCTGCTACTGATTCAATTAATTCCAAAGGACCACTTCATATTATGGGACCACTTCACTTAAGAGAGAGCCTTCCCTTTTTATCTTTAAGAGAAGCAACACTGCAGTTTTGAATTTGACCATCTGAACAGGAGGAAATGGAATGCGTCAGTTTATTTAAAAATTATACTTGGTCAGAAAAATATCTTAAGAAAAATTTTAATGTTTCATCACAGTAAAAGACAAATTGTAATCCCACAGAATACTGAGTAGATAAAAGAAAATTAGAAGAACCTAGAAATGTCCATTTATTTCCTTACTTGAATTGAGGCAGATGAATTATTTTCTACAACCGAAAAGGTACAGGTCCACAAAGAGGTTCTTGCCGGGCGCGATGGCTCACACCTGTAATCCCAGCACTTTGGCAGGCCGAGGCGGGCGGATTGCTTAAGCACAGGAGTTCAAGACCAGCCTGGGCAACATGGCGAAACCCCATCTTTTTTTTTTTTTTTTTTGAGACGGAGTCTCGCTGTGTCGCCCAGGCTGGAGTGCGGTGGCACCATCTCGGCTCACTGCAAGCTCCGCCTTCTGGGTTCACGCCATTCTCCTGCCTCAGCCTCCTGAGTAGCTGGGACTACAGACGCCCGCCACCGCGCCCGGCTAATTTTTTTTGTATTTTTATTAGAGACAGGGGCGAAACCCCATCTTTACTAAAAATACAAAAAATAAGCTGAGCGTGGTGGCGGGCGCCTGTAGACCCAGATACTGGGACGCTAACACATGAGAATCGCTTGAATCTGGGAAGCGGAGGTTGCAGTGAGCCAAGATTGCACCACTGCCCTTCAGCTGGGCGACAGAGGGAGACTCTGTGTTCAGGTCCACAGAGAAGTTCTCCGAGTAGGGACGAGAAAAAAAAAAAAAAAAAAAGCAGCCCTTTAAAGAGCTGGATTATATCAAAAGTGAGGGAAACTAGAAAGTATCTGTGTCCAGATATCACATTCAAAACTGCAATGTCATTCCTCATAGAGATAAAACGGAAGGTTGTCTCCTAAGTGAAATGGTTCCTCAGCTTAATTTTGGAATAAGGCTTGATTTGGGAGTAGCAGCGACCTTCATTGAGCATAGCTAGCCCAGACCTGGCCATAGCATTGGAAAATGCCCTGGAAGGGCCCCAGAGATGAGGGCTGTAGTTTTGCCTGCATAACAGGGGAAACGAGGGCCTTGAGAACTCGTATCTTGGGAGGCCACTTCTTGAGAAAACACATATGACAAAAGGCTGTTAGCAGCTTTAAGAGGTACAAAGAGTTCCCAAGTCTAGCGAGCTCAGTAAGGGGCCTCAGCAGCTGTTTGCCAAAAATCAGAAGAGTCATCTGAAATTATGCATGGGAAAGAGGACAATCGAGATGTTTTGACTGGGCACTCCCTTTCCCAGCAGGAAGTACAGCAAATCTTCCTTCCTCATTGTGGCAGACTGAAGCTTCAGAATGTGTATTAGTGCTCTACAATACAGGGAAGAGGGCAAGTTAAGCGCCACTGCAGGAAAACTGGCCAAACAGCTATCCATTGGTGGTCATTAAAACAAAATAAAGTTTCTCAGTTTGCGGAATCACATTTTATGTGGATTTTTCATTGTCAAGTTTGTAATTTGGTTCCCTGAATGGTATTCTGTGTTTGGCACCTGGTATCTTGGGTGGAAGTTCCCAAGTCTAACCAGAATCACAAAGGAAGGGAATGTGAGGTTGTGGAGCATGGGGGAAAAGGCGCAAGAACCAAGTACCCACAGGGTGGGACTTGGAAAGGAGTACATATGTCCCCAAAAGATGTATACCACTGTGTTATATAGATCCATTCCTCATAGCCCCGAACTGAAAACAAATCAGCTTTTCAAACAACAGGAGAATAGATAAACAAATTGGGAATTTAATAAAATAATTCACGACAATAAAATGAACAAATCACTGAGACTTGCAAAAATATGAATGAATTCTGAAAGCATCATATGGAACATAAGTACAAACTGAATGACACCATTCTTACGAAGTTCAAGTAAAGGCAAAATTAATCTATGATGATAGAAATCAAAGAGAGGTAATTTTTGAATACAAAGGTTTTGACTACAAAGGGACATGAGAGCTTTCTGGAGTGATAATTATATAAATATTTATGTATGCAAAAATTCATCAAACTATATTTCAGGTTAGAGAATTTTCCTGTGTATAAACACCTTGTTTTAAATTTACTTTTCAAAAGAAATATTATTTAACAAGAAAGAACAATCTGTACTTTAAATGTTTGGTAACTCCTTTTTACTACACTAAATATTTTGCCTTAAAAAAAAGTTTGACAACTCACACACATGCACACTCATTCTCCACCCTCCTACTTGACATAATGTTGAATACTGAATTAGTCTTGAATAACTTACACTTTCATAAGAGAAGCTCTTCATTCTAAAATCTATGCAATTCACTAAATTGTACTGTTCACACTGCTTTCATCATGTTAAAATTCTCAACAGGTATTTCATTATTTCTTACCAGGTCTTGTAATATAAACAAGTGTCAGTATGCAACCAAACGTAAACCAGCTCCACCCAGGAAAATCATAACCTTGCTTTTAACTCTATTGTAAATTATTGTATAGATGTCATGTTTTCAATTACTTTTAAGTTTTAAGAGTTACTTACACAAATGTTTTCATCTATGGCTTTTCTCACTGCAATTCGTTAAGTCCCCTTGAATTACTGCTCAAGTGTTTTTTAGCTTTTATTGTTTAAAAAAATTGAATAACCTCAAATTGCAAGTTGGTTGTGCAACCAATCACCACAATGGTTTCATTTTGCACACAGTATGACACTGCTGGTGTTTCTGGGGCTTCATGGCCTGTGCCCATCCCATTGACTACTGCTCTGTGTTCCAGTTAGCCTCACCTCCTGTGTTTTCGCTTCTCCCCTCCCACCCTAGCCATCAAGACAACAAGGAAAGTTCATCTGACCTCCCCAGAGCTTTCACGTGTTTCTCAAGGAGCTGCGTTGTGGATCAAATCTTTACATTCCCCTCCTCTTTCTCTGCTATTCTCTCCCACCAATGCTGTTTGATTACAATTTTGCAACTTTAAAAAGAATAAGGTGGCAATTACATCATTTCCAATAAATATTTTTCTCCCACATCTTGTTACCTGAGGAGCAGGTCAGCTGAAAATATGCATTTTCCATTTGTAAGGGGTCAGCTCTGCATATGCTGTAATTTAGTTTATGTCTGGTTTGCAACACACACCTGTAGTTCCAAATGAAACCCCCAAACAGACTGACAAGTGCTTTTATGAAATAAACAGGAAAGAACATAACCTAGCAAACCTTCCAGAGCCCAATCGTCTCCAAATATATGACTTTATTTCAGTGACAAATGTAGCCAAATATTAAATAAGGAATTGAAACATTTTTAAGTGTTAAAGAGAAAGCACCCTTATTTATTACAGCTCATCTCCACAGATCAGAACTCATATGTATCTTCAGGTCTTCTTTCAGGATTCTGAGACTCCCAGACTCACAAACCTACAACTTAAACACAGCTGGAGCTTGCTCGCTGTTCTGGTTTTATCTTCCTAGATCTCCTTAATTCTCATGACTCTAAGAGGATCACTTACTCACCACATCTGTTCAAGGAGAAATCAAATGTCTTGTGCCTCTCCTACCAGCCAAAGCACCTGCAGTAGAGTTTTCAGACATGGCTTTCAGAGGCAAAACGCACAGTGTACTGGAGACACATCTAATGCTTCCATAATTTTAGATACAGAAGTAGTGTCGATGAAGAGTGAAGAAAAAAACTGTTTGTGAAATTGCCAGCCTATCAACTCTCAACAAATTAGAAGATGCCACTCACCTAAACCCTACTTTGGTCTAATGGCCAGATACTTGAACTGATGGCTCCTTTGCTTATCAAAATAGCATCTGTCAATCCTGGCAAAGGAAGGAAGTGTAGCTGTGTGTCCTCTTCCAATGCTACAACTAATTTATTAGGGTCTTAAATTCTTTTTGATGGATTAAGAGTCCTGGTGAGCACAAACAAGCCATTAGATTGACAGCAAAATTTTTCCACACTATAGTGATTCACTAATGTGTTGACTGCTCCACACATTAATCAATTAGGGAAGGAACTTAAAGAATAGAAAATCTGAACGATTTTTAATTTGGTTTTTCCACTTTTCACATTGATATCACTTACATACAATAAAATGCATAGGCTTTGAGGGACGAATTTTGACAAATGTGTATATCCATGTAACCATAATGCTGGTCAAGACAGAAAGCATTTCCATCAGCATTAAACGTTCCTGTGTGTCCCAGTCAACTCACCACCACCACCCAGAGGCAAGCACTGTTGCAATTCCTAGTACCGTAGAGTAGGTTTGCCTGTTCTAAAGCTTCATGGAAATGGAATCATACAACTTGCACTCTTTTGTATCTGACTTCTTTCGCTTCACATAATGTTTTCAAGATTCATCCATGCTGTGTTCATGCATATTTTATTTGTTTATTATATGGATAGACCACAATTTGTGTTTTCTTTTTTTATTTAAAAAATTAAAAGAATGCTTTACGAGTTTGCCTGTCATGCTTGCACAGCGGCCGTGCTAATCTTCTCTGTATCATTCCGATGCTAGCGTCTGTGCTGCTGCAGCCAGCACTACCACAGCTTGTTTTGCACCCTCCGGGAATGGACTTTGGGTTTTTCCAGTTTGAGGCTATGATAACTACAAGTCTTCAGGTGAACATATGCTTCATTTCTCATAGGTAAATACCTAGGATTGGACTTGCTGAGTCATAAGGTAATCCTAAGGCTTAACTTTATAAGAAATTGCCTGGCCAGGCATAGTGGCTCACGTTTGTAATCCCAGCACTTTGGGAGCCTGAGGTGGGCAGATCATTTGAGCTCAGGAGTTTGAGACCAGCCTAGGAAACATGGGAAAACCCTGTCTCTACAAAAAAATACAAAAATTATCCGGGTGTGGTGTCACAGGCCTGTAGTCCCAGCTACTCAGGAGGCTGAGGCGGGAGGATCACTTGAGCCTAGGAGGCAGAGGTTGCAGTGAGCCGAGATTGTACCACTAAACTCCAGCGTGGGTGACAGAGCTAGACCTTGTCTTAAAAAAAAGAAAAAACGGCCAGGCATGGTGGTTTATGCCTGTAATCCCAGCACTTTGGGAGGCCGAGGTGGGCAGATCACAAGGTCAGGAGATTGAAACCATCCTGGCTAACACGGTGAAACCCCGTCTCTACTAAATATACAAAAAATTAGCCAGGCATGGTGGCAGGCGCCTGTAGTCCCAGCTACTCGGGAGGCTGAGGCAGGAGACTGGTGTGAACCCAGGAGGCGGAGCTTGCACTGAAAGGAGATTGCATCACCACACTCCAGCCTGGGTGACAGAGCGAGACTCCACCTCAAAAAAAAAAAACAAATTTTTTTTTTTTTTTACATGAATACTTCCACCTCCACTGATCCTCACATGCCAGCCTCAGCCACAGGCCCATTCTTTTTTTTTTTTTTTTTTTTTTTTTTGAGACAGAGTCTCACTCTGTTGCCCAGGCTGGAGTCTAGTGGCACAATCTCGACTCACTGCAACCTCTGCCTCCCAGGTTCAAGCGATTCTCCTGCCTCAGCCTCTTGAGTAGCTGGGATTACAGGCAAGTGCAACCACGCCTGGCTAATGTTCATATTTTTAGTAGAGTGGGGATTTCACCATGCTGGCCAGGCTGGTCTCGATTGCCTGACCTTGTGATCCATTTGCCTCAGCCTCCCAAAGTGCTGGGATTACAGGCTTGAGCCACCATGCCTGGCCGCTACAGGCCCACTCTTAAAAAGATAATGCATAATGTAAGATTTTGTTGTTGTTTTTTTTCTTTTGTTTCTTTCTGTTCTGACAGGTAAGTTTGATTGTCATTGACAGTTTTAAGAATTCAATACCAACCACTGAAGGGGTATGAATATCCTTGCTTAAAGAAAGTTAAAAAGGCCAGGTGTGGTGGCTCACACCTGTAATCTCAGTACTTTGGGAGGCTGAGGCAGGTGGATCGCCTGAGGCCAGGAGTTTGAGAACAGCCAGGCCAACATGATGAAACCCCACCTCTACAAAAAATTAGCTGGGTGTGGTGGTGGGTGCCTGTAATTCCAGCTACTTGGGAGGCTGAGGCAGGCGAATCACTTGAACCCGGGAGGCAGAGGTTACAGTGAGCTGAGACCATGCCACTGTACTCCAGCCTGGGCAACAAGAGCAAAACTCCATTTGAAAAAAAAAAAGTGTTCCAAAGAAGACTTAACTCCCCAGATCACGCCTTCAGAGGCTCTGCCAAAAAAGAGATGCTATGTTCGTTGTTGCAAACGCATCCATTCCTGGGTTACCCTCTGAACTTAGGCAGTAAGAAACTTTTTTTTTTAATAATACCACTTGGTTTTAGCAGTGAAATCACTGCTAAAAGGGAGAGTATTGTGCAAATTCAAGTTATAATTAAATGCTTGGTGCTAAAGTAATCTTGGGCAAGTCTTTCCCTTTGTTTCTGCTTTGGAGACTTGGGGTTCCCCAAATCCTCTTGGATGGCGCTCAACGGCCAGCCCTGGCATTAGAGGGAGGACAGTTGTTCATGTTAAGACAGCTCCAGTTTTGCATGATCAGCAGCCATGTTCTACACAGGATTAAGATTTATCCCTCTGAAGATATGAAAAACAAGTAAACAAAAGGCACTGCTTGAAAATAATGATTTACCACAGAATACATTTTGCTTTAGTCAAACCTTTTTTTTTTCCTAAGGAAAAAGTGTGTGGGCTTATCTCTTGAAAATGCAAGCATGGCTGTGAACACTGGGGAAATTAAAAGACTGAATAGAATAGATTTCTTATGCATGCCTATGCAGGGAGTTGCGTGGCTTATTTATTAAGTTGTGTGCTAGGGGAGGATTATCTGCTTCGGACTTATCTATTACTTTGTGACAGTGATTTTTAAATATGGGGTAGTTTTGCACTGTACAAAGCCAAGTTCAAATGGAATCTTAAACTTAGTAACTTTGGGAGCTTTGGCTATGACTTAGAATTTGGAAAATCAGAGACATAAACATTGCCTTCACCATGAGTTTTGCCCAGAAAAGGAAAGAATTTGATTATATTCTATAGCCTTTTGACATCGCATCAATTATTCTTTCATAAAAATAGAGGTCAGTAGAACATTAGCACAGGTGTCTAGAGTAATGAATGCTGCCTAACAAGGTTGATGGTCAGTACATCCCCATTTACTGCAATAGCCAAAAAAGAACTAAGACAGAGATGTCTCTGTCATGTGAGAAAGAGATGCATACTCTAGAGTCACATATTACAACAGGGAAACAATGGACACAAGTGTGAATATCAGTGCAGCTTTCAGCTCAGTTCAAAGGCAAGAGTGGTCTCATTTATTAAATGGGATAGTTATGACCTGGTGCCTTGAAGTTATATGTCACCAGTTAATATTCGGCACTAAAGATGCTTCTTATTTTTAATGTGAAAAGTATGCAATAGCTATTAGTCAGTCTTCAGAATATTGCTCAGAATCTAAGTTAATGCTATTACTCTTATTGTATTTGAGGAGAATAAAGAGAATACATATACAGAGAATAAAGATATATATTGACCTTCAGGAATGCTTGCCCCTAGTCCTGATCAAACTTGTACTTTTGACCAAAAATATGAATCTCTACAAAGAGTTTGTGAAATACTCTGTGATAGCTCTTTAAAATGACATTATCAAAATATCAGTTCATTTTGGACCAAAGCATAGAATGCGCAACATTAAAAATAGGATGGATTTTGTCCTATCCTGATACTCACAGTTATGCCTGCAGCTCCTGCACAGGTAACCCTGTTATTGCCTCTTGACAGTACCCAGTTGGACAAGATATTTTATCAGAAAATTCTTTTGGAATGCATGGGCCTCTTGCTATTAGAAAATACTTTCTAACTAAAGAAAAATGTATTGTTTCCATTGAAGGGAATGAGTGGCCTATTATTTCAAAGCAGATCCTTTCTTCCACAGGTAAGTCAGTCAATATTTGTTTTCATTCAAGAATCAGAGTTCCAAGCTAGCATAGTTCTTACAAGTATTGTCATGGTTGATAGGCACTAGGAAACACAAGTGTAATGAAACTGATCCCCTGCTCAGCCCTGGGCAAACTGGTATGGTTAGTCACACTATTTTAATAGCCAGCAAGGAACCAACAGTCCAAAATCTCTTTCTAACATCTCTTTAAGAATCTAAAAGTATCTTATTAAAATGAATCTCCTTTTAGTTCCTGAGTTCATATCATACTTCTAAATGATGCAGAGTAGCAGGTATATTTGCTTCTAGGGATGCCATAACCAGATGACTTAAAACAACAGAAATGTATTCATTCACAATTCTGAAGGCTAGAAGTTCAAAATCAAGGTCTTCGCTGGATCATCTTCCCTCCAAAGGCTCTGGAGAATAATCCTTCCTAGCCTCTCATATCTTCTGGTGGTTGCTGGCAATCCTTGGTATTCCTTGGTTTGTGGCAGCATCACTCCAATCTCTCCTTTTGTCTTTACATGGCCTTCTTCCCTGCGTGTCTGCTTCTCTCTGTGCCTCTCTTCTTACAAGCATACGAGTTATAATGGATTTAGTGTTCACCCTGATTCAATAGGACTTCATTTTAACTTAACTTATTACATCTACAAAGATCCTATATGGTAACATTCACAGCGCAATGGACTGAATGCATCCCCCACCAAATTCATATGTTAACCCCAAGGTGATGATATTAGGAGGTGGAGTCTTCAGGAAGAAATTAGATCATGAGGCTGGAGCCCTTATAAATGGGATTAGTGCCCTTATTAAAGAGTTCTCTTGTCCTCTCAGCACCATGTGAGGATTCAAAGGGAAGTTGCAGTCTACAACCCAGAAGAGGGTTCTCACCAGCACCTGATCATGCCGGCACCCTGACCTCAGATTTCCAGTCTACAAAACTGTGAGAAATGAATTTATGCTGTTTATAAGCCACTCAGTCTATGGCACTTTGTTATAGCAGCCCCAACAGATTAAGACACACAGGTACCTGCAATTAGGACTTCAGTATATTTTCTACAATGTTTGAACTAGTTTACAGTCCCACCAACAGTGTAAAAGTGTTCCTATTTCTCCGCATCCTCTCCAGCACCCGTTGTTTCCTGACTTTTTAATGATCGCCATTCTAACTGGTGTGAGATGGTATCTCATTGTGGTTTTGATTTGCATTTCTCTGATGGTGAGTGATGATGAGCATTTTTTCCTGTGTCTGTTGGCTGCATAAATGTCTTCTTTTGAGAAGTGTCTGTTCATATCCATTGCCCACTTTTTGATGGGGTTGTTTGTTTTTTTCTTGTAAATTTGTTTGAGTTCTTTGTAGGTTCTGGAGACTTCAATATAGCTTTCGAGGGACACAATTCAACCTATAAGAGTAAATCACCCCCATCTTCATGATTCCAGTGGTTCTCACCTCTGAACACACATTAGCATTACTTGAGGTAGTATTAAAAACAAACAACAATGCCTCCTCCATTCTCCCCACTGCCATAAATTAAATTTTAATATCTAGAACAGAGGTATCCAATCTTTTGGCTTTCTTGGGCCACACTGGAAGAATTGTCTTGGGCCATACATAAAATACACTAACACTAACAATAGCTGATGAGCAAAAAAAAAAAAAAAAAAAATTGCAAAAAACTCTCATAATGTTTTAAGAAAGTTTATGAATTTGTGTTAGGCTGCATTCAAAGCCATCCCTGGGTTGCATGCATCCTGTGGGCTGCAAGTTGGACAGGTTGGACAGGCTTGATCTAGAGGAAGCCTGGATGCCATGATACTTTAAAGCTCCTCAGGTAATCCTCAAACACAGCCAGTGTCAATAACCCCTCACAACCTTGAGGAATGATATCTGTAGCTAAACACAAGAAGGACTACTAAAAATGGCTTTTACTATGACTTCCTTTGTCCAAAAATGTCCCCTCCGAGCCAGCCTGGTTTTAAGATGTAACTCAAACTCTTGCAACTTTTTCAGCGAATTTTGAACTGACAGTAAAAATGTATATTTTAACACTGAGAAAGCTCCCAACAACCTAATTCACCCAAAAGAAAAAGTATATGGTGATTTAATCTCAAAAGTCAATTTTTTTAAATGTAAAGTTAATCTAAATACCTATTTAACTGTTTCGACTGACCTGAAACTTGTCTTAGAGCAAGACAAGTTTCTTGAACATGAATGTTCTATGTTGTTCATTCCAGGGATACTAATAAATATTTTCAGCTAGAAGAAACTGTGACCTTTCTAACACGAATGTCAACCAAGAATGCAAACTTATTTACAATAAATGATTTAGGGGAAAGAATTCCTAGTTTCAGATAAGTGAGGTTTTTCTCCTAGACTTTCTGATTGCTTAGTGTTTTTCTCTCTGCTTAAGCTGGAGCTAGGAAGGTACTTTTTGCTATTTGTTTCCTCACTCTCATTACCAGTTCTTTGTTTTTTTGTTTTTTTTGTTTTTTTAATTAACATTTCCAAGAAATCACATTTTCTGAAGAATACTCATGCTGAGATGACCGGCAGCAAGCCACTGAGATCCTATTATATGCTGGATGGGCCAGGAGGACTAAGTAAAAATGAAACAGGATGTTCATTTAAGCAAATCAAATATACTCCCTCATGCACCCATCCTATTTCTTTTCTCTGGGCTCTGAACATCCACACAACCACAGTGCTTTCATCGAGGTACTTTTCTTTCCTGCCAGATCCGGAAGGGGAAAGATTCACTTCTCTTCCCCAAAGTGTCAACTTTTGTTGTTATTGATGCCGCCAAGCCTGCAATTACTTGATGAAGCTAATGGGCAAAAGCACTTAAAGGGCCACGCTTTGTGGTTCCATTGTCATAATCCATGTAAAATGAACCAGAGCCAACACAGCCTGACAAGCTTTCAGCCTATTATTATTGGGGGCTTATTTAAATTACAGGTTTGATTAAATTTATAATTTGGCCATTCTACTTAGCACACTTGCCTTTTCTTTTAAAACTAGCCTCAAGAGAGACATTTACAAAATTCCTTTCTCCAGCTGTCAGAAGTGAAAAATGTCAGTGGCATGGGTGGTCAGAGGGAGGGGTTGAAGTGTACTTAGAATAGTAAACTTAAATACAAATGGAATTTCACAGCTAACTATTCTTTACTGCTATGTCAATGGATATAGCATATGTATTTATTCTTGTTTAAACTCCCCTATTAATCCTGCCATAGCACTGGGAAAAGAGTGCTGTGAAAAGCAAGTTCCCATATAATCCTCTTCTCTCTTTCTTATCCTGATTAGATAAGCCCTTAACAAAGCATAAAGTATTTAAAGCTACTGCATTCAACACTAATATTTTAGCTGAGGAGTAAGGATATCACTTCAGATATCCTTCTCTGGAAAAGAACAGTATTTCTCTGAGAAGTCAGCAACATACAAATATGTTTAAGACTGGGCAGTTAGGTTTTAGGCCATTCAAAATCTGCACCATCAAAAGTGATAACTAATGACACCCTCACATAAATATTTTATTGCAGCAAATGTGAAGGTATCTTGCAACAAAATTAAATCTAGTATGTATGATACATAGCAAATTTCATTGTTCATTTATTCAAACAATAATTACTAGGCATGGACCCAGGGCCAAACACCATGCTAAGTGCTGGGAAAACTTAGACACAGCCTCAGTGATGAACTGGGAAGATGAGCATGGAATGGATAATTATAAGAGATTCTGATTAAGTTCTGTAAGAAGACTGTGTGCCTTGCTGAAAATGACCAGAGAAATGGAACTCTACGTCTCTACCTGATTGTGGTGGTGGCAGGGAGGTGGTGAAAGGTTTGAAACAAGAGATGACTTGGGCATAGATCTTTAAGAATAAATTATTTACAAAATTAATCAGCCAGGGAAGGGCACTGCAAGGAACAGCAGATACAAAAAGTATGGGGTCACGAAATGGGGAGGTAGATCCAGGCGAAAGTTTGAGGTTTAGCCTGAGTAGCTGTAGAGCGTCAGAAGTAGGAGATGCAGAAGGCAGTACAGACAGAATCATGAAGACGTTTATGTGTCAAGCTAAGTAGTTTGAGTTCATCTTCTGAGCCAAAGGTTATGTAATCAGGTGGCTCTTTGACATAGTTAATGGCTCCACCTTGTGTTGTGTTTTGTTTCCGTTTGTTTTAAAATATTGAGCTAATATTTAAAATTCAGGAGTTTCCCCCAAAATAATCTGACATCTGGCTTTTTTACTTTTAACATAGAACTTCTGCCAACACTAGGCCTATGTTTCCACATGGATTTATTTATTTATTTATTTATTTATTTATTTATTTTTACTTTTTTTTTTTTTTTTTTTTTGAGATGGAGTCTCGCTCTGTCGCCCAGGCTGGAGTGCAGTGGCGCGATCTCAGCTCACTGCAAGCTCCACCTCCTGGGTTCACATCATTCTCCTGTCTCAGCCTCCCGAGTAGCTGGGACTACAGGCGCCTGCCACCATGCCTGGCTAATTTTTTGTATTTTTAGTAGAGACAGGGTTTCACCGTGTTAATCACCTGTATCTCAGTAGCAGCTGGCTTCCCCACACAGGACACACAGTTGGCCACAGTTCCTACCATTCCCTATAATATTTCCAGTATGAACAATGAGTGTTAGCTGCCATTTATCATTGAACATAGCCTTGTTTTCCTTGTAGTAGAGAGAAATGTTTCTCTGTACCCATTTCCGTACCACAGAAGGGGAAATAAGAGATGGTGAGGGGACACATGATTACTCACAGCCTAGTCATTTATGTTACCTGCCTGGCTTCTAAAGTTTATAACCCTAGGTTTGTAATCCCTGCTCTAGACAGAATGAAGGTAATGACAAGATGAAATACCTTTTTCTAGTAAGTTTTAGGGCTTTGATTGGAGCATTATTAAGTACTATCTGACCACAGAACTCAAAATATTTGAGTCCTGTCTTAGATTTTCTTCCCAGTGATCATCTTGAGGGAGATAAACTCCCATGTGACAAAAGAAAATGGAAAGCATGACTCATTCCATCATTATAGACCGAGCTTGTGCCCACCATCCCATTGCAGAGCTTGTTTATTAAACTGGACTAAAGCACGTGCTTTAGGCTTAACACAGACAGGGCATCTCTAGGCCTCTTCCAGCTGGGCAGCGCTCAAGTGATAGTACCAGTCCACAGAGTGCTTCAGAGGAAGAGAAAGAGTATGGTGGCCACACCTGGATTGCGAAGGTAGGTTCTGACTCAGTTTACCCGCTGGGACAGGACAGGACAGAGGAGTCATATTCATGGACATGGTCCTGCATATTTATAAGGTAAGCCCAACCATGTCTGGGAATTTGACTGCCCCTCTGCCTGAGACCTTCAAAAAGGAAGCTCTGGCTATAGTGTGAAAAAGGTGGCTTGGGAATGGGGAGATTGGTCACAGGAATATCACTGAGTAGGCAAATTTAGTTGTCTATGCAATAAATAGCACCTCATAACATCAAGGTTGGGTGGAAACAATTTGTGTTTAACAAATGGTACAAACAGAACAGCAGGGTAGCGAAACCTGGTACCACCTCCCCAGTACACCTCCTATGCACTGCACAGGTTACCTCAGCTCCATATATATACCACTAGATTCTAAACCAGGAAAATTAAGTGGACAAGACAAAAATGGGTCCCTGCGGAGTATCACTTTATACTGAAACTAGACTTGGCAGAGGTCTCAGGGAAGCCCATTAGGAGATTAGATGCCCAACCAGGGCACAGTTTAAGGGCAAGGGGAGCATTTTGTTGACAAAAGGTCTCTCCTGTCTCTGTCATGACTGGGAAGGGAGGCAGATCCGCCTCTGGGAAACAGACTGCTCGTCCCACATAGAGACACAAGTAGCAAAGGTGAGACTGCATGTGTCTCCCTAAGAGAGGGAGGCTTGGGTCAAACACTACAAGCAGATCAAGTCAGAATCTGGCACAGTCTTCCCAAATCATGTGGTCAGAGGAGGGCAAGTGCAACTGTCCCCAGGGTCACATAGGACTGATTGCTACTTGGCTCTAACTCCCCAGACTCCCATTTGAGTAAGGAGAGTGCTCGGCTGCAGTAGCAGAAACACAGACTTTTGGGTGGCCTAAGCAGAGAGGGGTTTATTCACCTCATGCTACAGAAAGTCCAGCATGAGCAGCCCAGAGCTGATGCAGTGGCTCAGCCATGTGGCCAGGGATGCTACATCCCTCCTCCATCCTTAGCTTCTTGGCTTGTCACTTTATGATTGCCAGCAAGAGGTTGCAGGCTCCCTACCCCATCCACAGCTTCAGGTTCACATTCAAGGCAGGATGCTATTTACAGACAGGAAAGATATAAAGCAACTTCTCAAAGACAAGCAGAGATGAAAGGAGGAGCCCATGGCATAACCTGTCAGCTTCTTAGATCTCCCAAATATGCAGCTCAATTCCTACCCATGCATTTCTGACAACACCTAGTATCCATACAATAAATGTTTCATTTTATTTTGTCTTGTTTACACTAGCTCAATTTGTTTTTGTTGTTTTGTTTTGTTTTTGTTTTCGTTTTCGTTTTGAGACAGGGTCTGGCTCTATTGCCCAGGCTGGAGTGCAGTAACGCCATCTTGATTCATTGCAACCTCTCTCTCCTGGGTTCAAATGATTCTCCTGCCTCAGCCTCCCAAGTAGCTGGGACTACAGGTGTGCACCATCACACCTGGCTAATTTTTGTATTTTTAGTAGAGACGGGGTTTCACCATGTTGACCAGGCTGGTCTCGAACTCCTGGCCTCAAGTGACCCATCTGCCTAGGCCTCCGTAAGTGCTGTAAGCCACCATGCCTGACCTACGCTAGCTCAATTTTATTTCTGTTATCTGCAATTTTTAAAAAGTGATATCTAATGCATCCACGAGGTCAGATACACCTGTGATACCCTGAGATACCTCAGGGTTTTGTGGCCTTTCAACTCTATGCTGAAGGTCCATTTCTTTTTTCTTTTTTCTTTTTTTTTTTTTTTGAGATGGAGACTCGCTGTATTGCTCAGGCTGGAGTGCAGTGGTGCGATCTCGGCTCACTGCAACCTCCGCCTTCCTGGCTCAACCAATTCTCCTGCCTCAGCCTTCCGTGTAGCTGGGATTACAGGTGCCCGCCACTACGCCCACCTATTTTTTGTTTTCTGAGTAGAGATGGGGTCTCACCATGTTTACCAGGCTGGTCCTGAACTCCTGACCTCAAGTGATCTGCCCGCCTCAGCCTCCCAAAGTGCTGGAATTGCAGGTGTGAGCCACTGCACCTGGCTGAAGGTCCATTTCTTAGCATTTCTGTAATTACAGCTAATGGCTTATACCATAACAATAGAAATGGGAGCTACTATTTACTGAATACATGCTACATGCTATGTGTACTGTTCAGGACATTTTACATTCATACTTTTCATGCTAACCTAACCCTGACAAGTAAATGGTCTTATACATAAGGACCTTGATGCAGAGAGAAGGTACTTTGCTGAAATGGAGCAGCTCCAAATGATAAAAAGCTAGATTGGCCTGACACCAAAGCTCATTCTCCTCTGCTAGGGTTTTTCAAAGTGTGATCTGAACCATCTGTATGTATTAAATTCACATTGAGTATTGTTAAACATTGAGATTCTTCAGTCATTTTGTTTTGTTTTGTTTTCTGTTTGTTTTGAGACAGAGCCTTGGTCTGTCACCCAGGCTGGAGTGCAGTGACGCGATCTCGGCTCACTGCAAGCTCCACCTCCAGGGCTCATGCCATTCTCCTGCCTCAGCCTCCTGAGTAGCTGGGACTACAGGCGCCCGCCACCACACCTGGCTAATTTTTTTGTATTTTTAGTAGAGACAGAGTTTCACCATGTTAGCCAGGATGGTCTCGATCTTCTGACCTCATGATCCGCCCACCTCAGCCTCCCAAAGTGCTGGGATTAAAGGCGTGAGCCACCACACCTGGCCCTGAGTCGTTTTTTGTTTGTTTGTTTGTTTGTTTGTTTGTTTGTTTTTAGACAGACTGAATTAGAATCTCTGGGGTTGAGACTGGAGGATAGAATTGGGAATCTGCAGTTTAAATAAGCTTCCCAGATAATTCTTCTATATGTTAAAGTTTAGAAAACATAGCCTCTCTCCTCTTAGAGGCTCTCCTATGGTTAGTTCCTGCTAGGATGTTTTGTGGAGTCAACAGTAGTATAAAGAAAAATAAAAATTAAAAATAAGAGGCTTAATTGTTGCTGTTGAAAAGAAGCAAAGAAACTTTTTCTTTTGCTTACAGGATTTACTTTAGAAAACCTATAATTATAAGTACTTTCTCCTCTCTTTGAAATGCACATAAATCCTTTTGAAAACAAGATAGGTCTTTTACATGCTTAATGGCCCAGGAATGTCTTTCCCAAGGACCTGAGAGCCATCTTTCTGAAAAGCAATTGCCAGGGAAGATAGTCCCCCATCTCCCAGTTTCTGTGGGAAGGTAGGAGCCTAACTTCCATGGCTGCCTTGTTCCAATTTGCAAAACTCTCTCCTGTCATAAAGATAGGGGTTTTGTTTTTCTTCTGGATAAAGCAAAAAAGCTAACACAGGCGATCACCCCAGTTACCAGGAAAAGTTAAAATGAACTACATATGACAAATGGTGCCGTCAAGTCCTCTTGCTTGAGGACTAGTTATTGTGTCTTTTGAGAACATTTGCAATGGGTAGTAACTGCTTGGCTATAGAAGGGGATGAGATTGCTTTCTGTCTCTGAGATCTCTTAGTGGATTTCCTGTGATGTGTATCACACTCTGGTTTAATGCTTATTCAATAATACAACTGTTTTTTCTCTTCTACCTTTGTGGACAGGAATCCTGGGTTAAGATGAGATTTTGTTTTTAATTCCATTTCCCCAACAGTAGCAATGTTCCTACAAAGTAGGAGGACAAAAAAAATTTTTGAATGCCTCCTAAATCAGCTTGGTAGAAAAGATCCCTGGAAAAATGATATGGTTCTTGGCCATATCGGGGCAAAGATATAATGCACAAGAGACATGGGCCACAGCCTCATCTCACATGCACTGCACACTCTCCCTTACGCTGTGGATAAATCCCCTCCAAAGAACCACCTCAGTGTTTTCATCTGCGAACAGGGATTCCATAACAAGACATAACCACATGGAAGCTCAAGTCACTGCCCTACACAAGATTCCGGTGAAAGTGATTACCCATAAAAAGGTCACGTTAGAATGATGCTGGGAACCGTACTTGTAAAAGCTCATTTCAGGCAATAATATACAATGGAATAAGATGATCAAGTCTAGAAAGGTTAAAACTGAGAACTTCCACCGACATCCTTCCCTAAAAACCCACCTCCACCTCCCCAACTCCCCAACCCCCCAGGGCAGATTTTCCTGTGAAAGCTGAAGAGGCCTGGGTTCTCTGCATGAGCTCATGCTACAGGTTAGGGCTGGTAAACTAACCCCACCAGCAACTGAAGGGAAGCTGAGCCAGTGACACAAAGGCCCTGGGGAAAATAAATCGGTTCCAGTTCCGTCAGGGATGGAAGCACTTACTTTCCTTAAAACTACAGAAAGAAGACTTATCCCTTCTGCCATTCTAGAGTTTTCACCTGCAAGGTAGATAAGAGAAAACTGAACTGAAGGAATTGAGGGAAATGAGAGTCAAGAAGATTCCAGGAGTCTTTGTGTTTGGTTTTTGTTTTTGCCCTCACTTGTTCTAGTGCTTTCTATGTGGAGAAATCGGCTGAAGCAAAGAAAAGATGGCATGAGAATACAGTTCTCAGAACTCTACCAGACGACGAATGGAGAAATGAGTATTATGTATCTTTATAATAAGAATGTTTACACATTTACATAAGAAAATCACAGTGTTTTCTTTATGAAACATTTTTGATTGCCAGCTATGTGCCAGGTAGGGTACTAGGTGCTGGGAATAAACAGGTGAACAAGATAAACACAGTTCTGTCCTCCTAAAGTTTACAGTCCAGTTAGAGGAACAAACAGTCCAACGAGACAACAATCCCCAGTTGTAGTAAGTACTGAAAAAATAACTAAAAGGCTGATGTGAGAATGACTGGAAACACCTTTTTGAGTGAGGGTAACTCAGACAGGCCTCTCTAGGTATGTATGGCACTGGTGCTGTTATGCTGAGAGTATGCTGCCTGGATAGGACATGATGAAATGACACTTCACATCCTCCCGACGTGAGAAATCATGAGAAAAACATCAGAAAAGCCAGAACTGAGGAGCAGTCTACAAAATATACCCGACTAGTACTCCTCAAACTACCAAGGTCAGGAAAAACAAGGAACATCTGAGAAGCTGCCACCGCACAGAGCTGAGGAAGGAGGCATGACAGCTAAATGTGGTGTGGAATCCCGGATGGGGAGAGGAAAAGGACGTTAGTGGAAAAACTAGTGAAACCAGAGTAAATTCGAAGTTCAGACTAAACATCCCAGTGTCAACTAGTGGGTGTTGACAGATGTACAGTAGGAGACATGATGAACATTAGGATAAGCTGGGTGAAGGGTATGCACTATTTTCTATAACACTTCTAGAACTTTACTGTGAATCTGAAATTTTTCCAAAATTTTAAACTTTATTTTTTTAAACGTAAAGATGAAAACACACTAGCCCTGCAAAGATGGTACATGTGTGTGTCCTCTTATGTACAGGATCCTGTTCTGAGTGCTAAGGATTCAGTAGGGAACAGTCTTCTAGTTACTGATTCTTATTTTATTTAGGAAAAAAGAGCCATACTTGGCACACAATGCTTGCCAATTTTTAACCAGCCAGTGCTGTGATATTTCTTGCTCTCCTCCATTTTCTAAAGCAAGCTGAATTGGTTGGCTCAAATCACTTAAAATATTTTGTTTCAATTATTTTCCACAGAGTCAATTAAAAACTCTTAAACTGATAAGCATATTATGAAAGAAGGAAGGAAACAGAACTGACTTCATCTTTCATTTAAAATTACCTGCAGCCAAAAGCAACGTTTAAGTTCCCTGTTTCTTAATGTTTTCTATTAAATGAATGAAAAATATAACAATAATCAAAGCTTCTTCACGAAAAATCCAGCGTTTGCATTTTCACTCACTTGCAATTCAGTTAAAGCATAAATGTTGAAAGAAAACTTCCTCTATGCTTTTAAACACAGGAATGGACCACTTGCCCAGAGCCTGGGCCCAGAGTCTAAGTCAAATCCTTGACTTATCTCTAATTTAACTCTAGGTTCAGACTCTTTGTCATCGAGTATAACAGTGACAATTCACCTTAGATTTCCATTTAGATGAACGTCCTGAGAAGAAGTGCTTCTGTCCTGAGAAGAAGTGTCCAGCCCCAGCTTCATCTAATGTTTTCAGCTAATCCTTAACAGCTACAAAACTAACTCCAAAGAAAGCAACACAGTCAAACTGTGTGTCCCTCTCTCAGGACAATGTCAATAATGTACCCACGGGCATTCAGAATGTAATTGCAAACTTCAGCCCGAGGCCAATAAAACTTCTTATCCAGTAGACAAATAAAGCATGTAATAAAAAAAAAATTAAAATAAAATAAATAAATAAATAGGATGTGTTACGTGGAACGCCTTGGTTGAGTTCATTATGGCTATGCCCAAAGTATGGAGGGGAAGATACAATATGAAAGGGTCATATGTATCTTCAGTATGTATGTAACTTACCATATGAAAGGGTCATATGTAACTTCATATGAAGTTGCAATATGAAAGGTTTAGCAGTCCTTTCTTGATCAAGAGAAGACGTTGCTGGGTACTGAATGTGTGGCCCACCTCCACTCCACTCAAGAAAGGTAATGCAAACAGTTAATCTAAGCTTTATAACTGTCAGAAAGCAACAATGTGCAACACTCTACTGGTCGCTCTCTAGCGCACTGCTGGAAGTGCGGAAGAGGTGCCCCTCCGAGATGACAAACTGTGTCTTGGATGTCCCCTCTCTGTCTTACCCTTCCCTCTCTCCAACCACCTCCAACCTTCACTTACAAAACAAGACCACAACCCAACTCTCCATAAGTCAAATCTATCACTGCTGAGGGAGGACACATTCTAGGACAAGGAAACATTAACATAAGACGAGGCTGAAATAAAAAGTCAGTGTGTGGACACTTATTTGCCTCAAATGATAGAACCTGCATTTCCTCTGTGCTGGGTAGAGCTCTGATATTAATGTTGAATACTTTCATTGTGCATTATCTCTGGATCTCTAATGTTTAGGACTTGGAGATTGGTTTTGCTTTTCATTTTAAACACAAAAAGCATTTGCTGGCTGAAAGTCATCTGTTACTGGCATCCCACTTTTCCCTTTATTAGCTGCCCAAAAATGTGTGTGTGTGTGTGTGTGTGTGTGTGTGTGTGTGTGTGTAGAGCAGAAAAGCTCAGTTGTTTGCTTTGCAGCTATCAAAAGACTTTAGAACTGAGCTTAGAGGGGGTTTGGGGAATGACATAAATCTGTTGGTTTCCACATAGGTGTGAATCTGAGGAGGAGGTGGTGCCCTTGAAAAGATATGGATTCAACATGAGGACATTTCCCCACTTTCAAAGTGGGTGCTCATGGTGCCTGCTGTGCCCTGAATCACAGCAAGAATAAAATTGAGAAAAGAGGTCCTTTTAGGGCTTTCACGGAACAGCCTGTTCCATGTGGCTCCCAATGGCAAGGAAAATGAACAAAGTGGTACACACTGTTAGCTGCCTACATAGTACCTATTCCTCCTTCTTCCTGCTAATATAACCTTAATTTTGACCAGAGTGAAAATATGTCCCACCCCACAGAATAAATTTTAACTAGTCAAAATCAATCATGACCATCCCATTGCTAACTGTCCCAGACATTTCTGTATCAAGGGATGGCCATATGATCCAGTTCTGTTAATGACTTGTCAAGGGAAGTCAGGCAGGGGCCTTCAGGGAAAGTTGTACTTTCCTAACAAAAGCAAGAGAAATGCTTGGCATTATCTTTTTCTTTCCCTTTTCTTCCTGCCTTGAACACAGATGTGATGTTCAGCTGGAACATTTTGCTATCCAAAAAAAAGGCCAAGAGAATCTTAGACATGCTAGCTCTAAATGTTACTGAGCCACTGAGCTAACAATATCAGCTTGTTACATGAAAACAATAAGCCTGTAGTCAGGGTTTCTATTATTCATATTAGAAATCATTTCTGGATTTAAATATTTGCTCATCTTCTATTGCTTTGATGGAAGAGTATAAAACTGTGGTTTCTCTTGAGGAACATCAATCCTTAAATCGATGTTTATTTGGGATTTCCTTTATACTCCATTATCTGTTCAGCTTTAAAGTTCATGCTTCCATGATGGTCACAAGAACCTGTCCTAGTGAGGGACCAACCTGTAAAGAAATGACAGCCGTGTTTTTCCCTCACAGCTCAGAACTGTCTTAATCAAGATAAGACATCTGCCTACCCTCTGACCCCTGGATTCCCCTCTACCCCTACTAGTCTGCCTTAGCTACACACAGAGAAATGGTTTTCACAGCCAGTTAACACCGTGGTATGGTGGGAGGCTCAGGTGCAGAAGGAAAAAATTATTCTCAGTAAAAACAAATCTAAAAAAACTGCCAATGAGAAGAAGGTGAATCTTAACATTAATGTCACAGCAGGAAAGTTTGTGCAAGAGTATTCTCCTATAAAGGGAAGAAAAGTTTGCCTAACAGAATGAAAGGCTAATATCTTTCAGTAATTGACAAAACAGGAAAGACAATCAATCATTCAGGACTCAGGGTCGTACATAGGCAAACAAGCTGTTCATCTGGTGACAGACAGTCTTGCATCAACTATAGATGACTACCTACTGTCAACTGGCCACACAAACCCCATGGTCTCTCTGAGAGAGCTGCTAGAAGAATTAAGTGCTGTGTGCTCTGAAAAACACTGCCAGCATATGGTAGGTGCTCAGTAAATATTTGTTTAATGAATGAACATTTTCTGACGTTGAAAGGACAGAAAGCCACTAGCTTCTGCAAAGTGACACTGGCCATATTTCAGTTTATATAGAAGAAACATATGAGCAAGAGGAAATTACAGTTTACCCAGACTATGATGAGATGACCTGGTTTCTGACGACACCCATATTTAACCTGCAGGAAGTAGCCTATGTGCACCCAAGCATTTTGTACGAAAACAGGGATAATTTTCAGGGAGTGTGGTATGGGCTCTGGAATTAGACTGTCGGGGTTCAAACTGAACCTCACCCCTAACAGCTGTGTAACATTTGGAAATATTTAGTTTCCAAAATTATTAAGTCTCAATTTCCTATGCAGTACAAGATAGAACAAGAAGAGTAATGACTGCAGAATTAATTTATGTGATGGTCAAAGAATTAATCTATGTGTAGTACCAATGTATGACAGCCACTCACTAAATAGTAGCTATTTTTGTTGTCAGTTTCCTCATTGGCAGCATCTAACTTGTCATCTCACCCATCAAGCTTAGCCACCAATTTTGCAGAATTCACAATTTCTCTTTTGCTTTTATTCAAAATAATTTTATTTTTGTTTTTTAATGGAGTCTCACTCTGTCACCCAGGCTGGAGTGCAGTGGTGCAATCTCAGCTCACTGCAACCTCTGCCTCCCAGGTTCAAACAATTCCCCTGCCTCAGCCTCCCAAGTAGCTGGGACTACAGGCACATACCATCACGCCAGGCTAATTTCTTGCATTTTTAGTAGAGATGGGGTTTCACCGTGTTAGCCAGGATGGTCTCGATCCCCTGACCTCGTGATCCACCCACGCCGGCCTCCCAAAGTCCTGGGATTACAGGCGTGAGCCACCGCGCCTGGCCAAGCATCTGATTTTTTAAGTTTTATTTTATTGTGTGTATGAGACAGAGTCTTGCTCTGTTACCCAGGCTGGAGTGCACTGGCATGATCTCGTCTCACTGTAACCTCCGCCTCCCAGGTTCAAGTGATTCTCCTGCCTCGGCCTCCTGAGTAGCTTGGATTACAGGTGCATGGCACCATGCCCGGCTAATTTTATGTATTTTTAGTAGAAACGGGGTTTCACCATGTTGGCTAGGCTGGTTTCGAGCTCCTGACCTCAGGTGATCGACCTGCCTCAGACTCCCAAAGTGCTGGGATTACAGGCATGAGCCAGCATGCCCAGCCCAATTTAATTTTAACATGAATGATTTTGTCTATTCAGATCTTATGAGGAGTCTCTAATGATTACTGGCAGTGGTTTGGTGCTCTCAGAAGGAAGTTCCAAGACATTAATCATTCAGCCCAGGGGGCTTGCATTTACAAAGCAAGCGGGCTCCCTGGCCATGGCATGCCACTGGGCTGTGGTCTGTGCTCAAGACAGAGAAGCAGCCTCGCCAGAACCTTAGAAAGAGTCCAGTGAAAGGGCTGCTCACGGCGCCCTGCATGACTTTCCCTCTTCCCAATCAGCGCTCCATAGCATCTGATAATGCTGTCTAGGGAAACACACTCATTTACCACATGTGCTTTCCTTGACATTTTTTAAAATTTATTTTTATTTCATTTCATTTTTCAACTTTTATTTTAGATTCAGGAGGTGCACGTTCCGGTTTGTTTCCTGGGTATATTGCATGACGCTGAGGTTTGGGGTACAAAGGATGCCATCACCCAGGTACTGAGAATAGTATTCAACAGTTGGTTTTTCAGCTGTCATCCCCCTCCTTGTCTCTTCCCTCTAGTAGTCTCCAGTGTCTATTGTTTCTTTGGCGTTTTTAGATTCATTAGGAACTCTTCTCCCTGCCTAAGAGCGATCCATTTTCAAGAAGTGGCTCTCCATGACCAAGTTATTACACAACCTAGAAAGCACTTCAATCATAGCTGAAATTATCTCATGTCCCAGTTCGCTGGCTTGTTTATGTCTCTTCCCACTGGGATGTTAAATTCTATGAGGATAAGGACAATTTCTGTCCTGGCCTCCTAACATAGTACCTAGGAAACAAGTGTTGCTTTATATATACACTATAATTAATAATTATTAATAAATACAGTATAGCTTTATTTATTAATTATAATTATAAATAATAATGTTATCACTAAACATAGTATAGCTATATTTATTCATTATAATTATAGCTCCTTGGAGGTTACCTGACTTTTTTCTTGTCTGTGTCCTCCACTGGACCATAACTGATAATTATAGTATATATATGGAGGAATGAATGAACAAACCACAGGGAACACAGAAGTTGTACACTATGTCTACGAATTCAGAGTTGCACAGATAATTGAAAAGTTTTTTTTTCATTATCATTATGATCATCATAAAAACAGCTTCAGATTATTAAGTACCTATTAAGTGCCAACACTATTGGGCACTTTACCCATCTCATTTAATCATCACAAGCCATATAGCACACATTATTATTCCCGCTTTCCAGATAAAAAAACTGAGGCTTAGAGAAATTATTTGCCAAAGGTTTCCAATTGCCCTTGAAATGGGACTTAAGTTTTCCTTTTCTTTCTGTATTATTGTTATTTTTCTTAATTGACAAATAAAAATTGTATGCATTTCTAGTATACAACATGATGTTTTAATATATTTATATACTGTGGAATGGCTAAATCAAGGTAATTAATGTATGCATTACCTTACATACTTATTTTTTTGTGGTGAGAACACTTAAAATCTATTTTTTAGCCATATTCAAGTATACAATATTTTGTTATTAATTATAGTCACCATGATGTACAGGACTTAAATTTCTTAATATGGTTTACAACTCTAACTTCATCCTCTTTCTTTCATGGCTCAAATGCCAATCTAATGTTTCATTCTCTTCAGTTAGAAATGTGGTACAAAGTGGATTAAACAGTTTATTTTTTCACCTAGGAATTCTGGAAGTAGGAAATGTGGGGCTGTCACAGTGGCCCCGTGATATAAGCAAGGCCCCAGGCTCTTTTAATTGTTCCTCTCCACTATTCTGGTATATTGCGTTGTTACTTCATGGTCACAAATGGCAGCTGTCCTGTATGCATTGTGTCAGCATTCACAGCGAGGAAGAGGAGGAAGGGCAAAGGTCTGTGCTAGCCAAGTGTTCCTCCTTAATCATGAAACAAAAAATTTTCCAGAATCCCTCCAGCAAATTGTGCTAATATCTCATTGACCAGAACTGTATCACACAGCTATCATTAGCTGCAAGAGAGTCCTCTATGACAGAAGGTAGAGAAGAAAAAAAAAGATGGAAATAATTTTCAGGTTAGCCAACCAACAATATCTGCACTCAACCATCCAGAGCTACTGTGAAAGTTACAGAATGGCAACGCTTGCTCTTATTCCTAGAGCCTTGCACATGTTCTTCCTTCTTCTCTCTTTACCTGGATGTGTTTCCTCTTCTTTGACATCTTCCCTGGCTCAAACATCTCCTACCATCAGGAGTGGGTAAATGCTGTCCTATCAGTTTTCTTAGCTCCTTGGAAGCTACCTGCCATTTTTCTTGTCTGTATCCTCCACTGGACCAAACTCTTTGAAGATGGTACCATGTATTTTCATCACTGTATCCTAGCTTCTATCACAGTGTCTGGCACAATAAGCCTTTATTGACTGAATGAAGTGACAAAGCAAGGAGTCAAACTCAGACCTTTCCAATTCCAAAGGCCACACTCTGTTCATTATGTAACACTGACTATGAAAAAATAAAACAACATATTTTAGAAATCCATTGTAAAAACTCTCCAGCCTCTCATTCAAAGACACCATAGAGTTTTACTGTTTATTATCATCATCCTCATTATCACATTTCTCTCTTGCCCTCTAATAGAGGACCCAGAAGCATGGAGAGTAACCAAAAGCTGGGCAGGAGGACAACAGAGCCTGAAAAATAGCCAAACTGAGTGACTAGTTTCCAAGAAAAAATAAAAGCTGAATATAACCAAGAAAAATATTTCAAAGTTCAAGTAGGAAGCTCTGGCATACCTAATTGTAGCCCCAGCACTAACTGGCACTCACTTTTTCTTTTTCCACATATATTTAGTATTTATAGACCAAAGCTCACATTCTGTGATTTTTTTTAAGTGACTTCCAAATGCATTGCGATCACTCAAAGGTAATTATTCATTCAGATGAAATGTACACCTAACAACCAGAGCTTTCTCAAACAGAAAAGGCCCCTCGGAGATGGTTGAGAAAATGGGATGCTCAACCTGTTCAATGTTGTTAGAAAGAAAGGACATTTCTTGTCATCTGCTGGCAAGATGCCATTCCTCCACCTGCCCCTCTCAACCCACGTGAGAGGCAAACCATCGATACCACACTTTCGGCTAACACAATGACAGAAGTAATTACCTTCACCCGGTACAGTCTAAGTTCTTGGTTGGATTTTTGTTTGTTTTTCTTTTTGGCATTTTAATTTGGTCACTTTTTTTTTCCATATTTCCACCATTCAACACTCAAACCTCATACATGTTAAATGAGTCATCCTCTTTTCTGTTTCAGCATATTTTTAATGAGAAGAAACCGTATCTTCCATGGTGGCTTAAATATGTCCACAAATGCTTTGATATGTGAAATATGTTCACACCTCCTTTCAAAAAACGAAGCCTAATTCTCTTCCCTCTGAATGTGGGCTAAACTCCATAACTCATTTCTGACAAATAGAATAAAATGGAAAGGACAGTGCACAACTGGGAGACTAGGTTGTAAAAGGCATTGCGATCTCTCCACCCTCTCTCTCTCTCTCTCTCTTTCTCTCTCTCTCTCTCTCTCTCTCTCATATTACTCGCTCTGGGAAGAGCCAGCTTTCACGTAACAAAGTCACTCAAGCCTTGTGGAGAGACCCTCATAGAGAGGAACTGAGGCCTCCTGCCAACAGCCACATAAATGAGCTCAGAAGCAGATCCTCCAGTCTCAGTCAAGCCTCAGACGACTACAGCCTCAGACTGTTTACTGCAAACTCGTGAGAGACCTTGAGCCAAGACCATCCAATTAAGCTGCTCCCAATTTTCTAATGCATAGAAATGAGTGTGTATTTATTTCTATTATAAGAAATAATAAGTGTTTATTGTTGGAAGCCATTAAGTTTGGGGATGATTTATTGCATAAGAATAAATCACTAATTCAATTACATTAAAAATATATACAATTATCACCAAAAACCCATCATTCTAATATGGTTTCCATCTTTGTATATTCTCTTCCACATGTAAATGCTTTATATAATTGTTATCATAAGCTATTACAATTCTTATTCTGTCATATTGTCATATTTAAACATGTTCTTTGCTGTTATAATGTCTTTATAATTGATATTTTTAACATTTAAATAACACTTGTTCATGTGGATATGCCATAATTTTTAAGTAATTTCCATAATATTGAACATTTCAGTGGTTTTCAGATTTTTTTCCATTAGAACTTTTACTGTAGTGCATATTTTTGAATATATAGCTTTTTGCTTCTCTTATTTGGTTAAGATAAACTTTCTATATTTCAATTACTGGAGAAAAAAGTATGAACATCTTTGTGCCTCTCATTAAATAATATCACATTTTCTTTTCAAAAAGATACATCAATTTATCAGCAATGAATAAGTATACCAGTTACACTACAACCATAATTATATTATAAGCATTTAAAGTTGTGCTAAAAGGTACAAAATTGCATCTCAAGTTTGCTTTAATTTAAATTTCTTTGATCCCTAATGAGATTGTATGGGTTTCTTTTTTACATGTATAATTATTGTTTCTACTTTTGTGAATTATCTCCTCCTATGTTCTGTGATGATGCTAGTTTTAGTTTCACTTTTCTTATAAATTTGTATGTAAAATTACAGATTAGAAATATTAATCTTTTATAGCCTTTGATCTTTGAGTAAAATGTTTTTCCAGTCAATTGTCCATTTATACAAGTTTGCTTTTCTTGGTACACAAAAATTTATAATTTTTTACATTCAAATATATCAATACTTCTACGTTATTTCTTCCATTGCTTTCTAGCACTGCATAGCTAAGAGAGTTCACATTTTCCCTCTGACCTGAACTGCTATTTTCTTCTAGTTTCTCTGGAATTTATGAAGAGATGTTTCATTTTGTTTGTACCCCAAATCCATCAGGAATTAATTTTCATATATACTGTAAAACGTAGATAGTTTTCAGAATTGTTCTTATTTTTAACTAAAAATAGTTCACAGTAACTTGGTTTTTAAATGCCTACAATATTCCTAAGGCTAACTGGTGATCACAGAAATGTCACCAAAACAATGGTAAAGAATGACAACCAAGACCTAAGGTGGACACTATAACTGGAGACTTCTTCTCTTTTTTTTTTTTTTTCATGTCTATGGAAGAGACAAGTGCTTCTGGAAGACTGGGCTCCTCCCTAGCCCAGGGGGGTGAATCATGATTGGCCCAAGCCAAATATTTTCTTTTTCGGTGACTGTTCAGCCTGGGTTTGTCTTACCATGTTGGCCAATGATATGTGAGGAAAATCCTGCCGGGGGGCGGGGTCTCTGCCAATTGCATTTCTCACTGAACAGAAAGAGACACACGAAAAGAAAGATCCCTCTTCCATCAAAATTGCTACCTGCCTGTGCCTAGAACGTATCAGGAACCTTGCAACCATAAAAAGACAAGTCAGAGAACAAACACTGAAGATGGTGGAGCAGACAGATGGCAAGACGGGTATTAGATGATGGTGTTGTGCTACGGAATTAAGCAATTCTAGCACTGCCCTACCTAAAAATGTGTTCTTTAACAGAATATGTATTCCTATTGTTACTGCCACTTTCAGATCTCTTTTCTGTTATTTTCAGCCGCAAGTATCTTAAATTTTAAAACCTCTTTTATGTTTTTCCCCTTGCTCGTTGATTTCTCACACATCATCTAGAAACGATGTCACAGGTTTAAGCTCCTGATTGTTAAATTCCAAGAGGTAAAAAGCCGGAGTGTATCTGGGAGAGCGTATTCCGTGAACCTCCCCATTAGCAGGAGACGGGGTCTTCACTCTCCCAAGAGCCGTTGCCAACTCTGTATTTCCCCATATTCCAACTGTGCCTTTGTGCTCGGGGCCCTTTGCCTTCTTTCTCAGTAACAAAGCATACCTGTCAGAACCCTAAGTACTTACAGGCTCCAACTTTCCCAACGGATGAGTTGCAGTGAATGACAAACACCATTTTCCACCGCCATTAAATGCAAATCTCTAGACACTTCCTTATCAGCAACAATACAATGAAAACTGAACACTCTGCTAACAAGATTTTGATAGTAAGAGTCCTAAACTGCCATGTTCTACAAATCCTGCCACAGAGTCACAAGTTTCCCCAATTAGCAACCTTCTTAATAATAACGGCAAATACATATTCAAACAACCTGAGACTAAATGAAAAATTCAAATAAATTAGAAGTTTGGTCTACAGCAGTGGTTTTTAACTGAGCTCCCTAGAACCCTCAAGATTCTCTACAGAAACACCTCAAATGAAAGTGAGGGGGACTGAGGAAATGGCTAAATCCCAGGCCCCTGTTCAAATGAAAAGCTCTTCTTTCATCTGTGCTTTTAATATATTGGTCTTGTACAATACTCAACTTGAAGAAAGGCTTTCTTGTTGTTGTGAAACACTAGTTGACACTCTTAATGTTTTGGAGGCATAATAAACAATAAAATTTTTGCAAAATTTATACCAAAATAAAAAACCACATCATTAAGGGAAAGACAGGAAGTCAGAAGACACTCTCTTTTTTCTTGTTATTTTTACTTTCCTTCTTGTCATTTTTAGCATAATAAGTTAATGAAAGGTCAACATATATGTGTATTTTTCATATGAGAACTGAAATAGATGAGACTTTCATTATTGGATCCTTGTGCTATATCTGGTCTTCTTGATGTATGTTGGATGAGAGGGGATGGTAAGAAGGAGAAGACTGGTTCTCATTGTTACATTTTAATATGATAACCTGCCCGCACAAATTACTGGCATAGCTTTCACCACATTGGCACACATAGGCTATTTCTATTGATCCTGAAACTTAAATAGTCCATGACCTCATCTGAAGTATGCTTTTTAATAATATACTCCATTTAAAGACCCATTAAAATGTCAGAACTGTCATAAACCTTGCAAACATTTTGTTACTTCTAATGTCTTCAAAATAATAATGCATTATTGATGAAAACTTGGTTCATAATCACATTACTCCCATTTGACAAAGCCAATACAGTATATGTTTTTTCCACATCCCAGAACTTGTTCGTCCCCCTTCAGCCAAGTTACTTTGCTCCTAGGTCTCCCCGGGTTCTTCCAAAGAGTTCTTTGGAATCTTCTCATGTCCCAAGCCAAGACTGACTTATGGGCTCACTTACTTCAAAAAGGACACTAGTGCAATGATATGATTATAAATTTGCCTGGAGAAGCCACTGACCAGAGAGTACAAAAGAAGGAAGGAGCTGGGGAGTTAGAAATCCACTGCTAGGCCATGAGTGGTGGCTCATGCCTGTAATCCCAGCACTTTGGAAGGCTGAGGCAGGAGGATTGCCTGATCTCAGAGTTCAAGACCAGCCTGGGCAATATAGTGAGACACCATCTTTACAAAAAAAATACAAAAACTAGCCAGGTGTGATGGTGTGCAGCTATCGTTCCAGCTATTCAAGAGGCTGAGGAAAGAGGACTATTTGAGCCCAGAAGTTTGAGGTTGCAGTGAGCTGTGATCATGCCACTGCACTTGATTCTGTCTCTAAAGAAAAAGAAAGGAAAGAAAGAGAGAGAGAGAGAGAGAGAGAGAGAGAGAGAGAGAGGGAGGGAGGGTGGGAGGAAGGAAGGGAAGGAAAAGGGAGGGAAGGAAGGAAGGAGACAGAGACAGAGAGAAAGAAAGAAACAGAAAGAAAGAGAGAGAGAAAGAAGGAAGGAAAGAAGGAAGGAAGGAAGGAAGGAAGGAAGGAAGGAAGGAAGGAAGGAAGGAAGGAAGGAAGGAAGGAAGGAAGGAAGGAGGGAAGGAGAAATCCACTGCTAGCTGACATGGCTTCTTTGGATGTATAAGGCTTTCTCCTTCAGAAATTCCTAGGTATAAACACACAAACTTGATTTCAGGTGCTTTTTCAATGGAGCATGAATACAAAGAACATATTAGTTTGATTATCAATCAAACTGGTAAAATGAACAAAATTCTCCAAAACATGGGATTCTCCCTAAAAGTAGAGTTGCCAGGTAAAATGCAGGATTCCCAGTTAATTTTGAGTTTCAGATAAATGACAAATAATTTTTAGCAAAAATATGTCCCAAATAACACATGGGACATGTACTAAAGAATGATTTGTCATATATCTGAAATTCAAATTTTCCTTGGCATCTTGTATTTTTATTTGCTAAACCTGGCGATGATACCGGAAAGGTACATTTTAATGCCTCACCTAACATTAAGAATGCTGATGGTGCCAGCTTAGTGGTCCCCAATTCTGGCAACACATTAGAATTACCTGTGGTTGCCTAGGCCTACCCTTTAGAGCAGCTAAATCAGTTCCGGGAATAGTACCCAGGCATTATTTTAAGCTCCCCAGGGGGTTCTAATGGACATCTAAGATTCAGAACCACGTTGCTGGTAGATAAAATAACCCTCTCAGAGAGGCATATCTGAGGCATATCAAAGATGTCTCAGGATCTAGTGACAGGGAAATACATGTCTTTTTAAAAGCATATTCAACATTTTAATATAAATTTATATTTGAAAAATAAAATGGGTTTGTTATAATCTACAAACAAATAAGAGTAACCAAGTTATTCAAATCTGGACAGCTAAAAGAGACAATAAAGCACATAGCCAGAACCTGGGGCAAGTCCCAGTGGGGCAGAGCACCTGGGAATGGAGAACAGGGGTCACAAGGCAAGGGACAGGCAGAATTTAATGGGTGCACAGATGCCCCAGGTCAGAGGGTAATAAAGACCAGGGTTCAGGAAAACAGACAACAAGAAGTAGGACATCGGGCCAAGAAGCTAGACACTCACCAGCCAGGCACCAGTAGATGCACAACCGATCATGTAGTTCTGCCAACTGCAGGACTATAGGGGCATCAATACCAGCACCTGGCTGGCCCAGGGTTCAAAGGTGACATCGGTGTGAGCATTTGGCAAGAGTGGGGAACAGAGTTACAGAGAAGGGCAATGGTAAATTCACTTCTCTGAGTGAAATGCCAACTGACCACACCTATGGTGATTTGAAACGAGCTTGACACTTAGAAGTCACAGTTTTTAGTCCTGCATATTTTTTTTTCCCTTGAGACAGGGTCTCACATGAATGCCCAGGCTGGAGTCCAGTGGTCACGGCTCACTGCAGCCTCGACCTCGGCTCAGGTGATTCTCCCACCTCAGCCTATCAAGTTCCTAGAACTACAGGTATGCACCACCACACCTAGCTGGCTTTTTGTGGGTTTTTTTTTTTTAGTAGAGATGGGGTTTCACCGTGTTGCCCAGGCTGGTCTCGAACTCCTGGGCTCAAGCAATCCACCCAACTCAGCCTGTCAAAGTGTCGGGATTACAGGCATGAGCCACCATGCCTGGCCTGGTCCTGTGTACTTTAAGGGTGATGTGCTGAGTTCTTTTCCAAAAAACAAGGAACATAACCTTCTTTGCAGGGATGTGTAAGCAGCATACCCAGAGACAAGTTTGCACTGAATGCTACAGCCCTAGAGCAGAAGCCAGACATTCTGAAGTCACCCACCGCCCAGGGAACCACAGAAAGGAGTGCTAAATGTACTACAACTCTCATTGACTACACAATAATAAAAGTCAACTTGCATTTGCTAATCCTCCTCCACCTCCATTTTATGTCCTAGGTCTACATTTTACTGAGATTTCTATTCTCCTAATAAAATAACATCCTGCTTTTATGATCTTCTTCATGCAAAAAACCTTAAACCACAGCAACCCATCCCCCAAAGGCATAAAAGTAAACCAAAAAGCCATATGGCACTGGAATTAAAGTCAGCATATTGTTGTGTTGTGTAATTCACCATTATTACAAATGATTTCTCAGTGATATTATGGTATTAACCCACTCTAGTGTGCAATGATTCATTGCAGTTCTGTTTTCCTTTGAAGCCCAGCCAGCTGTATTTCAAGTGGAGCTCAGCTGAATTGAACCACACAAACAAGATATTGCCAGCACCATTCCCCAACCCAGCCAGTTGACTCATGTAAACTGCGTGTTTCAGGCCATCCGCAGGGCTTCTAGCACTCAGCACACAAAGAATGCTGCAACTGCATATCTACAAGATCCCACCCTAATTTGTGGAGGTAATCCGTTCCATCCATCCTTAAAGACATCTGACCTTGTCACTCAAATTATACTAGAAAATTCTGAGTCAGGTGCCCAGCTTCCTAATTCCTTGATGGGCAAATTTGAAGGTAGTTAATGAAAGTCACAAGAGAGATTGTGGAATTTCTCTCAATTATTGAGGAAGATGTAAATTTGCCTTCCTTTCACAGAGGGAACTTGGTACTTAACATGTATATTAAACAACGTACATTAAACAGCATACATTAAACAACATACACTAAACAACTACATAGGAAACCTTTATGTATACATAAACTACATTACATATGTATGCATATAAATATGTGTTTGTCATCTTGATGACCCCAATCTCACAACTCCCTGGGTTCACCCTGTCTCTTAATATTCAAGTAAAACGATTCAAACAACCATACTACTGAGGAGACAAGCAGACCCTGATTATCTGGGAACTGGCCTGGTACTATGAGCCACACCTTGATGTATTTTTTTGTTGAACACAAATAACTTTACGGACCATCAGCATCAAACAAGGCCACTCTGTGCCCACGATGGATCAAGACAAAAACAAGACCACTCCACATGTGTGAACATAGACAAAGCAGGAACATTGTCCAACCCACGAAATACCAGATGTCCCCCTCTCCGAGCTAATGTGGGCAACTGCTGCTTCTTTACCAACTATGGTTTCAGCCTCATTCTAGCCTGCCCACCCTATGCATAAAATAGTTAAGATAACCAATCATAGAATTATCTCCGCTTCCTGACAGCATTTAATTAGAGCAAAGCCCACTTCCTTAAAACCTCCCCTAAAATCACCCAACACAAGACCAAGCCTTTATAAGTCCATTCACTGAGACACCCCATAGCTCCCTACAATGTAAGTTCTCCCCTGCTGCAGCTGCAATAAGTAGTAGACCCAACTTGTTCAACTATTAATACATATGTGTTCCTGGCGGTCTTTGGCTACAGGATATTGAGACACGGAACATCAGAATTTAATCTCATCTTTTCAAATGTCATTTCCCCTGGCATATTTGAGAGAAAGGGATTATCTAGCTTCCATACCTGGGTCAATCCTGCTTCATGGCTATTCTCTGGATCCTAACCGACATGCTCAGCTCCATTTTAGGAGTTCTGGGACCACTGTCTTTTGCCCTCTTTCTGAAGAACATCACAAATACAAGGTTATGAGCAAAATAAGTATTTGTGTAAGGATTTGGAAGTAATGGAGTGCAGCAGGGAATATACAACTTGAAATTGACTATCATAAATACGTGCCAACATTTCTCAAGGACTCCCTCACCCCTTCCCCCTACTTCCTTCTACTGCCACCTTCCTTTACCCCCGGTTTGGTTTTTTTTTTTTTTTTGAGATGGAGTCTCCCTCTGCCACCCAGGCTGGAGTGCAGTGGTGTGATCTCGGCACACTGCAAGCTCCACTTCTTGGGTTCACGCCATTCTCCTGCCTCAGCCTCCAGAGTAGCTGGGACTACAGATGCCCGCCACCATGCCCAGCTATTTTTTTTTTTTTTTTTTTTGTATTTTTAGTAGAGACAGGGTTTCACCGTGTTAGCCAGGATGGTCTCAATCTCCTGACCTTGTGATCTGCCCACCTCGGCCTCCCAAAGTGCTGGGATTACAGGCACGAGCTACCACGTCCGGCCATCTTTCCCCCTAACTTTTAAAGAATTTCTCACTATCTGGGTTCTCCTTGCTCCTCTACCTCCATGCCACCAGCTTTGTATATGTGTTTGTCCTTTCATCCTTCTGTCATCTGAACCCCCAAACTTCAGTTTCCAGCAGCCTCTCCCCAACATTACTCATGTTTATTTGCAGAGCCTCCAAACCCTGAGCTCTCTTGCCCACAGAACAGTGGTGGAAACTTTATCATGCAAATCATTTCTCTCGTTTGCATGCCCTACCCTAAGCACCCTAGCAGCAGCTGGCATGGAGCTGAATGGTATAGTGAGCAGAGAAATCAACATTTCTATACAAACACCCCAATAAGGTATATGAATTTTTAAAACAAAAGAAAAACATTCCTCCTGGATGGAATTCTGCTCTAATTCTACTAGAGTAGTGGATTTCAAACTTTCTTGGTTGAGAACCTCAATAAGAAATAGATTTACATTGCAACTCAATATATACACATACAAACATGATGGATGAGAAAGAGACTGAGAGAGAGAGACAGAGAGAGATCTCTTACCCTTACTAAAATGCTCTCTGGCCAGGCATGGTGGCTCACGCCTGTAATCCTGGCACTTTGGGAGGCCAAGGCAGGAGGATTGCTTGAGCTCAGAAATTCAAGATCAGCCTGGGGAACATAGGGAGATCCCGTCTCTACAAAAAAAAAAAAAAATAATAATAATAATAATAATAATAATAAATTAGCTAGGCATGGTGGCAGACACCTGTGGTCCCAGTTACTCAGGAGGCTGAGGTGGGAGGATCACTTGAGCCCAGGAGTTCAAGACCAGCCTGGGCAACATAGTGAGACCTCATCTCAACAAAAAATAAAAAATTAACTGGGTGTGGCGGTGCATGCCTGTAGTTCAGCTACTCAAGAGGCTGAGGTGGGAAAATCATTTGGGCCTGAGAGGTCAAGGCTGCAGTGTGCTGTGATCACACAACTGCACTCCAGACTGGGCAACAAAGTGAGACCCTAAAACCAAGTAGTCTCTACAAAAAAAATTACAAAATTTAGCCGAGTGTGGTGGTGCACACCTGTGGTCCCAGCTACTCAGGAAGCTGAGGTGGGAGGATTGTTTGAGCCTAGGTCAAGGCTGCAGTGAGCCGTGTTTGCATCACTGTACTCCAGCTGAGGTAACAAAGTGAGACCCTATCTCAAAAAAAAAGTAAAACACAATAAAAATAAACTGCTCCCTGATTATTTTCCTTTTTAATTCTACTTTTTTTAATGGAAAAATTCTAGTTGGCTGAAACCTGTTACACTGATTTCATTACCCACTAATGGATCTCACATGGTAGTTTGAACGTGCTCTCCTAAAGCAACTAGCATTTAAAATGACAAACTTTTCTTCCCACTATAGGTAGAAAGATAGATCTTATGTACACACACACACACACACACACACACACAGTCACATGAGGTATCACCCGGCAGGTTCTTGAGCTGGAGGAATAATACACAAGAGAGAAAAAATGTGAATCGCCTCTTCTCTGTAGCTTGAATTCACCTGACTGCAGCAAGGCTCAAAGTAAAGTATCAATTCATATGGCGACCAGTTCATCTGAAGGAGTTCCTTTCAGGTGAAGAGATCTCTTGAAGCCCAGCCAAAGATGGGGCAAACCAAGGCCCAGATGAGAGGCAACTCAGGATGTGACTTCAGCGGCCTCCAGGAACAGACACAAAGAACCCAGCAGCCCAGCAGTTACACAGAACTGCAAAGTGGGAGAATGCAGATAGGCAAAATAAAGAGTAGTAAGACCACAACCACAACTAGGGCAGTTCAGGGAGCCGATGTCAATATAGACAAGAAGTGGTTGACGGGAATTACAGAGGGACAAAAAGCCCCAGAAACAGAAACCAGCCATGGAGGAAGGGGTGGAAACCACACAGGTAAAGTGATACCCCGGAAACAGACCCAGAAACTAGAGATCCTACAGGAAATGGATGCAGCTTCTTAGAGCTGTAACATACCTTTCAACGGATTGGCAGCTCTCCCTGAGCAGAAAATCCACCTGTGAATTTGAAGGTCCCCAATATTTTTGCAGAATGGAGCCTTGTTCTACAAAGGCCAAAGACAAAGTACAGTACATTAAGCCAGGCAAGGTTAATGAGAATGATGATGATTAAACATATTGTTTTTACCAAGAATTTGAGACAGTGCCCCATTTTGGCTACTTTTCACACCTTTACCCTTAATTCATACACCTTCTCAAATAGAGGTTTGTAAGTGTGCATTCATTATCTTTCCCTGGAGTTATAAATTCATTTTCACTGACTTTTAAGCTCTAGACAGCCTTGCTAGTATGTTTACATTGTGGTGTTTATTTTCAGAGGTAGAAGTGCAATAAATGAAAAATATTTTCCCTTCAGTAGAAAGGGAAATATTATACTTAGATATTTATAAGGATGAGTGGTTTTTTTAAAATGCTAAGACAAAAATATTATAATTATACATTGCTGACAATAATTTTCTGAGTGTTTCCAGTTTAAAGACGAAGTAATATTCATGACATGAACTATACTTCAAACTGAATATGGAATAAAAATGTATTTAAATAACGAGAGCAAACTGCATATCTAAGTGTACATGCAAATTAGCTTAACTGTTTTATGTTAGAGTTACTGTGATGGGAAATCACCATAATAAAAACAATAAAGCTACTATTTTTTGAGTACCTATTTTATGCCAAGGGCTGTGATGGATATTTTATATGTGCTCTCTTAGTTAATACAGTAACCTCAAGAAGGAGGTAATATTAACTCTATTTTGCAGATGATGAAATCAAAGTACAGAGAGATTAAGTCATCTGCCCAAGGTTACAGTGCTAGCAAGTGGCCAAACTAGGATTTAGACCTGTATCTCCCCCAACAAGTCTATATTTGTTTCCTGTTTCTACATTGCCTCCTCCATCTCAACCTTTGGGGAAATGACATCCAGGTGCTTACTCTGGTTACAAGGCTTTGCCCAGTCAAATGCCATCATCTTTAGAACCTGCCAGAGAATACGGATGTGAAAACTCTAGACAGTTATGTTCTCTCACCGAGAAGTAAGCAGACGGTTCACACTCATGTGAAATGCAAGACAGACACAAGTGGGTTTCCGAGGATTTCTCTTCAGACATCAGATCTCAGCAAGAGCCTTCCAGGACACCACCAAAGTCTGCAGAGCCTGGTTAGGCCCGGGGCTTCAGATCGTTTTGGATGTTCCCCTCAGCAAACTGCAGGCTCTGTAAAGACCGTTGTACATGGCATAGAACGGACTAGTCACTGAGGACACTGTAAATGCTGATCGTTTGCTAAGGGTTTCTCCCACAGGACACTGCAGAAGGGCTGCATCCTACAATGGCTCACACCATTTTCCCTAATCCTCTGTTCCCATAATTTCCCTTAGAAGTAAAAGCATCTCGGCCAGGCACGGTGACTCACGCCTGTAATCCCAATACTGTGGGAGGCTGAGGCAGGCGAATCACGAGGTCCGGAGATCGGGACCATCCTGGCTAACACGGTGAAACCCCGTCTCTATAAAAATACAAAAAACTAGCCGGGCGAGGTGGCGGGCGCCTGTAGTCCCAGCTACTCGGGAGGCTGAGGCAGGAGAATGGCGTGAACCCGGGAGGCGGAGCTTGCAGTGAGCTGAGATCCGGCCACTACACTCTAGCCTGGGAGACAGAGAGAGACTCCGTCTCAAAAAAAAAAAAAAAAAAAAAGAAGAAGAAGAAGAAGTAAAAGCATCTCCCACCCTCCCTAGAGGCACCTTCCTGCATTCAAATAAGTGCTCAAATAAGTGCTTCAAGGCACAAGTCTGCTTCATTATGTTCCTCCACTGGCAGGAAAGAGGGGCTGAGGGAAGTTCTCCTCCATCACATCCTGCCTAAATTCCACAGCAGCAGCCCAGGTGTTCTTTAATAAGGAAGCAAAAGGGACACCTAAAATGGGCGAAAAAGTATTCATTCTTTGACCAAGAAGACACTTTGCATCATAAATATTCAATGTTAATTAGCTAGTAATTCGTGTTTCCTTGGATTTGGAACCTACATACATTTCTTAATGGACACTGTCTTCTCTCAGGAGTAGCCATCTCTAGATTTTTTGGCACAATTATGTGATATGTGAACTAATGATGATAACTTGTACTAGTATAAAATTTTAATGGGGGAGGGGAGAAACAAAATAGAGACCAATCTTCAAATTTAACATAAATGGAACAATAAACAGTCATGAAGGAAGTTTTTATGATACAATAACTGTTATTAGCTTGATGTGCTGACTGAGAAAAGATATAGTATGCATTTTTTAAAGTGACTTTTAAGGAAGAATAATTTGTTTGCATAAAATATGATTACTTACCCTCATAAATGTTTATTTGAATTTATTGCACTATAACCAAAGCCAACTGCATCAGCCACAGCAGGGAAACCAAATTTTGAATTGCAAAGCAAACCAAAGGTGTGACTGGGAACACATCAGCATCCGATGCTGACTCAAAGAAATTGAGGCAGTTAAAATTCTGCTGATTTTTCAGGATGTGAGACTCTAATGAGGCTGAATCGTTTAGAAACAGAAAAAACTACAACTCGGACTGGGACCCACCTCTTCTGAAAAAACAACACCTAGATGACACCGGTCAGCATCTTTCTCAGCTTCACCTGATTTTCCATCTGCCGTCCACAGTAGAGTCTATCAACTGGCAATTTGAGGCTGAATCCAGCTGCAGATGCCATTTTCATAAGTTCATATTTACATGCATTTAGAAGAGTTTAAAATAAAGCTCAAGTGGGCTGTGCTTTCCCAACTTACCGGTCTCCATCATGCCCTCTCTTCTTAGGCTCCTACCTTCATTCACGTACCTGCCCCACCTAGTGGGCCCTGGAACCCTTGACCCACACACATGCCTTCCAAGGACTCATGAAATACTCCTGTCTACAGCCAAACGATAAAACCAAAAGCCCTTCGAGGACAAGGGCTCACATTGTCTCCATCATTGGCTAGAAGGAGAAGAATGAGAAAAGGAGGAGGAAGAGATCTTGATCCTTAGACGTGCCTTTACACTAATTTCCTCAATTGAGGCTGCCCAAGGAACCACAGTCAGTCAGAGGTAGAGGAGGCTCCAAGGCCTCTCCTCCCCGTTTCCCAGTGCCCAGCTCTTCCAAAGATCCCAAAACTACCTCTACTCCAAACCGAGTGGATGCTTTGCACGCAATCACTGATAAAAGATACCAGATGTTATCTGCTAAGGAACATCTTGGAGGACATGAGGAAGGACAGGCAAACCTCTGCAGAACAGACCAGGACATCTTGAAATATTTCCACCATGCAGAAATAAAGTTTATTTTTTTGGTGATGATCCTCCATAATCAAACGACTCTGTTTGTTGTTGTTGTTGTTGTTGTTGTTTGTTTTTTGGGGTTTTTTTGTATTATCCAGGAAAATTTCTTTAATATTGTGATTTTTGTTTTTAGATTCACAGGAAGGCTTGGTTTCTGATGTTACCTTGTTACTCCTTTTAACATTGTCACACTAAGACAACACAAAGAGGGACAAGAAAGGGGGTGGAAATGAAACAGTAAAAATGTTGAACCTTACAATGTACCAAGTACCAGGCTTGGTGAATTAACATGTGGCATGTCATAAGACCCTCACGCATCTACATTTTAGAAATCAGGAAGCAGGGCTGGGAGCAGTGGTTCACATCTGTAATCCCAGCGCTTTGGGAGGCTGAGGCGGGTGGATCAATTGAGGTTAGGAGTTGGAGACCAGCCTGGCCAACATAGTGAAACCCCCATCTCTATCAAAAAAAAAAAAAAAAAAAGAAAAATCAGCTGGGCATGGTGGGGGGCATCTGTAATCCCAGCTACTCGGGAGGCTGAAGCAAGAGAAACACTTGAATCTGGGAGGAGGAGGTTGCAGTGAGCCGAGATTGCACCACAGCACTGCAGCTCCAGCCTGGGTGACAGAACAAGATTCCATCACCAAAAAAAAAAGAAGAAAGAAAGAAAGAGAGGGAGAGAGAGAGAGAGAAAGGAGGGAAGGAAGGAAAGAAAGGAAAGAAAAAGAAAGAAAGGAAGGAAGGAAGGAAGGGAGGGAGGGAGGGAGGAAGGAAGGAAGGAAGGAAGGAAGGAAGGAAGGAAGGAAGGAAGGAAGGAAGGAAGGAAGGAAGGAAGGAAAGAAAGAAAGAAAGAAATCAGGAAATAGGAGTTAAGTAGCTTGGCCAAGGTCCCAGAGCAAGCAACAAAGTAGCTGGCCTATAATTCGTCTTTTAGAACTGCTGGCCAATTGCTATTTAGACTCACTGCTTCATTTTTTAGGATTGTATTACATGGGTTAGGCTTTGATTTGTAAGTGGAAATAAAAATGCAACATATTTACTGTGACATCTGCATTTACCTAGACAACTTTCATTTCCCCTTCACATACTTAGTTAAGGCTTTCGTGGTCCACAGTTTATTGAATAGCCACAATTTTAAAATCTGATTTCCAGTGTGTTTCTCTAAAGAATGTAGTTATAGAGGACAAGAAGGGGCAGTTGTCAGTATTCATACCAATGCACTGAGACAATTACTGGAAATTTAGCCTGAAAGAGGGTTTTTCTGAACTCTACTAATCACTGTTTCAGCTCTCTTATTTCTTTCAGTTATAGAAGAGCTGAGGTTTCGTGAACAATTTCAGCCTCTTCCTCCAGAGAGCTCTTCACCAGTGGTTCACTTCATCTGGAGCACCAGCAAATAGCTCAAATGTAAGGGCTGATGACTGTATTTCCAGATACCAGGTTATGACTGTGTCCACCATAGGAAGTTGGTTTTGTCCTTTTAAAATATCATCATGAAAGCATCCTCACAGCATGAAACCTGAGAAAGAGAGCTCAATACTTCATACAATGTGTCAAGAGGAGCATTAGCAACAACAAAAAAAATTTACAATATTTTATTTCCACGTTATTTCCCTAAGCCCCCTGTTGTCCAGACCTTTCTGGCCTTCAGAAACCACAGGTAGCTTCTGGCAAAGCTTGAGACAGATGGCAATGTGAAGTTCCTGGCAAGTGAGATAAATGAGAGCAATATCAGGCACCCACCTCACAACTTTGGAGGCTCACGACGCACCAGCTCCTACCCGAGGCCTCAGGAAGGATTGCTTGCTAAAATAATTTTCTGGTTAACGAGAAACCCATGCAACATTTTATGCCTGGGTGTTTCAAAAGCCCCCTCTGAGGGATCCACACTCTGCATTTTAATTTAGGTTTACACGTTTTATTTTTTAATAGAATGAACTGTGCATAACAACACATTTCACAATATAAAATAAAAAGTCCTTGATACAGTTCATCTACTGGAAGGTTTTAACTCTAAATCCAGAACAAATAAAGCAAAGTAAGCACAGCAGGACTCCAGCTTTCCTCGTCCAGCATTTGCTAATTTGTTTGGCTATAGATTTAGGGGAGATTGGGGATATGGAGGAAGACAGAGGAAACAGTAAGACACAGGAACATTGGTGACATGCTAAGGAATCCTTAATATCATCTGGAATCAATGATCTTTTATTGAAAATCAGAGTGCATAAAACAACGTCCTGAATTATTCTTACTCATTTTGCCACATTTGCTGGAAATCAATCCTTTTGCAATCAGCTCAGATGTCAAATAATCTTTGAGAGGCTTTATGCCCTTACAGCATATAAACGTGTATTTAAGATCCATTTGAAAACACAATAGAAGGGTTAATTTGAAGATCGTAGACATTTTCTACTTGTTTTGGTTCAATTCCACAAGATTTTATAGAGTTCCAGGTTGGTACACAACTTTTCTAACAGAAGCTCTGTCCAGGAGCTGTCAGTGGCCTTTAAGAACATCCACTTTATCCCAAACTCTGATGGATGAGAAATAAAACCCAGAACATTTAGATGATTTGCCTGTAATTACACAATATGAGGAAGAGGTGCCTTCAAATGTATCATAAGAAGGTCATATTTTCCATGTTTGGCATCTGATTCTCTATCCGCATCAGCAGGACTTAAAGGCACCGGTGTCCTCTGGCAGACAGACACATTTCTCCAAGGACTTGGATGTGTTTGACTAGTGGGATTGGGCAAATGACACTCCTTTAGAGAATCTTTTGTAATTAGACCAGTCATGAACATATCTTTGCTTCATTCCATAAGCCTGGCAACTTCTGAAAATCTGGAATTCTGCTTTCCATTTATTTTCCTTTGTCCCATGAAATCATCTGAGATAGGAAAATAACTGTGCTATTTCTCTACACTTCATCAGTCTAAAAGTTAAAAGAATTGCAAATGAGGCTGAAAAGGCTCCCTTCTTCCTATTTTCTGAATTCTATTCATCCTCCATGACTCAGTCCCAACAAATCTTCACAAGATCTTTCTCAAACAATCACAACCCACCAGGACTTACTATGGATGTTAACTTCAGTATCATATATTCTTCAGGTCTCTTCCCAAGTTGGTTTCTGTAAAAACTGAGAGTTAAAACGAAGAATACATATGAAGGCCAAAATATTGACTTTATTACTATGTGATTTTGCTAAGATTTTGCTAAGAGTAACCACTAGTTTAGTCTGCCGTGGCGCAGAGCAAGAGGTGGATGCACACCCAAGTGAAACACACACCTTGGAAGGGAAGCATCGAGGAAGGCCCATGCTTGGTGTAGACAAGCTAGCTCCCAAGAGGAGAAAGAAAGATGAAATTGTCCTGAGCTTGCTGTTCAATCCATGAAGGTGGAGTGAACAATGGGGAAAGAGAAACCTGGGGTGTGCTCCATCGAACTCCCCCTCAAAAAAGCCAGTGGTGGGAAAAATGTTCTCCTCCAGTACGTAGTCTTGTATTACATTTCTCTATGCATGCTAGTTCTCCTCTTTCATCTGGATTTTTAAGCTTCTTCAGGACAGAAACCATGTCTTAAATGGCTTGTGTCCCTCACTGAAGCAAATACAATGCTGAGTAAATAATGAATACTTAATACATACTTGGTTTTTAAAGGATTGATAAGAACAAGGGCTATACAAAGTTAACTTTTCAAATTTGTGAAAAAACAAACCTTGGAACACTAATGGGTTTCATCAGTAGGTTGACTAGCTCGGACATGGGTCCCAAGCCAAATTCTCATATCCAAAAGACCTGACTTAAAACCATGCAGACTTATTCTCTATTACAAAAATCCTCTATGTTGTTATTTGGAAAACATTATCACCTAAAGACTTTGAGCATAATTTGGCATAAATTCATTCTCTACACACAACCTAAATGTTTGTTCTCCTTTAATGAAATAGTCATTAATAACATTGCAAGGTTTCACCAAAAGAAAAAGAAATATTTATTAAAAGAAATAAGAATCAGAAACTGCTGCTTAATGTGCAAATATGGGTAGGCTATGCCCAAATTCCTCCAAATTGGTTGATGAAAGTTTTGCAGTTATGCTATAATCAGAAGGAAAAAAAAAACTAAGCTCTGAAGAAATGCCCTACCAGCACACTAAGAAAATTATGGGTATAAAATTCCTGAGTTTACACACCATCTGCCAAGATATTAAAAATGCAGTTCCAGACATAAAGGGAAGCATAACAAATTAAAGAAATTTCTAAATTGGAATGTCCTGAAATTGAAACTCTAAAAATTCCCCCAAGTGGGAACTGATGAGGTCTTCTTTCTGAACAGACACAGATTGCAAAAGCAGTAGTGAAATTGTTACCTACATATTGGTCAGTGTCCTCCCCTAGGAAGAGGTCATTTTTAAACATTCCTAAAAGAAAAAGAAAAACAAACCTCCTTAGTTGCCTCAGCCTGCAGACAGATTAAAACTTCCCCACTGTGGCCACTGTCATTCTAGGTTGTCCTTTATAAAATTAACCCTTTGTTCCAAAAATACACAGATTCCAGGCCCATATGTATTTTGATTTTTCAATTCATACATGCTTTTACATATTTCTGGGGGTACATGTGATATTTTGATACATGCATACAATGTGTAGGTCAAATTAGAGTATTTAGGATATTTATCACCTTGAACATTTATCATTTCTTTGTGTTGAGAACATTTCAAATCTTCTCTTCTAGCTATTTTGAAATATACAATATAATGTTGTTAACAACAGTCACTCTACTTTGTTAGCAAACATTCTAACTTATTTCTTCTATCTAACTGTATGTTTTTACCTATAAACCTATCTCTCTTCATCTTCCTCCTACTTCCTTCACAAAAACGCACACGGACACACACACACACACACACCCTTCCCAACCTCTGGTAACTATCATTCTACTTTCTACCTCCATGAGTTCAACATTTTTACCTCCCATATGTGAGTGAGACCATGCAATATTTGTCCTTCTGTATCTGACTTATTTCACTTAACATAAGAACCTCCATTTCCATCTATGTTGCTACAAATAACATGATTTCATTCTTTTTTATGAATAAATGGTATTCCTTTGTGTATATATACCATGTTTTCTTTATGTATTCATCCACTCATGGCCACTTAGGTTGATTCCATATCTTAGCTATTGTGCATAGTGCTACAATAAACATGGAGGTACAAGGTATCCCTTTAATATACTGATTTCCTTTCCTTTGGATAAATATCCAGTAGTGGGATTGCGGGATCGTGTGGTAGTTCTATTTTTAATTTTCTGAGAAACCTCCACACTGTTGTCCACAGTGGATGTACTAGTTTACATTCCCACCAACAATGTTTGAAAGTTTCTTTTTCTCCACATCCTCATCAGCATTTGTTATTTTTTGGTTTTTGTAATAGCCATTTTAACTAGGATAAGATCACATCTCGTTGCAGTTTTAATTTGCATTTCCCTTACGATCCGTGATGTTGAACATTTTTTCATATAGCCATTGGCCATTTGTATGTTTTATTCTGAGAAATATCTGCTTCGATTTTTGCCCACTTTTTAATGGAATTATTTATTTTTTTGCTGTTGAGTTCTTTGAGTTCCTTGTATATTCTGGATATTGGTTCCTTGTTGGATCAAAAATTTGCAAATATTTTCTCCCATTCTGCAGGTTGTCTCTTCACTCGGTTCTTTGTTTCCTTTGCTGGTCAGAGCTTTTTCTTTTTTTTTTTAGATGGAGTTTCACTCTGTCGCCAGGCTGGAGTGCAGTGGTGCGATCTCAGCTCACTGCAACCTCCACCTCCAAGGTTCAAGCAATTCTCCTGCCTCAGCCTCCCAAGTAGCTGGGACTACAGGCACGCACCACCACACCCAGCTAGTTTTTGTATTTTTAATAGAGACGGAGTTTCACCATGTTGGCCAGGATGGTCTTGATCTCCTGACCTCATGAGCTGCCCACCTCAGCCTCCCAAAGTACTGGTATTACAGGCATGAGCCACTGCGCCTGGCCCATAAGCTTTTTAATTTAATACATTCACATTTGTCTGTTTTTATTTTTGATGCCTGTGCTTTTGATGTCTTAGCCATAAAATCTTTGCCTAGATCAATGTCTTGAAGCATTTTCCCGATGTTCCGATGTTTTCTTCTAGTACTTTTATAGTTTTGGGTCTTACATTTAGGTCTTTAATCCATTTTGAGTTGATTTTTATATATGGTGAGAGATAGGGGTCTAGTTTCATTCTTCTGCATATGGATATCCAGTTTTCCCAGCACCGTTTATTGAAGAAGTTGTTCTTTCCCCAATGTATGTTCTTGTGGGCCCATAATTTTTGTGCATAAAGTTAGCTAGTGTGCCAGAACGTGAGGTCCCAGACTCCTGTAGACCCAGATTCCTTATATTTGGAAGAACCTGTTTTCAAGAAATGCCTACCTGAGACCTCTAACCATATCCAACCCAGGTAATTGTATCCAAGTCGATCCTGGAGCCAGGCCAGTGAAAATTGCTTCAATAAAGTCAGAAAGTTCGAAACATAAATTTGCAGAGCTCAAATCCAAGAGGGAACTCACCCACAACTCCAGTTGCTGTGAGAGATCAATAGGCACGATGGGCCCTGCTTGTGCCTATTGATGGCACATATGGAACGTATGGAACATTTTAGAATATATGAGAGCTCCTTCTTCAAGTAACTTAGACATAAAGGTGTAGGATCATGGTTCTCAAATTGTAGCAAGCATCAGACTCACATGGAAGCCTTAGGAAAACTCAGATCGTTGGGCCTCATTCCTACAGTTTCTGATATGGTGGGTCTTGGGCGGGGCCAGTAAATTTGTATTCCAAAAAAGCTCCTAGTGGTTGCTGCTGCTGCTCAAGGGGGCCACGCTTTCAGAACTACTGGCCTACAGAGTGAAACAAGAGCATGTGAAGGGCATGCCCTGGCCAGGACCTCCACAAGGGCAATCATCCACGTATGCCAACAAACTGAATGTGTTCATCGAATCTGTTTTCACTGATGAGCATCTCTTATGCCTCTTATTCCAAGTCTTGCCCTGCTGACCAGAGCAAGAATGTCTGCCTTTGATCACCTCTCTCAGGTCTAGGGTCTTAAACAGTCCTCCAGATGTTACCCTTTCTCTGCACTTTGGGACTCACATTTTCAAAGCCAAGAAAACCAGTACCTCCATGAATTTATTTCTGCAATCCAAAAATCAAGCCATTGCAGATAGAAATGACTGCCCAGTGAGAGCTCACCTACAGTTATAAATTAAAAATAGATCAGCAAAGACATATGCAAAGTCACCTTAAAAAGAAAAATGCCTTGAATGTGGCTTTTGTTGAAATAATTTTTTTAAAACAAGAAAAGAAAAATGCCACCCAGATGTACAAGCCTTGACTTTCATCAGATTGAAGCTACTTAGACACCTAAAACACCATCAGTCAGAAAGAAGATATAATTGGTCCTAAAAAACATGGGAAAGATGGGACTTCTAAGAGCCAATCTGTCAGGCCCCTTTGAGCAGCATCCAGGGATCAGTGAAGCACTTTATCAGTCCAGCTCAGACACCAATCTACCTGCTGTGGATTCTCTTTTGTGAAAATATATGCCCTGGGGCACACCAGCAGGGACTTATGACATGAAATATTTTAATTATATTATTAAATCTCTTAGCCTTGATTCCATCATCACCAAGTGGCCTTCTGCTAATTTGGTTTCTCATGCATGGGACATATCTCCAGGAAAAGTGTGCCCAGTCAGGCCAACCAGGAATGTCTGGTCCCATGGTAATAACATTTCTCTTAGTAAGCTGGCGTCCTGACTTCACATATCAGCCTGTTGAGAGCTTTGCGCATGTGAGGAATTTCCCTTAAGTCCAGTTTAACTCAGGAATACCAGCAAGATCTCAGTTTCTAGGTTTTGGAACCCAAAAAGCAAAACTTTGACTCCCCCAGGCGTATGCCATCTTACGAAGCCTCCTAATGAGTGGTCAGCTGTTACGCAACACCCTGGGAGGATGAAGCCAACAAGATAACTAAGACACTTGGTGGTTGAGCAATAGGATCACACTCCATGGACAAAGAAAGTGTAAAAACGACAAGCTGGCTGGGCACAGTGGCTTATGCCTGTAATCCCAGCACTTTGGGATACCTAGGCAGTTGGATCACGAGGTCAGGAGTTCAAGACCAGCCTGGACAAGATGGTGAAACCCCATCTCTACTAAAAAAAAAAAACAAAAATTAGCCAGGCACGGTGGCAGGTGCCTGTATTCCCAGCTACTCAGGAGGCTGAGGCTGGAGAATTGTTTGAACCTCGGAGGCGGAGGTTGCAGTGAGCCGAGATTGCACCACTGTACTCCAGCCTGGGCGACAGACTGAAACTCCATCTCAAAAAAAAAAAAAGGACAAGCTTCAGAGTTAGATAAACTTGTGGCAAATCCTCTCTCTATAACTTACTAGCTTTGTTATTTAACTGCTGACTCTTCATTTTCTCATTTACAACATGGGGAATATGCCTATGTTATAAATCAGAGATTCTCAAAGTGTGGTTCCTAGACCAACAGCATCAAAATTCCTAGGAACTCGTTAGAAATTCAAAATCTGAAATCCATCCCAGACCTACTGAATCAGAAGTTCTGGGAGGTAGGCCTGCAATCTGTGTTTTAACAAGCCCTCCTGATGCTCACTAAAGCTTGAGAAGCACTGAGAGTGATTTTTGCAAAGATGAGAAATTATGTATACGAAGTATTTAGTATAGGTCCTGGCACAAAAGCAGATACTCGGGATATTTTTGTGACTATTATTATTACTGCCCCAGTAAATTTGGAGAATGAAGAATTCTCTAATGATCTCACCACTCTATAACTAATAATTTCATTTTTTACCTGGCCAAAGACACTTGTTTTTTGTTTTTGTTTTTGTTTTAAATGGAGTCTTGCTCTGTTGCCCAGGCTGGAGTGCAGTGGCACAATCTCGGCTCACTGCAAGCTCCACCTCCCAGGTTCACGCCATTCTCCCACCTCAGCCTCCCGAGTAGCTGGGACTATAGGTGCCTGCCACCACGCCCAGCTACTTTTGTTTTCATATTTTTATTAGAGACGGAGCTTCACTGTGTTAGCCAGGATGGTCTTGATCTCCTGACCTCGAGATCCACCCACTTTGGCCTCCCAAAGTGCTGGGATTACAGGCGTGAGCCACCAGACCCAGTCAACACTTGTATTTTAAACATATAGTTAAGATCCTTGGCCGGGCGCGGTGGCTCAAGCCTGTAATCCCAGCACTTTGGGAGGCCGAGACGGGCGGATCACGAGGTCAGGAGATCGAGACCATCCTGGCTAACACGGTGAAACCCCGTCTCTACTAAAAAATACAAAAAACTAGCCGGGCGCGGTGGCGGGCGCCTGTAGTCCCAGCTACTCTGGAGGCTGAGGCAGGAGAATGACGTGAACCCAGGAGGCGGAGCTTGCAGTGAGCTGAGATCTGGCCACTGCACTCCAGCCTGGGCACAGAGCAAGACTCCGTCTCAAAAAAAAAAAAAAAAAAAAGATCCTTGTATTTGTTCTTTTTTTTTGTTTTTTTGTTTTGTTTTGTTTACTTTTTTGCTTGTTTGTTTTTGTTTTGTTTTTTGAGACAAGGTCTTGCTTTGTCCCCCAGGCTGGAGTGCAGTGGCATGATCATGACTGACTGTCACCTCAACTTCCCAGGTTCAAGTGGATTCTCCTACCTCAGCCTCCCAAGCAGCTGGGAGTACAGGCATGCACTATCACAGCTGGCTATATTCAGCTTTTATAGATTTTCCTTCTTTACTCAACAGCATAGATACTTTTTAATATGCTGTAAGTTTTTCACATTTCAGTGGTTGCCTAATATTCCATCATTGACATGGTATAGTTTTGTAATTATTTCCTTAGTTTTGACTACTTATAGTGCTTCTAATTTTTCATGAGATGTCCTGGCATATAAGTCATTCCTTTTCTTTGAATATTTCAAACTCCTAAACAGAAGAATATTATGTCACAGTGAATGAATTTGTGTGTGTTCTTACGTATGGTCTAAAAACAAACTAGTATTCTAATGTTTTCACTGGACTATCCTCAACTAGAAATGGCATCCCTTGGGAATTTATGAAGCTGAAAAATTGTTTCTACTGTTAGAAGTGTTTTAAATTACTATCCTGTTTGAATATTTGTACTTAATAAAATGTGATGTGACTATATAAACTGTTGTTTGAGTTGCTCATAGAAATTCACAATTATTCTTACCTGCAAGTCCACCTAAATGAATGACCTTTTTTTAAACCTGAAGTTATAATTCTAAACTGGCTGAAAACTGATGGATTCCTGAATTCCTTTATGTGAAAGAATATTCAAATAAAACAAAATTGAAAACAGATTCCTTTTTCAGTCTTGCATTTAAATATTCAAATATCTGGTGAATTTTACTATTAATAATCAATTACTATTAATTATCAATCCTGACTTGTGTTAAATTAATGTATATGATATGTGAATAAAATGAAAACCAACATGACACTGATGTTTATGTTATAAACAAAGACAAGTATGCTTAATGAAAGAAAAAATAAAAACATAACATTTACTTGTGGTATAGTAACTTAAACATGTAAAAGGTTGATATATTCATTTATGCTTCTGAATTATTATGCTAAAAATATATATAAATTGAAAGATTAGTATTTTTATTGCTGCTAATGTTATCATTAACATTAGGAAAGATACTGTGTTTGGGAATGTGGTTTGGTGTGATTATAATTGGAAAAATAGTTCGATTATCCCTAGCTGTGGTTTCACTAAGGTCTTGGAATTGTACATTTTGTTTACCCTTATGAAAAGAAGGGACCTTGAATTTTGCACTTTTATTAAAATTAGAATTTCAACTTTCAGGCAGTGAACCATGAACTTCAGTTCCAAACTATACTCAATTGCAGAAAATGTAAAAACCCAATAAAATAGAGATAAATTATGGGATCTAATGAGAAACCTCAGCAAGGTTACTAGAACAGGATCAATTTATGAAAATCAATATTTCTTTATTCCAGCCCTGATCAAATAGAAAATAACATACTCTTTATAACAAAGCATTTAAGAATCAACCTAAGAAAGAACATGAAAGATTTTTATGGGAACTAATTTAAAATTTTAATTATGGGACATAAGGAAAGGATATGAATGCATAGAAGTGATAACAACATCGTAAAGATGACATTTCTCTTCAAATTAATTACAGACTTAGTATCATTCCAAATACAATTTCTGCTTTGAGGAATGTGATAAAGTCAGTCAAAAAATGTATACAGCGGAATAAAAGAACATAACTATGTTAACTTTGAAAAAGAAGAACAAAAAAGGACTCACTCTACCAGATACTAACACATATCACAGTCTTTGTATTAAAAATCGTATAGTACTCACAGAAGAACAGACAGATACACTAAATCGAGTACAGCTCAAAGACACTCATACACACATGCATGCACACACATCACACATATATGCATGCATACAATACACACTCACACACACATGCAAAGGCACTTGATTTGTGATAAAGTTGGGTACCACAAAGCAATGGGGGACGAGAGATTATTTAGTAGATTTTGTTGTATAGACTTCTCGTCACCTCACCTGTCAGCACCCTGTCGGAACCACTATCATCTCTCACCTAGATTCCTTCAAAAGCCTACTATCTGGTCTTACTGCTTCTTCATGGTCCCTATCAACCTATTTAACAGTAATTCTGTTAAAACAATCAAATTATGCTTGCGCTTCTAAAATACAAACAACTTATATTAAAAGATACAAAGAACCTTTTCTAGTCCAACCAAATTAGGCAGAGAAGAATGGCTAACAATTTTCACACTTTCTGTAACTAGGCACTATTTGATTCCACATATTAACTCATTTAACCTTCACAATAAACCTATGAAATAGGCACTATAATTTCCCTCATCTCAAAGAGTCACAGAGGTAAAGTAATTTACTAAAGGTCACAAGTAACTTAACCTCTCTGTGTAGAGAGAGAGTTGAGATTCAAAACCTGGATTTTTGGCTCCAGAATATTTGGGCAAGGTTTGCAGCACAAAAAGATTTGTTGACTAGACTTTTAGATCCTTCATGGAGTTTTATAATAATTCATTAGAACATTAACTCATAATATTCATAATTGATTTTATAGCCATTATTCAATTTTATGGTAGGAGGAAATTATTACAAAATGTATTACAAAAGTCCAGCATATTGCCCGACTCTGCCCCAACTTTATGATATGTGCCTTCTTTCTACCACACTGCTTTTTATGTTATTCTCTTCTGCAGCACGCATAGTGGACTGTTCCTTGGTTCCTTTGTTCCTTGATCTCGCCCATGGGTAGTCAGACTATCAAGAAGGCCTGCGCATTCCAAGGATGCTCTACGTTTGGCTGTGATGTAGCAGCACAGGTGTGGAGGTGGAACAAGATACATCACTTGGTTTTGCTGGGGCAAAGATAGGCTGGAAAGGAAGCCAGGCAGTAGAGCTGATCTGGGTTGAGGGGATTCAGTTTGCAATGAAATCAAAAGCCACTTAAATACTTTAAAGCAAGAAGAGTAATGTAATGTGCAGGATGAACTGCACTGTGTGTGTGTGTGTATGTGTGTGTGTGTGTGTGTGAGAGAGAGAGAGAGAGAGAGAGAGAGAAAGAGAGAACATTTAATGTGTCAGGACTCGCCTACGTGTCCAACACACTATGCATTTAGACAGGTTCTGCCTGAAGCATCTCAATTATCTAAATTATCTAAAAAGTCAAGGACATTAACCTAGCTTTGAAAACAATATTGACCTATGCAGTCATGACCTCAGGGAAAGACTTAATTAAACTCTAAACATGAAAAATTAAATGCATCACCCATCTTTCAGGCTGAGGTTTTGGAATTCGGATAGGCAGGAAGGGAACTGATAATGTATTTGCTATTGACAACCGACATTATTTCACTTTAAACTTAACATGCATATATAAAGAGCCTTCTAGAATTATCATCAATTCTAACATTAGTTGAACGTTCAATATGTGTGCCAGACACTGTGCTATCTGTTCGGCTTGCAATCTCTCATTTGATCCTAACATAACCTACAGAATAAGGAATTACTATTTTCAGTTTATGAACGGGAAAACTGAGGCCCAGAGGGGTTAACATACTTGCCCTTGCTGCTAAAGAGAAGAAAAGGGATTTGAATTCAAATCCAACTCCAAAATATAGGGTTTTTTTATTTTTCTTTTGGTAATAAAAGATTTTGCGCATTTGAAAAACAAGATACAAGAGATAATCAAGCAACAGAGGATAATAGAGTGACCTTGACCTCGCTACTCAGTTTGAGAATAAACATTACACACACAGTTAAGATGTCTTATGTGCATTCCACTCCCTCCCAGCAATAGCCATAAATATGAACTTGGTGTTTATTATTCCCAAGTATTCCTTTATATTTTTACTACATATGCGTGTATACTTAAACAATGTATTATATTGTTTTGGCTGCTCACTTACACTTTAAATAAATGGTATACTGTAAGTATCAATTTACAATTTGCATTTTCACTCATCATGGTGAAATTTATTTGTGTTGGTAACTTTAGCTCTAGTTGATTTATGTTCTCTGCTATATAATATTCTACTTCATAAATGCACTGTGATTTATTATTCATTCTTCTGTGGATGGATATTTAAACGCATTTGACTTTTCATAATTACAAGTAATGCTGCAATGAACATACTTGTACTTTTCTGGTGCAAGAATTTGTTCAGAGGATATAACTAGAAGTAGAATGGTTGGGTCATAGCACACACGCATCTTCAAATTTACTAGATGTAAAATTACACCACAGTGATTGTTCTAATTGCCACTACCATCAACAGTGCATGGCAGGACCAGTTGCCTGCATCTATTTCAGCACTTGGTCTTACTAGGCTTTTTAATTTTTGTCAGCCCTAAAAGTATGAAATGGCATCCAGTTGTGGTTTTAATTTGAATCTTTCCTAATCACTCCTGAGGTTGAGTTGCTTTTTATACGTTTATTTAACGGCTAGTTTTCCTCTTCTGTGATTTGTCTGTTCATCAACTTGAACCAAGAAGATACAAGAAGATGCATGACTCCTCCTCAGGACAAAACATTGTAGCTAAGTGCTCAGTTTAAAGATGCTCATTAACTACCAGACCAGACAGGTGAAGGCAGACATTGGCACCTCTGTGGGGTAAGCGCCACAGATGCCCACAAGTAGAATGTACTCAGTAGAAAGGTAAGGCTTGCTGGAGAAGATGGCCCTTAGCTAATAGTTTAGTAATTCATGGTGGCCAGGTACAGAAGGGGGAAAGAGCATTCTAAAGTGAGGAAACAGTATCTGCAAAGTCATGCAGGTAAAGGAGAACCTGGTATGTCCAAGAATGTAACAACTAGCTCAAATTAATTGGAACAGAGGCTGCTTAAGGCATACATATGACTAAGAAGGCGAAGGGGCAGCCAGGCCTTGAAGGCCTTGTATTCAGCACTAAGCAATGTATTGTTCTGGAGTCAGAGGGAAGCATTTAAGAATTGTGAGTAGGGGAGTATCATATCTGCACTCTAGGGCTGAGACAGAGGTGCAGAGGTGAAGAGGGATGGGCTGAAATAGAAACGTTTCATTCTCTATATATCTCATTCTCTATCAGCAATGAAAACTGTTAGAAAGCTGCTGCAGTACTGATAAGATTCTACACCAAGGCAACGGCACAAAGGCCAGAGAGAAGAATTGAATTTAGGAGAAATCAAGACTAGGTAATCAACAGAGTTTGATGGTCTATTTGAAGGATACTGGTGGGGTCTGAAGAGTTAATAAGTAGTACCTCCCTTTCCCAAGCCTGAGTTCAGAATCCAATTAATAGATAGACATACGTGTCCAGCAGATAAATATCAAAATATAAGCTTTATTACTGATAAGGCCTATGTAGAAGGATATGTCTCAGGCACGTAGCCACATGGGCTTACTAATACCAAATATGATAAAGGAGCATGTATTCACCCAGGCCCTGGCAGTCCTGGACACCTAGAGGACACCCTCTGACTCCCAGGGGCCTGCCAAGGAGCACGTAAATCCTCTGCAGGCAGGTGAGAAAACAGAGGAAGGAGGAACATGAGCCACTACACTCAGTTCCTTCATCAAAACTTAGCAACCAGATGAATCATTCCTCTTCTTCCAGCGCGGAATAAGTGTAAGTGTGTCAGGAGGGGAAGCGGCAACAAAGAAAAATGAGCATTTAATGAAGTGTCCTCTAAATGGAAATTTAAGTGTGGGGAAAAGAAAGATCAGACTGTTACTGTGTCTATATGGAAAGAAGTGGACGTAAGAGACTTCATCTTGTTCTATATTTGAGATGCTGTTAATCTGTGACCCTAACCCCAACCTTGTGCTTGCAAGAGACATGTGCTGCGGTGACTCAAGGTTTAACGGATTTTGGGCTGTGCAGGGTGTGCTTTGTTAAACAAGTGCCTGAAGGCAGTATGCTTGTGAAAAGTCAACACCATTCTCTTAATCTCAAGTACCCTGGGACACGTTCACTGCCAAAGGTCACAGGGACCTCTGCTTAGGAAAGCTAGGTATCGTCCAAGGTTGCTCCCCATGTGATAGTCTGAAATATGGCCTCATGGGAAGAGAAAGACCTGATCATCCCGCAGCCTGACACCCGTGAAGGGTCTGTGCTGAGGAGGACTAGTGTAAGAGGAAAGAAGCCTCTTGGCAGTTGAGATAGAGAAAAGCATCTGTCTCCTGCCAGTCCCTGGGCAATGGAACATCTCGGTGTAAAACCCGATTGTACATTCTATTTACTAAGAAGGGAGAAAACCGCCTTAGGGCAAAAGATGGGACTTGCTAGCGCAATGCTGCTCTTTATGCACTAAAAAGGTTTATGGAGATGTTTGCATATGCATATCAAGGCACAACACGTTCCTTAAACTTATTCATGTCACAGAGATCGTTATTCATATGTCTTACTGCTGACCTTCCTACGATGATCCTATTATCCTGCCACTTCCCTTTTTCTAAGATGGTAAAGATAATGATCAATAAATACTGAAGGAACTCAGAGACCGGGGCCGGCGCGGGTCCTCTGTATACTGCGCGCCGGTCCCCTGGGCCCACTTTTTCTTTCTCTATACTTTGTTTCTGTGTCTCATTTCTTTTCTCAAGGCTCTCGTTCCACCTAACGAGAAACGCCCACAGGTATGGAGGGCAGGCCACCCCTTCATTAAGAACGGAAAGGTCCTCCAATGAATAATAGTAGTAAGACTAACATTTCATTTTGGGCAGTGACTATGGCTCCAGGACTTCTGCACCAACTCATAGCCCTGTGATTTCAGGTAGGTTATTTATAATAACATGGCTAACTTGTACAGAGAAATTACTATGTACCTCCATGATAAATGCTTTCCATACACGAACTCACTTACTCCTCACATCAACTCCATGAGGAGAATACTGTAAGTATCCCCATTTTACAGATGAGTGAACTAAAGAATTTAAGCTATTTCTCAAAGTCACCTTTGTAAGTGGCCGAGCCAAAACTGAAACATTAGACTGTCTCCAGAGCTTTTGTTTTTAACCAGGACACCTCCCAGTGCCTGGCACACTGAAAACACTCTGTTTTTATTACTATGGCTATTCTATCATGCTCATCTCTTCACAGAAGAAAGGATGGGGGTCTTGAGGTGGAAGTTAGAAATGTCTGATAAATGTCAAGAGAGGCAACATAATTCAAACCAATCATTTTGGGAGATGGAGTACATCTTCTCTGGATGGTAAAGGAAATAAGCTTGTAGGTTCTGCTGTTAGCAGAGATTTTATTCAGCTGTAAAGGAATAAGCACAGTACATTTTGGGAACAAAAAGAAGAATGTCTTGGCTGACACAGCATATCCCCAGTGGGGTACCATGTGTGATAGAAGTGTATTAAGTGCAAAAGGGTCAATAGACGAAGACAAGGCTGTATTATAATTCTGTTGTGTGTTTAATTTTCTCCAAGAACAAATAATCAACTTGGAGCTTTTCTACTTCATGTCCAAAATAGTGATGGACCAAATTTGTGTGCTTATAAATACTTTTATTTTGGATAACATATGTGCTATAGACTGAACATTTGTGTCCTCCTGAAATTCATAGGTTAAATCCTAGTGCCCATGGTGATGGTGTTTGGAGGTGAAGCACTTGGGAGGTGATGAAGTCATGATGGTAGAGCACTTGCAAATGGGATTAGTGCCCTTATAAAAGAAGCCCTGGGGAGCCTTCATCCCTTCCACCATTTGAGAATGCAGCAAGAAGACATCTATCCATGAACCAGGAAGTAGGCTTTCACCTAACACCAAATTTGCCAGTGCCTTGATCTTGGGCTTCCTAGCCTCTAGAACCATGAGAAACAAATTTTTGTTTTTATAAACCACCCAGTCTATGGCATTCCATTACAGCAGCCCAAAAAAGACTAATACAGTATGTAAGATGGTAAAACATTCTTCTTTCCCAAACCACGCAGGTTTTGTACGCTGGCAAAGGGATAAGTGGAATTAATGTAATCAGAATTAATGCCATACCTCACTGGTAATAATATTGTTTAAAGCAGACGTGGTTTCTTTCTAAAGCAAGCCAAGCTCAGGAAAGCAGGAAAGAGCCATAACAATTGAACCTACTCTAAAAACTGCAAAGTCAAAGCCATGCTAAATGGATAAATGTCCCTCCTCCCATGAGACTGAACTGTGTTGTTTCTAAGAAAAATGAATGCTTACATTGGTGAGGAGGTGAGTAAGAAAATCAGGCACTGAACCTTCTTGGTAGTAACACAGAACTGTATTCCAAAGATCCACATAGAACTTCACACACAGGAACAGATGCCACCCCACCACCGCCCCAGGGCCTTGCAAAAGGCTCTGAGACATTGTTCATTACTGCAACTGCAGGAAGCCCCCAATAAGCAGAATTGCTGCCTGAACCCCATGGAGTGTTGCTCATGAGTGTGCCTGACTCGGGGACCTGAAGCAGGGGTGCTATCTGGGACTGGGGGCTAGCGAGAAAGAGGGATATAGATCAGGTAACACTCTCCTAACAAAGTTCTGAGCATGCAAAGACCTCCCCATCTTTGTGTAGCTTTAAGTAAGATAAAACTCACACCAAGCTGCCATTCTCAGATCCCCTATCTTGTCAATAAAAATTTCATAAATTTGTCTAATAGTCCTGTGAGGTTTATGGAGCAGAGACCAGAGTAGCAGGCGGATTCCAGGAAGGGGAAGGACTTACCCACTTCCACTCTGCCACGAGCTCCCCTGGAGACAGGCTGGAGGACCACCTTTCCCTTCTTCTCCAAGTGGAGTTTCAAATGGAATGGTGGTGGAGAGACCCCCGGGTGCCTGAGAATGCTGTGTTCCCTGATCGCCTCCCTTGCCCACGTCAGGGAGGAGCACGCTCCAGGACAGGACAGAGGGGTACTAATACGTTCCAGTCACACACAAATGCCTAGACAGCATGCAGCGCTGTTCTTCCTGCCTGCCCAGGTGGACATACCCAAGTTGGCAGGGAGGTCGTGTAAAACGAAAAAGGAGCAAGCAGGGTGGGACTACTTACTATGTTCTGCAAGCTCATGACACATATTAATAAGACAGTGATCCTGCCCCCTGAAGACGAGAAACAGAAACAGAAAAACATTTAGCAAATCTGCAATCCCAGGAGCATCTGCTAGAATCAAGTCACAACCCTATCTAGAACTTCGTCTCCTGAATTTCTTCCAGAAGATTTTTCAGGAAACCAGAAGATATGGGAGTCCTTCCCTGCCCCTCCAGATTTAGATAAGACTAACTCAAACCCCTTCTTACTTGCTCTGTGGAAATGTAAACACTTTCCCATGATTTCTATAGACTCCTAGGAGGTCAAGTTGTCTCGGACCCTTTCCCTCCAGGTTCCTGCTGAAGTCGATCTGTTCCTCGCAACATCCACTAAGCACGAACTCAGCAGCCTGTTTATTTCTGCAACCCAAAACATATGTAGGTTTAACATAATCTACTAAAGATTTCTTATTTATTTATTTGTTGAGCCAGTGTCTCACTCCCATCACCCAGGTGGGAGTGCAGTGGTGCAATCATGGCTCCCTGCACCCTCGACCTCCCAGGCTCAAGCAATCTTCCTGCCACATTTTTTGACTTTTTGTAGAGACAGGGGTCTCGAACTCCTGGGCTCAAGCAATCCTCTCACCTCAGCCTCCCAAAGTGCTAGGTGTAATCCTAGCAGTGTAGCGTGAGCTGCTACTCCTGGCCTCAACTGAAAATTTCAATGAGACAAAGATGGTTTAAACCCCAATGACACACACCTCTTCAAATGGAAGGGTAAGTAGCATTATTATGACAACCTCTGTGGCCCTGACATGACCAGGGAGTGTTCTATCTCCTTTTGCCCAGCACAGCCTCTCTGCAGATCAGTGGCCCTGCTTTCCCAATCCATCCTTCCTTCTCTCCCTCACCCTTTTCTTCTCAGAGGAGAAAACAAAAAACAGTTGGGTGTGGTGGCTCACACCTATAATCCCAGCACTTTGGGAGGCCGAGGCAGGAGGATCACTTAAGCCCAGGAGTTCAAGACCACCCTGAGCAACATAGCAAAACCTTGTCTCTATGAAAATAAATAAATAAATAACTGAGTGTGGTGGTGCATGCCTGTAGTCGTAGCTACTTGAGAGGCTGAGGTGGGAGGGTATCTTGAGCCCGGGAGTTCAAGGCTACAGTGAGCTATGATTGTACCGTTGTATTACAGCCTGAGTGACAGAGCAAGACCCTGTCCCAAAAGAAGAGAAAATCAAATTCCTCTCCTTGGTCCTGCAGTTCAGTTTAGTGATCATTTGTTGTTGTTCTTACCCTTATAGTCTCATCACTCACTTCACTGCAGCCGGGTATTTTTTAAAACAGACCATTCTCTCCTCAAATTTTCGTGGCAACAAAGCAAAGCCAAGATTAAGGTGAGGCATGGCAGGCTGTCACTGCAGGCCCAACAATGTAGCATCAAAGAACTCTAAAATCAAGATACAGAAAATTTTAATGCAGTCCTATTGTTTGTTTGTTTGTTTGTTTGAGACAAAGTCTCACTCTGTCACACAATTCTCCCACTTCAGCCTCCTGAGGACCTGGGACCACCGGTACATGCCACCACACCTGGCTAATTTTTCTTCTCAAATTTATTGGAGAGACAGAGTATCCCTATGCTGTCCAAGTTGGTCTTGAACTCCTGGACTCAAGTAATTCTCCAGCCTTAGCCTCCCAAAGTGCTGAGATTACAGGCCTGAGCCACTGTGCCTGGTCAAATGCAATCTTTTAAAAAATAAAAACGAATGCCAAAAAAGATCCATGATGGGAGTTAGAGAACAGCCTGGTCAACATGGTGAAACCCCATCTCTACTAAAAATACAAAAATTAGCTGGGTGTGGTGGCGGGTGCCTGTAATCCCAGCTACTCAGGAGGCTGGGGCAGGAGAACCACTTGAACCTGGGGAGTTGCACTCCAGCCTGGGCAACAAGAGTGAAACTCCATCTCAAAAAAAAAAAAAAAAAAAGAATTGGGCAATGTTTGGCTTTACATATAGCCTTTTTGGGGTTTTTTGTTGTTACTGTAGAGCTTTTATTAACTGTTTCCACTTGTTTCAAAAATGAGAGGATATTCTGATCAGTGTCTCTAGGGGTGCACACTTTTCCTTTTGTCCTCATGTGGCCATGAGGACACCGCAGTGAAGGAAGTACCATGTTTGCCTTGTGTTAAAGGCGACACTAGTAAAATGCAGAGGGTAGAGGCAGCAGGACACAGTGGGCAAGAGCTCTGAGTCAAGACCAGGGCCAAGGCCTACCTCCTAAACTGCCCGCCATGTGACTTTAGGCAAGGAAGCCACCCTCTGTCGATTCGGTGTCCTCCCCAGGAGCACACGGATAACAGTCGTGCCTGCCCACCAGAATGGCTGTGAGGATTCGATGAAATATTGATGGTCAAGGACTTGTCACATACTCAGTAACAAATAAGTGTTAGCTGTTCTTATTCTTCTGTGTAATCATGTAATAGTGATAATTGACAAACAGGTTGATTGTGTTTAGATGATATATCTCCTAATCTAATAATTTTCCCGATTAATTGATGATGCTGTCTGAAGGGGATCTTCTTAGCATGTCAAAAAGTTTGTTTGATAGGAACAAAGGGCACTAATGCATATTCTTTCTCTTCAAAGATTTATTATTGGTCTTTTCAAGTCTATTTTGATGGACTCAGTAATTCAATCCAAGACTGCAAATTTGCCAGGCGCGGTGGCTTACACCTGTAATCCCAGCACTTTGGGAAGCTGAGGCGGGCGGATCACGAGGTCAGGAGATCCAGACCATCCTGGCTAGCATGGCGAAACCCCGTCTCTACTAAAAAAAAAAAAAAAAAAAAAAATTAGCTGGGCATGGTGGTGGGCGCCTATAGTCCCACCTACTCAGGAGGCTGAGGCGGGAGAATGTCGTGAACCCAGGAGGTGGAGCTTGCAGTGAGCCGAGATTGTGCCACTGCACTCCAGCCGTGCGATTGAGCAAGACTCTGTCTCAGAAAAAAAAAAAAAAAAGACTGTAAATTTGCAGACACTAAGCAGGAAAGCATCAACAGATACACAAAGTGCCTTGCTGCCTAATAAAAACAACCGTTAACTGTGTACCTACTATGCACTCTGTGTGAGCAACTTAACAAACTCTAACCTTGCAACAGAGCAACAAAGTTTTGCAACTGACAGAAGAAACCTCAGAGAGCTGAAAAATCTCCCCAGTGTAGCACAGTTAATATGTGGTAAAATGGAGACTTGATCCTTGCTTGCCTAGGCTTGTTTACCGATTAGGAATATTTTTTCTCTTACATAATCCTCTCTTTCTCTCAGGAATTATCATCAAGTACAGTGAAAACAATTATGTGGCCATAGTTCTTAGAGACTAGAGGGCATCTGTAGTAGTCTATCTCCTCTCTGGTGCAATTTTCTGATTACCTCTCAGGATTGAGTCTCTGAATAAAAGCAAACGAAAAATTGCTAAGAGAGGTTAAGCACATCTTCGTTTGTTTTCATCAACTAGGTTTCAAGGTAATAAAAAAATCATACCTTTTCCACAAGTCCTAGGAAATCAGGGCTGCTCCTGGAAGCCCATCGGGAAGAACACCAAGCTGGGAAAAATCTTTCTAATTGTCTCAAAACTAAGAAGGAGGCTAGGGGATACACGCAAATGAAAAAGTGAATACACTCGGTCTATAAATTCCTTTGCAAACCGGGAAGTTTAAGCAGGAGGGCCTTTTGAGAGCCCAGATGTTGTATCATGTCTCATTCTTTTTCTGCCCCTCAATCTACTTGGAGCTTTTCTTTTTTCCTTCTAATGCTCTAACGCTGATGATATTGTGTGAGATCAGCCTGGGACTGGAGATGAAAATGCAGATGCAGTTATAGAAGCATGAACAGCTGAAGCATGAAACTAATACGATCAAGAAAAGTAATAGAAAAATCCTAGAGGCTGATTTAAAAAAAAAAAAAAAAAGACAATACTGAATCTGAATCTCTACTACTGGGTAAATGAGCTGGAAGGACCGTTACTGGAAAGAAAGTGATAATTATTCACACCAACTTTAGCTAGGACTGGACTAGCTGTGGGTGGCATCAGAGCAAGGAGAGGGTGTGCTGCTTTGCTGGGATGTTCCTTTAGTTTTCCCCACTCCCATTTCTGTGGCTTGGTCAGAAGGGATATCTAGGACCTGGTTCGAACTCTGAGATCCAATTTGGAACAGAATTCCTGCCACCTTCTGGGATGCTACAAACCCAGGTGGAAACCCTGAGCCTCTGTGACAGCGCCACATCATACTTTCCATGAGTTACATCCTCAACGCCTCCTGAGGCTGCTGGCCAAGACTGTGCACAGAGAAGGGAGGCATCTTTCCTGGGGCTGAAAGGAGGGTGTGTTAGAAAATGTAGAGCAGAGTACAGCATTCTTCCCTCCTATGTACTCAGAAAAACAAGGCACAGCAAATACCAGCTAGCAGCTACTTTGCATTCTGGGCAAATCCCTGCAATGTGAGACCATCAGGCTGCAAAACGGGCCCCCCCAGGCAATAGAGAAATCAGCGATAATGTGGGGAGGAGGAGGTACTAGGAGGAGTGAAGCTGAGGCAGTTCCCATGGCTTTCTGTGTTGATTCCAAAAACGACTGCCAAAACATCAAGTCCAGAGTCACAGGTGAGTGCCCCCATGTTAGTAAATCCTCCCGTCCAGGATTCTATTCCACACACTACTCCCCAGTCAGACACCCGCAACCTCCCTTCCTGCACATGTGCCCTTGGGCCCTGCAATTCCTTTGGCATGTCAGCTATTTCTCCCTAGAGCAGACATAGCTTGGGTTCCCAGAAAGAAGATCCCAAGTCACAGGATTTGTATGCTAGCATGTTAGTAGAGAGTGCAACCCTCAGGAGCAGGAGTGAGGAACAAGTGGGGGCCAACATACTGATACACCATTGAACTGGCCACCGCTAACTGTGACTGCTTGAGAATTCACAGAACAGCATTTCAGGATTATACCACATGGGGGAGAAAGGTAAAGAATATATCCACTGGCTCCCATTCTCCTTTGTTAGAAGTTTACTGCTTGTGGGCGTGGAGGAGTGGGCGGGGGTGCCTGTTCAACTAGAAAGCCCTGGGTGGGAAGTAAGAAGGTTGATTAGAGGGCAAGGGACAAGGTGATGTCAGGTTGTACCTGGCGGAATTCACTCAGGGTTCTGCAAAGTTGGAGCAAGAGACAAGTGAGGCTGAGAAAATGCAAACAAGTGCACAAAAGGTGTCTGATACAATGAGTTTTCTAAGCTTTGGGGAAAAAATAGAAAAGCAGACTAACCCCTAATGGTTTGGAGAGGAGCATCGAAACCTCTGGGTAATGATAAAACCAGAGCTGGAAAGTTAATGGGACATAAACAGAGAAACTCTAGTGTTCACAACCATGTGAAAAACAACCAGTCTTCTTCTGGGTACACCAAAAGAATAAAAAAATATAAATTGTTCACCTCCATACGAAATGTTCATTTTTATGTGATCATCCACTACCCTGTCATTAGCTTCAATTCACTCTATCAACAAATATGAAATTTGCTGGCATACTCTCGATGACTTTTTGCAATTCCTTTATTCCCCTTGGCATGGCATTGCATTGAGTTCTTAAATAAAACAAACTGTGGGGTTTGGATGGTGCTATAATTTTCTGCTATATTTCTGGGAAGGTGCCTAGAGGCAAACATGTGAAAAGGTGACAGAGAGGGGAATATAATATGATGGTTTAGTAATGCAATCCTCTCCACCCACTTCTCTAACATTAGTTACTCCCTAGACAAACACTCAGCAAACTAAAGCTCACAGGCCAAATCTTGCCACCACCTATTTTGTAAATAAAGTTTTATTGGATCACAGCCATGCTCATTGATCTGAGTATTGTCTGTGACTGCTTTCCTCACTACAACGGCAGAGCTGAGTAGTTGCAACCGAGATGACACAGCCCACAAATCCTAAAATGTTGACTACCTGGCACTTTATAGAAAAAGCTTGCCAACCCGTGGCCTAGACCAAAGCCCTTCGTGAGATTTCTCTTACAGGTGCTATTCCACTTTAGCAGTAAGCCAAGGCTAGTAGCTGATCCCTCGGCCAATAACAAGAAAGTTCCATTTACTAATCACCATTGTGTTGAAACCCAGCTACTCTTCTCTCCATCTGAAACCCAGATACTTCTTTCCATCTCCAAAAGCTGTAACTCTGATACCACAGAGAACAGGGATTCATTAGTGAAAACTACCCAAGAGAGGTGGCAGCTTCCCTCTCCTTTTAACTAAGAACACGATTCTCAGAATCTTCAGTCCAAGCCCATGTTTAAAAAGCTACTTTACACACTTGGCCCTGATTTAACTCACATCACACCCGAGCAATCCCAGTAACTGCAATAATATAAGATAGGTGCTGGGGGAAGAAAGGATCTCTTTCTAACAGACTAATCAAATAAATATGCTTGCACTGCATCTGCCCAAAGCTCAAGAACCTGTATGTATATGACCATCTATGAAAGTGAGCCCAATTCTGCTGGCTTCTAACTTCCTCCCTGAGTGCAGTTTAGGTGCTTTGATGAATAAACCAACTCCTTCACGGCACTAGAGGCCCATGTTAGTAGTGTTTCACAGCAAATAATGTTTTGCTATATTTTTATGTGATTCCAACTCAACTTCTAAAAGAAGGAAAGCAAGATATTCCTTTAGCAAAGAGTGAAATATAAGGAGATGGAATTCTGCCAGATCATAAAATCACAGAATGTTAATTTGCTGATTCATTAACAGGCATAACTAATCTCATAACTTACTAAACTACAATGCAAATACAAAAGAATTTCACCATTTTTAACATTCGGCTGCATCATGAGCCTAATTGCATCCCCACAAACACAACAATAGATAGAAAAATCCTCAAAAATCACCCACAGCCCATAGTGCTACTCACTTGGGAATGGTAATGACATTCTTACTGGCTTCTCTACTTTCAATTTTCTTCCCCTCCAATTCCATACACATTTCTGCCACGGTTTGCTTCTAAAACATACACCAGAGAATTTCAGTTCTCCTGCTTAAAAATTTTGCAATGACTCCCTCCCTGTTACCTCTGGACACAGTCCAGGTTCCTGAGGAAATGAGGCTCTTCACAATAAGAGCCAAACCTAAACCACCAGCCTCATCTCGATCTTTTCCTGACTCCACACATGCAGGACATAGCTTGACTGCAATCAAGTGTGGTCTCTGCCCTGGGTGATGACACACTATCCTTTGCTTGGTACACAGTCATGGTCAGTACCTTCTCCTGAACAGCTAGCACTCTGACCACAAAATGTGAATGGAACCTTAACTGTGTTAAGGAGTTATTTAAAGCCATTATAAGGTCCATCTTGCAGTTGGTTCCTCAAAAAGACCCAATGATCTAGACCAAAGAAGCAAGTCCAGCGCTGCCTTCCCGGTGATGCTAGATCACACAGTCTTCCAGGTGGCCTTTGTTCCCTGCTGTGACTGGCAGGACCCCACTCACACACTCTGTTCCCAGGCACTTTCCTTCGAGGATATGGTCTGATGGGGCTCAGTCTTGGTCTCTCTTTATCTAGCTTTTCTCTCTCTCTCTCTCTATTTCACATAGAGAAATAGAGGCAGCTGAGTGGGCCAGAGGATCTGCAAGGAATCAGCAGGGTATTTCACAACATTCACTTATTCATTGAACAAACATTTTAAAGCATTTACTATGTGTCAGACTCTGCACCAATATGAGTGTATAAGACAAGTATTCACTACTGTAGGTATACCATGTATGTGCCCAGTGAATGAATTCGTGCCATCAGGAAGTTCACAGTCCTCCCATGAGCAGCTCTTGACTAACTTCTCAACATCTGTGCCGCTTTCCCAGGTTTCACATGCGTCCTGGATGCTTCAGGGCAAAACCCCAAATATCTATTGTCTAGGGATATCCAAGTCATCACATGGGTACGTGGGCTGATCAAAGATAAGAAAGGCTCACTGGACTGTAAGCTTCATGAGGCAGGCCCCATTATACCACAGCAAGGAGCACAGAGGCACCGGCAATTATAGTCAATTCTAAAGTAGCACTGCCCAAGTGTCTGCCACAGTTATTCTGTCATTTACATTTCAGAGGAATGCCACAAACACAATGTACCTGCTACCCTAAGTGGATCCTCATTTGAGAGCTTTAGTAATTGGGGCACATCATTGGAATCCACAAAGAGAAAAGACCAATGACTTTCCCTAAATGTGTCGGTCATCTAACTCTAAGTTTGCATGTGGCAGGACCAAGTGGTGGGCTCGTCCATCAGGTAATATACAGACATCCCAGGCAACCCTTACTCAGAGATGCCCACCCAGGTGGTATGTTTGAGGGATTGTGGGAGGGCCCCTACATAAAAATATAAACATAGCTCTACTCCTTGCCTGTAGTGATGCTTGGTAACCCGATGCATTGGTTTTCATGCCTGCCAACAGTTTTTGGTCTCTAAATATATATACATCTGTATCTTCCTAAGAGTAAAACATTAAGGCTCTAACATCTTGGGACAAATTACTTTTTGTCAGAGGACTAAACACCAAGAAGAGGAAAGCAGAACCATGTGTAAAATAGACTAGAGGGGTGCAAGTGTGCCCCTGTGCCCACCTCTTTCCCTCACTGACAGCCAGTCACCAAGAGCTGCCTGCTTCTCCTTCACATGAACTAATCCTGCTTTCCCTGTTCCTTCCTGCGTGCTTCCCAAAGTCCTGTCGATCTCTCCTATGGATAAGTGCAATACCTGCAATCTTAGATCACCAGTTAACTGCAAGCCTTGCTACTGGATTAATCTTCCTAAATGCCAGTGGGATCATGCGCTCTCCCTACCCAGAAGCCTTCAAGCTCCCCCACTGCCTTCAGCCCAGAAGCCTCACCCAGTGTTGAAGGCCTCCAAAACCTGGCCCTAAGCCTACTTCTCCAGTACAAACCTCCTTGCTGTCAAATCAGTGTCCTCCTTGTTACCGAACAGGCCATGTCTATTCCCAGCATAGGCCTTTTAAGATCTCCTCTCTCTTTCTCAACATTCATCAAAATCCCTAAATCACTCAAAACCTACCCACAGTACCATTGTCAAGAGGCTTTCTCTGCATACTTCAATCAATATGAAGTGATCTCTTCCTCCCAGGGCATCTGCTTTGCATTGGCCCACTCATTACAGACAACCATCCTGCTGGTGAGATTCTCACATGAAGCTGTCTCATCTTTTATTTAAATAGCAACCTTTTTCTGAATGCAGGAGCCAGGTGTTATCATTTTCATATTTAGCATCTAAAATGTTGCTGTGTTGGCATCCTTGAGAAAACAAGAAGATCTGCATGTCTTCTTTTCAGAAATGTCTATTCATATCCTTTGCCCACTTTTTGATGTTTTTTTTTTTTTTTTTTTTTTTTTTTGCCAACAGGCACATGAAAAAATGCTCGTCATCACTGGCCATCAGAGAAATGCAAATCAAAACCACAATGGGATACCATCTCACACCAGTTAGAATGGCAATCATTAAAAAGTCAGGAAACAACAGGTGCTGGAGAGGATGTGGAGAAATAGGAACACTTTTACACTGTTGGTGGGATTGTAAACTAGTTCAACCATTGTAGAAAACAGTATGGCGATTCCTCAAGGATCTAGAACTAGAAATACCATATGACCCAGCCATCCCATTACTGGGGATATACCCAAAGGATTATAAATCATGCTGCTATAAAGACACATGCACACGTATGTTTATTGCCACACTATTCACCATAGCAAAGACTTGGAATCAACCCAGATGTCCATCAGTGACAGACTAGATTAAGAAAATGTGGCACAAAAAACCGTGGAATACTATGCAGCCATAAAAAAGGATGAGTTCGTGTCCTTTGTAGGGACATGGATGCAGCTGGAAACCATCATTTTCAGCAAACTATCGCAAGAACAGAAAACCAAACACCGCATGTTCTCACTCATAGGTGGGAACTGAACAATGAGATCACTTGGACTCGGGAAGGGGAACAGCACACACCGGGGCCTATTATGGGGAGGGGGGAGGGGGAAGGGATTGCATTGGGAGTTATACCTGATGTAAATGACGGGTTGATGGGTGCTGACGAGTTGATGGGTGCAGCACACCAACATGGCACAAGTATACATATGTAACAAACCTGCACGTTGTGCACATGTACCCTAGAACTTAAAGTATAATTAAAAAAAAAAAGCTGTTTTCAAATATTTTATTACAGATCCAAATGCTCACGATTAAAAGTTAAAGGAAACAAACAAAAAAAAAGAAAACAGGAAGATCTGTAAGTCTCACAAAAAGATCGAAGACACCAGGCGATCACTATTAAAAGGAAATAGACAGTGGGGTCTGAGTCCACAGAGAGCTTCCTTGGTCAACCCTGCCAGCAACTTCTTGAACACTTCTGATAAGCATAGCCAGAGGACTAAATCCCAACTGCCAGGCTCCTCCTAATGAAACCAGCCCAAATATTCTATAGAATTGGTGCTAAAAGGTTTGGGGTTAAACAGAGAAATCGATCCTCTGTAAACTTGAAACTTAAATTTGTCTTATCTGAGATCCTTCCTCAGGAACTCCATCTACCTTCAGGCTTTCCAGATAGGATCAAGGAACTGAAATTCACCAGATCACCACATCCAGACAACAAGATACCATACCACTCACCCATTATGATTCCTGTTTACCATCTTCCCTCCTGCTCCCTAATTCCTGTTTTTCCACATGTAGTTACATTTATCTCCTGCTATATAAGCCCCTAATTTTAGTTGGTTGGAGAGACGGATTAGAGACTCATCTCCTGTTCTCCTTGGCTGCAGCACCCAAATACAGCCTTCTTTCCTCTCTCAGTGATTGGCTTTCTGTGCAGTAAGCAACAGGACCTAGACTGAAACCCTGGGTTTCAGTAACACTAATGGAGCACAAAGCAAAACGAGCCCAAGCTTTAGGACGCACTCCTTCATACTAGACTCCACCCACTCAAAGAAGTCAGGCCTCTGGCTTATATTTACTGAAGGGAGACAAGCCACTGAGGAGATGCAAATTCACATAAATGTATTGAATTAAGTGTCTATATAAGCACATTTCCTTCCACATAAAGTGATGGTCCCCTACCCCCATGCTCCCTTACTGGAGCCTCCATGGCACTTGAATCTTGGGATAGAAGACAACTCCATAGGCTCTTTTCCTTTAATGACAAAAAAATAATAAGTAAATATTCATTATTTAGTTGTTATATAACAACTGGCCCTTTCCTCAATCTCTTCTCTTTCTACCTTTGCCCTCCCTCCCTCTCCATGGACCATTACACTGGTTTCCTTTCCATTCTTGAAGCTCTTCTACCTCCAGGCCTTGTGCTTGCTAATCCCTTCCTTTAGAATGTTCTTCCCCCAACTCATGGCATCTCAGCCCCCAGGCTTATTGCCTGTAGAATCATCATTTTATTAACTTGTTACTTGTTGTGATCTGTTTTAGCCTTCAGTGAGTGCAAAACAAATGAGTGAATGAAATAACAACTAAATAACTAATTAAAATAAAACTAAAAATTTCTCAAAGCCAAACCTCATTATGCCTAAACTCCATGAATTATTCATCTGCTTCAAGTGAGAGAGATCAGATTTGATTTTTATGTTTTGAGAGGGGCATCTTCCCTAGAATTAAATAGAAAATACCCTCATTTGTCTACTGAGCTGTTTTAAGAACAGGTTGTTGTAGGCTTTCTCCATAACTGTATATCCTGAGAAACAAAGGAGGGCTCAGCATAGGGAAAACATATGAAACCAGAGAGTCCTTTCCATCCCCACATGGAGCTTGTTTCTAAATTAAAACCCAGCAAGAATGACACCTATACCAATACGTGCACACCCTAATAAATTAGCTGCACCCAATTATTAAGAAGGCAGCCTTAGGTCATAAAAACGATTTTGTGGAATTGATCTTAAATGAAAAATGTGTAATTACACTCAAAGTAGTTACAGGCCACTAGTCAATGAAAAATTTATATTTCCCGTGAAGTTGTATAGCTTTCTGTGCATATAAAATTAGTTCGACTGGTGGAACTTACATTACAATCAGAAGCGATTCAAGAGACAGAAACATTTTTCAGTATACGCCTTTAAATGATTCCACAATCTGGCCAGCTATGCACCCAATGTGCACATTGTAATTTTATTGCTTTTGGCCAAAAGCCACTGTAAGACCAAGCGTTCAAAATTCTGCATAAGATTCACAACATTTTTTAAAGCCATGAATGCATTTTTTTCTATATTCCTTTTTTCTTTCTCCTTAAGATTTGAAAGACTTAGTTTTTAGTAAAAGCAAAAATGAACTGGAGGAATGGGGACATATAGATGAAAAATCATGGAATTCATCCTTCATTCATCTCTTACCTTATCCCCACACCCCATTCATCATCAACTTCTGTAGGTTTCATCTGCAAATTTATCTCAAAACCGTACACTTCTCTCCATGTTCACTGCTGACACCCTGGCCCAAGCCCCTGTAACCTTAACCTCTTAACTGGCCTTTTCCCTTCTGCTCCTCATTTTATTTTATTGACACATAATAGATGTACATATTTTCAAGGTACATGTGGTAAGTTAATACAGTCATATAATTTGTAAAGATCAAATCCATGTAGCTGGGATATCTATCCTCTTAAATATTTGTCCTTTATGCTAGAAACATTCAAACTATTCTCTTTAAGCTACTTTGAAATAGATAATAGATTACTGTGAACTATAGCACCCTACTGATCTACCAAACACTAGGTTTTATTTCTTCTACCAAACTCTATTTTGGCACCTATTAATGATCTCCTCTGCATCTCCTCTTCCCTACTTTTCTTCTGCTCTTGATCCCTCCAATTCATTCTTCCCACAGTAGGCTGAGAGATCTTTTTGAAAACTTAATCAGATCCTGTCACTGCTCTGCTTCAGACCCTTCAAAGGCATCTGTTACCCTTTAAATAAAACCCAAACTCAGGCCGGGCGCGGTGGCTCACACCTGTAATTCCAGCACTTTGGGAGGCCCAGGAGGGCGGATCACGAGGTCAGGAGATCGAGACCATCCTGGCTAACATGGTGAAACCCTGTCTCTACTAAAAATATAAAAAATTAGCCAGGAGTGGTGGTGGGCGCCTGTAGTCCCAGCTACTCGGGAGGCTGAGGCAGAAGAATGGTGTGAACCTGCGAGGCGGAGCTTGCAGTGAGCCGAGATGGAGCCACTGCACTCTAGCCTGGGTGACAGCGTGAGACACTGTCTCAAAAAAAAAAACCCAAACTCCTTCTGTGCCACAAGAGGCCTTGCTTGAGCCAGCCACTGGCCCCTTCCTCAATCTCTCCTCTTTCTACCCTTGCCCTCCCTCCCTCTCCATGGACCATTACACTGGTCTCCTTTCCATTCTTGAAGCTCTTCTACCTCCAGGACCTTGTGCTTGCTAATCCTTTCCTTTAGAATGTTCTTCCCCCAACTCATGGCATCTCAGCCTCCCCGGCTTATTGCCTGTAGAATCATCATTTTATTAATTTGTTACTTGTTGTGATCTGTTTTAGCCTTCAGTGAGTGCAAAACAAATGAGTGAATGAAATAACATATTTAAGAAATGGTAAATTCATGAAGAAGTATTTTCATAAATAAGCAAATGGCTTAAGGGAAGTTCAGGTTTAAGGTTACAACTTTCTGCCCAAATAGAATCTTTCCCTTTCATAGCTATACTTCTGCTTTTAAATTGCACTAACAATTATATTATGCTAGCAATTTTTTGTTTCTTATCTGCTTAAAGATGCTACTAAAGAGAAAATTTATGCTACTAATAAACATATCTGTGGCCTCTTTTACAGTGAGCACTTCAAAATTTAAATTATACATTAATTTCATTAGTGATAACCATTTAAAAAGCTAATCTAGCCCAGGCACAGTGACTCACACCTGTAATCCCAGCACTTTGGGAGGCCGAGATAGGTGTATCGCCTGAGGTCAGGAGTTCGAGACTAGCCTGACCAACACGGTAAAACCCGGTCTCTACTAAAAATACAAAAATTAACCAGGCTTGGTGGCGGGCTCCTGTAATCCCAGCTACTCTGGAGGCTGAGACAGGAGAATAGCTTGAACCCAGGAGGCGGAGGTTGCAGTGAGCCGGTATCACGCCACTGCACTCCAGCCTGGGTGACAGAGTGAGACTCTGTCTCAAAATAACAACAACAAAACTAATGTGTCTTATCTTTTGATTATTCTTTGGTAATTATATATGACTTGAAAATATTTTCATTAGATAAATATTAAATATTATTCCCAATATTGTAGAATGGACTCAAGAAATTTTCCACAATACCTACCAACTAACTGTATGTAGGTTTAGAAACTGGGGAGATACAAGGAAGTTGAAAATAGAATTGTACCGGTAATGGATCTCTCAATCTATTCTGGAGATAAAACAAAGAGGAGAGGAGGATGAATGAAGGAAAGAGTAGGATTCAAGAGAGAAAGAGAACATCTGGAGAGGGAGTGGTCTGGGCAGAATGGGAAGGCCTCAGATAGGCAAGGAGAGCAGGAAACATTCCAAGGAAAAGAAAAAGGTGACCAACACGCATGGAGAGCTGTAAGTAACTTAGCCCAACTGGACTAGAATTAAAACTGTAGAGCAATAGGAAGTCAAGAGAAGTTCAAGAGTATTTTGGAGGCTGGGCGCGGTGCCTCACGCCTATAATCCCAGTACTTTGGGAGGCCAAGGTGGGCGAATCGCCTAAGTCAGGAGTTCTAGACCAGCCTGGCCAACATGGTGAAACCCCGTCTCTACTAAAAATACAAAAATTAGCTAGGTGAGATGGTGTGCGCCTGTAGTCCCAGCTACTCAGGAGGCTGAGGCAGGAGAATCGCTTGAACCCAGGAGGCAGAGGTTGCAGTGAGCCAAGATCACGCCTCTGCACTCCAGCCTGAGTGACAGAGTGAGACTCCATCCCAATAAATAAATAAATAAATAAATAAATAAATAAATAAATAAGTATTTTGGGATGAAAAGTCAGATTTAGCTGGCAGCAACTTACCATGTTTGGGCCCTAGAATACTGAATATGAAGGATTTTGGCAAATGAGTGGATTAATGGGCAATACATCCTTCTCTGGTGAGAAATTGGCCATTTTAGGACCTACGTATTTAAGAATATGTCTGTAAATCATACAATAAAATCAGTACTCAAAATAAATGCATTTTTTTTTTAGCCGTCAAGTCAACTACATGCAGTTTCAAAACTTTTTAAGTGCAGAAAACAAGAATTTTAGAAACCTGGCATGAAGCTTTGTCCACAATGAAGGAAAGAAGTGGCCCAGAGAAAACTGGAAAATCAGATTGTAAAATAATGACCACTATGGCCTAAATGCTAGTGTGTCCCCAAAGTTTGCATGTTGAAATTCTAACTCCCAAACTGAGGGTATTAGGAGGTGGGTCCTTTGGGAAATAATTGGGTCATGAGAGGAGAGCTCTCATGAATGGGATTAGTGCCCTTACAAAAGAGGCCTGAGAAAGAATCTTTGTCCCTTCCACCACGTGCAGACACAGCAAAAAGGTGCAATCTATGAACCAGAAAGTGGGCCCTCACCAGACACCAAATCTGTTGGTGTCTTGACCTTGGACTTTCCAGCCTCTAGAACTGCAAGAAATAAATTTCTGTCATTTATGAGTTACTGGTTTATGGTATTTTGTTCTAGCCACTGTAACAGACTAAGACAATGACCATATATAATTGAGTTGTAAAATAAACACCCATCCATGTATATACATCATTTATTAGCATGTCATTTTTTAAGGTAATTTACAATGATTAAGTCTTCAAAAAAAACCCTGTGAACCTGGTTTCTCAAATAAGAATGAGGAATTGGGTGACATGTTCAAGGTTACAAAAACAATGTAAACAAATAGGTAGGACAAGGACTTTCAAAATTCTAGTGACTTGCTCCTCTGGACCCTTTTACAAACAGTTGCTAAAATCAGTGGTAGTTATTACATGAGCATGGAGACAAGATTATGGTAGTATAACCATTAGAAGAACTTACTAGCTAAAGATAAAGGCTAGAAACACTCATAAGGATAAGAATCCAAACCACCTGTCTGATATAGGCTCTTGGGTAGATTTACACCTGTTCCGTATCTCATAACCATCCTACTTAGTATTTTGTAACTGAAAGAAATGTGTCCTTGCTAGATTATTTGTAATATGTCCCCTTAAGACATCAAGACTGCAAAATGTTAATGTTATCTCCTGTGGAATGTAACTATTAATCTCAAATATGCTAATTATTTGTGATGGGAACTATACTCAACCTGGGGTCTATACCATCACCAAAAATTCCTTCATTCCTTTGTTAGTAGAAAGAGCCACAAGTCTGTGTATCTGACTCATTTTCTTTAGGCCCTAGTTGAATTAAAGAAATCAGTGGCTGTGACGCATCATTTTTCAATAATGGCACATGAAAAATTTTACTTTTTGTCAGTCCACACACACACACACACACACACACACACACACACACACACACACACACAGAAAGACAACACAGATCATCAGAGCAGAAAGTACCAGAGGGAATGAGCTAATTTCAGATACACAACTTGCACTCTTCCAGTTCAATCTCAGCTCTCTGTCCGCGCTGGTACTCTATTTGCCAGAATAAGCAGATGCAAACATATATGACATACACCCTACTTTTACAAAGAAATTGTTCTTGGAAAAAACATTCAAGTACTTTTCAACATAGTATAGTTTAAAATACATTAAAGTGATTTTACCAGGGAAAAACACTTCGTGAAAATACAGTATATTTTACACTAAAATACTAACCTAGGTTGGGAGGTGGTAAAATAAAAAGCCAAAGGAGATTTAGTGGTATCAGGACATGGTTAGGGTTGTACTAGCAACATATTTAAATTGAAGTTGTCAGTGGGATATTCAGACAACCTTGATCAGCTGTGCAACTCTGAGGGTTGTTGCTTTTGCTGGGAGGGCAGATTCGATGTGAAAATTGTATCTTCTGCTGCAATGTTTTTGCAAGATGGAGACATTGGACACAGGATAACTTGTAGCTACCGTGGAGGTGGGGCGGGGCGGGGATAGCGCTCTCTCGCACTGGCAAATAGGAGGCACTACATGGAAGGAAGACCGCCCCCCTCCCTTTTCCTGACAGAGCCAAGGAAGAACAATTGAAACTTGAATCAAGCACCTGAAGAAAAGCAACCTGTCAACTTCTAGCCACTGTAACTCTGTTTCTTTGTTCTACATTCACTTCTCACTTATACATGTCAATGGAGAGAATTGGGGGATGGGAGCTACAGATCAAATGACTTTTTTTTTGGCTTCTGTTCATGAATCCAGCAGGAATCAGACGGCAGCTTTGATGCGAAGCAACAGCAGTGGGCAGATTCTTTTACTGTCACCAGTTTATGGTTCAGAGATGACCTTCCCAAGGACACAGAGCAAGTGATGGTGGAAGCAGAGCTAGAATCTCGTCCCCTCTGGCTCTAAAGTCTGGGCTTGCTGCGTGCGCAGGAAAGAAAAAAACCCATGGAAAACTGCCACCTGCCTCCCCTCACCTTGAGCTCCCAAACTTTTCAACATGCCACAAACTACAGAAGACATTTCACGACCTACGCTCCAGAACACTTGACACACTATGTTGTTTTCTAAAACGGCTATGAACTTAAAAAACAAATGGAGCACTAAAGTCCTTGAACATAAATTTATTTCACCTCTGCATGGCCCAGTAAAGATATTTGTTTCATGAAAACCAGAATAAGATGACATCCCTGCTAACTGATTTGAAATTGCTCCCTTGTTTCTGATAGTTTTCTTACCTTCAGGCTTTCCAATTCACAATACTCAGGTCTCCTCCAACCACCCTCAAATGTTACTTCTTTGCATCCTGCTTAACTTGGGTGCCTGTCTTACTTCTTTGAAAATGCTTGGTGAGCAGTTACTACTCTCCTCTTGAAGGACCTACTGTGCATCTCGTCAATTGGGTCAAGTGCCTTATATAGAGTGGACATTTAGTACCTTTCTGGGACTTTTCAAGTTGTATTTTTTTTCTAGTTGTACTGTAACATGCATTGTCCTCTCTCAAGTAAAGGTAAGCTTTGGAAAAAGTCATTCTTCTGTATCTTGCAATCCCATGTTCCCAGATACTTTCACTTCCTATTCAATACAACATTTACCATAGATCCCCTTAGCTATGAGTAATGCATCTACACTCCAATCTGTCTACAGCCTCATTTGATCTGCCCTGAGGCTGTATAAGCCCACAATATGCCTTCCGAATTATCCAAGATTAAAGTATATTCATTATTATGTAATTTATTGTCTAATCAATACAACAAACAAAAATCCAAACAGTTAATTTGAAGCTTTTTCCAATAGGTATATGTAGGGTATATTACAACATTAAATTACAAACATAAAAATAAAAAATTGTGACTTTAGAGTTTAGCATACTTTAGTCGATTTTACTAATATATCTCATATAGTATATGTTAACCCAATGTTGGACTAACCAGAACATATTCTGTCCCAACCAGGCCCAATAATAATGTATGAGACTACATAGTCAGTTTTCTAAAAATGTGCTGTGCAAGCAGATGCACAGAAAACATTTTTTGAACGATCTTCACAGCTATCCTATAATGTCCTATGAATCATATTATCTAAATCATAATTACATTTTAAGTGTGCCTCTCATCTATCTTTCCTAAATGGTATCTTCTGGAGAGCAGGGAACATTGTCTCCTAATTCTTGGTATCCCAGTCAACCACCTCTGCCTTTTAATATTGCCTTGAATTCAGTCTAATGAATCCTTCTTTCTAGACAAAGTGAGGGTGCAGGGAACAAGGTTCAGGCGAGGTGGGAGGACCTGGGAGCCTGGGCACCTAGAGGTCTAACCCTTCCCATAGACTAATATTGTCAGAGGCAGAAGCATCATGGGAAAGAGCCCAACCAGAGCTCAGACAGACTATGCACACAAGCAACCATCCAGGGCTGGAGACAAAACATCTGAATGCAAAGCAGCAGGACCATCTAAGATTTAAGGTCCTAAGGGTCCAGTGCAGAGGAACATGCCTGGAAAACTCTGCACCTGAGAAAGCCACTACTGTGCCTTTTTACACAGTGCCAGTAGCTTTAGCTACAGGGGAAGCCAAGAAAGTCACCAAACTGACCAGGATGATTTTCTTTCATTGAATGGGAAAAAAAGTGGGAAAGAAGACAAAACTTTAGATACAATTAACTTCTTGCTTCTATATGTTATACTTTGTGATAAAAAATAATGAATAATTCACATGCTTTTGCTTAGTTGGGTTCGGGAAGAAAAATAAACTCCATCACAGTTCTTTTGCCAGGTTCTCCTAGACTAAGTGGAAAGTGGAATTTCAGACAGTTGACATTGTTCACGTATGAGCTTCTTGATGGACATCCTGAATGTGGTCCAAGGTGGGAGAAAATGACCAAAAGTGGTAAGTCCCCTCAAGCGATTCCTTTTAAGGAAATGTCTTCCACCTGGTAGAAGGGGAGTAAGGCACCAGCAAAGCTGTACCAGTTATTTAAATTCGGGCTTTATAATAAGGAACCTCCAGTTTATAAGCTTAGGGTGGTTCCTTAGCTGACATGCATTGTCACTGACAACGTCGTACACTCTGCTGACAACCTCAACAGAGCTCATAGCTTACTTCATATGCAACAGCAGGGACTCAGGAATCCCAGCACTTCGGATAGCCACAATATTCCCCCTAATAAGCTTAGACCTTTCTTCAGCTTCCCGATTATTTCCTCTAAGATGCAGAGAGAAAAGCTATTGAGAAGGGAGATATTCCTGCCATTTCTTTTGTACAGGGTATAGTGATTTGGGTTTATTGCTTAAGTCATTAATTTCCCATCATTTTCCAATGAGACTCTCATTTCATTAAAGGCAATAATATTTGATAATCTATTACTATCCCTTATGCCCCGAATTATTATTGCTATATTTTGACATAGAATATAAAAATAATATACACACGCTGCCATAGATCATCAACTCAAAGCAAGCCATTCAAGAATTTTATTATCCAATGAAATATTCTCTAGGGAGCTGTATTTCCCATCTTGGGCATTCCAGTATTCTCCAAGTGTCCAAAAGAGGGATATTAGCATGTTCTAAAGCTCATCTGCATTACGGTTATTTGAAATAGACAGACTGCACTGCTGGACCAAGTAAGATTCTTAAAGCTCATCCAAGGCAGAGGGGAGAACATGTCTTCTCTCTGAGACCCTGATGGATTCTGCTAGATAGAGCCCCTCAACTGAGGGCCTTAAACCCAGCAAAGAATAAATTAATTTTATTGTTTGGGATAGTGAGATCAGGAGAGGAGAAAAGTAAACACAACTTACTATTGGATCTTGGACAAGCTACTTACATTTGCTAAACCTATTTTTCCATCTTTAAAATAGTAAGAATTTTATTACCAAATTGAAAGCACTTCCCCCAATATTTGGTACATAGTTTAAGGCTTAATAAATATCAGTTGCTATTATTGACTTATTATTATTTCCTTGGGAAAGCAGCATTACATGAGATTAAAAACATACATTAAGGATCAATCTTATTGAATCTTGAATATGATGTTAAGGAATCTGGACTTCAGTTGGCAAGAAAGGAGTCAGAAAAGATTATGGTAACAGGAATGACATGATCATATCTGAGCTTTAGGAAACAAAAAATTAAACCCAGATAGAAATAAATAAGGGTAGAGATACAGATTGAAAATTTTTTAATTTCCATTTTCTCCATCTCTCAAAATGGCCCAAAACTATTAGCACACTTCCTTCTCAGACATAATTAACACTTTACCTTAAGTACTACAAAATGCCTATACTGCCAATTTATACTTTCTGGTGATATAATGCCAATAGCTCAAATAGGTAGTCTTTATCAAGCAGTCTTTTAATCAATAATCTCCTGTAATAGGCATTAGCATAATATTATAGATTCTTAATAGTCAAGTGGCTGTCAGCCTTGATTTATATGCAAGTCATTTCAGCTGGGAAAGTTATCTTAGGACACCTAGATGTATAGTCTGAAGGAAAAAAACAAATTTGAAATAAATTTTTAGAACGTTAACTTAAAATATTACATGAAGTGTTTTTTATAAAGAGAAATCCTTGACGTTTTTTAACCTCTCAAATTGGCAAAGATATATAAAAAGATAATACCCAGTGTTGGAGAGGACACAGAGAAATGATTGAAACTGTCTTTGCAAAATTATGACTGAGACAGTAAAAGAGATCTAACTTAACTGACTCCATCTTGCTTTTAAACTCCAAACTGTCCTTGTTCATTCCTGGGTGTAGGCTGAACTAACTTTGGGAGAAATTTATAGTTTATAGTTTAAAACAAAGATGATTAACAGCCTTTTCCCAAAGCAGACCTCCTTCTTGCCTGGGGACTAGATTACCTTTACAGGACTAACACTAGCCACAAGATTAGAAATTACAGTTTAGGAGTCTTGCAACTGGAGGCTACAAGATTCTGACCCTCCCTAAACTGCTCCTAAGATCGGTGCTTCAGATATTTTGCAGACCCAGGACTTGATGGATCAGCTGGCTCCCAGATCAATAAACTTGCTCATCTGATCTTGCGGCCTCACCCAGGAACTGAGTAAGTGCAGTAAGACAGCTTTGACTCCCTATAATTTCATCTCTGACCAATCAGCACTCCCCACTCACTGGCTTCCCCAACCCACCAAGTTGTCCTTAAAAACTCTACTCCCCAAATACTCAAGGACACTGATTTGAGTAATAATAAAACTCTGACACCACCTTTGTAGAGGGTAATTTACTAATATGTATTAAAATTTTTTAGCTGCATAACATTTAGCTCAATAATTCTACTTTTTAAGAATTTTTCCTCAGTAAATAATTGTAAATAGACCATAGATTTAGCTACCAGGATGTTAATCTCAGCATTCATTCTAATAGCAAACATTTGGAATTATCTAATATTTATCTAGAAATATTAGTGATACGGCTCCGATGACTGGAGGAACACCAGGGTCCTTGGCCTTGTGCCAATTAGATAAATGACATGAACACATGTGGAGTGGTTTTAAGGAGCGGAGAGTTTAATCGGCAAGAAAGAAGGAAAAGCCTCCCCTGTACAAAGACAGAGGGAGCGGGGCTCCAAGTGGAGACAGAAAACCCCTGTGTGCGGCGGAAAAGTAGTTGGTTACTTTGGGAAGCTGGAGGAGGTGGCGTCTGATTTGCATAGGGCCCAGGGGATTGGTTTGACCAAGTGTGTCATTTACATAGCTGACAAAAAACCTGGCCCTCCTACTCTAGCCTTTTAATATGCAAATGCGTGGCACCATGATGTCCTGTACACATGGTATTATCTGGAGGTGTCCATGACACTTGGCACACTTGGTGACAAGGAGAAGAGGGCAGGAATTGCCATGTTGGATGGAACCAGTTTCTAATCGCCAGAATTTGCATATCAAAGCTTGCCAGATTGGTTCTTCAAGCCACCTACTTGTTAGAAAAGAAATGTTTTGGGGGTTGGTTTTTATTAAAGGAATATTCCACCGAGAATCTTTATGCTTTCTAGCTTCCTAAAAAATATTTCTTAATAATTCCTGTATTAATAGGATAAACCAAACCACAGCCCACAGAGCAAACCTGACCCCATCACCTTTTTTCATTCAACCTGCAAGCTAAGAGTCATTTCCACATTTTTAAATGGTTGAAAGAAATCAAAAGAAAACGATTTTATTACTCATGAGAAGTATATGAAATTCAAATTTTAGTGTCCATAAAGAAAGTTTTACTGAAACACAGCCACATCCTACTCATTGACATATTGTCTATGGCTGATTTCATGATGCAATAGCAGAGGTGGGTAGATGCAACAGCTTGTATGTCCTCAAAGCCTAAAATATTCACTGTCTCACCTTTACATGAAAAGTTTGCCAAACTCTTGGTTAAATAAACCATGATCTAATCATAACATAAATTAACGTAGCCATTTAAAATTATATAGAAGATTATTTACTACTTTGCAAGAATGTTTAATTAATTAAATTAAATAGACAGATTATACCACAATGCATCAAGTTATGACCACGTTTTATTACTTTTTTTTTTTTTTAGACGGAGTCTGGCTCTGTGGCCCAGGCTGGAGTGCAGTGGCCGGATCTCAGCTCACTGCAAGCTCCGCCGCCCGGGTTCACACCATTCTCCTGCCTCAGCCTCCCGAGTAGCTGGGACTACAGGCGCCCGCCACCTCGCCCAGCTAATTTTTTGCATTTTTTAGTAGAGACGGGGTTTCACCGTGTTAGCCAGGATGGTCTCGATCTCCTGACCTCGTGATCCGCCCGTCTCGGCCTCCCAAAGTGCTGGGATTACAGGCTTGAGCCACCGCGCCCGGTCACGTTTTATTACTTTTAATAATATATAAAATAGGAAAAAAAGACTGGAAGAATGTGTAACAAAAATTAATAGTTTTTATCTCTGGGTGATGAGATTGCAGGATTTTTTTTTGGTAACAACCATACTGCTTACATTTTCTAAAAGAACATATTGTTTAATATTAATAAAATAGCATTGAATCAGACAGAGCCTAAAATAGCCCCCAATTGTCTTCACCTCTTTCCAGTCACATCTTGTGTAATATCATCCCTTTGAGTGCAGTCGCCATGACCTTTGACTTGCTCTAAACAATAATTGGATATGGCAAAGGTGACAGGTTGTCATTTCCATGATTAAATTATAAAATAGTGACTTTCATCTTGCTAGCAGACTCTCTATTGCTTTTTCGCCTTGTGCACTTTAAAAAAGCAAGCAGCTACATTAGGGACAACTATGTGGCAAGAAATGGAGTGTGACCTCAGGCCAACAGCTAAGTAAGATTGAAAGCCAACAGCCAGCAAGAAAGTGAGGCCCTCAATCCAACAGGTGGCAAGGAACTAAATCTTGCCAACAACCATAGGAACTTGGAAGCAGATCTTTCTTTGGTCAAGCCATCAGATGAGATCCTAGCCCTAGCCAGCACCTTGATCGCAAATTCATGACAAGATCCCAAAGCACAGGATCTGATTAATCCATCCCCAGATTCCCAATCCACAGAAAGTGTGAGAAAATAAATGTGTGTATGCTTTAAGCCACTATATTTGTGGTAGTTTGTTATGCAGCAACAGATAACTGATACAAATATAAAATACTGGGCCGGGCACAGTGGCTCACGCCTGTAATCCCAGCACTTTGGGAGGCCGAGGTGGGTGAATCACCTGAGGTCAGGAATTTGAGACCAGCTTGACCAGCATGCTGAAACCCTGTCTCTACTAAAAATACAAAAATTAGCTGGGCGTGGTGGCGGGCGCCTGTAATCCAAGCTACTCTGGAGGCTGAGTCAGGAGAACAGCTTGAACTCAGGAGGCGGAGGTTGCAGTGAGCCTATACCATGCTGCTGCACTCCAGCCTGGGCAACAAAGAGTGAAACTCGGTCTAAAAAATATATATATATATATATACACACACATATATATATATTCTTTTTTAATTTTAAAAACTTTTTAAAAAATATATATTTAGAATGATATACAAAGAAGAAAATAGTAACTTTTAAGTGACTAAGCAATTTTAATTTTTTAGATGGTAGATATAGTTAAAAAAGTGAACAGAACAAATTGATGGGTCAAATTTTGCCCTTTAGACAAAATTACGGTGATAGCAAGTATGTGGGTTGCCTCAGATTCTGTAGCTGCTCATATCTAAACTTGAATATTCTAGAAAAAAGTTCTAACTGAAACCATCTTTGCAAAAAGTATTAACAATAAGAAAATAATGACAGCGAAAGAGACCTAATCTAACTCCCATCTTGCCTTTAACCTCCAAATCGCCCTTGTTCATTCCTACACTTAGGCCAAGCTAACATTGGGAAAAATTTAGCTTATCGTTTAAATGATAATAGACCTTCCCCAAAACTAAGCTGCCTTTATAAAGCTAATGAAAGGCTACCAGGTTAGGAGGATAAAAAGGACCTGAATTTTGCTAAGACACAAGCATAAACCATTACCAGCCATTATTCTGGAGGTCACACCATTTGCAGTTTCTCCAATTCACTATAGTATTGGCCTTTTGAGATGTCTTTTCAGGCTTCTGCATTTCTGACTACTGGATGACTCCATGCCGACCCTCAACTCTCTGCTCAACCAGTCCTGTGGCCCCACTCAGAAGTGGACTCTGTGCACAAGGACTATTTTCCACACCCCTGTGATTGCATACCCAACCAGTCAGCAGCACCTATTCTCCTAGCCTCCTGCCCACCAAACTATCCTTGAAAAAGCCTAGACTCCAAATTTTCAGGGAGATTGATTTGAGTAATACTTCCATCTTCTGCTTGGTGTCACTCGCCTCATGCCAATTAAAGTCTTTCTTTATTGAAATGCCATGCTCCCAGTGAACTGATTTTGTCTGTGCAGTGGGCAAGAAGAACTCATCAGGCAATTGTATGACTACTCAAACTTCCCCATAGCCTAGATATGCTATTGTCTAGGATTAAAAAGAAACAATCATTTGATTCCCAGTTCTCTTTAGAGTTCTGCACTCCCTTTCCCCCCATCTCCCTGCCAAAGCTCATCCCATTTAAAGTGAAAACTACTACTATAGGATAATTACTCCATAACTGCAGCCACCACCAATATCTAACCTCTTCCCAAGACTCATTACATACAAAAAGAACAAAATAAGCATGCCCTCTTACATTTTTTATATAAGCAAATTATGCACCTTCACCTTGATCAATAGGATAATTACATGTGTAAATCTCCATTTTGACCCAAAAATTGTTTTTAAATAAGTTTCATGCAATTTTTATGTCTGAGAAGCCATTACATTTTTATTACTGAAGCAGTAATAGCAGTTTGATTTTAAAAACTGCCCTACTGACCACTGAAAGCCTTTCCCCTTCCTTAAGTAGCTCTTAAATGAAAAAAGAAAAAAAAAAGCCATTGTTCATCATGATTACTAGATATTAGTCACAGGTCATAAATATCCCTATTTCTTACAGTAGGTTTTTAGGGAATTAAAATAGGACAAAATGAATAAACTGCCCTCGGAACTAGTTAAAAGCACCTCATTTAGGCTTATAAATGTTCTGGAGATGTAATCAAAAGATTGCCAAAGCCGGTATTATTTGCATTTTTTTTGGAAACCAATAAATTAATAAAGCTTAATTCTGATTGTGTATTGTCCAAAAAACTGTACCACTAATAATGAACGGGCAAAAAGTTCTTCTACTGAGGTTCCCCCCATCCTCAGTCTAAATCACACTTAAATATTTATGGTTGCTCTTATTATAGTAAAACTACTCTCACATCCAGTTCCAACAGGGTAAAATCTCCACTTTAAAGGACTCTTCAGTAATTCTGAAAGTTTGTTATACAAACTGTCTTATGAGCTTTTGCAGCTGGAGAACTAAAGACTGTGAGAATGAAAGCTTATACTGGATGCAAGGATCAATAATAATCTCAAGTGGAGTTGTTCTAAGGGAAGTTACAAGAAATGGATATTCTACTTCTTTGACTTCCTAGTCTCAACATCCATGAAGTCCTTGGGAACGTGGTGTAAGTTTCTATTCTTTATTTCTGTCTGTTTTCTGCCATGCTCCTATGGCCTGAATGTTTGTGTTCCCCACAAAATTCATATATAGAAGCCTTAACTCCAATTGTGGTGATATTTAGAGATGGGGCCTTTGGGAGATAATTAGACTATAAGGATGGGGCTCTCATGATGAGATAAATGTCCTTATAGGAAGAAGAAGAGACAAGAGATATTGATATACAAGTTAAGAAGAAATTATTTAGGCAGACAGTGAGGGTACAGGAGTCCTTGGTAAGTTTTTCCTGCTAATGAAAAGCAGTCCCCAAATCCTTTTCTTTTCTAACAAAATTGAGCTGCAGACATAGACAAGCAAACTGGAAGCTTGCATGGGTAAATGCCAGCAGCTGTAACAATAGGAAAAGGCTACCTGGGACCAGCCATGTGTACAGTAAGGAGCAGACAAGATGGCACCAGCTAAGTGGAAAGCCCGTTTGCATAGTATGATTAGGGTGGGGTGACCAGCCTTCCCCGCATGCTATGTAAACGTCACAATTGGTCCAACCAATCTGTGGGCCCTATGTAACTCAAGACACGGCCTCCTCAACTGTCTATAAAATCCAGTGCACTCCACCACAGGCCAGAACTCCCACTCAGGTGCCCCTCTCTCTCACAAGACAGAGAGCTGCTCTCCTTTCTCTTTCTTTTGCCTATTAAACCTCCGCTCCTAAACTCACTCCTTGTGTGTGTCCATGTCCTTAATTTTCTTGGCATGAGACAACAAACCTCAGGTATTTATTCCAGACAATGACAGCACTTCAATCTCTCTCTCTTTCTCTCTCTCTCTCTCCCTCCCTCCCTCCCCACCTCCTCCTTCCCCCTATGTGAAAATACAGAAAGAAGGCACCTGTTTGGAAACCAGAAATAGGGCCCTGACCAGACACTGAATCTACCAGTACCTTGATCTTGGACTTCTCAGCTTCTAGAACTGTAAGAAATAAATGTTTGTTTGTGTAGAGTAGAAGGAAAGCTTCCTCTCTGCCCACTGAAGGTTTGCTGAAAATGAACTGACAAAAGAGAGATTGATCAGAGAAAGAGGCACACAAAATTCATTTAACATGCACAGAGGAAAATCACAGCAATGTGATTACCCAATAACCCAATGAGATCCAGATGCTTACATATCCTTCTCCACAGGGGAAGGGGAGATGATGGGTATAGGAGTAAATGCTTTTCAGGGGAAATGAATAAGTCCAAAAAACAACGGCCTGAGACAAAGTTCTTTTGAGCTCTGAGGAAGGTGATAAAAAGGTGAGGGGTGGAAGTTCTTGTGAATAAATGTCTTATTATGTAGATGAAACCTCCCAAGTAATTGCTCAGAGCTGCCCTCAGGGGAATAGATGAAAAGTCTGTTTGTGGTGGCAACTCTCAGCTATGTCTCTTCTCTTAAGACCTCCTAGGGAAGAGGTCTTAAATTGCTTTTCTTTTGGAAACAAGTTTTCTTTTCTTTTTTTTTTTTCCCCCAGATAAGAATATTCCAGAGAGAGTCCCTTCCAGTGCTTTAGGAAAGAAAGGAGATGGGGTGGGGGTGGGGGCACTTGGGGAGGGGAAGGTCAGAGAGAAACTTTGGTTCTGAGACTTATTTTTCTTTCTTTTTTTTTTTTGTTTTTTGAGACATTGCCTCACTCTGTTGCCCAGGCTGGCGTGCAATGGCCCAATCTTGGCTCACTGCAGCCTCTGCCTCCTGGGTTCCAGCGATTCTTCTGCCTTAGCCTCCCAGGCAGCTGGGATTACAGGCACACTCCACCACACCTGGCTAGTTTTTGTATTTTTAGTAGAGACGCGGTTTCGCCATGTTGGTCAAGCTGGTCTTGAACTCCTGACCTCAGGTGATCCACCCACCCGCCTCAGCCTCCCAAAGTGTTAGGATTACAGGCGAAAGCCACCGCACCCAGCCTCTGAGGCTTATTTCTGAGGCTTCTCAATTTTATTTACTTCACAGCATTCGGCAGGACAAAGCATTGAAACAGCGTCACTGTCTGGGGTAAAAACCTGGGGTTCCTCATCTGGCACCAAGGAAATCGAGTGTGCAGACACAAGAAGTGGGCTAGGGAGTGGAGGTTTAATAGGCAAAAGAAAGAGAAAGAATAGCTCTCTCTCCTGGGAGAGAGAGGGGTTCCAGAGTGGGACTTCCGGACCACGGCAGAGTGCACCGGATTTTATAGACAGGTTTGAGGGGGCGATTTCTGATTTACATAGGGCCCACAGATTGATTGGACCAGGTGTGACCTTTACATAGTCTGCAGGGGAAGCTGGCCACCTCACCCTAATTTTATTATGCAAATAGGCTTTCCACTTGGCCGGCCATGTTGTCTACTCTTTACTGTACACGTGGCTGGCAAAGAGAAGAGAAGATGGAGCCACTATGTTGGGCATGCCTACCCCCAGGCAGCCTCTTTCATGCTGGCATGGCTGCCAGCATTCACCCATGCAAGCTTCTAGCCTGCCTTTCTATGTCTCCAGCTTGATTTTACAGGCTGCTCTTTGTTCGAAACGAAAATGATTTGGGGGCTGCTTTTCATTAACAGGAAAACCTTCCCGAGGACCTTCTTACCCTCACTATCTGCCTAAATAATTTCTTCTTAACTCCTATATCAGCATCGTATTTTGAAGTATCATCTTCTGCACCCAACAGTTGTTTAAGCCACTCAATTTATGGTATTTCGTTTTAGCAGCCCCAGCTGACTAAGATAACTGTATAGGCCTCTCTGGACACCACAGCCACCATGGCCTGAAAATGAGAAAAGGGTTCGCTTCCTTTTCTCAAATCTCGCAACACTTTATTCATCCAAAGCCTATCACATGATTCTTTGTTTCATAGTCTTTGTGTACACACAGCTCTTTCCTGCTAAGTAATTTCAGGCTATTCATCCTCCTTTACAAACTTCCTAAAGCCTTGTACAAATTAGTCCCTTTAAAATGTTGGGAGATGTATAGATTTTTAAAAAGCGATTTAAAGACACATTAACTGATTACAATGCACAGAATTTAACTGAATCCTGATCCAGACAAATAAGTTGCTGAAAAAATTTGTGAGACAATTATGAAAAGTTGAACACTGATTGGGTACTTGACAATATTAAAGAATTGTAAGCTGTGATAAAGGCATTGTGGTTATGCTGCTTAAAAAGTGTTGTGTATGTATGTATGTATAAATGGAAAAATGATGTGAAATGTGGAATCTGCTTCAAGATAGTTGGGAAAATAGGTGGGCATATAGGTGAAACAAGGTTGACTATGGATTGAATTGGGTGATGGGTACTTGGTATTGTTGCTTTAAAAACCACCCAAACTTGGTAGATTAAAACATTTATTTTGCTAAAGCATCTGTGATTTGGGCAGGAACTGGCAACGACAGCTTCAAACGATTTCACTTGGTGTCAGCTGGGGTAGTTTAAAAGTTAAAACTTGTAATCATCTGAAGACTCGCTAACTCACATGTCTGCTGGTTGATACTGGCTATTTGCTGGAACCTTAGTTGGGGCTATTGGCCAGAACACCTACATGTAGCCTGGACTTCCTCACAATATGACAGTTAAGTTCCAAAGGTGGAAAGTGAGAAGGGCAGAAGTTGTATTGCCTTTTGTGACCTAGTCTCTGAAGTCATTGCTTCTAACACAGTCTGTTGGTTAGATGTCACTAAAATGCAAAAATAGGTATGAACAACAGGAAAAACCTATGATGTTCTCGAATAGGAAGACACATCACAGAGATGTTAATTGTCTCTAAAGTAATACATTTATCACAAGCCCAATGAAAATACAATAAAGCATTTTACTGGAGTGAGAAGAACTATTTAAAGTTTACCTGGAAGAATAAACAAGGAAAAATTGCCAGAACAATTCTAAGAGAGCAGTAAAGAGGAAATGGTCTTGACGAGCATCAAATATATTATAAATCTTTGATAACTAAATCAGTTTGGTACAAGTGCGTTATTACAGGGCAGACTAATGGAAAACAAAAGAGCATACAGAAATTTAGTGTCCATTAATGGTAATAGCTCAATTGGTAGGGAAAAAATGGGCTTTCTAATAAATATTGTTGGGATAACTGGAGAGTCACAAGGAAATAATTAAAATTGGATCAGTTTCTCCCATTAACATGAAAAGATGCTCCATCTTGCTCATAATAAGAGAAATGCAAATCAAAACTATGCTTAAGTACATTTCTCACCTAAGAGATTGGCAAGATCCAAAATGTTTGACAGTTTTCTCTATTGGTACGCTAATACATTGCTAATATACACCATCTGCCCATAGAGGGGAATTTGGTAATGTCTAGCAAACCTGAGAATGCATTTACCTTTTGAGCAAGAAATCCCACTTCTAGGAATCTCCCAAAGCTGTACTGGCAAAAATACAAACAGCACAAAGCTATTCATTACAGCACCATCTGTAATAACAAAAGACTAGAAATAATTCAAATGCCCATCAATAGGGGAAAAGTTGAATAAACTGTGGAATATCTGCACAGTGAAGGAATATGATGCTATAAAAAGCAATAAGCTGTCTATATACTATTATGGCGTTATCTCCAGGATATATGGTAGTGACAAAAGCTGGATGAATAAAACTGTATACATGACTTTTCTGCTTATCAAAGGAAGGGTTTTGAAAATATATGCTTATGTTTGAAGTAAATAAAAGAATAAACTATGAACAGGCTTCCTTTGGAAGAGGGAGAAATAGGATGAGGAGGATAGAAGACAGAAGCTACATTTCTTTGAATATACTTTTTTCTTGTAAATTTGACTTTGAAACCATGTAAATATTTCCCACAATCAATAAGCAAAAATTTTAAATTCCTAAAAGACAAAAATGAAACACAATCCTGTGCATACAAATGACTTTAAAACACAGCAATCTGAGTGTACACCCCTAGTGAGCTATACTTAAATGACAAAAAAAAAAAAAAAAAAAAAAAAAAAAAATGGTGGTTGAGGGGAAATAAGAATTATAATCAGTTTAATGATTGAAGGCTGGGTAGAAGCTGTTATTCCGAGACCATTGTGTGTCAGTCTTGTATAAAACCAATGAGTAATTGTTAGTGTCATTGAGAAGTAGCATTTTCAGCATATAAGAAATACACAGATATAAGATCCATGAAGTTGAATAAAAAATCTACAGTACTGGCCGCACGTGGTGGCTCATGACTGTAATCCCAGAACTTTGGGAGGCTGAGGCACGCAGATCACCGGAGGTCAGGAGTTCGAGACCACCCTAGCGAACATGGTGAAACCCCGTCTCTACCAAAAATACAAAAATTAGCTGGGCAGGCACCTGTAATCCCAGTTGCTCGGGAGGCTGAGGCAGGAGAACCTCTTGAACCTGGGAGGCGGAGGTTGCAGTGAGCCAAGATCGCACCACTGCACTCCAGCCTAGGCGACAAGAGCGAAACTCCATCTAAAAAAAAAATAATAATAATTTACAGTACTGAATTTGAAGTACTGGTATAAAGATTATAAACAGAATGAATACACACAAACAGCCATGCATCACTTAACAATAAAATACACTCTGAGAAATGTGTCTTAGGCAATTTTGGTCATTGCGTGAATGTTCTGAAGTGTACTTAAACAAACATAGATGGTATAGCCAGCCTACTACACATCTAAGCTATATGGTGTAGTCCATGGCTCGTAGGCTACAAATCTGTACATGATGTTACTGTACTGAATACTGTAGGCAATTATAATACAAGAGTATTTATATATATAAACATAGAACAAGTACAGTAAAAACACAGTATTATCTTATGGGACCACCTTTATATATGCAGTTTGTTGATCAAAACATCGTTATGTGATGCAGGACTGTATTTCTTAGCTCTGTCCACTAAGTAACCAGTAGAAATGAGTTCCCCAATGCACGTAATATGTATTACAGTCCATATAATACCATTTCTGAACAAACAAACAGAATTCTTTGGATAAATGTATGATTCAAGGTCTGGAGGGAAATATACAACATAAACCTGAACTATCTTATTACCAGAACACAAGAAAGCTATCAAAGAATACTTAAACATGAATTAAATACAGGACAATCAATATCAGTAAGAGTAATTAACTGCAATAGATTAGAAAACATCAAAAATCTACGTTTATATTAATGCTGGTTGCGGAGAAAAAGAAACACACACTGTTGGTGGGAGTGTAAATTAGTTCAACCATTGTGGAAGACAGTGTGGCAATTCCTTAAAGGTCTAAAGACAGAAACACCATTCAACCCAGCAATCGCATAACTGGGTATATACCCAAAGGAATATAAATCATTCTATTATGAAGACACATGCACACATATGTTCATTGCAGCACTATTCACAATAGCAATGACATGGAATCAACCTAAATGCCCATCATTGATGACTGGTTAGAGAAAATGTGGAACATATACACCGTGAAATACTATGCAGCCATAAAAAGAATGAGATCATGTCCTTTGCAGGGACACGGATTAAGCTGGAGGCCATTATCCTAAGCAAACTAATGCAGGAATAGAAAACCTAATACCACATTTTCTCACTTATAAGTGGAAACTAAATGATGAGAACACATGGACACGTAGAGGGAAACAGCACACACTGTGGCCTACTGGAGAAAGGAGGGTGGGAGGAGGGAGAGGATCAGGAAAAATAACTAATGGGTACTAGACTTAATACTTGAGTGGATGAAATCATCTGCATAACGTACTCCCATGACACAAGTTTACCTATGTAACAAACCTGCACATGTACCCCTGAACTTAAAAGTTAACAAAAAGCCTATTGACCATCTTTAAAGGATATTAGAGAACCAATTCATTATTCTGAAAACTGGCAAATAAAAGAAAATAACTATTTTTTCTATACAAACCACATCTCAGAGTAACCAAATTACCATGGGAAGTTCTTTTCTTGAAATTATTACAGCTAATATGTAAAGAAAACTATAATGAATTAATAGATCTAGCTAGTGATCACCAATTGCTGCTAATATCACTAGGAGAGATGAAGTAACCAACATCTGTGAAACAGTACTGCAAGAAAGAAAGTGTATGGGTATTCAATCTGAATCCAAGAAAGCCTCTACATCTAGGACCGGTTTCATAGGTGTAATCTATTCAGTTTCACAGGGCTCTGAGCTCAGAAGAGTCCCATTTTATGTTCTGCTGCTCTGTTTTGACCAGCCAAGATGGCTCATACCTGTAATCCCAGTACTTTGGGAGGCCAGGGTGGGAGGATTACTTGAGGCCAGGAGTTCGAGATCATCCTGAGCAACATAGCGAGACCCCGTATCTACAAAAATTAGAAAAGTCAGCAAGGCATGCGGGTGCATGCCTGTAGTCCTAGCTACTTGGGAGGCTGAGGCAGGAGGATCCCTTGAGCCCAAGAGCTCAAGAATGCAGTGAGCTATGATTGCCCCCCTGCACTCCAGACTGAGTGACAAAACAAGACCCTGTCTGAAAGAAAGAAAAAGAATTAGTTCGTTTTTACACTGCTATAAAGAACTACCTGAGACTGGGTAATTTATAAAGAAAAGAGGTTTAATTGACTCAGTTCCACATGGCTGGGGAGGCCTCAGGAAACTTACAATCATGGTGGAAGGCAAGGAGAGGCAAGCATCTTCTTCACAAGGTGGCAGGAGAGAGAGAGCACGAGTGGGGAAGTGCCCCATTATTTAAAACATCAGAGCTTGCAAGAACTTATGAGAACAGCATAGGGAGCATCTGCCCCCACGATCTTATCACTTCCCATCAGGTCCCTCCCACACATGTGGGGATTACAATTTGAGTGGGGATACAGAGCCAAACCAAGGGAGGGAGGGAGGGAGGGAGGGAGGGAGGGAGGAAGGAAGGAAGGAAGGAAGGAAGGGAGAGAGGGAGGGAGGAAGGCGAGGGGAGGGAAGAGGAGGGGAGGAGAGGGGAGGGAAGAGGAGGGGAGGGGAGGGAAGAGGAGGGGAGGGGAGGGGAGGGGAGGGGAAGGAAGAGGAGGGGAGGGGAGGGGAGGGGAGGGGAGGGGAAGGAAGGAAGGAAGGAAGGAAGGAAGGAAGGAAGGAAGGAAGGAAGGAAGGAAGGAAGGAAGGAAGGGAGAGAGAGACAAAGAGCAAGAAAGAAGAAAAAGAAGGAAAGGAAAGGGAAGAAGAGAGGAAGGGAGGGGAGGAGAGGGGAAGAAGAGAAATCTGAACAAGTCCCACATTTTCATTTTGCACTGGGCCCAAAGTATGTTGCATTCATGTCTACATCTGACTACTAATTTATAGGAAGTAAGTGTTGTAGTTTAAAGAGCTGTCCACAGATTCTTTGATATTCCTTCCTTCCAAAAGCAAAGCCTAGTTCCTCTCTCCTTAGTACTTTGTGATTTGCTTCAAATGAATAGAATAGATTAGAAATGATGGTGTGTGACTTCCAAGAATAGATTATAAGACACTGTGGCATCCACCTTGCTTTAAGGTCACTTGCACTGGAGTAAGCCAGCTGATATGAGAGGAGTCTCAAAAAGTTGTATGGAGCGGTCTATGTGGTGAGGGACCAAGGCCTCCAGCCAACAGCCATGTAAGTGAGCCATCTTGGAGTGGCTCCTTCTGCCCTAATCAAGCTTTTAGATCACTGCAGCCCCAGCTTACAGTTTGAATGCAACCTCATGACAGACCCTGAGTCACAACCACTCGGCCAAGCCACTTTGAATTCCTGACCCACAGCAATTGTAAGGAAAGGTAATGCTAATTATTGTTTTAAGTTGCTATGTTTTGAGGAAATTCATTACACAGGAATACATAATACAAGAAGAAACAAGGAACATGCTCAAGGACAGTGTGGGATTACTATCACCAAAATCCAGGCCAGGCGCGGTGGCTCACGCCAGTAATCCCAGCACTTTGGGAGGCCAAGGCGGGTGGATCACGAGGTCAGGAGATCAAAACCATCCTAGCTAACACCGTGAAACCCCATCTCTACTAAAAATAGAAAAAAATTAGCCAGGCGTGGTGGCAGGGGCCTATAGTCCCAGCTACTTGGGAAGCTGAGGCAGGAGAATGGCGTGAACCCGGGAGGCGGAGCTTGCAGTGAGCCGAGATTTTGCCACCGCACTCCAGCCTGGGCTACAGAGCGGGACTCTGTCTAAAAAAAAAAAAGACAAAATCCAGCCTGTGGGAAAATCACCTAACACCTTCAACCAAAACAATTCAAGGAAAAATGAGCACATCATAGGCACCTTTTTTGGATCCGGATTCAAACAAACTACTAAAAAAACAGTTACAGGGCAATTAAAACCATGCAAATACTGACTGAATATCTGATAGTATTAAGAAGTTATTGCTGATCTTTTTAGGGAGGTGGGTATGATGATAGTATCATAGTTATGTTTTAAAAGCGGAGTCCTTGACTTCTAGAGATACACACTAAAATATTTAAAGATAACATGCCTAGAATTTTCTTCGTCTATGGGAGGGAGAGAATTGGTGGAAAAAGAAAATAAGATTCACGATGAGTTGATTACTATTGAAGCTGAGTGATAAGAACATAGTTCATTTCATAATTCTCCATAGTAAATGTTTTTTTAAAAAGAAAACTATAATGAATTAATAGATTTAGGTGGTGATCACCAATTGCTGCTAACATCACTAGGAGGGATGAAGTACCCAACATCTGTGAAGCACTACTGCAAGAAACAAAGTGTATGAGTATCAAATATGAACCTGATCAAGCATCTACATCCAGGGCTGGTTATATCAACATACATAAACAAATACCATACAACATTTTAAGAGTGGGCTTAACAAAACTAATTCCAAACAAGATGAAGACTATAAGCGTTTGACTATTTTATTAAATAATTAAAAGTAAATAAATTAGTAAAAAATGAAGTAAAAAAATTAGTAAAAAAAGTAAATAATGATTTAAGTGTCAAATAATGATTTTGATTTTAAGTGTCAAAACCAAACTCCAGACTCCACATTACTAATTACTCCATCTATTGAAGGAAATACTCTGAATTGGAATTGGTATCTTTGGCACATATATTTGACCCGGTAATCCATAATAACCTCAGAAGTCTTATGCCTTCTTTTTAATTGTTCAATTCGAATCATAGTCGTATTTAGTCACCAGATGGACTTTCTTCTTCACCTATTCCATCATGTTAGAAAGAGTGTAAATTAGCACCTTACAATGACTCATGATAGACTTTTATCATCCACATAGGAAAGCAGTGAGGCGAAGGTTATCCTAACTATTCAATGGAAAAAGGGACATAAACAGATGCTATTCACAAGTCTCAGTGTGCCAGTGGCAATCACCACCTGTTCTGCTCCCTCTATTAAGGGCTATGCATGAACAAGAAGCCAAGAGACAGAAAAATCAAGCAGACACAAATCTTCACTGCAACAATTGCATTTTAAATTCCTTCATTAAAAATACACACCACACATAATTATAATAGAGTAATACAAAGGACATGCAATTACATGACTACCCTGAGCTGAGACCAGATTGGGGCAGGTTCACAAAGGTCTCACCTCCTTTTTCTTGTTTCCTTTACCAACAGGAGGGAGGGACTGGTTGCTCTATGCAGATGTCTTAGGAAAATAATCAACTGGAGAGGCCTCATAATTTCTCATTCTTACCAATTCAGAATTTGTCATAACTCTTGGCTTGAGCTTGGCTGCAGGTATCACTAACATTGATCAGCAATACAAAATTGTAAATGTGGTTTAAGTATGAAAAAAAAAATTCTCCGTCAAACTTGTGTATATTTTTTTTTTGAGAAAAAAAATTCCAAAATATATGTTATTAATAATGGGTCTGGATAAGACTGTAGATCCATCTCTCTTCCTCCCTTCCTTATTTTTTTCTGAATTTTAAAATATGTTTATCTTCTTTCTTTTTTCTTTTTTTTTTTTTATTATCATAGCTTACTGCAGCCTCAAACTCCTGAGCTCAAGGGATCCTCCTTCCCCAGCCTCCCAAGCAGCTAAGACTACAGATGTGTGTCACCCTACCTGACTAATTTTTTCATTTTTTGTAGACTCAGTGTATTAGGCCACTCTTGTGCTGCTATAAAGAAACACCTGAGGCTGGGTAATTTATAAAGAAATGAAGTTTAATTGTCTTAGGTTTTGCAGGCTTTAAGGAAGCATGGTGCTGGCATCTGCCTCTGATGAGGCCTCAATAAGTTTACACTCATGGCAGAAAGCAATGAAGAGCCAGTCTGTCACATGGCAAAAGTGGGAGCAAGACAGAAGTGGGGAGTGCCACACACTCTTAAAGAACCAGATCTCCAGTGAAGTAAGCGAGAACTCACTTCGCACCGAGGGAATGGTACTGAACCACTCACGAGGGATCTGCCCCATGATCCAATCACCTCCCACCAGGCCCCACCTCCAACTCTGAGAACCACATTTCAACCTGAGATTTGGAGGGGACAAACATCCAAACCTTATCAGATGGGGTTTCACTATGTTGCCCTGGGTGGTCTTGAGCTCCTGACCTCAAGTAATTCTCCCACCTCCGCCTCCCAAAGTGCTGGGATAAAGGCGTGAGCCACCGTAGCTGGCTTACTGTTTCTTGAATATCATATATTTCTTTTTAAATGAAACACTTAAAATGTGCTATTATTGTTTTTCCTATATGAGAATTTAAAAAATTTTTTTATCAGCACAGTGGCAGGTTAATAAATGTCCTTTATTTAAAATTTAAATACATTTCATTCACTAAAACAACTGCAGAATAAATGTACTTAAAATTCGTGACTAAGTTATTTCAAAGTATTTTTCCATAAAAAATATAATTCAGACTGGCCTCCTCTCAACGTGATTCACGTGTTGTTGCAAATAGGGGTTATATATTTCCTACCAATGTCACAGAAATACTAAGCATAATCAGTTCTTTATTTCACAAAAACCATACAATTGTATTGAACAAAAAATAGTTCACTTACTGTAAGGTATTATGTTTCAATGACCATCTGTCACTTAACAACAACAATAAGCCAGGCGCGGTGGCTCACGCCTGTAACCCCAGCACTTTGGGAGGCTGAGGTGGGTGGATCACAAGGTCAGGAGTTCGAGACCAGCCTGACCAACATGGTGAAACCCTGTCTCTACTAAAAATACAAAAATTAGCCGGGCGTGGTGATGCAGACCTGTAATCCCAGCTACTCGGGAGGCTGAGGCAGGAGAATCGCTTGAACCCAGGAGTCGGAGGTTGCAGTGAGCCAAGATGGTGCCACTGCACTCCACCCTGGGTGACAGAGCAAAACTCCATCTCAAAACAACAACAACAGCAACAACAATAAATACAAATGAAAATAGACAGACAATTCAGCCTTAAAGAGAAAAATACTGAGAGAAAGCAAAACAAGAAAACTGAATGGCTGCACACAAGAATATTAAATTGTTCTTAAATGGTTTGTAAAGCAATTCAAGAAGGATAAAGAGTGGGGGAAAATGTATGTTTGTAACACTCTCATGTTAGTCTGTAAGCTGACAAATATGAGCCATCTTTACCTGAAGTCATGAACAGTACCTTTCCCTAGAGGAAATGTACAGGCGTAAACGCAGAGATCCAACATTAGTTCTTAATAGAATGCATAAACACCAACACTGCGACCTCTCAAACAACTGCCCCAGGTCATACAGAGCCATGAGTAATGGAATCTCTTGGTTTGGGCTCCATCTACATGTTAGTTTTGACACCTCAGTTATGTATGACTGAGATAAGAGAGATGAGAAGAGGCAAGTGCTCCAGCATAGGAATTTAAGAGGAATTAATAGTACTCAAGGTGCTATTATGTTCCTTGCTCAAAGGAAAAGCTTTATAGATTTGTTTGGCTTGGAAATCCTCTTGAAACTGAGTACTTGGATGGAGCCAGTGGGTTGACTTTCTATTTACTTTATACAGGGGATGAATTTATGAAACTGTAAGGAGGCAATCTGCAGTTTTTCTGGTTATTCCCCCCAAAATGTTAAGTGTAAAACACTTGATCATAAATCTTAACATAGCCACATTACTAGCAACTTCATTAGCCCATCAACCATTCCCCACCATTTAAAATCTTTCCCCAGTGGCACTAGGAACCTGCTGGCAATAATTATACTAAGAGTTCCTCTTCAAACAAGTACTTCTAGAAGTAATCAAAGAATACAATTAAGGGAATATACTTCTGAGGATGTAAAGGAGTATAAGATGGAAAAGGCAAACTTTCAGATGACTCTTCTCAACTTCTTTATATATCCCATCCCAATAAAACCATTAAGTCCACTGTTCCAGAAAAGATGTAATTATACACAAATATTCTCACTACAGTTATTATTCATGATATTTTTTGAGAAGCAACAAAATTATAGAATTTTAAGGCATAGTCAATAGAAAGTACCCACAGGTTTTTTTTTTGTTTTGGTTTGTTTTTTGTTTGTTTGCTTGTTTTGAGACAAGGTCTGCCTCTCTGGCCCAGACTGAAGTGCAGGGGTGCTATCTCAGCTCACTGCAACCTCCACCTCCCAGGTTCAAGCCATCCTCCCACCTCAGCTTCTCGAGTAGCTGAGACCACAGGAGACTGTAACAGATCTCTGGAAAGTAGGAACACCAGAAAGCTGTAGATCAAGAGACTTGTGACTGGCAAAAGAGGGCAGGGAAATTAGAAAAAAGGATGACCAGTGTATTTGTTGGTTTTCACACTGCTGATGAAGACAGTCCTGAAACTGGAAAGGAAAAGAGATTTGATTGGACTTACAGTTCCACATGGTTGGGGAGGCCTCTGAATCATGGTAGGAGGTAAAAGGCACTTTTTATATAGTGGCAGCAAGAGAAAAAGGAGGAAGCAGCAAAAGTGGAAACCCCTTATAAACCCACCAGATTTCATAAGACTCATTCGCTATCATGAGAATAGCATGGAAAAGACCTGACCCCCATGGCTCAATTACCTCCCCCTGGGTCCTTCTCACAACACATGGGAATTCTGGGAGATACAATTCAAGTTGAGATTTGGGTGGGAACACAGGCGAACCATATCTTTCCATCCCTGGCCCCTCCAAATCTCATGTCTTCACATTTCAAAACCAATCATGCCTTCCCAACTGTCCCACAAAGTCCTAATTCATTTCAACATTAACCCAAAGTCCACAGTCCAAAGTTTCATCTGAGACAAGGCAAGTTCCTTCCACCTATGAGCCTGTAAAATCAAAAGCAAGTGTTACTTCCTAGATACAATGGGGATACAGGCATTGGGTAAATACAGCCATTCCAAATGGGAGAAACTGGCCAAAAAATGGGGATTACAGGGCCTATGCAAGTCCAAAATCCAGCAGGGCAAATTTTAAAGCTCCAAAATTATCTCCTTTGACTTCAAGTCTCACATCCAGGTTACAATGATGCAAGAGGTGGGTTCCCATGGTCTTGGGCAGCTCTGCCTCTGTGGCTTTGTAGGATACAGCCTTCCTCCCTGCTTCTTTCACAGCTGGTGCTGAGGGTATGCAGCTTTTCCAGGTGCACGATGCAAGGCGTCAGTGGATCTACAATTCTGGGGCCCTCTTCTCACAGCTCCACTAGAGGGTGCCCCAGTAGGGACTCTGTGTGGGGGCTCCAACCCTACATTTCCCTTCCACACTGCCCTAGCAGAGGTTCTCCATGAGGGCCCGCCCCTGCAGCAAAGTTTTGCCTGAGCATCCAGGCATTTCCACACAGCTTCTGAAATCTAAACGGAGGTTCCCAAACTTCAGTTCTTGACTTCTGTGCACCCAAAGGTTCAACACCATATGGAAGCTGCCAAGGTTGGGATTTCAACCCTCTGAAGTCACAGCCCGAGCTGTACATTGGCCCTTTTCAGTCACGACTGGAGCGGCTGGGACAATGGGCACCAAGTCCCTAGCACAGGGACCCTGGGCCCAGCCCATGAAACCACTTTTCCCTCCTGGGCCTCCAGGCCTGTGATGGGAGAGGCTGCTGTGAAGGTCTCTGATATAACCTGGGGACATTTTCCCCATGGTCTCAGGGATTAACATTAGGCTCCTTGCTACTTATGCAAATTTCTGCAGCCAGCTTGAATTTCTCCCTAGAAAATGGGTTTTTCTTTTCTATTGCAGAGTCAGGCTGCAAATTTTCTAAACTTTTACCCTTTGCTTCCCTTCTAAAACTGAATACCTTTATCAGTACCCAAGCCACCTCTTGAATGCTTCTGTGCTTAGAAATTTCTTCTGCCAGATACCCTAAATCATCTCTCTCAAGTTCAGAGTTCCACAAATCTCTAGAGCAGGGGCAAAATGCTGCCAGTCTCTTTGCTAAAACATAACAAGAGTCAACTTTGCTCCAGATCCCAGTAAGTTTCTCATCTCCATCTGAGACCACCTCAGCCTGGACCTTATTGTCCATATGGCTATCAGCATTTTGGGCAAAGCTATTCAATAAGTCTCTAAGAAGTTCCAAACTTTCCCACATTCTCCTGTCTACTTCTGAGCCCTCCAAAGTGTTCCAATCTCTGCCTGTTTCCCAGTTCTAAAGCCATTTACACATTTTTGGGTATCTTTTCAGCAATGCCCCACTATACTGGTACCAATTTTACTGTATTAGTTCATTTTCATGCTGCCAATAAAGACATACCCAAAACTGGGTGGCGGGGGGGAAGGTTTAATTGGACTTACAGTTCCACATGGCTGGGGAGGCCTCAGAATCATGGCTGCAGGTGAAAGGCACTTCTTACATGGTGGTGGCAAGAGAAAAATGGGAAGCAAAAGCAGAAACCCGATAAACCTACCAGATCTTGTGAGACTCATTCACTATCATGAGAATAGCATGGGAAAGATACGATTCTATTACCTCCCCCTGGGTCCCTCTCACAACACGTGGAAATTCTGGGAGACACAATCCAAGCTGAGATTTCGCTGGGGACACAGCCAAACCATATCAAGCAGGTTACTGTTATTATACCAAATGGTCAAAGATAGCCCATGACAGGAAGGGTCAGCAGAAACCATACTGAAAGGAAAACATGTGATCAAGAAAGGATGACATTTTGGCAGTTTTAAAACTGTGCCCTGCTTAAGTATGTGCCACCTTTAGAGAACCACTGTATTAGGATTCTTCATGAGGCTCATAATACTACAAACTGAGAGTATTAAATCATCATTATGCATTTGGGGCAGGGCTTAAGATTCACACTAACTAGATGTGTCATTTTGATCAGAAGCTGTAATCATAACTCCCCTAACCTTTGCATACCTTTAGATTACATTTCTGAGTCCTTGCTGTAAATCATAAATATCATAAGTATTTTTATTATAAAAGTCTAAAAATACATTATATACAATAAGGTGAAATCATTAATCAGTTTTAAATACCAAAGGCTTTTTAAATGTTTCTGAAATACTGATTTTCAGATTTTTAAGAAAAAGAACTCAATGATAAGTTACAGATAACTGAGTTTTTATCATACATTGGAACATGAACAAAACACAAAAAGATTCACCCTCAAATTTAAACATTCAGGGGACTTGCTGGCAAGATGGCCAAATAGGAACAGCTCTGGTCTCCAGCTCCCAGTGAGATTGACACAGAAGGTGGGTGATTTCTGCATTTCCAACTGAGGTACTCAGTTCATCTCACTGGGACTGGTTGGACAGTGGGTGCAGCCCATGGAGGGTGAGTTGAAGCAGAGTAGGGCGTCGCCTCACCCAGGAAGCACAAGGGATGGAGGGATTTCCCTTTCCTAGACAAGGGAAGTCATGAGAGGCTATACTAGGAGAAACAGCGCACTCCGGCCCAAATACTGCACTTTTCCGATGGTCTTCACAACCAGCAGACCAGCAGATTCCCTCCAGTGCCTGACTTGGAAGGTCCCACTCCCATAGAGCCCAGCAAGCTAAGATCCACTGGCTTGAAATTCTCACCACCAGCACAGCAGTCTGAGGTCGACCCGGGACGCTTAAGCTTGGTGGGGGGAGGGGGCGTCCTCCATTCTGAGGCTTAAGTAGGCAGTTTTACCCTCACAGTGTAAACAAAGCTGCCAGGAAGTTCGAACTGGGCAGAGCCCACTGCAGCTCATCAAGGCCGCAGTGGCCAGACTGTTTCTCTCGATTTCTCCTCTGTGGGCAGGGCATCTCTGAAAAAAAGGCAGCAGTGCCAGTCAGGGACTTATAGATAAAACCACTATCTCCCTGGGACAGAGCACTGGGGGGAAGGGGCGGCTGTAGGAACAGCTTCAGCAGACTTACACATCCCTGCTTGACAGCTCTTAAGAGAGCAGCAGATCTCCCAGCACAATGTTCAAGCTCTGATAAGGGACAGGCTGCCTCCTCAAGTGAGTCCCTGACACCCATGTATCCTGACTGGGAGACACCTCCCAGTAGGGGCTGACAGACACCTCATACAGGAGAGCTCTTGCTGGCATCTGGCGGTGCCCCTCTGGGACGAAGCTTCCAGAGGAGGGGACAGGCAGTAATTTTTGCTGTTCTGCAGCCTCTGCTGGTGATACCCAGGCAAACAGGGTCTGGAGTGGACCTCCAGCAAACTCCAGCAGACCCGCAGAAGAGGGGCCTGACCATTAGAAGGAAAACTAACTAACAGAAAGGCATAGTAGCACCATCAACAAAAAGGACATCCACTCAGAGACCCCAGCCAAAGGTTACCAACTTCAAAGACCAAAGGTAGATAAATCCACGAAGATGGGGAGAAACCAGCACAAAAAGGCTGAAAACTCCAAAAGCCAGAATGCCTCTTCTCCTCCAAAGGATCACAACTTCTCGCCAGCAAGGGAATAAAAGTGCATGGAGAATGAGTTTGACGAACTGACAGAAGTAGGCTTCAGAAGGTGGGTAATAACAAACTCCTCCAAGCTAAAGGAGCATTTTCTAACCCAATGCATTCATCAGCTAAGAATCTTGAAAAAAGGTTAGGTGAATTGCTAACTAGAATAACCAGTATAGAGAAGAACATAAATGACCTGATGGAGCTGAAACACACAGCATGAGAACTTCGTGAAGTATACACAAGTATCAATAGCTGAACCAATCAAATGGAAGGATATCAGAGATTGAAGATCAACTCAACGAAATGAGGCAAGAAGAAAAGATTAGAGAAAAAAAAAAGAGTGAAAATAAATGAACAAAGCCTCCAGGAAATATGGGAGTATGTGAAAAGACCAAATCTACATTTAATTGGTATACCTGAAAGTGACAGGGAGAATGAAACTAAGTTGGAAAACACTCTTCAGGATATTATCCAGAAGAAGTTCCCCAACCTAGCAAGGCAGGCCAACATTCAAATTCAGGAAATATAAAGAATGCCACAAAGATATTCCTTGAGAAGAGAAACCCCAAGACACCTAATCATCAGATTCACCAAGGTTGAAATGAAGGAAAAAATGTTAAGGGCACCCAAAGAGAAAGGTCGGTTTACCCACAAAGGGAAGCCCATCAGACTAAGAATGGATCTCTTGGCAGAAACCCTACAAGCCAGAAGATACTGGGGGCCAATATTCAACATTCTTAAAGAAAAGAATTTTCAACCCAGAATTTCACATCCGGCCAAACTAAGCTTCATAAGCAAAGGAGAAACAAAATCCTTTACAGACAAGCAAATGCTGAGATACTCTGTCATCACTAGGCCTGCCTTACAAGAGCTCCTGAAGGAAGCACTAAACATGGAAAGGAACAACCAGTATCAGCCACGGCAAAAACATACCAAATTGTAAAGACCATCAACACTTTGAAGAAACTGCATCAACTACTGGGCAAAATAACCAGCTAGCACCATAACGACAGGATCAAATCCACACATAGCAATATTAACCTTAAATGTAAACAGATTAAATGCCCCAATTAAAAGACAAAGACTGGCAAATTAGATAAAGAGTCAAGACCCATTGGTGTGCTGCATTCAGGAGACCCATCTCATGTGCAAAGACACACAGAGGCTCAAAATAAAGGGATGGTGGAATATTCAAAAGCAAATTCAGAAAGCAAAAAAAAGCAGGGGTTGCAACCCTAGTCTCTGATAAAATAGACTTTAAACTAAGAAAGATCAAAAGAGACAAAGAAGGGCATTACATAATGGTAAAGGAATCAATTCAACAGGAAGAGCTAACTATCCTAAATATATAGGCACCCAATAAAGGAGCACCCAGATTGTAAAGCAAGTTCTTAGAGACCTACAAAGAGACTTAGACTCCCACACTATAATAATGGGAGACTTTAACACCCCACTGTCAACACTAGACAGACCAACAAGACAGAAAATTAACAAGGATATCCAGGACTTGAACTCAGCTCAGCGCCAAGCAGACGTAATAGACATCTACGAACTCTCCACCCTAAATCAACAGAATATACATTCTTCTCAGCACCATATTGCACTTATTCTAAAACTGACCACATAATTGGAAGTAAAACACTCCTCAGCAAATGCAAAAGAACAGAAATTATAACAAACAGTCTCTCTAACCACAGTGCAATCAAATTAGAACTCAGGACTAAGAAACTGACTCAAAACCACAAAACTACATGGAAACTGAACAACCTGCTCCTGAATGACTACTGGGTACATAACGAAATGAAGGCAGAAATAAAGATGTTCTTTGAAACCAAAGAGAACGAAGACACAATGTACCAGAATCTCTGGTACACATTTAAAGCAAGGTGTAGAGGGAAATTTATAGCACTAAATGCCCACAAGAGAAAGCAGGAAAGATCTAAAATTGACACCCTACCAACACTATTAAAAGAACTAGAGAAGCAAGAGCAAACAAATTCAAAAACTAGCAGAAAGCAAGAAATAACTAAGATCGGGCTGCACGCGGTTGCTCACGCCTGTAATCCCAGCACTTTGGGAGGCCAAGGCGGGTGGATCACAAGGTCAGGAGATCGAGACCATCCTGGCAAACACAGTGAAACCCCGTCTCTACTAAAAAATACAAAAAACTAGCCGGGTGAGGTGGCGGGCGCCTGTAGTCCCAGCTACTCGGGAGGCTGAGGCAGGAGAATGGTGTGAACCTGGGAGGCGGAGCTTGCAGTGAGCTGAGATCCAGCCACTGCACTCCAGCCTGGGTGACAGAGCGAGACTCCGTCTCAAAAAAAACAAAAAAAAAATACAAAAAAACTACCCAGGCGACATGGTGGGCGTCTGTAGACCCAGCTACTCGGGAGGCTGAGACAGGAGAATGGCGTAAACCCGGGAGGTGGAGCTTGCAGTGAGCTGAGATCCGGTCACTGCACTCCAGCCTGGGCGACAGAGCGAGACTTTGTCTCAAAAAAAAGAAAAAAAATAACTAAGATCCGAGCAAAACTGAAGGAGCTAGAGACCGAAAAAGCCTTCAAAAAAAAAGTCAATGAATCCAGGAGCTGGTTTTTTGAAAAGATCAACAAAGTAGATAGACCGCTAGCCAGACTAATAAAGAAGAAAAGAGAGAAGAATCAAATAGACACAATAAAAAATTATAAAGGGGATATCAACACCGATGCCACAGAAATACAAACTACCATCAGAGAATACTACAAACACCTCTATGCAAATAAACTAGAAAATCTAGAAGAAATAGATAAATTCGTAGACACATACACCCTCCCAAGGCTAAACTAAGAAGAAGTCAAATCCCTGAATAGATCAATAACAAGTTCTGAAATTGAGGCAGTATTTAATAGCCTACCAACCAAAAAAACTCCAGGACCAGATGGATTCACAGCCAAATTCTACCAGAGGCACAAAGAGGAGCTGGTACCATTCCTTTTGAAACTATTCCAAACAATACAAAGAGAGGGAATCCTCCATAACTCATTTTATGAGGCAAGCATCCTGATACCAAAACCTGGCAGAGACACAACAAAAAAAGAAAATTTTAAGCCAATAACCCTGATGAATACCGATGTGAAAATCCTCAATAAAATACTGGTAAAACAAATCCAGCAGCACATCAAAAAGTTTATCCACCATGATCAAGTCAGCTTCATCCCTGGGATGCAAGGCTGATTCAACATATGCAAATCAATAAACATAATCCATCACATAAACAAAACTAACGGCAAAACCATGATTATCTCAATAGATGCAGAAAAGGCCTTTGACAAAATTCAACAGCACTTCACGTTAAAAATTCTCAATAAACTAGGTACTGATGGAACATATTCTCAAAACAATAAGAGCTATTTATAACAAACCCACAGCCAATATCATACTGAATGGGCAAAAACTGGAAGCATTGCCCTTGAAAACCAGCACAAGACAATGATGTCCTCTCTCATCACTCCTATTCAACATAGTATTTGAAGTTCTGGTTAGGGCAATCAGGCAAGAGAAAGAAATAAAGGGTATTCAACTAGGAAGTCAAATTGTCTCTGTTTGCAGATGACATGATTGTATATTTAGAAAACCCCACTGTCTCAGTCCAAAATCTCTTTAAAGTGAAAGCAACTTCAGCAAAGTCTCAGGATTCAAAATCAATGTGCAAAAATCATAAGCATTCCTATACACCAATAACAAACAGAGCCAAATCATGAGTGAACTCCCATTCACTATTGCTACAAGGAGAATAAAATACCTAGGAATACAACTTACAAGGGATGTGAAGGAACTCTTCAAAGAGAACTACAAACCACTGCTTAAGGAAATAAAAGAAGACACAAACAAATGGAAAAATATTCCATGCTTATGGATAGGGAGAATCAGTATCGTGAAAATGGTGATACTGCCCAAAGTAATTTATAGATTCAATGCTATCCCCATCAAGCTACTATTGACTTTCTTCACAGAATTGGAAAAAACTACTTTAAATTTAATATGGAACCAAAAAAGAGCCTGCATAGCCAAGACAACCCTAAGCAAAAAGAACAAAGTTGGAGGCTTCACTCTCCCTGACTTCAAACTATACTACAAGCTACAGTAACCAAAACAGCACGGTACTGGAACCAAAACAGATACATAGACCAATGGAACAGAACAGAGGCCTCAGAAATAACACCACATATCTACAACCATCTGATCTCTGACAAACCTGACAAAAACAAGAAATGGGGAAAGGATTCCCTATTTAATAAATGGTGTTGGGAAAAATGGCTAGCCATACGCAAAAAGCTAAAATCAGATTCTTCTTTACACCTTATATAAAAATTAACTCAAGATGGATTAAAGACATAAACACAAGACCTAAAACCATAAAAACCCTAGAAGAAACCATAAGCAATACCATTCAGGACATAGGCATGGGCAGAGACTTCATGACTCAAACACCAAAAGCAATGGCAACAAAAGCCAAAATTGACAAATGGGATCTAATGAAACTAAAGAGCTTGTGCATAGCAAAAGAAACTATCATCAGAGTGAACAGGCAACCTACAGAATGGGAGAAAATTTCTGCAATCTATCCATCTGACAAAGGGGTAATATCCAGAATCTACAAATAATTTAAACAGATTTACAAGAAAACAACAACCCCATCAAAAAGTGGGTGAAGGATATGAACAGACACTTCACAAAAGAAGACATTTATGCAGCCAACAAACATATGAAAAAATGTTCATCATCACTGGTCATTAGAGAAATGCAAATCAAAACCACAATGAAATACCATCTCATGCCAGTTAGAATAGCAATTATTAAAAAGTCAGGAAACAACAGATGCTGGAGAGGATGTGGAGAAATAGGAACACTTTTACATTCTTGGTGGGAGTGTAACTTAGCTCAACTCTTGTGAAAGACAGTGTGGCAATTCCTCAAGGATCTAGAACCAGAAATACCATTTGACCCAGCAATCCCATTACAGGGTATATACCCAAAGTATTATGAACCATGCTACTATAAAGACATATGTACATGTATGTTTGTTGTGGCACTGTTCACAATAGCAAAGACTCGGAACCAACCCAAATGTCCATCAATGATAGACTAGATAAAGAAAATGTGAGACATATATACCATGGAATACTATGCAGCCATAAAAAAGGATGAGTTCATGTCCTTTGCAGGGACATGGATGAAGCTGGAAACCATCATTCTCAGCAAACTAACACAAGAACAGAAAACCAAACACTGCATGTTCTCACTCATAAGTGGGAGTTGAACAATGAGAATACGTGGACACAGGGAGGGGAACATCACACACCGGGGGATGTCAGGGGGTGGGGGGAAGGGGGAGGGATAGCATTAGGAGAAATACCTAATGTAGATGATGAGTTGATGGGTATAGCACACCACCATGGCACATGTATACATATGTAACAAACCTGCATGTTCTGCACATGTACCCCAGAATTTAAAGTATAATTTTTAAAAAAACTGGAAAGATTGTTTAAAAAAAAAAAGAGCGAAATAATTACATTTGCAGCAACCTAGATGGAATTGGAGACCATTATTCTAAGTGAAGTAACTGAGAAATGGAAAATCAAACATCGTACGTTCTCACTCCTGAGTGGAAGCTAAGCTATGAGGATGCAAAGGTGTAAGAATAATACAGTGGACTTTGGGGACTCAGGGAAAAGGGTGAGAGGAGGGTGAGGGATAAAAGACTACACACTGGATACAGTGTACACTGCTTGGGTGACGGGTGCACCAAAATCTTACAAATCACCACTAAAGAACTTAGTCATGTAACCAAATGTCACCTGTTCCCCAGTAACCTATGGAAATAAAAAAAAAAAATGAGAAATTTTAAAAAACCTTAAACATTCTATATACATTTTCCCCCAAGAAAAAGCTGGGTGCTATCCTACAAATCAGAGACTTAGGGTTTGGAAAATAAACATTATGACATTTAAAAAATACTACACGATATATATACACAGATATACACAATTTCTTTATGAAATCATCAGAATTTCCACCTGGTTTTCTATATGCAAACTTATTTCTGCCTGTACACCCACATTCAAACTCTTATCTCCACCCCACAGGCAGTTCTAGTCTGAGGTAACAGTTCAGTCATACCTTTGGGTCTTAGCAATGTCATCCTTGTTTGGTCCACCTTCATCAATGCTTTTGCCTAACACCAAAGGCCTATCAGAAACGGGCATGGCTGACCCACTCTCATCTATTTTAAGCCACAGGATCCCAAGAGGACAGAAGACTTTGCCTCCTTGGACCTCATCTCTGGTAGTCTACTGTGACAGTAATGCTCTCATAACCTTTCTCTCAAGGTCATTCTCTACAGCCTGTTACCACGGCTCACTTGATCCAGTGTTTAGTTCTTCCTGACTCTAAATTTAGATCAAGCAATTATAAAAACCCATGAGGTGGTGCCTCATTAACCTAGGATTCTGAGGTCTTTATTTCATGGACTGTTTGACAGCTTATCTAGATAATAAGAAGGAAAAACACCATAATATTAATAGAACTTGCTATTACTGCTTCATAGGAACAAAGCTGCTCAATGATTCTGGAGCTGAATGGAGCCTGAACTTTATACATAAATACTAACCAACTCAGTAATATCTACTCTTTTTTTCTTTTTCCTTCCTTCCTTCCTTCCTCCCTCTCCTTCCTTCCTCTCTCCCTCCCTCCCTCCCCCCCTTTTCCCCTCCCCTCCCTTCCTTTCCCTTCCCTTTCTTTTCCTTTCCTTTCCTTCTTTCTTTTCTTTCTTTCTTTCCAGACGGAGTCTCGCTCTGTCTGCCAGGCTGGAGTGCAGTGGCGCGATCTCAGCTCACTGCAAGCTCCGCCTCCCAGGTTCACAGCATTCTCCTCCCTCAATCTCCAGAGTAGCTGCTACTACAGGTGCCCACCACCATGCCTGGATAATTTTTTTGTATATTTAATAGAGACGGGGTTTCACCATGTTAGCCAGGATGGTCTCAATCTCCTGACCTCATGATCCGCCCGCCTTGGCCTCCCAAAGTGCTGGGATTACAGGCGGGAGTCACCATGCCCAACCCCTTTCTTTCTTTAAAGATGGTGCCACAGACATGCCCCTCTCAGTCTCCTGATTAAAATCCTAATTGTGCTAACATGCTTGTTTATCTCAAAACTGAAACCATTTTTTTTTCCCAACTGAGCACGTCTTTGAGTTTAGGGCTGTTCTTGCCTTTGCAGATTAGAATTGGGTGGGTTGGTTGTTGTTGCTTTTTGTTTTTGTCAAGCAATAAAAAGAAACTGGAAGGGAAAACCCAGCAATATGGTTGATTTTCTATATTCTTTTAAAATAATTTTTTCCTGTGAGTTTACATGTGAAAAGGCAATGAGTATCAATTCTTCATAAAAGTGACTGAATTACCCTGGGGCAGAGGTTGCAGTGAGCTGAGATTGTGCCACTGCATTCCAGTCTGGGTGACAAAGCAAGACTCCATCTCAAAAAAAAAAAAAAAAAAAAAAAAAAAAGCGATTTAATTAGGAGATGAACTGTGATAAAATAGGAAAACGTGTTCTTTAATAAACATAAGACATCTTCAAGTCTAAGTAAAATAATAACAACAACAGATTCTACACCACAGTTGTATACACTTCCAGTGAAGCTTTATGCATTCCATTCTGAGCTCCTAGCACCAGGTAAACATGAATCATAGGTGGAAATATGCCATGTTTAGCACTAGAAGCAACATCACAGTTTATTAGCAAAATAAAGCGGAAAATGGTCAGGTAAATAAATATTACAACATATAATGTACTGGTGATGAAGCTGCAATAAAGTAATATAAGTGAGGTTTACTTTTCTTTTTTTTTTTTTTTTTTTTTTTACTGGGAAGGCTAGTTGTAAACATAAACATTCACATTAAACTACTAGCCCCCCAAAACCTAACCTATCTCACAAACAATAATCATCTTTTGACTATAAAATCATAAAAACTTGTACTCCATGGCTCTTTTGTCTCGATGGTTTTTCAGAGGAAAAAATGAGCTGTGATAAGTAGTTTCACAGATTTATCCATCTTGAATAGCTGCCAGTTCCGGAACCTCATACATCCTCAAAACATCTTCATAGAGCAAATAATTATGTAGGCTTCTGGGAAGCGGCAACTCACTAATATAACTGTCAGACCGTAGACGTTCTGATTTTAGACTGGACCGAATTTCCAAACGACAAAGATGGGTCAAGGATGGAATAGTGGCTGCAGAAACAAAAAAAGCAAGGTGAAACTTTTTTTAAACAGAAAGATGTAATAGTACATTAAGGGAAATTCATTTTTTTTCTTTTTCCCAACTCTTAGTAATAAAAGTGATATATTGCTTAGAATTACTTTGAAAGAAGACTACTTGGAGTCAGTATGACCACAATAAACCTTATTTATTCTTTTCTACAGCCTTCAACTGGCTCCTCTCCCTTCAGTTGTTGGCCACACATTCAAAGTCAGTATCCAGGGCCGCAAACACTAAATGCTCAAATTCTAAAGATCTGTCAATAACTGTACTTAAGAAATGGATGAACCAACTTTAGAAATGGTAGAAGCTCACAGTAGCAAATGCTACCTTTCTCTTAATCTATTTCATTACAAATGGTTTCCAGACCTATCACATCAAGTGAATAGATGTACAGCTTGCAAGTTTTCCTTTTTATCCATAACACAGAATGAAAATTTTTAATTGGCTCTGAGAGAAAGGGAGTATTTACTGAGTGCCTTCTACGCAATAAGCCCAAGTACTTCACTCAAACTCTCTTTTTATCTTCATTAACTTCATGAGGTATATATTATCAGGCTATTGTAGAGATTTAAAAAAACAACTTTCCAAAGTCACAGAGCTAGTAAGAAGCAGAGCTAGGATTCAAACTCAGATCTATCTGAACCCAAAGCGTGTGTGTGTGTGTGTGTGTGTGTGTGTGTGTATCTGCAAGGCACTGCAGCCAAAAGCTAATTACCAATTAAAGGACAATCCACGTGCACATAATTAAGAACTGTATGATAGGCCAGGCAAGTTGGCTTACGCCTGTAATCCTAATACTTTGGGTAGGCCAGGCGTGATGGCTCACGCCTGTAATCCCAGTATTATGGGAGGCTGAGGCGGGCAGATCACCCGACGTCAGGAGTTCAAAACCAGCCTGACCAACATGGTGAAACACCGTCTCTACTAAAAATACAAAATTAGCTCGGCGTGGTGGCACATGCCTGTAATAGCAACTACTAGGGAGGCTGAGGCAAAAAAATCACTTGAACCTGGAAGGTGGAGGCTGCAGTGAGCCGAGATCACACCATTGCATTCCAGCCTGGGCAACGAGAGCAAAACTGCGTCTCAAAAAAAAAAAAAAAAAAAAAAAAAAAAAAAAAATCATATGATAGCAGTTTCATTTTCCAAGATGAAAAGTGTTAAATAAAGAAGTTAATGTCTGCTTTTATGTGAATCGGACCTAAAGCCTTTTGTTAGTTCAAGAAATCTTTTATAAATCCCTGTGAAATGTAACAATGATTAACAGACCGGGATCAGAGCATCAAAGACAAGTACTATCAAGAGCACAGCTGATACCAGACCAGCTAGTCTGATTCCAGGTCTAGGGTTCTTTAAACTCTAATACCACAAAGGGCTTGAGACAAATTAATTCTCTAACATCTTCAATATCTTCCAAGCCACAGAAGTTAACTTATCATCATTTTGGTTTACTAGGTTTAGTTTATTCAGAATTAAAGAAATCACTCAAACTGGTGTTTTAAAATGCCAAATAAGAAAGCAAAAGTTATCAATTTTGTACATAAAACCTGAGTCTAAGCTGGGCATTTTCTTAAACCATGAGTCACAGATTCCCTATTATAAATAATAAGATTACAGTATCTATAGTATATAGCACATTTATTTCCAACAGTCCAACATTTTTCATATCCATATCTTACTTAAATTTGACCCTTTTCTATAACTTAAAGGAGAAATGATGGTTCTCACATGAAAGATGGGAATACACAGGTAAAGGGGCCACTGGACGAAGTAGCAGGAATACATACGGAAAGCACGCCCAAGCTGCAAACACCACAGTTTTCCCAAGGTTTAAGTAGATTGACTATGTTCAACTATCAAGTATAAGGAAGCCTTCTTAGGAGGATCATGAACAATAATTGGTCAGTTCATAGAAACTCACCTTAAAGCAGGTGACCAAAACACCATACATACTTTAAACATTCTAATTTAAAATGGATACATGAACCACATCTAGAATGTAACATCTTAGGCTTGCAGTTTATTTATGTATTTTTTACTCACCACTATATAAATAAGGACACAGTTTCACTTTCTTTAAGTTACAGCATGGATTTAAATGCATGTATGAAACAAGGTGAGTGCATAATCCTTCCATATTTTCACAGGCATTTCTGCTCTCAGTTGTTGTAGCCACATCTAATTCAATATCTATTTCTGTTCTGTGCTTATCTTTATCAAGTCTTTTTAAAGGATTCTACTTTGCCTTAACAGAAACAATCATTCTCTTTTCACACTCACAATTCATTAGCTTGTGCAATCTGGAATTATTCAACTACAATTGTTGGGAGCAGGCTCCCCAAAATCTGTCCACAAACTGGCCCCAAAACTGGCCATAAACAAAATCTCTGCAGCACTGTGACATGTTCATCATGGTCCTAACGCCCAAGCTGGAAGGTTGTGGATTTACAGAGATGAGGGCAAGGAACACCTGGCCTGCCCAGGGCGGAAAACCACTTAAAGGTGTTCTTAAGCCACAAAATATAGCATGAGCGATCTGTGCCTTAAGGACATGCTCCTCCTGCAGATAACTAGCCCAACCTATTCCTTTAATCCAGCCCATCCCTTTGTTTCCCATAAGGGATACTTTTAGTTAATTGAGTATCTACAGAAACAATGCTAATGACTGGTTTGCTGTTAATAAATACGTGAGTAAATCTCTGTTCAAGGCTCTCAGCTCTGAAGGCTATGACACCCCTGATTTCCCACTTCACACCTCTGTATTTCTGTGTGTGTGTCTTTAATTCCTCTAGCGCCGTCGGGTTAGGGTCTCCCTGACCATGCTGGTCTCAGCATGCAATAATATGCACAATATAATAAAAAGTTTCAGAAATAAACATAACTGCTGTTTGGTAAGCACACACCTCTGCTGGTAGGAACACTGGCATTCTAGAGTGTAGCTGGCCAGCTGCAAACACAGAGCATGCCAATAGACAGAGTCAGATGGAAATGAAAGAGAACATGACAAGACTGGTTAATCCAGTGTGTGTTTTTAAAGTGAAGTTGGTGAAGAGAATTTCCACTTACATTCAGTTAGAGTTTAATAGGCATCTGTCAAATTGAATCTCTTCATTCTGCACATTCTTAGGAACATGAATACTTACTACACACCCAGAAGAAAGATAAAGGACGGCTGTGCAACCCGGAGGAGAGCTGCTCACTTGGAGATAAGGGATCCTTAATGATGCTCCAGCTTCTCAGAGTGGACAGACTACACTGGCTTAAAATTCTATAGGCTGACTGGGAAGAGTTCCTCCACATGCCCTAATACTTCATGTAGCACTGACCAGCTTGTCTAGGTTACATGAGTACATCACTGGGGGTCTATCTTTAAAGCTTAATAAATCATTTGTTTATGCTAATTATGTGTGTAGAAGCTTAACCATGAGTGATCAAGCCACACTAGACCAGTTCGGCGTTTGTTAGGAGAAACTTAAGTGACTTGCCCACTGAGATGTTGCACATCACAACATAGCTGTTGTTAACTAGATCTAAATGATTTGACTCCCAGTCCAGGGTTCTTTAAACTGTGACAAGCTCAATATAATTCTCCAACATCTTCTAAACCACTGAAACTATCATAAATTTCAGAATATCTTTCCATTTAACAATAAAAAAGGAAAAGTATAGCTACTTCAGGTATTGGTTCAACTTTCAATTGCACCATTTTGGTTTTCCTTCTAAGAGCACAACAGATCACTGGCCTAATGAAAAATCAGAGGTAAGAACTATGTTCAGCTGAACTGAGGGAGTCTTTCATATGTAGATTGTTAACACAGACAATAATATGCCTGTCAGTGCCATTTTAGTTTAATATGCCAGTAAATACTAAGAGAATTTTATAACCATATATGCAATATTTCAAAGCGTACAAAATCCCTTTGAAAGTTTTAGTGACGCATAGTATTTCCAGACATGTTGCCACTGCAGGCTAGAAGATCAAGTCATGCCTTGAATTTATAATACAAAAAGGCCACAGAAACGGTATGTAAAACTTACTTTCATGAAAACCTATTAAAACTATATTTTAGTTTGTTGAATAAAACTCCATGTTCTTGGATTATGGCAGTGACTGTAACCTAGAAAATGATGTCTGAAACCATGCTACACTTTTAAGTCACTTTTCTGACCCAATCATTTTTATTCAGTATGTTAAACTTAGTTTATCTATAGATCTATTAGCAGACAAGTAACATTTAACTTTTAATTCCTATACAGAATTCCTCTATTTTGTTCATTTTGTTATATGTACTGGCAGAACAATCAAGATAGAAGACTACATGTTGTTATATAAAGTTTTGTTAAAATCAAAAGCAGACACAATGATCAAATTAAATATCACAATTCTTAATTCATTATGCTCATAAATGCCAACTTTACTATAGCACAAAACTATATCTATATCATACACACCCACTGTATTTTTACATTCATCTCTAGTCTGCCCTCAGGCCGATGTTCAAATGACCTATCTGCCTGAACTACATTTCTCTGGTTTCTTTGAAATGTTTTGCACATCAAATGTATTTATCTGACTTCTGAGTCATCTACTACCATTTTTATTTTCATCATTAATATATTGTCTTTCTGGTTGGCTTCCATCCTTTTGTTCCCAATTTTTCTTAATTTACTTGTGTTGTCTCTCTCTCTCACTGACTATAACTAAAACCGCTAGAGAAAACACACAAAAAACGACTACTTGAGGACTCTGAAAAATAAGTAGTAGATTAGGACATGAAGTCAAAACAACAGGAATGACCAGTATAGACGAATGGCCAGTATGGAGGCAATGAATGGATTCAATGGAAAAGCACCATCTAGTAGTAACACCTGTGCTGGCGCTGACTACTAACTAGCTGTGTGACCTTGGGCAAGTCATCTAAATATTCAAACTTTCAGTTCCCCCTCCACAAAATGAGAATAATGCCTCATCTACAAAATGGGCATAATGACACTTCCCTGCATCAAAAGGCTGTTGAGGAGGTTCAAGTTGGAACACATTTGCAAAAGCATTTTATAAAGTGAAATACCACACAAATCCTAGGCACCACAGAATCTACTGATCTCCAAGTGTTTTGATTACACACTAAATTAGCAAAGTCTCTGAGCACAGAACCCAATGTATATGTTTTACATATAAATTATATGTATACTACTAACCAAATATTATTTGTACTATAAAATAAAATTAAAATAAGCCAATATGAAATATTTTAAATAATTTCATTTTTAACTAAAGGTATAAGACTCCATTAAATATTAATATTTTAATAAGAACATGGTGATTGACTAGGCTTTATTAATTTAATTCTTAGTGATCTAGCAATTCCAAAAGTTGGTTCTAAGCCCAGTTTATTCTGACACATGGATGTAGCTGAAAAAATGTCTAAATGGGAGAAGTACATTATGGCTTAGCTGAACTAAACCAGGATTCTATTCTAGCCTATCTAGCAATTATGAAAAAGTTATTGTCAAAATTAATCTGGTAAATTTCTATTTTTTCCTGATATCAATCAGCTTATAAGCTAATTAGAAAGTTTTGCATTTTTACTAAATGCAATTCAAAACAGAGGGGAACTATTTCCAAGTGTTGTATGTCAATGTAAGAGTTTTTCCAGGTGATATATACTACTTTTCGCAAGAAAATCACATAACAATAAAAGTATTTCCTAGTACCCATTTTCAAAATCATCTCCACATAGTAAAAGTTTCTTTCAGGGCTTGGCTTTAACTTGTGTTGGGGGGCATGGAGGGGAGTTCCTTTCAGAAGGCAGTTACCTTCTCACTCAGTTAAAATGCCATCTCTTCCCTAAATCAACAGAATTTTTACAAAATACGTGATAGGTTGCAAAGTACTGACAGTTATTTATTGCCAAGAAAGGAAAAGCTGTATTTTTGTAAAAGAAAAGCACATAATTTATCTTTGAATTTAAGGGTTCTTTTATATTTTGTATCACAGATAATGAGCTAAACTTTGGATGTATAAACAATAATTATGGTGACTCCCACCTCATTATAAAGTACTGCAAAGACCCTAATATATTTTAAAGGTCATGTTTTTAAAAACTATCCACAACGACACTACTTCGTGCAATTCTGGATTCATCTCTTTTCCTGTACTAGCCTATGAATGATGCAGTAAACTCATTTCCTGTTATCTCCATTACCTTACATTTGGAGAAAAGCAGCCACTACTCCATCAATGGTCATTCTTACACAGCTTTTCCAAAACACATCTTTCTGTTAAATAAGCCATTACTGTTGCCAATACAGCCATGCGCTGCGTAAGGATGTTTTAGTAAACAATGGACCACATATACGATGGTGGCCCCACAAGATTATAATGGAGCTGAAAAATTCCTATTATCTAGTGATGTCACAGGTGTCATAACATCAATTAATTTTTTTACAAATTTAGTGTGGCCTAAGTATATGGTGTTAAAGTATATAGTAGCATACAGTAATGTCTGAGGCCTTCACATTCACTCTCCACTCACTCACTGATATCACCCAGAGAAATTTCCAGTCCTGCAAGTCCCATTCATAGTAAGTGCCCTAAACAGATCTACCATTTTTTTTAAATCTTTTATGCTGTTTTGTGTGTTTGTTTTGCTTTGCTTTGAGACAGTCTCACTCTGTCGCCAGGCTGGAGTGCAGTGGCATGATCTCAGCTCACTGCAACTTCGCCTCCCGGGTTCAAGTGATTCTCCTGCCTCAGCCTCCCAAGTTGCTGGGATTACAGGCGCCCGCCACCACGCCCAGTTAATTTTTGTATTTTTGGTAGAGACAGGATTTCACCATGTTGGCCAGGCTGGTCTCGAACTCCAGACCTCAGGTGATCCGCCCATCTCGGCCTCCCAAAGTGCTGGGATTACAGGCGTGAGCCACCACGCCCCACCTATGCTGTATTTTTACTGTATTTTTCCTATGTTTAGAAACACAAATACTTACCAATGTGTTACAATTGGCTATAGTGTTCAGCACAGTAATACGCTGTACAAGTTTGTAGCCTAGGAGCAATAGGCTATACTATGTAGCCTCAGGTGTGTAGCAGGCTCTGCCATCTAGTTTACATAAGAATACTTTATGATACTTGCACAATGACAAAACTACCTAACAAAGCACTTCTCAGACTGTATCCCCGTTGTTAACACCTCACTGTATCTCTTCTCTGGTGCATTTTTCCTTTAGTGGCTCTTAAAAAATTGTCTATTCTCTCACTGAAACAGAATCTTAATACCCTAAGTTGTAACATGTTATAAATACCACAAATCTCCTTCCAACTTAGTATACCAAACTTTCTATCTGCAGGGTTTTTCTAAAATAACTCTTCTTTAATGCTTTAGTAATGTTTTCTATGCTCCTTTAACAACATTTGCTAATAAGGAATGCATTTTGTTTTGTCCTCATATTATTTCAGCCAGTTTTACTGTGGCAGGAAGGACATGTGTTTCCCCAGTGGTCTGTGACTTTTTGTCTTTTGCTATTGAATAAGAAAACTCAAAAAGAGCTCTAAGCCTTTATCATTATGGTTAGTAAATTTTGTAAAAAAATAATGGACCGGGTATCCTAAGACTTAAACATTGAGAAAAAAAAAATCACAGTGCTTCTCCTCATGTTCCGAATGCGTATATTACAGTGTCTTGCTGAGTATGGTTCTTTCATTAGCTAATTATCTCAAGGCACACTACATGTTAAGGACAAGGCTCACTGTTAAAGTAAAGGTGAGACTATATTTCAAATACTTTCTTGATAATTTTAAACTTCTTGTCAGGTGCAATTAGGTGGTAGGTAGTCATTTCTATTTTAGCTCTTTTTAGCTTTTTAAAATTTTTGTTATTTTATTGTACATATTTAAAGTGAACAATGTGATGTTTTGTATGCTTATGTTGATATACCTACCATAATGAAGTAATTACTATAGTCAAACAAATATTAATATACCCATCATCTTATATAGTTCATATAGTTACCTTGCTGGTGCGTGTGTGTGTGCGTGCGCACGCGCATGTGTTTGTGTGTGGTGAGAGTGCCTAAAACTTACTATCTTGGTAAATTACCAGTACATAACACAGTATTTTTAACTACAGTCCTCATGATCTCTAGAACTTCCTCATCCTACATAACTGCGGCTTTATACCGTTTGACCTACATCTTTTCATTTCCCCCACCACCAACCCGCCTTCAACCCGGTACCCAGGTGGTCATCATTTTTATCACATAACATGCCTGGTAAAGAACAAGAGGATGCAGCTCTACAGTGATTACGTTGGTTCACTTGTGCTAACACTATTTCCTTACAGAAATCCTTTTAAGTCACTTGATCAATTTGTGAGAAGTAGTTAAATTAAAACTACATAATATCATTATAGGTGCACTAAGCAATCACACATGAACAAAAATTCACTACAGCACACCACAAATGTGGTGGCACAGTCAACCCCATGCACCTGACTTTGGGAAACCCTGATGTAACCCCTTCAGATATGTAGGTACAAGGCACTGGGCCATGTATGCTAAGTGGGGGTGGGGAGAGAGATAAGTCCTCGGGAATCCCCATTCTACCATGAACACTGTACAGAACATTCTGCCTTCACCTCTTCTCCTCACAAAAGCCTGATTCTTGCAAGGAAATTACTTCCTTGGCCAATTCTGAAAATTTTCCACGCCTTGCTATACCTGCTGCAAGGTCTGGGGGGCAATGTTAGCATTCTTATGGTTTTTGTGCACCACTTCAGATCCATGCTTCTGTCTTTAAACTCCAACAGAAACCAGTTTCTATTCTTCCAGAGGTTGCTCTCCCTTACTGCCATAACCGATCTTTAACATCATGGAGACCTCAGGTCCCAACTCCTCCCTTACCTCATCCTTCAGGTCCCATCCTTTCTCATTTCTTTTCCTATCTAGACTGGATTCCATGGGCCCATCACTGCAATTATTTTATCCTCAATTCCTTTGCCCCTGTTCTGACAACACCCAGGATCAATCTAACCATTTTCCTTCTGCACTCCAATACAAAGAAAACTAAGCAATACTGGAAAATACAACTACATGAACTAGTTCTACTTCCAGCCTCTACCAGACCTGTAGGGTTTTGCTCTGCAAATCTTTCAATGGTTCTCAATTGGCTTCCCACAGCAAACATTCCAAAACACCAAGTTCCCTACCCAACTCTCACTTCAATCTCCTCCTTAGCAAGACTTTACTCCCTACTTCAGGGTAAAAACTGGTCTTACGGGCTTTTTTTCCTAAGCTTCCAATCCACAAACTATAAATTTATCTATGTCCACCCCATCCGCATCTTTCTTCTCTATCTCAAAGAAATGGGTCTACTTAATCCCATCTCCATCCGGCCTATATGAAATCTCACTACACAAATTATCCCTTTATCTCTGAATCTTTGATGTCATTTTATAAACTGAGACCCTCTTGATCTATAAAACATGATCAAACTCCTCCCATCTCAAAAAGAAAACTCTGCCACAACCCTGAATCCTTCCCTTTTAGCTACTGTACTAATCAAAGAGCTATGTTGACTTTATTTTTTCATTCACATAATTTTTTTCTTTTTTAATTTAACTTTTAAGTTCAGGGGTACATGTGCAAGTTTGTGATGTAAGTAAACTTGTTTCATGGGGGCTTGTTGTACAGGTTATTTTGTCACCCAGGTGTTAAGCCTAGTACTCACTAGTTACTTTTTCCTGGTCCTGTCCTTCCTTCCACCCACAGATAGGCCACAGTATCTGTTGTTCCCTTCTATGTATCCCTAGGTTCTCATCATTCTGCTCCCACTTAGAAGTGGGAACATGTAGTATATGGTTTTCTGTTCCTGCATTAGTTTGCTAAGGATAATGGCCCCCAGCTCCACCTATGTTCCTGCAAAGGACATGAGCTCATTCTTTTTTATGGCTGCATTGTACCCCAGGATGTGTATGTACCACATTTTCTTTATGCAGACTACCACTGATGGGCATTTAGGATGATTCCATGTCTTCGTTACTGCAAATAGTGCTGCAAGGAACATACATGTACACGTGTCTTTATGACAGAATGATTTCTATTCCTATGGCTATATACCCAGTTATGGGACTGCTGGATCGAACAGTATGTCTGTTTTTAGGTCTTTGAGGAAATGCCACACTGTCTTCCCAACGGATGAAGTAATTTACACTTCCACTAACAGTGTATAAGCGTTTCTTTTTCTCCGCAATCTCACTAGCATGTATTATTTTTTAGTTTTTAGTAATAACCATTCTGACTGCTATGAGATGGTATCTCATTGTGGTTTTGATTTGGATTCCTCTAATGATCAGTGATGTTGAACTTTTTTTCATATGACTGTTGGCTGGATGTGTGTCTTCTTTTTAAAACAGAATTTATTTTTATTTTTAAAACTTTTTTAAAAAATTTTGTGGGTACATAGGTGTATATATTTATGGGGTACACGAGATATTTTGATACAGGCATGCAATGCATAATAATATCAGGGTAAATGGGGTATTCATTGCCTCAAGCACTTATCCTTCTTTGCGTTACAAACAATCCAATTACACTCTTTTACTTGTTGTAGACTGTATAATAAATTATTGCTGACCTTAGACACCCTATTGTGATATCAAATAGATCTTATTCATTCTATCTAACTATATTTTTGTATCCATTAACCATCCCCACCTCTCACCCTCCATCCCCACTATCCTTCTCAAGCCTTCTACTCTGTATCTCCATGAATTCAACTGCTTTAATTTTTAGCTCCACAAATAAGTGAGAACATGCAAAATTTGTCTTTCTGTGCCTGGCTTATTTTACTTAATATAATGACCTCCAGTTCTATCCACGTTGTTGCAAATGACAGGCTCTCATTCTTTTTTATGGTTGACTAGTACTCTGTTGTGTATATGTACCACAGTTTCCTTATCCATTGATCTTTTAATGGACACAAGTTGCTTCCAAATCTTGGCTATTGTGAATAGTGCTGCAATAAACATGAGTGCAGATTATCTCCTCAATACACTGATTTCCTCTCTTTTGGGTATATACCCAGCAGTGTGACTGCTGGATCATATGGTAGGTCTATTTTTAGTTTTTTGAGGAAATTCCAAATACTTTCTCCCCTTCTGTGGGCTGTCTCTTTTCTTTGTTGACTGTTTCCTTTGCTGTGCATCAGAAAGTTTTAAACTTGATGTGATCCCATATGTCCATTTTTGTTTTGGTTGTCTGTGCTTTTAGGGTACTGCTCAAGAAACTTTTGCCCAGTTCAATGTACTGGAGAGTTTCCCCAATGTTTTCTTTTAGTAGTCTGAGGTCTTAAAGTCTTTAATGGATTTTTATTTGATGTTTGCATATTTCCAGAGACAGGGGTCTAGTTTTATTCTTCTGCATATGGATATCCAGTTTTCCCAGCACCATTTAATAAAGAGACTGTCCCTTCCCCAATGTATGTTCTTGGCACCTTTGTTGAAAATGAGTTCACTGTAGCTATCTGTATTTGTTTCTGTGTTCTCTATTCTGTTTCATTGGTCTATGTGTCTGTTTTTATGCCAGTACCAGGCTGTTTTAGCTACTATAGCTTTGTAGTACAATTTGAAGTCAGGTAATCTGATTCCTCCAGTTTTGTTCTTTTTGCTCAGGATAGCTTTGGCTATTATGAGTCTTTTGTGGGTCCATATACATTTTAGGATTGCTTTTTCTATTTCTGTGAAGAATGTCATTGGTATTTTGATAGGAATTGCATTGAATCTGTAGATTGCTTTAAAATAGTATGGCCATTTTAACAATATTCATTCTTTCAATCAACAAACATGGAATATATTTCCTCTTTTGGTGTGTCCTCTTTAATTTCTTTCATCAGTGTTTTACAGCTTTCATTGTAGAAATCTCTCACTTCTTTGGTCACACTAATTCCTAGGTATTTTATTTTATTTATTGCTATTGTAAATGGGACTTTTTCAGATTGTTCACTTTTTGTTTTTGTTTTTGTTTTGAGATGGAGTCTTGGTCTGTCGACCAGGCTGGAGTGCAATGGTGTGATCTCAGCTCACTGCAACCTCCACCTCCCGGGTTCAAGCGATTCTCCTGCCTCAACCTCCTGAGTAGCTGGGATTACAGGCATCCACCACCACGCCCAGCTAATTTTTGCATTTTTAGTACAGATGGGGTTTCACCATGTTAGCCAGGCTGGTCTCGAACTCCTGACCTCAGGTGATTTGCCCGAAGTGCTAGGATTACAGGTGTGAGCCACCACACCTGGCCTGTTCACCGTTGGCATATAGAAATGCTACCAATTTTTGTATGTTGATTTTGTATCCTGAAAATTTATTGAATCTGTTTATCAGTTCTAACAGGTTTTTGGTGGAGTCTTTAGGTTTTTCCAAATATAAAATCATATCATCTCCAAACAAGGACATTTTGACTTCTTCCATTCCAACTTGGATGCCCTTTATTTCTTTCCCTTGTCTGACTGCTCTAACTAGGACTTCCAGTAGTACTGTGTTGAGTAATAGTGGTGAAAGTGGGCATCCTTGTCATGTTCTAGATCTTAGAGGAAAAGCTTCAAGTATTTCCCCCTTTCACTATGATATGAGCTGTGGGTCTGTCATACATGGTGTTTACTGAGTTGAGGCATAGCTGGTTTTTTGAGTTTTTGTCATGAAGAGATGTTGAATTTTATCTGATATTTTTTCAGCATCAATTGAAATGATCATATGGGTTTTGTCCTTCACTTTGTTGATACAGTTTATCACACTGATTGATCTGCCTATGTTGAACCATCCTTGCATCCCTGGGATAGATTCCACTTGGTCATGATGAATGGTCTTTTAAATGTGTTGTTGAATTCGGTTTGCTAGTATTTTGCTGAGCATCAATATTCATCACGGATACTGGCCTGTAGTTTTCTCTTTTTACTGATGTGTGTTTGTCTGGTTTGGGTATCAGGGTAATACTGGCCTCACAGAGTGCATTTGGAAGTATTTCCTCCTCTATTTTTCAGAATAGTTTCAGGAGGATTGGTATTCGTTCTTCTTTAAATATTTGGTAAAATTCAGCAGCCAAGCCATCAGGTCCTGAACTTTTTTTTTTTTTGCTGGGAAACTTTTACTACAGCTTCAATGTTATTACTTGTTATTGGTCTGTTCAGGTTCTGAATTTCTTCACTGTTCAATCTTGGAAGATTGTATGTGTCTAGGAATTTATCCATTTCTTCCAGGTTTTCCCATTTCCTGGCATAGTAGCTTCCAATGATCCTTTGAAATTCTATGATATCGGTTATAATGTCTTCTTTTTCTTCTCTGATTTTATTTGGATCTTCTCTCTTTTTTTCTTAGTCTGGCTAAATGTTTGTTAGTTTTGTTTATCTTTTCAAGAAACCAACTATTTGTTTCATTGAACTTCAGTACTGTTTTCTTTGCTTCACTTTCATTTATTTCTGTTCTGATCTTTATTTTTTCTTTTCTTCTAGTAATTTTGGGTTTGGTTTGGTCTGGCTTTTCTAGTTCTTTCAGATGCATCATTAGGTTACTTGGAGTTCTTCTACTTTTTTAATGTAGATGCTTTAGCTATATCATTCACAGGTTTTAAATCAGTGTCTGATACACAGCTGATACGTAATTAAGGAATCCACTCATTAAGGAATTAATAAATAACTACATTTGTACATGCCTATCTATAAAAATACTTCCATGAGAGCCTCTCTTCACTGAAGACTTCTGCCAGTGGTCCACATTTGGAACTAACTAACACTACAGACTGAGTGGTTAGACGTTCTCAAATGGACAGACTATGAGAAGCTACAGCTTCTGTCCTAACCACATTTCCACCTTCAATTACGCCACTCTACCTAATCATACCAAACCAAGTTCATTATTATTGCTTTTACTATTCCTGATAGTAAATAACTCCTAATTCATGAATAAAGGAGATTATCAGAATTCAATTTAGATGAACAACTTTAGGAGTCAGTCATAATGATTCTCAAGGTTCTCACTGATTATGAGAAAGAGCATTTCATTAAAAACGTATTGTCACTAGCAGCAACAAGACAGAAGCTGACCTCCCACCATCCAATCTTCAAACCCTTTTGGATTCAGCCAGTTTATCCTGGGTAGTCTCACTGTCTTCTCGTCAGTTTACAGGAAACATCTCATGGAGTTAAGCTGAGAAGATATTTTTATGATCAGATGAGGAGAATGTGAAAAACGCTCTTCTGTTTTTAAAGGGTGCACTCTCAAAAATCTGCAAGTGCAGTGCAGTATGACAGGTAACTACCAGGTGTTAGGAAACCTGATGAGACCCTTAAGGTAGCCAAAATGTAACGGAGAGAGGAAATGGTTAGAAGAGTGTCAGGAAACATAAGATGAGGAGAAGATGATTCAGAGATGAATTACTACAAGTAAGAATCAATAACATTAAAAGCAGCAGGGGAGGAATGTTAGAGGATCTTAACATCTTGGAGAAAACATTGGCACATTTGTAAGGTGGAGTATTTAGGAAAACAAGTACTCACGTGCAGTACTCATGGTGGGACAGCATGGTGGGACAGCATGGGGAGGCATGGAAAGGGCTAGAGTATGAAGAGCGTTGCTAGAGTTTGACCTTTATTCTGAGAGAAATGAGTTCTTTTATATTCTCTTTTTTAAGGGGCATGGTATATTCAAACACGTTTTATTTAACAGTGATTTTGAGAATAATAGAGGCTGAGCACTCAGGAGTATACTCAAGTCAAGTAAGTCAGAAATGATCATTGCAATCAACAAAGGCAGTAGCAGAAGAGATGGAATAATAATAATGGATTTGGAGGATATTTACAAAGTAGAACTGACCATATATGGTAACCTATCAACTGTAACTAGTGTTTCTTCAAAAATGGAAGAACTCTCTCATCTACAATTAAAGCAACTGAGCAGGATCACCAAACTAAGGAAATACCTGTCCACCTTTCCCCCACCAGAGAAAATAAAAAATGACATCATAGAAGACAGCCTTTTTATGTTTCAATTTTATTTCTAACTTAGCACATTCTAATGTCCTAACCTTCCCTGTTACAATTTTGTGGCCCATTATCTTAGCCACTAAGAAGCGAGTCCACAGAAATATATGTGGTATGGAAAGACCACCTTATAAAAAGATGAGGATTATGGCAACTGACTCTTTCTCGATCTGCATCTACTACTTCTTTGTTTCCTCAAGATGAATTCTGTACCAACTATGAATCTCTATCCAAACAACATGAACCACGTTACAAAGAATTTTCCCCAAAATCACATACTCTAGAGCAGATCACACATTTAACCTGGAGAAAGGGCAATGGCTGACATTTCACATAATCTAGTCCTTCTTTATATAAGAAATAGTGGGTCCTAAAATTCCACAATCTCCAGTAGATACAAATAATGTGTTTTTAGACGCTTTATCCAGTGCCTTGGGCTGATCCTGTGAGGGACTGTCACATGGGAACTCCCTCAAAAAGGGTCATGACAGATAGAAGAGGCAATAGGGATGCAGAAGTGAGGTTCTGGTGCTATCTTTACAACAGCCTTTTTTAAGCCTCCTTATTTATCACATGATTCTGCTCCCCTTCCCTTTCTGAAGTATCAGGGAGGAAGCCTCTTGAAGTGCTACTCTCTATAGCTTCCTTTGATCATCTTGAGAACCAAGAGGAAACTTGGGTAAAATGAGAGCTCTTGTGGTTGGGTCAGTTCTACCTCTGGATGGTTATTTTAATTTTTAAGGTTCTAAATTCTGTAATTCAGGCCTACCAAGAAAGACAAATCATAAAGAAACTAAAAGGTATATCTCATTGGCAAACCAAGGACCATGAACTCTGCCTTAACCCCTTAATTTTTCACCCACTGCCCCCAACACTCTCCTCAGAGCCATGGTTTTGTACCTTTTATATATTGGTCACCTTTAATTTTTTCATGTTCAACGGAGCATGTCATCTAGGCAGCTGCAACGAGAAACCTTTCCTTCTAATCTTGTTCAGTTCCCTAAGAAGCTGGATGATATTTAATACTAGCTTTTTCATAATACTTATTTCAGACAGGAACCTAGTAAACATCCTACAGTCTATAAATAAAGTAGTTATGTGGAAAAAGTGGGATGGGCTTTCAAACCAATACTGGTGATCTCAAACTTAGAATATGTAAAAAAAACCTCTGTTTACTCTAAGGCCATAATTTCTCCTTTTTTCTTTTCTTTTCCTTTTCTTCTTTTTTTTTTTTTGAGAGACAGAGTTTCATTCTTGTTACCCAGGATGGAGTGCAATGGCAGGATCTCGGCTCACCACAACCTCCGCCTCCCAGATTCAAGTGATTCTCCTGCCTCAGCCTACCAAGTAGCTGGGATTACAGGCGCTCGCCACCACACCCAGCTAATTTTGTATTTTCAGTAGAGACGGGGTTTCTCCATGTTCGTCAGGCTGGTCTCGAACTCCCGACCTCAGGTGATCCGCCTGCCTCGGCCTCCCAAAGTGCTGGGATTACAGGCATAAGCCATGGCGCCTGGTCAATTTCTCCTTTCTTAACGTACCAACGGACATGATGGTAACTTTAAAATAGTTTTAACAGCAAAATGTCCCAGTAAATGTGAGTACAACCCATTAGTATCTAGTTTAAAAAGAATTTCCCCACAAAAACAAAACCCAAAAAACTTGGAGTAACAAGAGGCTATGTGAAGTTAAAACTGTAAGTGGGCAGTTGAAACCCTGTTAAAATTTCAAGTTTAAGTATAAATTTCTCACTAAAAAAAAAACAAATTTATCAGTCTGGCTCTTAAATCTAGAAATAAAGTAGAATGTAGGCAATGTTAACCAAGGCACGAATCTGCTAAACTTGTGAAGGTCCACAACATGGCTGGTGTCTGGAAGGTTGAAAGTTTCCCACTCAACAAATGAAAGGTCGTGTGTCCAAAGATAACAGGAAATTACTGATTGGGTTCTTAGTAATAATGCCTCACCCAGGTGAAAAGCATCCAGAGGAAATGAATCTAGAGTTAAGAACTACTGTGAAGAATGGGCTCTGATTCTCACTAAATATTTAGCTTTATTAACTCTATGAGCATGGCCCCCATGGTAGACAAACTGCACAATTTATCCCACATATTTTAAAAGTCCCACTATTACCCCACTTCCCACCAAACTGAGTTTATTGAAGATGTGCTTTAAAAACTGTAAGTTAGGGCTTTGCATATCAATGTTTAAAATAAGGAGCAGGTGGCCTATAGTTGAGTTATTGCACCATAGATCACTCATATAAATACTCTTACCAAGTATACTGCTCCATTATTTGTAGCTCTTTTTTTTTTTCATTTAAGAGACAGGATCAGGTTCTGTCATCCAGGCTGGAGTACAATGGCATGAACACAGCTCACTGTAGCCTCAAAATCTCCTGGGCTCAAGCGATCCTCCTGCCTAGGCCTCCCAAGTAGCTGGGACTACAGTCATTCACCATCAGGCCTGGCTAATTTTCTTATTTTACTTTGTAGAGATGGGGTCTTGCCATGTTGCCCAACTGGTCTTGAACTACTGGCCTCAAGCAATCCTCCCACCTCAGCCTCTCAAAGTGGCATTACAGGCCTATTTGTCGCTTTTTTTCTTTTTTTAATACTTTATGTTCTAGGGTACATGTGTACAACGTTAAGGTTTGCTACATACGTATACATGTGCCATGTTGGTGTGCGGCACCCATTAACTTGTCATTTACATTAGATGTATCTCCTAATGCTATCCCTCTCCCTCCCCCCACCCCACAACAGGCCCCGTGTGTGATGTTCCCCTTCCTGTGCCCAAGTGTTCTCATTGTTCAGTTCCCACCTATGAGTGAGAACATGCAATGTTTGGTTTTCTGTTCTTGCGATAGTTTGCTGAGAATGATGGTTTCCAGCTGCATCCATGTCCCTACAAAGGACATGAACTCATCCTTTTTTATGGCTGCATAGTATTCCATGGTGCATATGTGCTACATTTTCTTAATCCAGTTTGTTTTGTTTTTATTGCTCTTTCCTTGGTCACTGACTCTGGGATAGGATCTGGTTATAAATTAACTTGGCTATAGGCTAGGTTATGCTATGCTAACAAATAAACCCTAAAAACCAGTGTCTTAATACAACACAGGTTTACTTCTTGCTCATGCAAAATCCTCTGTAGGTCAGGCAATTCTCCTAAAATGACACTTGAGTGTCCCAGGTATCACCCATCCTGTGTAACCACCATCTCAAACATGAGCTTTCAAATTGCTTTCAACAAGAGAAGGGAGAGCAAAGAGTGCTTACCTGCCATGGTTTATGCTTTGACCACTTGCCTCAATCATGTAACAATCAAAGCTGAAAAATCCAGTCTTTCTTTGTTCCAGGGAAGATAAAAATGAAATGGAACTCAGTTAACTGAGGTCTGTCTCTGCCACAATGACAATGTCTATTGTGAAAATGATATGAGGTAGCTACTATTACCATCTCTTCTTATAATTGAGGAAACCAAAGTTCAGGGATGTAAGTAACTTCTCTGTAGCTAGAAAGTGATAGAGGCTCTCAACAAACTGACACAGGAACAGAAAACCAAACACCGCATTTTCTCTCTCATAAGTGGTAGTTGAACAATGAGAGCACATGGACACAGGGAGGGGAAAATCACACACCGGGGTCTGTTGGGAGGTGGGGAGCTAGGGGAGGGACAGCATTAGGAGAAATACCTTATGTACATGACGGGTTGATGGGGTGTAGCAAACCACCAGGGCACGTGTATACCTATGTAACAAACCATGATGTTCTGCACATGTATCCCAGAACTTAAAGTATAATTAAAAAAAAAAAAAAAAAAAAAAAGGATTTGCGGTACATGATTATTCCTCCAGGACCATATAAACCAGATTACAATGGTCTGAAATAACTTGATCGAAATTTTTTTTTTTAATTTTAGCCAATAAATTTTAAATATATGTCATAAATCCTTTCTTTCCATGAAATTTTAAAGAGGTTCTAGTGCTATATTAAGAGTTAAAAAAGATAAATCATGTCAAGTTTAAAATGAATAAATTTGGGTAGTCAAAGGAAAAAAAAGAGAGAAAGTGGTGGAGGCATGTCTATTTAATTCTAGAGCTCCAACCTTCAACCATTATATTCTGTCTGCTGTCCATGCAGAACCTGCACCAGATCATTACCATAGGGTTGAAGTCAGCAGAAAAGTTAAAATTTTTCTTTGGCATAAAATAAGGTTGTGCTCCAACTCTCATCTTTTTAACAAGTAACTTAATGATGTGTTATAAACTGAGCAAGATACATGTTCTTGCTAAAGAAAACAGAAAAACAAATATTCTTTTAAAAACTAATGTTTTATTATCCTAAACTAGAAATGGTTTTAGCAGACAACTGGAATGTTACCAGAAAGGATTACAGACCAACTATTCCTAACCCAAAGCTTTGTTTCTGCATCTAACAATCACATAAAATAAATTATCGTATGTAGTTACCTTGGTGTACTTACCACAGATTATTTATCTTGAAGGCTATGTGAGAAAAGAACATTGCTCAAAACTAGGGGCATTGCTCAAAGTTTCAAGGGAAATTTTTGCTTAAACTGGATACTTGCTTAACCCACCATATTTAGCTAGGAATCCTCATAATGTTCCTGGAGTACTCACCCTACCACAGATCAACCTTCATTATTCATTTTTCTTTTGCTTCTACTTTTAAGATCAACTGTTACTTAAAAATATGTTCTCACTCCAATTTGCAATACAAAATATCTGCATTCTCATACTTCTTAGGTAGTATAACTTTGAACTCATTGCTACGTACTACTATTAAAAACTAAGCTGAAGCTAGGCACAGTGTCTCATGCCTATAATACCGGCACTTTGGGAGGCTGAGGCGGAAGGATCACTTGAGCCCAGGAGAAGTTCAAGAGCAGCCCAGGAAACATGGCAAAACCCTGCCTCAATAAAAAACACAAAAATTAGCTGGGCGTGGTGGCACATGCCTGTGATCCCAGCTACTCAAGAGGCTGAGGTGGGAAGACTGCTTGAACCCAGGAGGTAGACGCTGCAGTGAGCCACGATCATGCCACTGCACTCCAGCCTAGGCAACAGAGCAAGACCTTGCCCCCACAAATTAATTAATTAATTAATTTAATTAAAAACTGAGTTGAGACATACAATATTTAGAGAGAACTGCTCAAAAGGCACACAGGCCATCCATTCCCAGATATTCTAAAATCTAGCTCTTCGTCAAGTCACAGCAACAGAAGTCGGGGTACCTGAACTACACTGTAATGACTACTTAAGAACTGCTTTTACTGAATTGCACTTTGGTATGAAAACAACAGTCCACGTAAAAGAAGTCCCAAGAAACCACAGCTACCAAGACATTGTCTAGGAAGCTGTAACAGCATCCAAGAAAATCTATTCTGAGGAACAGGTTTATTTGATCTTATGAACCCTGTCACCTAGTGTCAGTGACAACAGAGCTCAGAGTCAAACATACAGCCTATCCATAGACAAGTATCAAATTCCCATTGCTACGCTTTCCCTGACTCCATTTTTTAAATCTATCCCCCACTTTTTTTTTTTTCATTTTTCTTTTCCTTCTACTTTTGTTTTACTGTTTTGTGATAATATATATGTATTATATAAACTGCTTTAAATCCTTTTCAGAACAAAGCAAGGAAACACTGAAATAAAAAGATCAAGAGAGTTTCCTGGGGTCCTTTAAAGGACCCTTTGTAGGATCCAGATACATTTAACACTCTGGAGATAATTATATATATCTAATCATTCAAGGTTCAGGACGAACTAAACCCATGTGCTTTTATCCATAATAATTTAATTACTTAGACCTGACCAGGAGTTGGCAAAGTTTTTGAGTAAGACATCTATTGCTACGTGGTTAGCCTGATGTTTCCAAGAGGTATGTAAGAGGCACTTGATTAAAAGACGGTTACTGAAACTGCAACCACTCAGTAAATTTTACCTGGTATACATTTCCTTTTGGATGCAAGAAACTTTTTGAAGACAAATCTGACTCAATGATTAAAATATGAGAAGCAAGAAATGTGTTGTTACTTTTGTTTATAAACTACCATGGCAAGTTGCTACTTACTTAGGGAGAAAAAAGGGGAGGAAAGAATAATTTTGACCAAGTACATGGCATCTATAGGACTTGAAAAGGGCTTAAATAAAAAATGGAAGAAAAATCTTTCCCAAGGGATAGAAATTGAATACTGAGTGGAGCTAGGAAGCTAGGAATTATCTAAGAGTTTACTAACAGTGGCAGAGGTGCAAGAGGTATCTTTTCAAAAAAAAATTTTTTAACATATTGATAAGGCAGCAGTTGTTAATATCATGATAAGTTATTGGAGGAAGAGGGGTAAAAGCAAGGTCAGTCTTGTAAAGAGGTTAATCAAACAGTTGTCCTGCTAGGCTCGTGCCCATTAGTGTTAAAACCCTGATCATGCTTCCGCTTACTAGGGATCCTGTAGCTCAAAATCCCAGTAAAGGAGGGAGTCCTGATGACCAACATGCAGAAATTTATCATCCTGAAAATTGATGAGAAAAGGGTGCCCCCAAGAGAGCCCTGAATTATAGAAAGGAAGAGTCACAATGCCATCTGAAAGCCAGGCAACTAAGTTTTTCTCTGTCTTACTAAAATTCCAGCATTGTAATGGTGCCTACTATCTGCAGAAGAGGAAGCACCAAAGAATACCCTGAGAGACCAATATAAGTAGGAGGAAGAATACAAGCTTTCCCCAAGTAGTTTGTAACAAGGAGAGGGATAAAAAGCCTTTCCATGATAGGACAACACAAGAATCACTGTGGATCCGGATTTCTCAACCTCGGCGCTACTGACATTTGTAGCCAGATAATTCTTTATTGTAGGAGGCTGCCTTGTGCACTGTAGGATGCTTAGCAGGATCCCTGGCCTCTACCCCTTAGATGGCAACAGCATCCCTAACCATTGTGACAACCAAAAAAATGTCTGCAGACATTACCAAATGTCTATAGGGGGGCAAAAATCACCCCTATGCTACGGATAAAATAACAAACAGCTTCCAGTGTTAACTCGCTCTCTTGGTAAATAACACTCCCAAACCACCTCACCTCCTGAACCAGGAAAAAGAGACAGCACAGAAGAATTTATAGTAAAAATAATAAGTTCAATTTTGGATATGTCAAGATGTGAGACAGCAAATGGAAATGTCCAAAAGATAGTTGGATATATGAGACTGGAAACAAGAAAAGAGGGCTTGGCTAAAGAAACAAACCAGAAAACCATTAGCTACATTAGCTCAGAAAAAGCCTCTGAGAAAGGCTTTTTTAAATCTTCAGCTGAAATAAAAATCTCTCAATAGATGATGATTATTACCCTACACAAGCTCTACCTAGTACTTAATTAAACAAGAAGCCCTTGATGGATTTAGTCTACTGCAGGGTAATGTAGTACTCATGCACAATTTTTACCTTCATCTGGACAAACCTGCCATATGTTAAGGTCTTCAGGGTAAACTCCCACATATCCTTACTAATTGATATGTAGCAATACTTTTCCCATTTGGCATATGCTCCCTCTTTTGATTCTTTGTTCTCAAATCCATTGTTCCATAGTCTATCTGTTCTGAATAGATATTTGTTCTCTACTGCTGCAGATACATAATTAGTAAAAGCAGATGCAATTCTCAACATTGAGAGTTACACAGAGTGAGTTTTCCAGCATTATCATTAAAGAAATTCTATACTAGAAGGCTCAAAGACTCCAAATGAATTATTTTTCTTTTACAGAAACCTCTCTAACAGTTTGAATACACCTCAGTTCAAAGGCATATTTTCCTGAATGTCTGTTTTTGATTCAGAAAATTTACTTAAATGTAATTTTCCAAAAAATTAGAAGACACATTCCTACATATGAATAAGTTCACTTGTTAAAAACCTATTCAAAACGTTTTATGAAGAGTTACATTTCATGTAAAAATAGCAGTGAAGAAACAATTTTCCTAACTTAAGACATATAACACGGTTAACAAAATACAGTCAAAGCAAAATAAATCTGAAAAAGTAAATAGGGATACTTTGCATATGTTATGTTTAAACTTGTTCCTTGTGCGAAATCTTCCCCCACTGTGTGTTCTTTCATTTTTTCAACTAGTTTAAAATTTTTTTTAAGTGAGGTAAGTTGAAATTTTGTTCTAGAATAGTCTTTTAAAATATCAACCAATTCGCAGAACGTTCACTCAGCTTATCTCTATAGTTATACCATACCAACAGACTGGTATACATTCAGTAAGGACAGGTGTAAAGAATGGTTACATTTCCTTTTAGATACGATAAAATATTACACAGAGAACATAACTCCACAGATATTCCAAAGAGAAAAATTAAGTTTAGCATTTTTCTGACCAGAAACTAAATACAGAATAAGCAGATTTTTTGGACCTACTTTTGTGTATATAATCCTTATTAAAAATAAAAGGATATCATAAAATTAAAATATCAGTAAGCATCTGCTTTTCTTTGTATGTTTCTTAAGTTAAGCTTATAAAATCAGATATGATTTTTACTGAAGGGAATTAGTAGCCATCTCCCTAACAACGCCATCTTTTCCTCACATAAGAAAAAATGCAAAATTCTGTCTAATTTGTGTTTGCCAATGAATCTTTTCACTTATAATTACAACACAGCTAGAGAAGCAAGAGAAGGAAAAGAAGTGAAATGTGTTTAAAAGTTATTCTTTCTTACCAATATGTTGCTGTAGAATCCAAGCATTTGAGGCACGAGCAGAGAGCATCCTTTCAATAGCTGACGGAAGTGTCTTCCAATTAGTAAACTCCAAAGTGAAGGTAAGGGTGTCAATGCTGACTGAGTCGATCCTATGTTAGCAAGATGTTAATATATTAGAAACAAAACATGCCAAGGGTTCATACTAGAAACAAACACCATATACCTATTCTTACAAAATCTCAATGAGGAGGGCAGACAGAAAACCAGGGCATGTTAAGTATTTATGTAACTACAGGCAAAATCAGTGGATATGAAGAATCATCTACAGGTTCCTATTAACTGAACTGACTTTCTATGTAGCTGTCTACGAGATGACAAAAGGAACCTCAGAGAGAGTAGGAACTTTCCTTCTCATGGGTGACAGAACCAATGACATCAGTGGATCTGCCATTATTTCCTCCCATTTGGACTATCTTGCCAAATGTAAATTGACCATCCTTAGAGACATATAATTTAATAATCCTAAAAGGATAAAGCCCAAACACCCCAAGTTATCCCTGAGTGCACAAGTATACAAGTATGGTTTCTTTCTGCCCAATTCCCAGGCATGCACAGCTGTTCTCCTCTAAGAACCTTCCCCCCATTTTAAATTCAGCCCTAAGCGATGTAACAGAATAAGACTTGTCTTTAAGGACTGAAAGAAGGGGTTCCAAATAGGCTTTCCTCTGTTCTTTCAAAATAATGTCAGATTCCCTACCAACCCACTCAAAAGAGGCTAACCCAAAATTTATAAGTACTTAAAGCCTAATGGAAAGAGGACTGGCGTAAGAAAAGTCTTGCTATTTAATACTGCTTCTGCTACTTATAAACAGGTTGCCTGAATTCTTTAAGCTCTAGCTCCTGCTCTTTAAAATGAGAATAATACATAATCTGCCCATTACAGGGAACTATATGTGAAAATAATATGAGATAACATAGTAAACATACTTTTAAAACTATAAAGTATTATATGAAAAATTGGTATTACCAGAAATGATTTGAAAACTTCAGTATTATATTTTTAGAAGTTTTAAAATTCAGTCAAACCCTTAAAAGAACTCTAAATACTAACAAGATTACTCATCCTGTATTCAATTAGACACTCCCCTACCATCACAATGGCTGGAGAAAAAAAAGTCACTAGGGCTTCTGGTAATTACTACCAAAACAGAAATTCTTCTCACGGTCACCTCTTTGGAAATAGTACTGAGCAACAACTAAAGAAGGAAAGGAAATACAAGGAAAGAAAAGCTGAATAATAATCTAAGCTTATCATCTCAAAGACACTTCTGGGAATTTGGAGTCAAAATATCTTTGAAATGATGGACTAAAGATTATGAAAATTATTTCCCAAATTCTTAATTCTCCCATATGCAAACATCTAAGGAAGAACTTAAAGTGTAGCACAGATGTCTTGGGAAAACATTTTATTTCTCAGGAGACATCAGTGAAATCACAACTTATCAGGAAATACTGAGGATAAATGAAATGATAAAATATATTCAAAGACTAACAATTTCCTTGACTTCTTAAGGGTCCCAAACCAAAGGCTACTTGGTTCTGGTTCTTTATTTCTTTTTTTAATGATTTCATTTTTCTGCCGTAATGCGCTTTAGGTCTTACTGTGACCAAACACAAAGTCATTTTTATGCAGTTATCTGAACATATACATGACAAGTAAATCTGTTTGCACAGCTTTAGTTAATATGATGGTGAGTTTATTTTACCAACACTGATAATGCCACTAAAAATGTATTGTTACTTTGCTACAGTGACCATTACATTGTATAGAGCAGTTGTACAATCACAAACGAGTGACATTTAATCAACTAAATACACAAATGACATTTATGTTCTATTCTCCCATTACATGGGGGTGGGGTGCGCAGGTAAAGGAAGACTTAGTCTTGCATTTAAATATTGTGACAGGCAATTATTCAGCCAGATGCTTAAGACAAGCAATACCCAGAAAATACGTTTATAATTTACATGACAAAGATAAGCAACAGATCTGCATGTGATATAAATAACAATCAAAATCCACTTTAACAATATATTGGAATTTTTATAGAATGTTTCTTGTAATAGCTCTTTGAATGTAAATTTGATCAAAGAAAGCAAAACATTTATCATATGTCGTGTAAACATTGGTTTACCCATTCAATAAAATATCAGTGAACAAAAATTTGAACATGTTAAGCATTTTCATTGCTAAAGTGAAATTTTCCACTGTATTTTTTCTAATTAATATAAAGTAAACAAAGTTACTTACTCTTCAGGAGTAAAAAACATGTAATTGGCATTCTCCATTCAGAATACTGAAAGTTTTACAACTTCAAAATAGTTTCTAGTTTACTAGTTCTTAACTCTTCTATTTCACATATCCGATAAATACAGCACATACCCAACGGCTTATTGTCACAAAAATTCTCAACTGTTTACAGGTGGGGGAAAATGGGGGAGCTGTATCAGAACTGGGGAAAGGGAGGATAAATTTACAAAGCCTTCTAAGAGAATAAAGCTAAATAAATCCTTCTCCCTACAAGTAGTTCATTTAGTTGGCTGGGGAGGAAAGGATAACAGGCAATGTTTGATTTTTTTCCCCTGCTTAGGTTTTTCCTAATTTAGGAGCAGAAAGAAGCATGAAAAATTGGTACAGATCCCTCAGGTTAGGCAAGGGATTAAGGATTACTAAAATTGAGTAACAGAACTCATCCTCCACATCCGAAGAGTCAACCAATGGTAGATTGAGAATACTAACAACAATAATAAAAAATAACAATACAATAATAAAAAATAACAAAAATTTAAAAATACAGTACAACAACTATTTACATAGCATTTATATGGCATTAGGTATTATAAGTAATCTAGAGATGACAAAGTAGATGGGAGGAAGTGCATAGACTAGACACAAATACTATGCCATTTTACATAAGGGACTTGAGCATCCATGTGTCAGAGGTGTATGAACCAGAGCAACTCCATCTTGAATAGGGGCTAGGTAAAATAAGGCTGAGACCTACTGGGCTACATGCCCAGGAAATTAAGGCATTCTTAGTCACAGGATGAGACAGGAGGCCTGCACAAGATACAGGTCACAAAGACCTTGCTGATGAAACAGCACTTGTCAAGAAGCTGGCCAAACCCCATCGAAACGAAGATGGTGATGAAAGTGATCTCTGGTCATCCTCATTGTTCATTATATGCTAATTATAATGCATTAGCAGGCTAGAAGACACTCCCACCAGCCCCATGACAGTTTACCAATGCCACGGAAACTCCAGGAAGTTACCCTAGATAGTCTAAAAATGGGGAGAATCCCCAGTCCTGGGACTTGCCCACCCCTTTCTTGGAAAACTCATTCATGAATCATTCACCCCTTGTTTAGCATGTAACCAAGAAGTAACAGTAAGTATAAGCAGCTCAGCAGCCCATGCTGCTGCTCTGCCTATGGAATAGCCATTCTTTTGTTCCCTTACTTTGTTAATAAATGTGCTTTCATTTTACTCTATGGACTTGCCCCAAATTCTTTCTTGTACGAGATCCAAGAACCCTCTCTTGGGGTCTAGATCGGGACCCCTTTCCAGTAACACATGGATTTTGGTATCTCATGGGGGTGAGACTCAAGGCATAATTCACCTTAAATTTCTGCCAGCTGTGAGCCTGTGAAATCAAACAAGTTATATACTTCCAAAATTCGATGGTGGGACAGGTGTAAGACAAACATTCCCATTCCAAAAGGGAGACATATCCAAGAAGCAAAGAATAATAGGACCCAAATAAGTCCAAAATTCAAGAGGATTATCTTGAAACTCCAAGATAATCTTCCATGACTCCATGTCAAGCTTCCTGGATAAACTGGGATGGGAGTTGAGCCTCCACTACCTCAGGAAGCTCCACCCCTATGACTTTGCTGGGCTCCGTCCCACCCCTATGGCTTTGCCCAGACTTCAGCTCTCCCAAGATGGCACTGCATGCTGGTAGCTCTACAGTCCTGAGGTCTCAATGGCAGCCCTACTCCCATGGGTCCTCTAGGCATTGCCGTGGTAGAAACTGTGGCAGCTCTAACCTTACATTTCCACTGGGCATTGCTCTAGAAAGGCTCTCTGCAGTGGCTCCTCCCCTGGGACAGGTCTCTGCCTGAGCCCCTAGACTGTTTTCAACAACCTCTGGACTCTAGGTGGAAGAATCCATGCCCCCACAGCTCTTGCATTCTACATGCCTGCAGAATTAGTAGCACCCCACAAACCCTCCTGAAAACCATTCTGACCTCCTAGAGCCCTGGGCCTATGATGGGAGCGGCAGCCTCAAAGATCTCTGGAGTGCCTTCAAGGTTTTTTTCTAATTGTCTTGATGGTACTTTCTATTTGTACAAATCTGCTCAGCAAAGGGTTGCTAGTCACAACCTTGGGTTCCTCTCCTGAACATTCTCTTTCATTCTTTTCCACACAGCCAGGCTGAGAATTTTCTAAATTTTTCTACTCTTCTTCCCTTCTAATTATAGGCTCTGTCCCAAGTCATTCCTTTGCCCTCACATCTCACTATAAGTGGCCAAAAGTAGCCATGCAGCAGCCTGAATGCTTTGCTACTTAGTTATTTCTCCTACCAGATATCCTAGGGTTCGTCACTCTTAAATTCAGCCTTCCATAAAGTCCTTAGGCATAGATAGAGTTCATCCCAGTTCTTCACTAATTCATAACAAGGATGGCGTTTACTCCAGTTTCCAACAGGGTATTGCTCATTTTCATCTGAGACCTTGTCAAAATGGCCCTTGCTATCCATATTTCTATGAACATTTTGGTCACAACTACTTAAATAATCTCTAAGAAAGGTCAGACTCTCCCAGTCTTCTCACCTTTGAGCACTCACCAGAGTCACCCTTAACACTCCATTTATGGAAATACAGGCTTTTTCTAGACTGTTCTTCCAAACTTTATCAGCCTCTACCCATTACCTAGTTCGAAAGCCACTTCCACATTCTTAGGTAATCGTTATTAGCAACAGCCCCACTTCTCAGTACCACATTTCTGTCTTAGTCCATTCTCTGTTGCTATTACTCAATACCTGAGACTGGGTAATTTAATTTATAAAGAAAATACATTTATTTCTTACAGTTCTAGAGACTGGGAAGTCCAAGGTCAAGGGGCACACCTGATGAGGGCCTTCGTGCTGTGTCATAACATGGCAGAGGTCATCACTCGGTGAGAGAGCAAAAGCATGCCAGCTCAGGTCTCTCTTCTTATAAAGCCACCCACCAGTCCCATCACTGGGGCACCACCTTGATGATCTTATCTAATCCTAATTACCTCCCAAAGATCTCACCTCCAAATATCATCAACAAATGAATTTGAGGATTGTTTCCAACACCTGAAATTTGAGAATACATTCAAACCACAACAGTAGGTATCAGACAGCTTCTATGTTTTGGTTAAAAGAAAGAAATAAATTAGAAACCAGAAAGGAGCATGAAGGCTGAAAGTACTGGGCAAGTCATATTGAGTCAGAGTTAAGAGCTTTGGTAGAAGAACACAAGGAGTGTGGCTAAGAAGAAAATGAGTGCCTTAGGGACAGACACCACATGGGGTGAGAATTGAAACACAAAGGTGAAGACTTCTAGATATTTTACTGAAATTCTATAAAATAACATGTCTTCTATTTTCCATTTTATTTTCTCATTCGACTTGAATTATCAGTCCAAGAGAGTCCTCTCGCTACTACAATTACCTGTCTTAGGACTCCAACAATTTTTGCAAAGGCTGGAGGCTAATAGTCTTCTTCTTGCCCCCCAAAAAATACTGACTCAGCATTTGTATAATCTGTCACTGAGGGCTGCCCTTCTGAGAAACTACCTGAAGTAAACAAGTCATATTCTCAGAAACTTCAGAAATCAGTATTTACTAAGGGTGACATATTTCAAATAGACAGGATGCTGTAGGGCAGGAGTATTCAGTCTGGTTGGCTGAGGGATAGACAACAGAAATCTTCAAAGCGGCTCAAGCATTCTTTCTTCTGTCACAGGCATTTTAAGAGGAGCATGAGGAATGGCCAGAAGTCGAAGAAATATCTTTCTTAGAAGAGTTCACTGGCATCTATCCCCTCATACCTCCTTCCAGTCACCTCTTATCTTTTCCCAGGACTCTGGGCTTAAACTCAATCTCACTATTAGCAGCCACCAACTCCTTCACCCCAATTCAGCCATCGCAGTCAAAACACAGACACACCCTTCTCCAAACACTGCGATCTCAAGAAACTGAAGAAAATTTCATTAAAGGTAGTATATTCACTCAAAAAGGGTAAGCCCCACTATGGTAGAATTTCTTACCAAGAACTACACAGTAGAATCAGTGGGTCAAATCCAGCAACCAGAAGATGTGGTAACCATTCCTTATATTTTGCTTGTGCTTTAATTGCATGATTTACAAATTCATATATATGGTTCCATGGTCCCAATGAGCAACCTTTCCTCAAAAAGTAGCGAAATATCGAAAACTTCTCGTACTTCAGGCAGTATGCCAAATGAAGTTCATTTATCCGGGCTCCATATTTCAAAAGAATGTTCACAATTCCAAAGAACTCACAGCTCCACCATAAAAAATAAAAACAAAAAAAGAACAAGTTAGACTTTGACATAAGATACTTCTTACAAATTGCTTTTTTGTTGTTGCTGTTGTTTGTTTGTTTTTTTGAGACGGAGTCCTGCTCTGTCGCCCAGGCTGGAGTGCAGTGGCCCGATCTCGGCTCACTGCATATTCCGCCTCCCGGGTTCACGCCATCTCCTGCCTCAGCCTCCTGAGTAGTTGGGACTATAGGCGCCCGCCACCACGCTCAGTTAATTTTTTGTATTTTTTAATAGAGACGGGTTTCACCGTGTTAGCAAGGATGGTCTTGATCTCCTGACCTCTTGATCTGCCTACCTCAGCCTCCCAAACTGCTGGGATTACAGGCACGAGCCACCGCGCCCAGCCACAAATTGTTAATAGTATTTACAGCTGCAGAGTAAGTATGGCAGATGAGATAGTGGATGGTTTTTACACATCTAGTGGATTGAGATTAGAGAATGTGGTGGGGCTTTTGCTTTTTACACCGTCCTTCATGGTTTTTAATTTTCAACTGTGAACAGCTATTATAATTTAAAACATTCATCTTAAATAAATATGTCATTTTAAAAATTATCATTGACAAATAGAAAACTCAAATTGTGACATTTTGTACAATTAAGTATCTTTACCATAAAATGCTTTAACAAAATCAATAAACAATGTGATCAGTCCTTAAAACTAAATGATTCATTCTAGGAATCTCTAAGATATTAATTTCTTCAGCAATAACCTTAGCCAATTTCCCCCCTACTTTTAAATTTATTTATTTTTCTAGAGACAGGATCTTGCTCTGTGGCCCAGGCTGGTATGCAGTGGCACAATCAAGGCTCACTGTAACTGAACTCTTGGGCTCCAGTGATCCGCCCACTTTAGCCTCCTGACTAGGTGGGACTACAGGTACATGCCACTATGCCTGGCTAATTTTAAAATTTTTTTGTAGAGACAGACTCTCACTATGTTGCCTAGGCTGGTCTCGAACTCCTGGCCTCAAGCAATCCTCCTGCTTTGGTCTCCCAAAAGGTATGATACCGTGACTGGCCTTACATTTATAATGGTATTTTGAAAAAATTAAAAACTTTTTAATGAACAAAAATTTAATTTATGGTAATACATCTTAAAATTAATTAAGTTCTATTATTATCTCTATTGCAGATGCAAAAACTGAAGCTCAGTCACAAAGCTAGTAATTGGCAGAACTGGGATAAAAACATCAAACTAAAATCTAACAGTGAATATGACATTGCAAATTGCTGCAATATCTCTTCTCTACTATGAAAACTGAACACTTCATGATACAGTCAAATTGAAGAATATTTTAAAGCCAGACCTATGTTTTCCAAAGTAGGTTACACGGAACTTTAGTTCCTGAAAATGATCCATATGAAAAATACTCTCCAGTGAAAAAAATTGAGAAACCTTACACAGTATACAGTGAGTCTGAGAAAGAAAGATAGGATGAGTGTATTTTTAAACAGTATGTTAGTTACATTTCCAATTATATGCTCTATGTTTTTATTCCTCTATGTTTTAACCTCCAGATACCTTTCAGAAGTACCTTTAAAATTAAAGCAATGGGTCTAATCATTAATCTGAAAAAAGCAAACAAAAGTATAAAATGCCCTAAACTCTGTAAACACAAGAACAATTGTATATATACTTAAATATAAGTTCTATCCTATGTTTGTGGACTTTTCAAATCTTTGTAGATCCATTCCTCTTTTAGGAATTCACAAAGCACACTTCAATAAGAAAAATTCTCAAAAGCCCTCCACAAAAGAAACATATTCAATATTATTTAATCCTGTACTTCCCAAACTTATTTAACAATACAACCCCTTTGATCCCATACCATATCTATTAACAATCTACAGAATTAGTATTCTACCAAAACACACTTTAGAAAATGGCTCTAAACCTCTTCCAATTATTCACATCGCCTTGTATTAGAAGGGGCAAGAGCAAATCCCAAAAGCCTTATAAAACGGCAGAGTGCTACAATATAGACCCTTTTCCCAGAAAACTACCATTTATTTGAAGAATAAAATAAACACAAAATAAACTGGAGAAGCAAAGAGTTTTGTCAGCATGCCCTGAGCTTCTGGGGAAGTTATTAAAGAAGGTCTCAAATACACGTGCACACTACAAAAACACAAGCAACTTCAACTTCAGGGTTCTATATGACCTTGATTATTACATGTCACTAAGTACACAGTAAATCCTTGAGCAAGGATAACCTCTCATTAAAATATAAATTAGTATGTATTTCTCTTAACACTTCAACAAATTCTCTCCATAGCCCTAATATCAAATTGAGAAAACTCTTCAAGTACCCGAGATTTAAACAAAAGTCTCTCTTGTTTAACATAAATCTCAAGAGTTAATTGTGACATAGAGAGACCGTATATTATATAAAAAGTGAACAACATCAGATACTGAGAGGAGAGATTTAAAAATTAAGATCCAATGTCTAGACCTTATTTTGGGGGTTTGTACATTTTCTGCCACTCTGCTCCTTGAAGTTCAAAACTGTGCAAAAAAACAGTGCTCACATATAAAAGAACAGTAAGAGAAAATTCAACAAGAAAAAAAAGTTTCTTTTAAACAAATAAAAATGGGCAAATATCTTCAGCATTTTATGCTCAATTAGCAAACAAAATATCCAATCAATTTATCAGATGAATTATAACAGGCCAAATAGTGAGTTTTACTGAATGGCTTTTGACCATTAGCTGAAAACAAGATGAAGACATTCAGTTTTGTCAGATGTGTCCACACGACATGGGGGCTAGAATGAACACAATTAATTCTGTGAAACTAATATAATAACAATGATTAGTATCAATTAGAAAAACAGATAAAATCAGGTGAGCTAAGCCACAATTTACTTCTATGGCCATATATAAAAGGCATTCATATTTGCTCAGTCCTAAAACTTCTCAACTTCCCTCTCCCTTCCCCATTCCATTTGGAGGAAGCTTTTTCTTATATTTCCTCATTCGAGATGGATTACTCAATTACTCTTGAAAGACTGGCTTCATATCAATATACCTGCTAACTTTTTAGCTCCAAAGGACAAAAACTGCTTTTGTTGCAGGATCTATGTACGGTAGTGGAGGAGACACCTTTCCATCATCCCTGGGAGTGGTGAAAGGAGGTAAGGGTCACCCTCACAAAGAATACTTACCAAAAATGTTTCAGAACACTGATACTGAACTTAAAAGTTGAATTAGCTGAAAAAATAATAAGGAAGAGAAAACTTAAAACCTGGGGCACTTTAGGAGGCCAAGGCAGGAGGATCACTTGACTTCATAAGTTTGAGGCTGCAGTGAGCAATGACTGCACCATTGCACTCCAGCCTGGGCAACAGAGTGAAACTCTTATCTCAAAACCACAATAATAATAATGAAAACCCAAAGCTGTTACCTATCAATTTCATCACCTTTTGGTATTAGTTGTACTATTTATAAAAGTAGATAAAAGTTTATTAGAATACAACAGGTCAATAGTGCAAGAAAGACCACAAATACTAAATTAATAGATTTCAGAGAAATACTAGAAAACATACAAATGAGAAAAGGAAAGTCTTTTAGCCATTAACACCTGAAGTCAGATAGGTGTTAATTACAACAATCATACCAAATTAACACTATCATAACACACTGTTGCTATAAAAATAAAAATTTTAAATTTACACCATTAAACTTATCTGTTACCAAATCCCTAAAAATTAGAATATCAAATAATTAATTTTGGAAAATTAAGACTTCTAAGTTACCTGGTACCAGTATTGTGACCAAATTTGAACTCTTATTAATAACTGGTAAAAGTGATACAGGAAATTCATGTATGTCGCATTAAGAAAAGAAAGAAGGTCTGGGCGTGGTGGCTCACACCTGTAATCCCACACTTTAAAAAGCCAAGGCAAACAGATCACTTGAGGCCAGAAGTTTGAGATCAGCCTGACCAACATGGCGAAACCCCATCTTTATTAAAAATACAAAAATTAGCCAGGTGTGGTGGCATACACCTGTAATTCCAGCTACTCAGGAGGCTGAGGCATGAGAAACGCCTGAACCCAGAAGGCAGAGGTTGCAGTGAGCCAAGATCACGCCACTGCACTCCAGCCTGGGCCACAGAGCAAGAGACTCTGTCTCAAAAAAAAAAAAAAAAAGGAAAAAACAACATATGACAGCTATTTTAAAATTAAGATTATATTCAATTGTCCTTGCTTTATAGTTGGTGACTCTAATTAATTTAATTAATTTTAGTCATGTGATTGTGGGCAATCCAAATTTTAAAATGCTTACTTATTGAAAGAAATAACCAAAAACATATTTTTCAGCTTCAATTTTTTTCCCTCAGACACTGGTTATATGACCCTCTTGACATACTAAAGCAAAACCTACTGGGAAAATGATCATTTTCTTGCCTAACTGGCAAAGCTTCAAACAGAAACTCAAAATAAATGAGTCTCCCATTACACATACAGGAACTGTATAAGCAACCAGCCAGACATTAGATAATAAAAATGTAGTATTTAGTTTTAGAAATAATGAAAGGTTTTCCTTCACTTTTTAGGTAACTGGTCTAAAAAAACAAAGATTCTGCATTTTATCAAGATGATTCCCTGTGCTTCATGTTGTCTTTATTCTATCTGATTACTTATGAAAACTCTCTAATAAAGAACTAAGGTTTTTCTACAACTATATAACTTTCTGCATTTGCCTTCTGAAGCCATTTAATTATCACTCTAGTTGAGATAAGTGACTATTATTTCACACTGACCTGTGATCCTACTTTGGTAAATTCTGAACCTTGATATTTTTGACAAAATTCCCACAACCAAATTCTAAGTCTCTTTGTCCTTAAAGTTTGCTATGTTCTATTTTATAGAATAAGGTGTGGCCCAATTCTAGAATGAAAAATAAAAGACAGACTAAGAGAATACACACTCCTAAAACAGATATTTTGATGTTTTGACTTTATTTTTTAAAGGCTAAAAATATAGCATTTTCCAATGACTACTCACTGAAAATCAACCTAATAATATATTGGTTCAATTACAAGTCTCACATGAAAGAAAATACTTCATATGCCCTTTCGATAGCCATACACAAAAAAATTGTAAATTATGCTTACACAGCCACTTCAAGGAGCAAAATTACTAAGAGATGCAAAAACAAAAACAAAGTTTGTTAACTCATGTCTGTGACCAAGGACTACTGTACACCATATTGCTTCCCCTTTACTTTTGTTTTCCTTTTTCTTCTTTGATCCGGGGAAAGACTAGGTCTCCTTTACATTTGGTTTATAGCAGTTTGATTTTTCTGACCAGGCCTTTCTGTGAGTTTATCCTGTTTGGGTTTACCAGGCTTCTTAAATCTGTAAATTTATATCTTTATCCAATAATATGAAGTTTCTAGCAATTATTAATTTACATATTTTTTCTGTGCCCCATCTCCTCTGCTTCTGGATTTTAATGACATGAATGTTAGACCTGTTGATATTGTCCCTTCGTTCCCGGAGGCTCTTGCTTTTTTCTTCAATCTTTTTCCTTTTCCATACTTCGGTGTGGATAATTTCTTTAATTTTTTTTTTAACTTTTAAATTTGTTAAACATTTGTAAATATTTTAAATTGCAAAAGCTAGTTGGCCAGAGAGGGACAGTTTGAAAATATGAGTGGATGTTCCAAACAGGTAATACCCTAGAATGAGAGAACAAGACAGACACCTGTGCAAGGTGATCTGTATGTATATGGACATTGAGACCAAAGACCCTCTCACCCAAAAAACCAGGGTTTTTTAAAGATAATAATTATAAATTACAAAGCATTTCACAAATGTTAGTTCATTTGATCCTCAAAATAATTTTCTAAAGCAAGCTTAAGTGTTATTACTATCCATATTTTAAAGATAATGGAATGAGATTTAGCAGAATGAAGTGAAATACCTGAAGTCACACAGCCACTATACATCTGTGACTCATCCAAGCCCAAGAATCATGCTCCATCCTTCTCCCTCTACAAGGCACTGAAGAAGACTAACATATAATAGATATGCTAATCTGATATAATTATTGATTCATTAATTCACAAGTATATTTTGAATGTCTACTAGGAGTCAGATCCAGGGCAAATCCTTGCTCTCAAGGAGCTTACAGTCTAATGAAGAAGCAGATATGTAAACAGACAGACAAAATATTATGTCTTTAAAAAGGAGTCAAAAGGCAACTTCTTTTGTTTTTTTGTTTTGTTTTGTTTTTTGAGACAGAGTCTTGCTCTGTTGCCCAGGCTGGAGTGCAGTGGCGCAATCTCAGCTCACGGCAAGCTCCACCTCCCGGGTTCATGCCATTATCCTGGCTCAGCCTCCTGAGTAGCTGGGACTACAGGAGCGTGCCTCCATGCCCGACTAACTTTTTGTATTTTTAGTAGAGACAGGGTTTCAGCACGTTAGCCAGAATGGTCTCGATCTCTTGACCTCGTGGTTCGCCTGCCTCGCCCTCCCAAAATGCTGGGATTACATGCATGAGTCACCACACCTGGCCAAAAGGCAGTTTCTTAATAGGATGTCTTCCCCCGGCATTCTCAGCCCTGATTCTTATGCCCAATACTAGTTATTAAGAAAAATATGCTTCTAGTGTGAAGAAAAGCAATTCATCCATTCTCACAATCTGGTAAACATATCCAACCTCTTTTGCTCAGGTGCTGAGCTAACCAAACAACCATCTTTGGGAACACTGGGTTGTCCGTTCCGGAAAGAGGAAATAAATACTATAAGTAACCTGTTGCTGTTTACCCTGCCCAGGTCTTCTTTTGCTGTGAATAAATAATTGTTCTGGTGTAAAAAGTAGCTGTGGGAGAGTTACTATGAGCCAATTCTCTATACCACCGCCATGCAGCGAACTTTCTGTGATGATGTACTATTCGGTAGGGTAGCTAGCCACACATGATTCTGGAGCATCTGAAGGGTGGCTAGGGAAACTGAAGAAGTAATTTATAATGCTACTTAATTTTAATTAATTTAAATAGCCACATGTGGCTGGTGGCTACCCATCTGGGCAGCACAGCTCTACACTCTTGCTACTCACAGTGTGGTCTGTGGATCAGCAGCATTGGCACCACTTTGTTAGCTTGTTAGAAATGCAGAATATGGCCTGGGCACGGTGGCTCACGCCTGTAATCCCAGCACTTCTGGGAGGCCGAAGCCGGCAGATCACTTGAGGTCAAGAGTTCAAGACCATCCTGGCTAACATGGTGAAACCCCCATCTGTACTAAAAACACAAAAACAAAATTAGCCAGACATGATGGTGGGCACCTGTAGTCCCAGCTACTCGGGAGGCTGAGGTGGGAGAATGGTGTGAACCCAGGAGGCAGAGCTTGCAGTGAGCCAAGATCGCACCACTGCACTCCAACCTGGGTGACAGAGCAAGACTCCGTCTCAAAAAAAAAAAAAAAAAAAAAAGAAAGAAAGAAAGAAATGCAGAGTATGCTGGGCACAGTGGCTCACGCCTGTAATCCCAACACTTTTGAGAGGCTGAGGGGGGCAGATCACTTGAGCTTAGGAGTTGAGACCAGCCTGGCCAACATGGTGAAACCCCATCTCTACTAAAAATACAAAAATTATCCAGGTGTGGTGGCACATACCTGTAATCTCAGCTATTCAGGAGGCTGACGCATGAGAAATGCGTAAACCCGGGAGGTGGTGGTTGCAGTGAGTCGAGATGGTGTCACTGCACTCCAGCCTGGGTGACAGAGTGAGACTCTTGTCTCAAAAAAAAAAAAAAAAAAAAAAGGAAGAAAGAAAAGAAAAAGAAAGAAATGCAGAACATCAGCTCCCACCCTAGATCTACTGGAGTGGTTTGGATCTGTGCCCCCACCCAAATCTCATGATGAATTGTAATCCCCAGGGTTGAAGGTGGGGCTTGGTGGGAGGTGACTGGATCATGGGGATGGGTTTCTCATAAATGGTTTAGCACCATCCCTCTCAGTAGTGTCCTCACAGTAGTGAGTTCTTGTGAGATCTGGTTGTTTAAAACTATGTGGCACCTCCCACACTCACTCTCCTGCTCCTGCCGTGTAAGAAGTGGCCTGCTCTCACTTCACCTTCTGCCATGATTATGTTTCCTGAGGTGTCTCCAAAAGCTGAGCAGACACCAACATCATGGTTCCTGTATAACCTGTGGAACTGTGAGCCAATTAAACCTTTTTCTTTATAAATTACCCAGTCTCAGGTATATTTCTTTATAGCAATGCAAGAACGAACTAATACAGAAAATTGGGACTGAAGAGTAGGGCACTGCTATAAAGACACCTAAAAATGTGGAAACAACTTGGGAACTGGGTAATGGGCAGAGGGTGGAAGAGTTTGGAGGGCTCAGAAGAAGACAGAAAGATGAGCGAAAGTTTGGAACTCCCTGGAGACTGGTTAAATGACTGTCACCAAAGTGGTGATAGTGAATAATAGTAAAGGCTGGGCTGACAAGGTCTCAGATGGAAAAGTAGAGCTTACTGGGAACTAGAGCAAAGGTCACTTTTGTTATGCCTTAGCAAAGAACCTGGACGCATTGTGCCCCTGCTCTGGAGATCTGTAGAACTTTGAGCTTGAGAGTGATGATTTAGGGTATCTGGTGGAAGAAACTTTGAAGCAGTAAAGTGTTCAAGAGGTAGCCTGTCTGCTTGTAAGAACCTATGCTCATATGCATCAGCAAAGAAATAACCTAATGTTGGAACTTACATTTAAAGGAGAAGCAGAGTATAAAAGTTTGGAAAAGTTGCAGCCTGGCAAATGGTAGAAAAGAAAAGCCTATTTTCAGGGAAGGAATTCAAGCAGACTTCGGAAATCTGCGTTAAGTAAAAAGGAGCCAAGTGCTAACAGCCAAAACCACCGGGGGGTGGTGGAAGGCCTCAAAGGCATTTCAGAGACCTTCCCAGCAGCCTCACCCATCACAGGCCCAGAGGCCTAGGAGGACTGAATTGTTTCACGGGCCAGGCCCAGTGCCCCACTGCTCCATGGCCTTGGGACACTAGCCCCTGCATCCTAGCTGCTCCTGCCATGGCTCAAAGGGGCCCAGGTACAGCTCAGGCCACTGCTTCAGAGGGTGCAAGTCATAATGGTGGCTTCTTCACGGTCATGGTGTTAAGCCTGTGGGTGCAGAGTGTAAGAGCGGAGGCTTGGGAGACTCTGCCTAGGTTTCACAGGATGTCTGAAAAAGCCTAGATGCCCAGCATAAAGGGCCTTCTTTCTTTGTAATGGTCTTGCCTCTATCCCATAAACATACTAGAAAGAGGGGAGAAGGAGAGAGCCTGGAACACTGAAATCTAAAGAAAGTTAGTATAAGATGTTTGGATGAAGGCTGGAAGTGGGAAGAGCATGTGTTTCTCAGGGATATTTGCAAAAAATAAAATGATGGCATTCATTTCCTTGATCACTACTGAGTATGAATGATGGGTCTATGGGAGTTCATTGTACCAATCTCTACTTTTATGTATGTTTAAAAATTTCAAAATTAAAAAATAGCAATTTCAGAGATAATGTGTGAGACAGCTAGCCTCCAAGATTGCTCCCAATGATCCTCTCCTCCTCATATTTGTGCTTTTGTACAGTCTTTCCATATTGAATCAGGGCTTGTGTATGTGACCTGTGGAGGTGACAGCCATAATTTCAATGAACCAGGTCACTATGACTTCTGTCTTGTTCTCTCTTGGATCTCTTCCTCTGAGGGAATCTGCTACCATGCCATGAGGATATTCCAGCCGTCCTGTGGAGAGGCTTTTATAGAGAGAAACCGAGGTTTCCTGCCAACACCCAGCCATATGAGTGATCCATGTCAGTAAGCCTCTGTGGAAGTTGATCCTCTGGCTCCTGTCAAGCTTGCTAATGACTTCAACTAATATTTAATGCAACTATAAGAGAAACATCCAAGCCAGAACTGCCCACCAAGCTATTCCTGAATCTCTAACCAACAGAAACTCCAGAAGCTGCATGGTTGTGCCAGGCCAGCCTGCACACTCCAGCTGCCAGAGAGCATGTCTTATCCTGTGTTAATAATTTCTACTGGTTTACTTTTAAGTTAATTTACTCTTTCCTATATCTTTCATTCTGCTACGGAGTACATGTAGTAAATTTTTTAATTTCAGATTATTGCATTTTTTAGTTTTTTTATAGTTTCTAATTCTCAGCTGAGAATTTCTACCTTTTCATTTTTTCCAGTATGTTAGCCTCATGAAGCACTGTTGTAAGAGCTGCTTTCAAGTATCTGATATTTCTAACACCTGTACCATCTCAGCACTGGCATCTATTAATTGCTTTTTCAAACCATGAGATTTAGTCATGTTTTATCAGTTCTTCACATGCCAAATAATTTTAGGTTGCCCCCTGGACATTGTGAATTAACATTCACATGCTATATAAATTCTGAGTCCTGGGTCTCGTTATAATCCTTTGAAGAACACTAGTTTTTTGGTTTGTTTATTTCAGCAAGCATATAACCTAGTTAGGTTCAAACTGCAATTTCTGTTTCACCTTACACAGTGGTTCTAATGTCAGTTCAGCTCTCAAAAGCCTCTGCTTTCCTGCTTTAAGCCTGGACCCATGAATGTGCCACTCAGGGTCTAGCCTGAGACTTTGATGATAGTTCAAATCTTACTTTCAACATTTTGGGTTGCCTGGGTGCCGTGGCTCATGCCTGCAATCCCAGCACTTTGAGAGGCTAAGACAGGCAGATCACTTGAGCTCCGAGTTTAAGACCAGCCTAGGCAACACGGCAAACCCTGTCTCTACAAAAAAAACAAAACAACAACAACAAAAAAATCCAGGCATGGTGGCGCACAACTGTAGTCCTAGCTACTCAAGAGGCTGAGGCAGGATATTTACCTGAGTCCAGGAAAGTTAAGGCTGCAGTGAGTCATGATCATGTCACCGCACTCTGTTCTGGGCAACAGAATGAGATCCTGTCTCAAAAACAAAACAAAATAAAAAACAATTTGGGTCTGTCTTGTGCATTTAAAGCTTGGGGTAAGTCGGGAATATGCAAATTCATATGCCGAATTAGGGTATCCACTTCTCCAAGCTCTCTCTTCTCTAAGACTCCCCTACCATTCTCTGGCCCATAGGGTTCCATTTACCTGATTCCTCTGACCAGAACAACAGGCTTTCTATTGTGTCTATGTTTCAGCTTTCTCAGTAAGTTTAGTAGGATCTGTTTAGTGCTCTCTATATTAAACAATTGGACAATTAATGTTACTGACTGATTTTAGCTGCTGGTGCCACTGGTGCTACTCAGTTCCAGTTCAGGGTTGGCCCTCAGGGCAACAAAGCAAAAGAAAAAGGAGGTCAGGCACAGTGGCTCATGCCAGCACTTTGGGAGGCCAAGGCAGGCAGATCACTTGAGGTCAGAAGTTTGAGACCAGCCTGGCCAACATGGTGAAACCCCATCTCTTTTAAAATACAAAAAGTAGCTGAGCATGGTGGCACTTGCCTATAATCCCAGGTACTTGGGTGGCTGAGACAGGATAATCACTTGAACCTGGCAGATGGAGGTTGCAGTGAGCCTAGATCGCACCACTGTACTTCAGTCTGGGCAACACAGCGAGACTGTTTCAAAAAAAAAAAAAAAGAGGAAAAGGAAACTGGAAAATTCATTTTCATGTGGGTCTCTTCATCAAGTTACCACTCTCTTTCATAATCTATCTGCTTTTGTCCCTTTGAGAGTCCTCAGGTAGTTTTGTTTTGAACTTTGACCACCGTTTTTTGTAGTCATTAGTGAGAGAGAAAGAAACAGGCTGTAGTGGAATTACTCCACGTAGGCTACACAGCATGTTAAGAACTTAGCATCACTGAAGTTGACACAGAAAAAAATTCTACAGAGTAACTGAGACATAAAAAGCAAACCAAACTGTGGAGTTCCTTAAAAATACAACTTTGGAGTACTTGTGAAAGGAAAAGAAAAAAATCATTTATATCACTACTCAAGAATGAGATAATAGTTCATATTTGCAGTTATCCCAGACACAGCAGAAAAAAAATAGGAACCTTCCCTTCTATGAGTCTATAAAAAATACAAAAAAATGCATTAAAAACGCTTCTTTGCCAAAGATAGCAGAAGATAGTGAAGCAAATGCCACTAAATACTATTTTCCCCATTAGGTTTTAAATTCTCAAAGGATAGTGTCTATGTTTCAACTTCCTCAGTAAGTTTAACAGGATCTATTTAGTGCTCTCTATATAACAAAATGGTCAATTAGTGTTATTGACTGACTTTGTAGAAATCTAAGGAGAAAAAAGGGTCTGCCCCCTAAAATTTCAGGTAATCTTGGAAAATCTAAAAACCTATTTAAGATCTTTCCCACCCAATTTCATTTATCTGAACCTATAGATGGCATGAAACATACTGCCCAGCTCCCAAGGAATATCATTAATTTTAAGGTGTTTCAGGGTTAACAGGGGTACTACATTACATGGCTTAAATCAAACTACACTTATAAGGTAATGAGGCATGAGTTTAGCTGCTGTGATCCTAAGAACCAAACACATTGTTCATCCAAAAGATAAGATGAAGGTCAAAAAAGACCATCATCGTACTGAATACACACACACACGTACACATGCACATGCACACGTGCGCGCAATCCAAAATTGTTATATTCTGGTCTAATAAGAAATGTTCAGCTCTGTAATGGCATTAAGATTTGGGATAGAGAAGGGCAACTAAAAGTCATCAGTGCAACCTCACTGAAGGTCAACTAAAGTAATTACAGCTCTTCCGTTTAAAAAGACAAAACTTAATGGGGCACACAAGAAAATCCTATGAGATCATGAAAGTTATGCCTAAAGTGGGTCCCAGATACTCAGATTAACCAAAACCCAAATATTCAAACTAAAATGTATAAGTTTAAGAGGCTGGGTGGGGTGGCTCACACCTATAATCCCATCACTTTGGGAGGCTGGAGGCAGACAGATCACTTGAGGCCAGGAGTTTGAGATCAGCCTGGTGAAACCCTGTCTCTACTAAAATGTATAAGCTTAAACTTCAAACAAATATAGTGAACTACTAATTTTACATGGCAAATGTTAAGAGACAGTAAAGGCTGAAAAGCTTAGTAAATAATTTCTTGATAACTACTTAAATTAAATAGAGATCTATAATAGTGAATTCAAGAAGGCCAATACAATTTGAGGTATGCCTGCAACCTCTTCTGTGTCATTAAACACAATAGCATCTATCTTCACAACTTATTCCATTACTAGATGATCAGATATTACTCAATATGGCTTTTCTTACACATGGCTTTATTCTCAGTGTTTTAAAACCATAAGAGTGTTATAGACAACGTTACTGGCCAGACACTAACAAGGCAGCAGTAATTCTTCACTTAGTCTATTTCACAGAATTATGACAGTTTAGAAAAATAATTAATTTGGGGGCTTTTAAAAACTTAACTATTCAGACTCGCATCAAAAAATAATATACAGCCAGGCATGGTAGCTCGCGCCTGTAATCCTAGCATTTTGGGAGGCCGAGGCAAGTGAACTGCTTGAGCCCAGGAGTTCAAGACCAGCCTGCGCAACATGGAGAAACTTCATCTCTACTAAAAATAGAAACATTCGCTGGGAGTGTTGGTGTACGCCTGTAGACCCAGCTACTCTGGAGGCTGAGGTAGAATAGAAGGATCACTTGAGCCTGGGATGTGGAGGATGCAGTGAGTCAAGATGGTGCCACTGCACTCCAGCCTGGGCCACAGAGTGAGACCCTGTCTCAAAAAAAATTTTTTTTAATGCTATGCATCAAATACATTAGAAACACAATAATTTCTATAAAACTAAAGTTTTATTTTTAGGCTCATATCTTATAACTTTGAAATGGTAAATGACCTGAAACAGTCACTGCCTTACTTGATAAAGTCCCATTTTTAATTCTTGAATTGTTTTGAAGACCCAAAATATATGTGAATTTCTGCATCTACTTAAATTGTATTTCCTAAAATTGCTGCACTAAAAATGTAATCCAGATCCAAAGAAGGAAGGAAAACAATCTGATATTATCACCTCATTTGTGCGACAGCTTGACTGAAGGATCCGTTTTTTCCTATTTGTGTTCCAAGCTAGCAATTTAGCACTAACAGAGATACTAAGTTTCACTGTGAAACAAAGTCACTTCAAAACATATCTCCATACAGCAAAAAAGAATAAAAATAAAAACATAGCAAATATACATACTCCTTTTGGAAAGCCATGCACACGGGAGAACTGAATCCAAAGACAAGGCACGCCTGGGCGTCTGGGCTATAGCCATTCCGGAGTAATATTTCTAGGCAATCTTCATGTCCCCCAAACACTGCTGAGTAAACAGGGCTTACTTTGTTTAGCTCAGTGTCACAGGCCCGGTTAGTAAGTGGTATTAATAAGTCCAAGATTCTATAAATACACAAATTCAGGAGACTTTAGTGTTTTTATAAGTGCATAAGTGTAGGCAACATTTCTAAAGCACAATTTTTTCAGAATTGCCAACTGATTCAATTAAAGAAATATTTCTGTCTAGGGTGTACCTTCTACCAACAACGTTAAACTATTACATGTTATATATTTACTCTAAAATGTTACACTTATTATCACTTAATATAAAGGTCTTTAAATACATGTGAAACAAAATTAACATCCCTATATGTAAACAGAAAAGGTGCTCTTTTAATTTTATTACCTTACTGGCACCACCTTATTCCCCAAAATTCAAATGTTATGTTAGATATTTTAGGGTCTAATAAATTATTTAAAATATCATTCTTCTAAGTATAAACTAGCATCAAGAAAATGCACTATTTTCCTTCTTAAAGTACCAATTAGTTTTTCTTGTCCAATTAGTAAAAATTTGTAAAGATGATAATTGACATGAAATTAAGACTAATATTTTCATCGGGAAGAAATTATAATTTCTGCTAAAATATTCTATTATCTGGAAAAAAAGGCCGGGCGCGGTGGCTCACGCCTGTAATCCCAGCACTTTGGGAGGCTGAGGCGGGCGGATCACAAGGTCAGGAGATCGAGACCACGGTGAAACCCCGTCTCTACTAAAAACACAAACAATTAGCCGGGCGCGGTGGCGGGCGCCTGTAGTCCCAGCTACCAGGAGGCTGAGGCAGGAGAATGGCGTGAACCCGGGAGGCGGAGCTTGCAGTGAGCCGAGATTGCGCCACTGCACTCCAGCCCGGGCGACAGAGCAAGACTCTGTCTCAAAAAAAAAAAAAAAAAAAAGGAAAGGAAAAAAAGTGAGCTTATTAAATATGGAGGAGACTTATAAAGAAGCTGGTTCCTAGGAAGAGAAAGTTCTCAGAAAATAATTAAAACAAAAGTTCTTAGGTTATTTGTAAACTTACCTCTGGCAGTTGACTGGAAAGAAAAAAAGGACTATTCCACCCTTCTAAAATTAAAAATAAAACTGTATAACAAAGCCAGGAAATTCCCTCTTTCTGGGAAAAGACAGACAGGGCTACTCTGAAGTATTTTTATAACAGTAAATTTCTCTTTGTAACTTTTCCTCATGTAATGTATGTCTAAGATAACATTAAAGTAGAATTTAATTCACAAAAGGGGCTACCTTCGAAGTAGGCTATAAAGAAAATCATCAGTAACAATGAGAATTCTCAAAATTGAGAACAAATGCCCAAGAGACTTTTGGTATCATTTAAAGCTCAGAGTATAATATCTAACCCTTATGTTTAAATAAATGATCAAGAATTGGGGAAAAATATCAAATTTTTAAATCTAAGCATTTTGTTAAAATAGTCTAATGTCTCTTAAATTTAATGTGTTTAATTTTTTTAAATAGGCTGGAAAAATTATACTCTCCCACAAGACATAAACATGCTTACAAATATTAATGAAATAGTAAGGTATTGTGTCACCTAGTGGCACAATGACCAAATTCCAGAATCTGTTTTCCTACTAAGTAAACAAACTAAATTAAGTAATGAATATTTTACTATTACTTTTTAAATCAGATAATACTAACAACAGCTATAAAAAGTATTATTGTAGAATTATGGCTGTAAAGATTCTAAACATATATTTCTAAAAATTATTGACTATCAATTTAAGATAGACAGCCATATTCTCACAGGATATAGCTTCTAAGATTCCTGGAACCCCCATTTACTCTCTCTCTAATTTGAAGTTAGATCAAGAAAAGTTCAGTCAAAGGGTTTAAGACAGGGAGGACTACTTAGCATACACTTCAACAGGCATCACAAACTCAAAAGCTTTCCGGGGTCAAAGAGGTAACACGCATGGCCTCATCAGCTTGATGCCTAAAAAGATGCCTGGGATAAAACTAGGGAGGAGGAGGTGGTGGATACAGCCATTACCAGAGAAATCAATGGGAAGAGTCAATACCCTGAGAAGGCCGGGCGCGGTGGCTCAAGCCTGTAATCCCAGCACTTTGGGAGGCCGAGACGGGCGGATCACGAGGTCAGGAGATCGAGACCATCCTGGCTAACACGGTGAAACCCCGTCTCTACTAAAAATACAAAAAACTAGCCGGGCGAGGTGGCGGGCGCCTGTAGTCCCAGCTACTCCGGAGGCTGAGGCAGGAGAATGGCGTGAACCCGGGAGGCGGAGCTTGCAGTGAGCTGAGATCCGGCCACTGCAGTCCAGCCCGGGCTACAGAGCAAGACTCCGTCTCAAAAAAATAAAAAAATAAAAAAATTAAAAAAATAAAAAAAAAAAAAAATACCCTGAGAAAGTCCCCGAGCCTACCCAGTCTCTAGCAACTCTGCCTCACAATATCAAAGTCCAGGACTAGTAGGAGCAAAAGACAGCACGAGGGACAGATTAGGGGTAGATCTATTCACCCAGCAGATTGGTAAGGAAGAGATTTTTGCTTAGAGGTGAAGGGTCTAGCACAGATTTATTCTTTATTAGCTTTTGATTAAGAGACGATGCTTATTTTCTGTTTTAACACTTACTTTGTATGGCCCATTTGTGCAGCTGCATGAATAGGTAACTGCCAATTGTCCTCATTACAGTAAAGATCAGGATCTGCCCCACTGGAGAGCAAAAGCTCCACACATTTTGTGTGTCCCTCTTGAGCAGCAATGAACAAGGGAGTAGCTTTGTCCAAGGCTTGACAATTGACATTTGCACCTAATAAAAAATAAACCATTTAACAGATAATCCTCATATTTAAAAACAACAACAACAACAACATAAATTTCAAAGGAACTACCACAAAAGGGTTTTATAGCACAATAAGCTTTTCCCTCATCACTGGATGTTGGATGTTGTTAAATAAACATATTTACTTTGCTAACTTCTTGGTAATCATTTAAATTGTCTTTGCTAAACTGACAGGGTAGCTCATGCCTGGAATCCCAGCAATTTAGAAGGCTGTGGCGAGAGGACTGCTTGAGGCCACGTGTTTGAGACCAGCCTGGGCAACATAGTAAGACCCTGCCTCTATCAAAAATAAAAAGGTTTTGCTTTTATGTCAGCAAGAAAACAAGTGATTCATATCTTAGAATTCATTTTTAAGCTAAAACAAAAATCCTGTTCAATGAAGGATACATTTCATTCCAATCCCTCCTCCAACGAGCATTCTGGGGCCCAATAAGTAAATATTTAAAAAGAAAAAATGCAAACTATCAAACATGGATAATATTTCTGACAAATATTCAAAAAGATAAAATCTAAATTATGCCACTAATTGATTCAGGCTAAGATTTATGATAAATTATCAGTAAATATGACATATATGAGCGCTACACCTTAAACTAGTATTGACTATACTCTCTATTAAATTTCTTTCTTCATAACCACTGCATAATAAATAATACCTAAAATCAGAGAAAAAGGGTCTCTTTCAACAGGTTGCTGAGTTGATACTTAGAATCACAAATGTGAAAGGGAAAAACAACAACATTATAGTGAAAGAAAGAAAAAGAAAAAATCCCGCCCACATTAAAATAATTACAAAAATTAGAAGTGTGAATATCTCCAGATGAAAAGGAACTATCCCAGGAATTTTGGATTGTGAAAAATCTAAATGTAGTGACACCACTGAGGGATCACAGTCGTGTTCCCACAATGGCTCCTGACCCAAATGGAAACTCAGAAATGACAGATAAAGAATTCAAAGCAAGGATTGCAAGGAAGCACAAGATCCAGACAAGGTTGAAAATAAACACAAAGAAACTTCTAAAGCAACTCAGGAAATGAAAGCATCTTAAGATAAACATTTTAAAAAGGAATCAATCAAGAGCTTCTGGAATTGAAAAACTCACTTAAGGAATTTCAAAATATAACTAAGTTTTATTAATAGACTGGATCAAGCAGAAGAAAGAATTTTGGAGCTTGAAGATCAGTCATTCAAACTAACTTAGTCAGACTAAGAAGTATTTTTTTTTTAAATGAAGAAGGTTTTGAGAAATATTTGATAATGTAAAGTAACCAAATCTATGAATTATTGGTATTCCTGAGAGAGAAGGAGAAAAAGTAAATGATCTGGAGAACATATTTGAGGACATAATTTAAGAAAATTTCCCTAATCTTGCCAGAGAGGAAGACATCCAGATAGAAGCAATCCAGAGAACTCCCTGTGAACATGAACATCACCATGGCATATAGACACCAAACTGTTGAAGGTTAATGCTAAAGAAAAAATCTTAAAGGCAGCTAGAGAAAAAAGTTAGATCATATACAAAAGGAACAGTGGACTTCTCAGTGGAAACCTTACAAGGCAAGAGAGATGGGGGGTCTATTTTCAGCATTCTTAAAGAAAGGACACTACAACCAAGAATTTCATATTCTACCAAACTAAGCTTCACAAATGAAAGAGAAATAAAATATTTTACAGACAAGGAAGCACTAAGATAATTTGTTACCACTAGATCAGCCTTAGCAGAGATCCTTAAAGGACTTCTAAACATGGAAATGAAAGAACAACACTGATACCACAAAAACACACTGAAGAACATAGCCCAAAGACCCCATAATGCAGCCATGCAACAGACATGGCAAAGCAACCATCTACCAATTTAATAATAAGATCAAAACCTCACCTATCAACATTAACCTTGAATGTAAAGGGTCTCTTCAGAATATATAAATCTTTCGCCTTTTACTAAACATCCTGCTTAAAAGGTACAGAGTTGCAATTTGAGGAAGGAAGGAAGGAAGGAAGGAAGGAAGGAAGGAAGGAAGGAAGGAAGGAAGGAAGGAAGGAGAAAGAAAGAAAGAAAAAAGACTCATTCATCTGCTGCCTTCAAGAGACATGTCTCACATGTAAAAATATCCACAGGCTCAAAGTAAAGGGTTGGAAAAAGCAAGCAAATGGAAAACAAAAAAGGTCAGGGGTCTCCCTTCCCCTTCCCCTTCCCCTTCCATTTTTGAGATGGAGTCTTGCTCTGTCACCAGGCTGGAGTGCGATGGTGCGATCTCGGCTTACTGCAACCTCTGCCTCCTGGGTTTAAGCAATTCTCCTGCCTCAGCCTCCTGAGTAGCTGGGACTACAGGCGCACACCACACGCCCAGCTAATTTTTGTATTTTTGGTAGATAGAGACGGGGTTTCACCATGTTGGCCAGGATGGTCTTGATCTCTTGTCCTTGTGATCCATCCACCTCGGCCCCCCAAAGTGCTGGGATTACAGGTGTGAGCCACTGCACCTGACCAGGGGTCACTATTCTTATATCAGATAAAACAGACTTTAAATCAAACAACAGGGCCAGGCACAGTGGCTCACAACTATAATCCCAGAGCTTTGAGAGGCCAAACTGTGACAGAGCAGGAATATCCCCATCTTGCACAAGCACTGTTATTTTCCAATTCACCTTAATCAAAAACTGCCTAAATCCAAAGGGCATCAGCCTAAATGGCTAAGGTTAGCATGACCGTAAACCAACAAAACATCTCCAACGAGAAACATTCCAAACTCCTCAGCGACCAGAGACATGCTAGCCACCCCACTCTGGCTGGGAAGATGCCAGCCCCGAGATAAACCCCTTCCTGCTGGAAAGATGTCAGCCCCAAGATAACCCCCCCTTCACCAAGAGACATTCCAACTTCACCATAAACTTCTCCCCCACACATAAATATTCCAAGCTTGTGATAAGCCCCCTCACCCTAAAACCAATATATACTGATGTACTCAGTCTGTAAGAGAAAGCACTCCTGAACAAAAAAAAAAATCTGCCAGAAGCCCTTCACAGGTTTTATCTAAAGTAAACCTGTCTTTAACTGCCAAGCCATCCTATGTGTCTCTTTCCCCTTTCTTTAACTCTTACAAGGTAGGAGGATCGCTTGAGCTCAGGAGTTCAAGACCAGACAGGGCAACGTGAAAGGAAAATAAATCTTGGAACCCCACAATCACTAAGCCAAAGGGAAAAGTCAAGCTGGGAAATGCTTAGCGCAACCCTGCCTCCTATTCTACTCCTAAAAGATAGCTACTAAGATTAGAAAAAAGTTACATACCTCCCTCACAAGGAATTTCCCTGTGGATGAAGGACAGACAGAATTCAAAGTCATCCCTCTGCTCACTGGGATAATCGCATATCTGAGTGCCTCCTTTGGAAAGCCTAATTAGAAACTCAAAAAAAACAAAAAAACAAAAGGCAACCATTTGTCTCTTACCTACCTATGACCTGGACATACTCTCCCCACTTTGCGTTGTCCTGCTTTTCCAGACAGAACAATGCATATCTTATATATATAGATTGATGTCTCATGCCTCCCTAAAATGTATAAAACCAAGTTGTGCCCCAACCACTTTGGGCACATGTTGTCAGGACCTCCTGAGGGTGTGTCACAGGCACGTGCCCTTAACGTTGGCAAAATAAACTTCCTAAATTGACTGAGATCTGTCTCAGATATTCGGGGTTCACAGCAACACAGTGAGACCCCATTTCTATTTAAAAAAACAAAGAAAAAATTATATATAAAAAACCAATGACAGTACAAAAGGACAAAGAAGGTAATTACATAATGATAAAGGGTTCAATTCAACAAGAAGACTTAACAATTCTAAATATACACACACCCAACACCAAAGCATCCCGTTTCATAAAACAAGCTCTTAGAGATCTATAAAGACAGTAATAATATTGGGAGATTTCAACATCCCATTGACAGCATTAGATAGATCATTAAGGCAGAAAATTAAAAAACAAATTCTGGGTATAAATTCAACATTTGACCAACTGGACCTAATACATATCTACAGAACACTCCACTCATCAACCACAGAATATATATTCTTCTCAACAGCACACAGAACATATTCCAAGATGGACCACATGCTTGGCCAAAAAGCACATCTCAATAAATTTTTAAAAACTGATTCATTTGTGAGGCCGAGGCAGGTGGATCACTTGAAGGTCAGGAGTTCGTGACCAGATTGGCCAACATGGTGAAACCCCATCTCTACTAAAAATACAAAAAATTAGTTGGCCACAGTGGTGCGTGCCTGTAATCCCAGGTACTCAGGAGGCTGAGGCAGGAGAATCACCTGAACCAGGAGGCAGAGGTTGCAGTGAGCTGAGATAATGCCACTGTACTCTAGTCTGGGTACAGAGCAAGACCCTGTCTCCAAATAAATAAATAAATAAATAAATAAATAAACAAACAAACTGAATTATACCAACCAGACTCTCAGAACACAGTAGAATAAAAACAGAAATCAATACCAAGAAGATCTTCCAAAACCACACAATTACATAGAAATTAACTTGCTCTTGGCTGGGCGCAGTGGCTCACGCCTATAATCCTAGCACTTTGGGAGGCCAAGGCGGGCAGACTGCCTAAGCTCAGGAGTTCGAGACCAACCTGGGCAATGTGGTGAAACCCCATCTCTATTAAACTACAAAAAACAAAAAAAAATTAGACAGGCGTGGTGGTGTGCGCCTCTAGTCCCAGTTACTCAAGAGGCTGAGGCAGGAGAATTGCTTGAACCCAAGAGGCGGAGGTTACAGTGAGCCGAGATGGTGCCACTGAACTCCAGCCAGGCGACAGGGTGAGACTCTGTCTCACAAACAAACAAACTTGCTCTTGTATAGCTTTTAAGTAAACAATAAAATTATGACAGAAATCAAAAAATTCTTTGAAATAAATAAAGACACAAAACATATTAAAATGCAGCAAAAAGTGTTAAGAAGTTTATAATGCTAAACATCTAACTCAGAAAGATCTCAAATTAATGATCCAATATCACACTTAGAAGAACAAGAAAAACCAGAACAAACTAACCCCAAAGCTAGCAGAAGAAAAAAAAAATAATTAAAATCAGAGTGGAACTGAATGAAATTGAGACCCAAAAATCCACACAAAGGATCAATGAAACCAAAAGTTGGCTCTTTGAAAGGTTAAACAAAATTGATAGACTACTAGCTAGATTAACAAAGAAAAAAAAAAAGAGTGAAGATCCAAATAAGCACAATCTGAAACAACAAAGTTGACATTACAATAGATTCTACAGAAATACACAAGATCCTCAGAGACTATTATGAACACCTCAATGCACACAAACTAGAAAATCTAGAGGAAATGGATAAACTACACAATCTCCCAAGACTGAATCAGAAAGAAATTGAAATAGACCAATATCAAGTTCCAAAACTGAATCCATAATAATAAAACAAAAATAACCTACCAACCAAAAAGTCCTGGACCAGATGAATTCACAGCTGAATTCTACCAGATATACAAAGAAGAATGGGTACCAATTCTACTGAAACCATTCTCAAAAATTAAGGAGGAGGAATTCCTCCCTAAGTTGTTCTACAAAACCAGCATCGCCCTAATACCAAAACCTGGAAAAGACACAATGAAGAAAGAAAAGTACAGGCCAATATCTCTGATGAACATAGACACAAAAATCCTCAACAAAACACTAGCAAATCGAATTCCGCAACACATCAAAAAGTCAATGCATCATGATCAAGTAGGCTTCATTGTTGAGATGCAACGTTGGTTCCATATATGCAAATGAATAATTGGGATTCACCACATAAAGAAAATTTAAAACTATACGATCACCTCAATAGATGTGAGAATAGCCTTCATAAAATCCAACATCCCTTCATGATAAATAAACAAAACCCTCAACAAACTAGGCATTGAAGGAACATATCTCAAAATAATAAGAATCATCTATGACAAACCCACAGCCAATATCATACTGAACAGGCAAAAGCTGGAAGCATTCTCCCTGAGAACTGGAAGAAGACAAGGATACCAACTCTCACCACTCCTATTCAACATAGTACTGGAAGTCCTTGCCAGAACAATCAGGCAAGAGAAAGAAATAAAAGGCATCCAAATAGGAAAAGAAGAAGTCAAACAATCTCTCTTCTCTGACAATATGATTCCATACCAAGAAAACCCTAAAGACTCCACAAAAAGGCTCCTGAAGCTGATAAACAACTTCAGTAAAAATCTCAGGTTACAAAATCAATGTATAAAATCAGCAGCATTTCTATACATCAATAATGTTCAAGCTGACAGCCAAATCAAGAATGCAACTCCATTTACAATAGCCACCAAAAAAAAAAAAAAAAAAATTAAAAACCTAGGAATACATCTTACCAAGGAGGTGAGAGATCTCTACAAGGAGAACTACAAAATACTACTGAAAGAAATCACAGATGACACCAACAAATGGAAAATCCATGCTTATGGATTGCAAAAATCAATTATCATTTTTTAAAATACCCATGCTGCCCAAATCAACCTATAGATTCAACACTATTCCTTTTTTTATTTTTTTCCCCTGTTAAATGTCAGAGTCTTTGGTTTTTGTTTTTTATTTCCATAAGTTATTGGGGAACAGGTGGTGTCTGGTTACATCAGAAAGTTCTTTAGTGGTGATCTGTGAGATTCACCTCATCACCCAAGCAGTATACACTGCGACCAATTTGTGATCTTTTATCCCTCACCCCCTTCCCATCCTTTCCCCAAGTCCCTGAATTCTATTGTGTCATTTTTATGCTTCAATGCTATTCCTGTCAAACTACCAACACCATTTTTCACAGAATCAGAAAAAAAATGTTCTTAAATTCATATGGAACCAAAAAATGGCACAAATAGCCAAAGCAATCCTAAGCAAAAAGAATAAAGCTGGAGGCATCACATTACCCAATTTCAAACTATACTGTAAGGCTAAGGTAACCAAAACAGCATAGTCCTGGTACAAAAACAGACACACAGATCAACGGAATAGAATAGAGAATCCAGAAATACAGCCACGCACCTACAGCCACTTTGACAAAGTTGACAAAAATAAGCAATGAGTTAGAGACTCCTTATTCAACAAATGGTGCTAGGATAGGTGGCTAGCTATATGCAGAATAATGAAACTGGACCCCTACCTTTCACCATATACAAAAATCAACTCAAGATGGATTAAATATTAAAACGTAAGACCTCAAACTATAAAAATCCTAGTTAGAAAAAAAAGAGAAAACACCGTTCTGGACATTGGCCCTGAGAAAGAACTTATGACTAAGTTCTCAAAAGCAATTGCAACAAAAACAAAAATTGATAAGTGGGACCTAATTAATCTCTTTAGATTAATTAAGCTCTTTAGCTTCTGTAAAACAAAAGAATCCACAGACAATCCACAGAATAGGAGAAAATATTTGCTAACTACATATCTTTAAAGATTCTGGACATTAGACAAAGGTCTTTATCCTAACTTTGTCTAATATCTAGAATCTATAAGGAAATTAAACAATTCAACAAGCAAAAAACAATCCCATTAAAAACTGGGCAAAAGAACTGAGCACAGTGGCTCACGCCTGTAATCCCAGCACTTTGGAGGCCAAGGCGGGTGGATCTCGAGGTCAGGAGATGAAGACCATCCTGGTTAACACGGAGAAACCCTGTCTGTACTAAAAATACAAAAAATTAGCCAGGCATGGTGGCACGTGCCTGTAGTCCCAGCTACTTGGGAGGCTGAAGCAGAAGAATCGCTTGAACCCAGGAGGCAGAGGTTGCAGCGAGCAGAGATACCACCACTGTACTCCAGCCTGGGTGATAGAGTGAGACTCCATGTCAAAAAAAAAATTGGGCAAAAGACATGAAAAGACACTTCTCAAAAGAAGACATATGAGCATCCAACAAATACATGAAGAATTGCTCAACATCACCAATCACCAGAGAAATGCAAATCAAAACCACAATGAGACATAATCTCATACCAGTCAGAATGGCTATTACTAAAAAGTCAAAAAACAACAGATGCTAGAGAAGTTGAAGACAAAGGGGAACACTTATACATTGTTGGTGGGAATGTAAATTAGTTCAGTCATAGTGGAAAGCAGTTTGGAAATTTCTCAAATAGCTTAAATCAAAACTACCATTCGACCCAGCAATTTATCACTGGGTATATATCCAAAAGAAAATAAATCATTCTACCAAAAATACACATGCACTTGCACGTTCATCACAGCACCACTCACAATAGCAAAGACATGGAATCAACCTAGGTGCCCATCAATGGATACCTGGTGGATTGGATAAAGAAAACACAGTAGATATACACCACGGAATACTACGCAGTCATAGAAAAGAATAAAATCATGTCCCTTTAGCAACATGGATGCAGCTGGAGGCCATTATTCTAAGTGAATTAACAAATTAACAGAAAACCAAATACTGCATGTTCTCACATATAAGTGGAGGCTAAACACTGGGTACTCGTGGATATAAAGATAGCAACAACAGATACTGGGGACTAATAGAGAAGGGAGGCAGGGAACAGGGCAAGGGCTCAAAAGCTAACTGTTGGGTACTATGCCCACTATCTAGGGGATGAGATCACTCATATCCCAAACCTCAGCATCAGCATCATGCAATACACCTATGTAACAAACCTGCATGTGTACCCTCTGAATCTGAAATAAAAGTTGAAATTATAAAAAATAAAATAAAATCATAAATCTAATTATGTATACATCATTATATAAAGATTTTTAAAACCTGACCTCAGTTTTTGTGAAGATTGTGAAAATAGCAGTCATCCCCAAACTTTTCTTATTGGCAAATAATGTATTAAATATGCTAAATATGATGTTGTTACATGACCATGAGAGTTTTTAAAATTTCTAGAATACATCTCGGTGGAAAGATCATCATCAAGAGGAAAAGGACTATCTTCTATTTAAAAGAATATTCCATAAATGCACCTTGAATAGACCAAAGTTTTATGTACACAAAAACTACATAGAACACAAATGGTAAATTAAAGAGTCTATAGATCCTTCAGAAATTCCAAATGCTAGAAACTAGAACCTTCATGATTTATATGAGGGAGATGTTTTACCCACTGTCAGTTTCAGAAAGAAGTAAACACTATAACTGAAAAGAAACTAAGTCAAGAAAGAAACCTTAACTTTTTTTTTTAATCAATGCGTTATTTTGAGTGACAATTTCAAAGTATCAGAAAGAATAAGGAACCAATTTCTTTAAAGACTACTGGTGAAAAAGTTGGAAAAATGACAGACAAGTCACTGAAAGGAAAGTAGTGGGGGTTGGAAACATGTATAGTTACATGATAAACATACCTACATACCTTTTCAACTGATTATTTAGAACAATTCAGAGAAAAGAAATAAAAAGAACAAAGCAAAACAAAACAGGAGCTCAGAGCTCCAGGTGACAAGATAACAGAACTGACATGAGGAGAGACATTAAGGTGCAGTTTAATCTATTTAATTAAAAAAAAAAATTTTTTTTTGGGAGACGGAGTCTCACTCTGTCACCCAGGCTGGAGTGCAGTCGCGAGATCTAGGCTCACTGCAACCTCCACCTACTGGGTTTAAGCAATTCTCCTGCCTCAGCCTCCTAAGTAGCTGGGACTACAGGTGCACACCGCTACACCTGGCTAATTTTTTGTGTTTTAATAGAGACAGGGTTTCACCATGTTGCCCAGGCTGGCTGCAAACTCTTGAGCTCAGGCAATCCGCCCGCCTTGGCCTCCCAAAGTGTTGGGATTACAGGCATGAGCCACCGCACCTGGCCTGTTTAAATATTAACTAAACATATATATATATATATACACACACACACACACACACATTTTTTTTTCTTTCTTTTTTTTTTTTTTTGAGACGGAGTCTCACTCTGTCGCCCAGACTGGAGTGCGGTGTTGTGATCTCGGCTCACTACAACCTCCGCCTCATGGGTTCAAGCAATTCTCCTGCCTCAGGCTCCCCAGTAGCAAGGACAGGTGTGTGCCACCATACCTGGCTAATTTTTATATTTTCAATAGAGACAAGGTTTCACCATGTTGGCCAGGATGGTCTCAAGCTCCTGACCTCAGGCAATCTGCCCGCCTCAGCCTCCCAAAGTGCTGGGATTACAGACGTGAGCCACCGTACCTGGCCTAAACACTAATAATTGAAACTTATGGGACTGCAAGTCATAAACTGAATTAGGATAGTCCTCTGGAAAGTATGATGTAGTAGAAGGAAGATCAGAAGTCAGAAGGTCTGGGTCCAAGCCCTGATTCTGCCAGGAAACAAGAGTCTAGATCTTTGAAAAGGCACTTAAACATTCACGGTCTGGACTCTTAATCTAAAACCGATTATGTTTGAAGAGATTATTTTGGGGATTCCTCTTAACTGTAAGATTTATAGACTCATTATTTATAACAGATGCCTTAAATTGGCACTTAATGAATATTTGTTTCTTTTACTTCCTACTCTGACTTAAGTGTTTGAAGGTTTGTAAAAGAAAGCAAAAATAAGAAAATATGTGCCCTGCTGTTTAAATAAACTGTGGATTGCTGGGCAGGCATAGTGGCTCACAGTGTAATCCCAGCATTTTGGGAGGCTGAGGCAGGAAGATCACTTGAGGTTGGGAGATTGAGACCCACTTGGGCAACAAAGCAAGACCCCATGTCTTAAAAAAAAAAAAAAGGTTTTTTAATTAGCTGGGCATGGTGAAATGCACCTGTAGTCGCAGCTATTTGGCAGGCTAAAGCGGGAAAATCACTTGAGGCCAGGAGTTTAAGGTTACAATGAGCTGTGATCATACCACTATACTCCAGCCTGGGTGATGGAGCAAGGCCTGGCCACAATTAATCAATAAACAAGCAAACAAACAAACTTTGTATGATCTATTTGAAGGAAGTTCATAAAAAGCCTAGATTTTCTTTTTTTTTTTTTTTCTTGAGACACAGTCTCGCTCTGTCGCCCACGCTGGAATGCAGTGGTGCAATCTTGGCTCACTGCAACCTCTGCCTCCTAGGTTCAAGCAATTCTAGTGTTTCAGCTTCGCTAGTAGCTGGGATTACAGGTGCATGCCACCATGTCCAGCTAATTTTTGTATTTTCAGTAGAGATGGGGTTTTGCCATGTTGGCCAGGCTGGTCTCAAACTCCTGACCTCAAGAGATCTGCTCACCTTGGCCTCCCAAAGGGCTGGGATTACAGGCATAAGCAACCGTGCCTGGACAAAAAAAGTCCAGGTATTTTTTTTTTTTTTTAATTGCCTAGGCTACCGTGATTCACAGCTTCATCAAGTTAGCACTGTGAAGCACATATCTGGTGTTTGGGAGAGATTTAAAAGCCCCTACATAATAAACATTTCTGGTCACAAAACTGTGACTTAGAGTAAGAATGCCACCTGAACACCAACTTCCCTGGCAATGCTGAATGTGGAAGGGTTGTCAAAGAAAAACCTTTAACAGGGTATGCTACTATTAACATAATAAAGTGTAAACTTGCTTTGAAATAAACCTATTTAAATAATGACAAAATTAACAAAACATACACCTCAAGGCCTTAATACACAAAATAGCCATCTAATAAGGTAATTAAGCCTAAACTAGTCTTACACCCTAGAAAGCTGAAACTGCTCAATTCCCTACAGGAAAGGACAGCCCCGTCATTCAACTTGCCAATAAACCTGCTTCAGTGACAGATCATTATGCTCCTACTCAGATAAATTAGTAGCTGTGCATTGCATTGTTAGTAATAGACACTGAATAACCAGGTTTATAAATCAGCTTTTATTTACTCTTATTTACCACTTACATAAACCATAAATTTCACAACCTGATTTATATTTGAGTCAAGAATTATTCCTCTAGGAAATATAAAGTTTAAAGCTCATGATCTTAACAGTACAAAGGCTAACGGATAATCTTACCAGATGAAATAAGTATGCTCAAGCTTTCTAGCTTGCCATATTGAGCAGCCACAAATAAAGGTGTGATTCCAAAGTCATCCTGGCATTCCTTGTTTGCTCCTTTTTTAAGAAGCAATTTTATGATCTCAGCATTTTCCTAAAGCACAGATTCACATTTTAAATAAGAAAAAAACAAAGAAAATAAAGGTATCTTTTTTCTTATTGTGTTTTTTTTCCTTTTTTATCCTCTCACTAAAGGATAACTTGAAGAAAAAAACAAAAAAGGATACTGCTGTATTGGTTGGAAAGAAATTGGCCAAACAATCAGATTATCCTATACTTCCAGTTAACTCAATAAACGTAAACATGAAACACTGATCTCTAGAAATTATAAACCTTATAGAATCCTGCAAAATTAGCTTGCTAACCCAAGCACTAAGGAGCCATCACAATTTCTAAACACACTATTCTAAATAAAATAACCCATTGCTCTTCATCAATTTATATCCCAAATAACTGACGGTTTCTTAAACATGCCATCAACATTTTTAAAATGTAGATAATCCCTACAGTCCAAAGCTTCTACAGCTACTACAGAAGTTGGTTTATTCAGAATCATCATTAGCATTTAGACTGCCTTTTCTGTACTGCACTAACCATCATAAATCACAGGCAAGTAGAAAGCAAAAACTGCATATGACTGTCATTTTAAGAGGGTAAAACACACAATTTACATGGAAATGAGATAATAAATTCAGAGGTTACCTGAAAAGAAGCCTGGTGCAAGGAGTTCCATCCACACATAGAATGGGATCCATTAACATTTGCTCCATGTTGAAGCAACAGCTTTAACACATCTATCTGTCCATTTTCAACAGCTGCAATACAGCAGTTAGAAAAATTAATGTCAGCAAAAAGGCATGTTTGTAGGACTGGACACTTGGGTGATGTTCTCATCACTTATTCACCTCAGAACCACAATGCTCTCATTATTCCTAAACATTTATCACAATTTGCTTAGTCCAAATCTATTAACATATATCTAAGTCTTTCTGAACACACACAAAATTATTTTCAACAGCATGTTAAAAGACACAGCAGAACTGGAAGCAAGAAGCAAACGTTTATTCTCTCTGGAAATGGAAACAGCCTAGTTCTAGTTTGTTAAAATGAAACTGGGAGGATATAAGACAGACAATTCAGAATCAACAGTACCAGTCTGGAAAAGCAATCTCAAAAGGACTGAAAGGTTTGTTATTACTACATTTGATCACAAATAAAAAGAGTCACTGACAAAATGAAAAAGCAAGTTCTTCATCTTAGTTTTATTTTTTTTGGCACTAATTATGGAGGAATTTAAGCACGACATTAATGAAAAACAGAATGCCAAAATAGAATTATAAAGTGCTTTATAAAATAAGTACAAACACATACACACATCATTAGCAAATTAGGTATATTGTGAATGTTGCTACATGTAAGGCTACTGAGTGACATCTTTAAATTTTAAGTTCAGAAACTTAAAATTGAGAAATAGTAATATTTATAAGAAAGAAGGGTAAGATGTGTATAAGAAGGTCTAGCTAACGTGCTTGGATATGGGAAAGAAGATTTAAGTTGATTTCATATCTTGGCGATTGTGAATGGTGCTGCAATGAACATACATGTGCATGTATCTTTATGGCAGAATGATTTCTATTCCTTTGGGTATATACCTAGTAAGGGGATTGCTGGGTCAAATGGCAGTCGTTTTCAGCTCTCTGAGGAATCACTATACTGCCTTCCACAATGGTTGAATTAATGTACACTCCCATCAACAGTGTACACATGTTCCTTTTTCTCCTCAACCTCGCCAGCACCTGTTATTTTTTTACTTTTTAATACCAGCCATTCTGACTGCTGTGAGATGGTACCTCATTGTGGTTTTGATTCGCAGGAAAAAAGATTTGAAGAATAAGATTTTTTTTTTTTTCATTTCAAACATACAGTTATTCTGTATCTCCTACTATAGTAGGAGGCAGGAAGTGGGAATCAACACTTCTCAGTCACAAAATTAGAAAGGCACATTTGGATAATGAGTCACATTAGAAAATGTTAATATACATGAAACAACGGGAATATAAAAATCCTTAAAAGTGTAAAGCAAGAAATGATAAGTGTGCTCATTACTACTGAAGATGAGTAACACGCCACTGATATTCTACTAGTTTTATATATTGAATTTACACCAAAGCTTATTTCTCCATAAGACTCTCAGAAGTTCTTTAATAAAAAATTATCCACCGGGTGTGGTGGCTCACACCTGTAATCCCAGCACTTTGGGAGGCCAAGGTGGGTGGATCACGAGGTCAGGAGATCAAGACCATCCCGGCTAACACCGTGAAAACCCGTCCCTACTAAAAATACAAAAAATTAGCGGGGTGTGGTGGCAAGCACCTGTATTCCTAGCTACTGGGGAGGCTGAGGCAGGAGAATTGTTTGAACCTGGGAGGTGGAGGTTGCAGTGAGCTGAGATTGCGGCAGTGTACTCCAGCCTGGGTAACAGAGCAAGACTCCATCTCAAAAACAAAAACAAAAACAAAAACAAAAACTGTTACTCTGAAGGGTTTCAGAAATGTAACCAATGGCTGTGATAGTACCACTGAGGTAGGAATCTAACATAACTAAGTTAATATTCAAAAGCATTTACCATAGAGAAAACAGTTTTTCAAGCTAAGCAATTTCTGTATAAACAATCTAAAGTCAATCTAATTTGGGGTGGCTTGCAGGTACCCCATAAATATATACACTGACCTTACCCACAACAGTTTTTTGGGCTTTTTGGGGTTTTTTTTTTTTTTGTCTTTTTTTTGGGATGGAGTCTCGCTCTGTCGCCCAGGCCGGAGTGCAATGGTGCAATCTCAGTTCACTGCAACCTTTGCCTCCCAGGTTCAAGCAATTCTCCCACCTCAGCCTCCTGAGTAGCTGGGATTATAGACACCTGCCATCGTGCTTGGCTAATTTTTGGTATTTTTGTAGAGACGGTGTCTCACCATGTTGGCCAGGGTGGTCTTGAACTCCTGACCTCAGGTGATCCACCTGCCTCGGCCTCCCAAAATGCTGGGATTACAAGCGTGAGCCATCACACTCGGCCCCTACAACAGTTTCTTTTGTTTTATTTTGAGACAGAGTCTCACCCTGTCACCTAGGCTGGAGTGCAGTCACCTAGGCTAGAATGCAGTGGTGCAATCTTGGCTTACTACAACCTCCCTGTCCCGGGTTTCATGCGATTCTCCTGCCTCAGCCTCCCGAGTAGCTGGGATTACAGGCGCGCACCACCATGTCTGGCTAATTTTTTATTTTTAGTAGATACAAGGTTTCACCATGTTGGCCAAGTTGGTCTCGAACTCCTGGCCTCACGTGATCCACCTGCCTCAGCCTCCCAAAGTGCTGGGATTATAGGCATGAGCCACCACATCCAGTCCCACAACAGTTTTTTAAAAATAACTGAAAATTTCAAAAAAAGAAAAATAAAGAAATTACAAATGAAATTACCATATAAAAAAATAAAGTCTGAAAGTAACAGTAATAATTTCGGGTGGAGGTCACAAAAGGAAAAAAATCTGTTTCATATCAAATTCATACATCATTATCAGTGATTGTTAGCAAAAATCATTCTATAGTCAGTCCATGACTTGAAGATTATCAGGTTGTCAGCAGTGATATATGAAGGAGAGTGAAGATAAGTTTATTTTCCAGGAGTTAGGCTGACCTTATAAAAATTCAAGTCAAAAAAAATGTGTATTGATTATTAAATACAATATAGATACAGGAATTTTTTTTTTTTTTTTGAGATGCAGTCTCGCTCTGTCGCCCAGGCTGGAATGCAGTGGCCCAATCTCAGCTCACTGCACGCTCTGCCTCCTGGGTTCACGCCATTCTCCTGCCTCAGCCTCCCAAGCAGCTGGGACTATAGGCGTCCGCCACCATGCCCAGCCGATTTTTTTTTTTTTTTTTGCATTTTTAGTAGAGATGGGGTTTCACCGTGTTAGCCAGGATGCTCTTGATCTCCTGATCTCGTGACCCACCCACCTCAGCCTCCCAAAGTGCTGGGATTACAGGCATGAGCCACCACACCCAGCCAAAATTTTCATTGTTTTAACCTCATGATGCAATAGTATGTTTTCACTTTTAATATCATAAATACATTAAGAAATCTGATATCTGCAACTATTAAAAACATTTCCCAACGACAAAAGTAAAACCTACACATGAGCAGAAAAATATTATTTTCACAGCCCTTGTTAATTATTTCAAAATAAGGCAAATTTAATAGTTATCAGTTGAGAAATCGTGGTTTAGAAAAGTGTATTTAGAGCTCAGATTTACTACCAAAGCCTCCGCTTTGGAAGAGGAGCATTCACTTTGTCTATTAAAATGGAATTATCAAATTGGATGGGCTGAACGGTTTGCTTCCAAAAAGGAGGTCATTACTTTACACATACATACATACACAGACATACTTTCTCAAGCCTACTGAGAAAACCAAATATAAGAGCATGTTTAGAAACTACCTAGCAAATAAAACAGACTTTGCAATCTTTTCTAAGAACAGAGTCAACCACTCAAGTATCTATAAACATTGAGTACCTGTGAATTCCATGGAGATAGTGGGAATACAGATGAAAGGGGAAGGATAGAGAAGGATATCAAAGTATAAAAAGAGTGCTTCTGCCTTGAGAGATATCTAGATGTACAGAAAAATGATACATGTCAGCAACAGCAAATTAACCCTACCCAATTGAAACAATGATGCTAACAGAAATGAACTACACAATGATATTTTACATAATATTCTGTGTAGAAACTTGATTTACTTCTTACTTTTTCCATATCTCATAAGAAGCAGGCTTCCACCTTTTTAGAGTTTCATCTATGTCCTTTCCCTCGATCCCATACCTTCACCACTTCTTTTTTTTTTTAAGATGGATTCTCACTCTGTCATCCAAGCTAGAGTGCAGTGGCACTATTTCGGCTCATAGCAACCTCTGTCTCCCGGGTACGAGCGATTCTCCTGCCTCAGCCTCTCAAGTAGCTGGGACTACTGGCATGTGCCACCAAGCCCAGCTAATTTTTGTATTTTTAGTAGAGATGGGGTTTCTCCATTTTGGCCAGGCTGGTCTTGAACTCCTGACCTCATATAATCTGCCCGCCTTGGCCTCCCACCTTCTTCACTGCCGAGACCAGCTCAATCGGGGAGACCCTAACCCAGCAGCGCTAGAGGAATTAAAGACACACACACAGAAATATAGAGGTGTGGAGTGGGAAATCAGGGGTCTCACAGCCTTCAGAGCTGAGAGCCTTGAACAGAGATTTACTCATGCATTTATTAACAGCAAGCCAGTGATAAGCATTGTTTCTATAGATTATAGATTAACTAAAAGTATTCCTTATGGGAAACAAAGGGATGGGTGGAAATAAAGGGCTGGGTTGGGCTAGTTATCTGCAGCAGGAGTATGTCCTTAAGGCACAGAGGTTTAAGAACGCCTTTAAGCGGTTTTCCACTCCAGGTGGGCCAGGTGTCCCTTGCCCTCACTGAAGTAAACCCACACAACCTTCTAGCGTGGGCATTAGGACCATCACAAACATGTCACAGTGCTGCAGAGATTTTGTTTATGGCCAGTTTGGGGGCCAGTTTATGGCCAGATTTTGGGGGGCCTGCTCCCAACACTCCACTTTGGAGTTTGCTCTTCATATTGTCTCTTCTCCAATTTTCTCTCATTATTCCATCTCTATTGGGCTCTACTGTTCAACCTGCAAACTAATTTTAGGTTTTCCTTTCCCTAAAAATAAAACAAACAAACAAAATATCTTCCAATCTACCGTTTTCTCTCACTTTCTGTTTTTACGACTAAACTTCCCCCAAAGACTACTCTTAATGAGTCTACATTCAATGATCACATTTTCCCACCAATCACTCATTCATTCATTCAACAAATTCTACTTAGTGTCTACTATGTGCCAGGTAATATTCCAGGTACCAGAGACATAGAAGTGAATAAGAGACAAAAATACCTGCCTCCATGGACCTTTTAATCACTTAATCAATAACTATCATGTAAATTCTACTGCCATAATTCATGTGAAGCTCTTCCCAAGAAAATAATCATTAAATTCAATGATTTGAATCAGCCTTGAACCTCCTATTCAGTTCCTACTGTCTCTGGCATTAAATTCCCCATATTTTTCTAATATAAACTTTTTTCTCCATGTTAACAGCACTGTTGTAGTGTTACAACTTTCTGTAACAACTCATTCTTCTTGGTTTACTTTTTCTATCCTACTAGTCCAGAAATGTGATGACTCACCAGGATTCTGTCTTCAAACTCTATTTTTTTTCCTTTACTTCGTACATGTTCTTTTTTTTTTTTTTTTTTTTTTTTTTTTTGAGATGGAGTCTTGTTCTGTTGCCTAGGCTGGAGTGTAGTGGTGTGATCTCGGCTCACTGCAACCTCCACCTCCCAGGTTCAAGCAATTCTCCTGCCTCAGCCTCCCTAGTTGCTGGTACAGACATATGCCTCCATGCCCAGATAAATTTTGTACTTTTAGTAGAGATGGGGTTTCACCATGTCAGCCAGGCTGGTCTCGAACTCCTGACCTCAACCGATCAGCCCGCCTCGGCCTACCAAAGTGCTGGGATTACAGATGTGAGCCACCATGCCCGGCCTATGCATGTTCTCTATTAGTGAATTTGTTCAATTCTGAAACATCACTGAGCAAATTCATCTCTAGGTGAATGATTGCTCCTAACTGAACTTTCCCTCATGGTCCAGAACCAAATTTCCAAGTATCTGCCAAATATTTCCATCCAGACATTCTATTAGCCCCTTAAAATCGACGCGCTTAACACAGAACTGGAGGCATAAATTTAATAAAACATGCAAAACCTCTATACTGAATACTACTGAGAAAAGCAAAGATCTAAAAAAAAAAAAAAAAAAAGTAAAATACACCATGTTCATGGATATAATGATTCACTATTATAAAAATATCAGTTCTCCCCAAATCAATCTAAAGATTCAATGTGAGCCCAATCAAAACACCCAAAGGTGCTACGGGTATTGTCTTAATAGTTGGAAAAAATAAACAAAAACTGATTCATATAGATGGGAATGTAAAGAGCCAAATGAAGCCAAAACAATCATGTAGAATAAAGCAGGAGGACTCATACACCCAGATATCAAAACTAATAAAGCTGGAATAATTAAGGTAGCATGGTATTGGTACAGGATAGAGAAAGAGACTAATAAAACTGAAACTGCAAAAACAGATACCCCCAACAAATGGTCACTTTTATGACAAAGGTGACAATGGTTTGGGGTCCACTGAATATCCATACAGGGAAAAAAATATCTTGATCCCTGTCCCACACAATACACAATAATCAATTTCATATGTATTGGGAATTAAATTCCAGATTGGATCTGGGAACAACAAAGCTTCTAGAAAAAAAAAAAAAGCAGAAAGGAAAAATCTATAAACTGACCTTGGAATAGAAAAATAATTTTTAATCTTTATATTAAAAGCAATAAACATAAAGGTAAATAGTGATAAATTGGACCACGTTAAAACTAAGAACTCCTTAAATCAACAAAAAGATAAATTATTTTTAAAACATGGGAAAATAATTAAAGGTAAAACACTACTGAGGGGCCATGGAACTCCTAAGACTTCTGGCTGAGTCAGAGTGATGAGACCATATTGTTCCAAAAGAATGGAGATCAATCCTAGGTACTTGTGAGAGGAAGGGGAAGGATGTCTCCACGCTTTTGTGTACATATGAAATTGTCCATGACGTTTTAAAAAAGGAAAAAAAAAAAAAAAAAGACTGCCACAAATTTGGAAGGGAATTCCAAAATGAAAATTTCAAAAACACTTTGAGTATCTAAAATATTCCTAATGTGCATATAGTATACCCTGAATTTTTTAAAACACATCAGAATAAAAATCAAACTGAACACTGTCCTATTCACTCAGTAATATTAAAGTCACATTTTGTATATTAATTGAAAAATGACTTAAAACCTAAAGAAACAGGGAGAGAAAGAAGAGACAAGAAATAGACAAATCCATGGCAGAATAATAACACAGTAATTAGGACAGAACCAACCTTCATATACTTTGCACCTCTTATGGTATTTATTACAGCCTATCTTGAATTCTGGTTATTATAATATCCTCAATTAAATTGTAAGCCCATGATATCAGGAACTAAGTCTGATAGTGTAGAAGCCTGATAATCACCTAATCAATGGAGGATAATGAGAAAAATTCAGTTGTGACTTTTACTATCCTATTGATAAGCAAAACTGGTTGGCTAAGCTGGTGTTTCTTTGCTCCTTCACCTTTTTATGTGAGACCTATCTAGGACCACATGTTGGGGTAAAGGAGATAAATATTTCAAAAATAAAACAGGACTATTGTTCGGTTAAGGATGTATGAAGAACTGCACTCATTCTGCTGCTATCCAGAACTGCTCTCGAATATAGAAGACACAAGCTTCATTTGGCTGTTTAAATTTAAATCTGAATTAATTAAAATGGAATAAAAATAAAATGTGAGTCCTTCAATCAAACCAGACAAACTTCAAGTGCTCAAGAGCCCCATGTGGCTAGTGACTATCATAAGGGACAATGTAGATATAGGACAATTCCAAGTTCTATTGGGTAGCACTGGTCTAGAGATTAGAACTGAATTGAATTGAAATTTAACCTAGAATACTAGGCATACCTGTCTTCAAGATACATGTTTAGCATTGGAAACAGACAGCCAGTCGATCAACTGCAGGTCTTGGAGTAAGCGTCAAAGAGAGAAAGAAAATGTGTAATTCTAGAAGCTAGAAAAGTGCTGTGGGTTCCTGGAAAGAAAAAGAAAGCAGATTCATAGTATCTGGTATTAAAATGGTATCAATAGGGACCAGAGACCAAGGAAAAAGATTAAGGATGAAATAAAAGACTCCACTTTGGAAGGCAGAGCTCCAAGTGTCTGAAGTACACAGAGAGATGAGAGAAAGACTTTCCCTTCTTCGATGCAAACAGGTAAGACTCCAAGTGAGACAGTAGAAGAGAAAAGCCAGAACCTCTGAGGGTAGGAACACTGCTTTTCCCACAACAGATCACATAATATAGTATGGAAGAAATCTCTAATTTTAAATGCTTAAGAAAGCAAGAATGGCATGAGAACATTTCCTGCAATAATTTCTAGGCAGACATTTTCTGGTTTTGAAAAAACACCTTTTTCTATTTCCTAAATTAGAGGAAAAATGAAGCAATCTGGGAAAACATATCTTAGGTAACAAAATATTTTTGAAAACAAGAAATTGAGAAACTAGAAGCAGCCTTTGACCCACACAAAACTTTTGACCAAAATCAACTCAGTTGTGTCACGTAACATATTGAATACAGTTAAAAGCAAAGCCCCATGAGAAGATTTCATGAAGGCAAGAACTCAAAATGGGATTCTCATCTAGGAGAAATATGGTAGACCTATACACGCATGTAAGTACTAAATCTAACTAGAAATAGTAAACAATCATCATTGTTTAATACAGTATTCATTAAAGAATAATTTTTTAAGGGACTTTTTAAAAATGTAATTATATTACTGAATGCTCTTTTAGAAAAATGCTTAATGTGACTGTTGAGTTCTATGGAATTACTATAACAATTCTGTACAAATTACAATTATAAACACAATTCTGTACCAAATGAAAATTACAGTGAGGTGAGTTTTATATCTATTAGTTAGAAAATACACTCTTCCATATTTTTGTTTGTTTTGTTTTATTCTTAAGATAGGGTCTTGCTCTGTTGCCCACGATGGAGGAGAGTGACACATTGATGGCTCACTGCAGCCTCAACTTCCTGGGCTCAAGCGATGCTCCCACCTCAAACTTGTGAGTAGCTGGGATTACAGGCATGCACCACCCACATGCCTAATTTTCCATTTTTTGTACAGACAAGGTCTTGCTATGTTGCCTAGGCTGGTCTTGAACTCATAGGATCAAGCAATCCTCCCCCTTCAACCTCCCAAAATGTTGAGATTATAGGCATAAGCCATCACACCCAGCCTAGTCTTTCATTTTGAGGCTCAGATTTTGACAACAATTCTAAAAAATAACATGGTCAGTAAGTCTGTAACGAACACTTTAACCACAGGCTGTCCATCTCCTCCAGTTATAGCAGCAGGCTGGCTGGCTCTGCAGAGATCATCTATATATTCAATTTTACATTTGAATTATATATGAATTTTTAATTGTATCTCTACTTTTTTGAGTTCTACATGTACTCTGTTCTCTATTATACATTTCATTTTTCTATACAATTGAACAATAAAATGATTTTTTCATTGTATACCTAGTTTATGTAAAACTTTTTTCCCCACCTCTTTTATGAAGCAAAAAAGAACATTCATAGGAACATTTATCTCCTGCAGTATTTCTCTGGTCCTGTGTTCATACTGACATCTGGTGGCACTAGAAAAGAAACTCCATTGCTATGACAGATATTTTTTTCCAGTGTTGTCCATTTATTCTGGTATCCTCAAGTTTATGTTTTTCCAGCACTTTATGCATACCCAAGACAGCAGAACAATTAAAGTACCATCCCAACTCCAGTTGATGATATATGTTAATTGCATCCCTTCACTCTGGCAATGTGAATGGCAAAGATGTAGAATCTTCCACTATTGCAAGAATGTTACTAGCAAAGTAGGACTATCCACTTATTTATTTCATAACTAAAGTTCATGATCAGAATGGTTATAAAATGAGGCTTTCCCATCAAGTACAGAAACATAATTTTTTTTTTTTTTTTTTTTTGAGAAGGAGTCTTACTTTGTCTCCCAGGCTGGAGTGTGGTGGCGCGATCTCGGCTCACTGCAAGCTCCGCCTCCCGGGTTCAGGCCATTCTCCTGCCTCAGTCTCCCAGTAGCTGGGACTACAGGCGCCCGCTACCACGCTCGGCTAATTTTTTGTATTTTCAGTAGAGACAGGGTTTCACCGTGTTAGCCAGGATGGTCTCAATCTCCTGACCTCGTGATCCACCCACCTCGGCCTCCCAAAGTGCTGGGATTACAGGCGTGAGCCACCGCGCCCGGCCCAGAAACATAATTTCAAACCACTCTCTAAGGAATCAGATAGATTCCTACAATGTCTTGGCCATGAATCTTTAGTCTGAAATGTAGTATTTTATTGATATATAGAATTTTTTTTAAATTATAATAAAAAGTTACATTTCTGTTTTATAAATTTCTTCACGTCTGCCCAGTGGCTAACAATCTTAAAGATGCATACTGATGGGAAAAACCATGACCTTCTGGGCAAAACTCATTATGTTAGGGATATAACAAAAACGTAGTGGCGAATATCCCAATCCAATTATCCATGTTATCACTGACATTTCTCATGGTTTCTAACAGACAGGGAGAAGTCTAATGGCCAATTAGACATCAGAAACCACATCCAGAAAAATACATCTTTCAATCAAATTAAAGTATTAAAAGACAAAAAGCTAAAATTCCACTATCCTATTATATATTGATTATTTTTCCGTAAGTCTCCTCAGCAACAGAGTCAAGAAACATTTGATTTAGATAACACATCCCTAAACTTACACCTTCTTCTAGGGCTATAACATTGTAATTCTACTACTTTCTGAAATTATTCAACTTTTTGAAGCATTCATACAGCAGTATTCTCCTTACTAGATCCACCCTGTAAGAATGACCCATACTAAGTCTTAAAGAAACAAAATATTCTGGGAGTTCCCTATCAAAAAACTATTTGTATGGATAGTTTGTCCATACACTTTGTCCATACACTTTGTAATCCCAAAGACTCTATGTAGGAACAACATTTCCATTTTAGCCATGCTAAATCAATGATAATCACATATCATTAGTTGGCCAATGGCATTAGTAATCATGAAGAATGAAGAGACAATTGCATTAACCATGTAACAATCCAGTTTGATAGCCACAAAGGCATGGCATGCTGTACAGCAGGGCTACTCAACATTGTAACAAACTGGCTGTCAATGTGCAAACTGTTATATTAGTCCTCAACAAGGTAAGACATTTTGAACACAATGTAAACAACTATGTCCCAAAGAATACTTTAATTGACATTTTCCTTGAGACAGGACTTCCTTGATGAAGAAACCAATATGTTGATTTATACAATGGCTCAAGCTTCTTATATAAATTGACTGACATTTTGAGTGACACTGCTCTACGGTACACCTAACTAGAACACAGATTGTATTGTATGGACTGGGGTTGGGGGAGATTTTGTCTAGTCTATTCATTTCTACCATATACTAGAATATCAAATTATTACAAAAATACTGAAATCAAGAATTTTTGTTTTACTTTAAAAATGAATATAGACTTCCAATTTTAATATTGTAGCACAATATAGGCATTTCCCTTTACTTTTCTTAGAAATCATCCAAGAGCAATTAATCCAAAATCAGCAAGAAAAGTAAAATAAAAACACACTCTCCATTTTTAGTAAAACTATAATTCTAGTTTTAGATTTTTGAACTCCAGATCAAAACTTGTAAAAGGGGCTCCAAAAGAACGAAGATCAATCCTGGGTACTTGTGTGAGAAAGAGGACAGATGTGTCAGCTGCACATCTTAGAAAAAGCTAGCAAAGAACACTTCTCAAAGGTCAGAGGCTCCCTCTGAGGAACAAAACTAAGTACCAGGAAAAAAATGCACAGGTTAGCAGCAGGAACTTCTCTGGGGCAGTTGAAATGTGAAAATCAGAGGGATTGGATCCAAAGAATCACAAAAAGTGGTCTATATCTGCTACCACAAATGGGAAACTGCATTGCAAAAATCCCACAGCTGCCAAACCCCACTGGCTAGTGAAAGATACTAGCTAAATGAATTCATGTCCAAAAATCCTGAGTCTAAAGGAATTTAGACACATTAATATGGAATGTGCCTCTACCTCCTCCCTATTATACACCTCCTGAAAGCAGCTAATTGAGCAAAAACTCACATATTCCCAAGATGATTTATCACGAAGGTACCAGCACAAATCCATACAAAGTAAAGGAAGAAAAGTTACAGAAAAACAATTAATAGACCAACAACAAAACAAAGCAAAAACCTCTCATCAGAAAAATATTACCACAAACCAAATGAAAATTGTAGCTAAATCTACAGCTGTAAATGTTTAAAAAGAAGTTAAGGAAGCAATTGTCTCTATGAAAAGAGCACAACACTGAAATACAAGTGCTCAGTAAAAAATGGCTGACAGGAAAAGATATAATTTAATGAATTCAGAAAATACCTGGGAAAAACAAAAACAATCATAAAAAATCCAACTGAAATTGAAATAGAAAGAAACACCAGAGAGAATAGACATTTCTGAATAGGAACATAGAGGCTTTAAAAAAAAAAAACCAGGAAAAGTAAAGCAAAAACACAGAGAAAGAAAAATAGAGAAAAAACAATAGACATTGAAAACAGGTAAGATACCAACATGTAAATACGCTGGCCCAAGAACACCACCATAATAACAGAACAAAAACTTAAAGATATAACTCCAGAAAGATTAACTAAAATTTAAAATATCCAAGTCTACATACTGAAAAGGCACACACTGTGTGAGAGAAAGCTGATAAGGAACAGACATGGAAAAGTATTGTCACAAAAAGAGAATAAAATTAGGCTAGCTTCAGACTTCAACTCTAGAACAGAATGGATCATCATTTTTAAAGTTCTCAAGGAAAGAAATGTAATTCAAGGATTTTGTACCTGATCAAACTGTTGTTCAAGTTTGAATCATTACTGAATTGAATCATTATTCAATTAAAATGATTCATTTTTTTACTTTTTTTTTTTTTTTGGTAGAGATGGGATAGTCTCACTTTGTTGCCCAGGCTGGTCTCGAACTCCTGGCCTCAAGTGATCCTCTCACCTTAGCCTCCCAAAGTGCTGGGAATATACGCAGGAGCAACAGTGCCCAGTCAAATTATTCAATTTTGAACATGTAAAACCTCAGGGAATAGTATTGCCATAGGTCCTGTTAGAGGACTGTGTTAAAGAAATAATTTAGCTAACCAAACAAGGCTGGAAAAAACATGACAAAATAACTGGTGATAAACTTCTAAGCTATTTAACTGTAGAACTAAGAATAAAATTAAATCATGGATTTAGGATGCCAGAACAAAATGCAAAATGTTATTCCCACTAACAATGCAAATATAACTGACAAAAGTTGGAAAAGTCGGTGGAGAAAGAGAGTTATGTAAGAACAATATAAGGATACTGATTTCCTCATCTTTAAAAGCTGGAGGTTTAAATCTATTAATCAAATGTGACTCATAAAGTAACACATTATATAAATATATTTAATTATATGAAGGTAAAACCAGAAAGATAATAAATATCCTAGTTTCATAATTGCTTACATTAAGGAATTAAAAGCCAGGTGCAGTGGCTCACTCCTGTAATCCCAGTTCTTTGGAAGGCCGAGGCAGGCGGATCACTTCAGGTCAGGATTTTGAGACCAGCCTGGCCAACACAGTGAAACCTCATCTCCACTAAATACACAAAAATTAGTCTGCCATGGTGGCAGGCACCTGTAAGCGCAGCTACTCAGGAGGCTGAGACACAAGAATCACTTGAATCCTGCAGGTGGAAGTTGCAATGGGTGGAGATCGCACCACTGCACTCCAGCCTGGGTGACAGAGTGAGACTCTCTCTGTCTCAAAAAAAAAGTAATTAAAAGACATTGTGGCCGGGCGCGGTGGCTCACGCCTGTAATCCCAGCACTTTGCGAGGCCGAGGCAGGCGGATCACAAGGTCAGGAGATCAAGACCATCCTGGCTAACATGGTGAAACCCCATCTCTACTAAAAATACAAAAAAAAAATTAGCCGGGTGTGGTGGCAGGCATCTGTAGTCCCAGCTACTTGGGAGGCTGAGGCAGGAGAATGGCCTGAACCCAGGAGGCAGAGCTTGCAGTGAGCCGAGATCGCGTCACTGCACTCCAGCCTGGGCGACAGAGCGAGACTCCGTCTCAAAAAAAAAAAAAAAAAAAAAGACATTGTGTTAAAACATAGAAAGAAATATAAAATATAAAGTTGTATCAAGAACCATAAAACTAAAAAGACAAACAAAAGTAAAACCAGAACATGAAATTAACACTTATTTAAATGTAACTTTTAGTAAACTCCATACTTTTAATCTAAGAAAACTCAAACTCGTATTTTAAAAAACATGTCCTCAAGTAAAAATGCTTACATGACAATCCCTGAGGAAGATGATTAATCTTTTAGTTGAAAAATCTAAAAACAAAACTCCAAAGCAAAGTTTACTTAACATAATATAAAGAGATATGAATGTGAAACCTCAAAATTCTTAGCACATCAAAAAATAGCCTTATGAATGATCACTTATCCATGAAGACACTAATGAAAAGTGAATCACATGGTGGTTTGTTCAATTTTGGAATATGTCAGCAGAGTCAGAGTTTAAGGATATGCTATGTGAGCTGAAGTATGACACATTTTACAGTGAAATATTGAAATAGGCAGTCTCACCCAATACTATAAAACATTCGGTTCTTATTAAATATTACAGCTATGTTTAATATTGAAGGTTACACAGAATAAGCAAACTCAGAAAAACAAAAACTGAAAAACAATCCATCAAAAGCCAAAAGTGCACACCATGCAGTTCCCATGGAGTGTTCTGTGAAATCACACTGGTTTAGATTTCAGCCTCCAATTTACCAATGTTTTCTACATATAACAAAATAAAAAGGAAATCTATTTCCTAAATACTAGCCGGATTTTTCATTTAGAATTTATTATAGCTATCAATAAGAATATTTTATTTCCAAAGCAGTTTTACCTACCCTTAGAATATTTATTATGTGATATGGAGCAAGGGGAAGGGAAAGAGAGCAGGGCAAGGACGAGGCAAGGGTAGAGAAAAGAAATAAGGCAGCAAGACTGCTTGTTAAAAAACTCTAACCTGTGTGCTAGCAAAAAGATGTTCTGGAAGGACAATATTCATGTAGAAAGATGAGATGTTCCCTGCATTTCCCCTTTCTCATGAGGTTTTCTCATTTTGATTCCTACTGCCATCAAGTTGAAGAGTTCCCTTATAAAGCTCATCTTTATTAAAATGTTGGTGAGTTCTGTGAAGGGAAGATATTCCCATTACGAACAGTGGAGTAGTTGACTTTCTAGAGTTCCTCCATTTACCTTTACATTCAATCATAATCAGATCCAACACACTTATCATGTCAACAACTTTTCCGGTCACCTGGGAGATTTCCATAGTTCTATATTCACTTTCCACCCTTCGATCCCCTGGGTTTATATTCTATAGCCTCTAGCAATAGGCTGGTGGTAACTGGGCCATCAGGACAGGTCCTACAACATGTAATAGAGTATGCCTTCCCTTGAGGGAGAGAAACAAAATACCTCAAACAATATATTCCAATGTTCAGTTTTGGAAGATAATTCTACAGATGGGAAAGGAAGCTATTCTAGACAGGTTAACCTTTCTTTCTCACTTTAAGTCCAACTGGTCCAGCTACTCTTCCTCATCTAGAAATTATCTGTAGTTTGATACAAACCTTGAAGTATTTTGGATTTTGTTTTAATTTAAAAACTTTTCCATTATAGACTGAAGCATGAATCACTATACGGTTATTTAAAAGGCAGACAGATTGTCCAAGTGCAGTGGCTCAGGCCTGTAATCCTAGCACTTTGGGAAGCTAAGAGAGGAGGATCGCTTGAAGACCAGCCTGGGAAACACAGCAAGACCCCAACTCTACAAAAATTAAACATTAAAAAAAAATTAGCTGGGTGTGGTGGCATGTGCTGTGGTCCCAGCTACTCAGGAGGCTGAGGCAGGAGGATAGCTTAAGCCCAATAGTTTGAGGCTGTAGTGAGCTATGACTCTGCCACTGCACGCCAGCCTGGGCAAAAGCGCAAGACCCCACATTGAAAAATAAAAAAATGTAAAGGTGACCAAGGCAGACTGCTAAAATTTGTCCTATGATTCATGAGGCAGAGAAGACACTGAAGCCCGTATTATCTAACGAAAGAGTCATATGTCCATTCCTTTTTTTTCCACACACAACACAGATGTAGACATGTCCATTCTTCCACACTATATTTATTTATTTATTTATTTTTTTGAGACAGAGTTTCACTCTTGTTGCCCAAGCTGGAGTGCAATGGTGCAATCTTGGCTCACTGCAACATCTGCCTCCCGGATTCAAGCGATTCTCCTGCCTCACTCCTGAGTAGCTGAGATTACAGGTATGTGCCACCACACCCGGCTAATTTTTTGTATTTTTAGTAGAAACAGAATTTCACCATGTTAGCCAGGCTGGTCTTGAACTCTTGACCTGAGGTGATCCATCCACCTCAGCCTCACAAAGTGCTGAGATTACAGGCGTAAGCCACCACACCCGGCCCTTTCACATTACGTTTTCACAAACACTAACGCTCTACTTTCCTTTTTTTAAATACTATATTGGCCGGGCACAGTATTTTGTATTAGTCAATACAAAATATTTATTTATTAGTCAATACAAATTTACCATTTACAAAATGGTAAATTCACTGCCAAAGAAACAAAATAAATCCTACTACTAAAAATAAGCAATTTAAAGTTATTTACTGGTTTGAATTATTTCCCATCTCTTGCTTCATTAACATAAAAAGTTCAAGTTAACTATATGTTAAAATATAAACCCCTAAAAACTCTGCATCTCTAATTTTCTCCAAATACTAATAAAAGTAGATACAATACTGAATTTCATAAATGGGACTCTAATAATAATAATTTGAAACTGTAAACTATGTGGCCAGAACAGCATTTCTCAAATAGTCCCATGGAATATCAATGTTCCTTGAGGTACTCTTAAATGCTCCATAAAGAAAAAGAATACAGCAGGGCCAGTGGCTCACGCCTGTAATCCCAGCACTTCAGAAGGCTGAGGCAGGCAGATCGCCTGAGATCAGGAGTTCGAGATTAGCCTTGCCAACATGGTGAAACCCCATCTCTACTAAAAATACAAAAATTAGCCGGGCGTGGTGGCAGGGGCCTGTAATCCCAGCTACTTGGGAGGCTGAGGCAGGAGAATCACTTGAACCCGGGAGGCAGAGGTTGCGTGAGCCGAGATTACACCATTGCACTCCAGCCTGGATAACAATAGCGAAAGAATAGTACGGTCAAATACGTTTCAAAGCTCTGCGTTAAACAAACGTTTAATGAGAGGTCTTCTCAGAAACCTTCATTCTTTTATTTAACAAATAATTTACTGAACGCCTACCATATACCAGGCACTAAACTGAGTTTGGGAGTTAAAACAGTGAACAACATGAATAAAATCCCTGCCTTCATGGAACATTCTTTCTAGTAAAGGGGGAAGTAAATAAACAATAATTAACCGGAGTCAGTGATGAAGACACTAAAAGAGAATGCATAAAGAGATTAGTGGATACTTCAGACTGGGTGGGCACAATAAGTCACATGTGTAATGTCTTCATGTTTTTCTACGCTGGGGGATATAGCATGTGGGAGGAACCGTCGGCTCCCAGAACTGAAGCCGGGACAAACCGGTTAGGAAAGTCCCTGCCAAAGGTCATAAACATGTTAGAAGAGTAACTGAAATAACTCGGATGGCGGGAGATGGCGGGAACCAATCAAGAACAGTCAACTCGCACTGTTCAAATGTCCACCAATCCCAAACTTACATTGTTCAAAAGTCCCCTATGACTCTGTACTTGTTTACTGCTGACTATAAAAGACAGCTCCCAACCCTCCTCGGGGCTCTCGCTCAACATTCGGTCGGGGGTCCAGGTTCGAACCTGCAATAAAGATCCTTGCTGCTTGGCTTTGACTGCAGTCTCTGGTGGTCTTCTTTGGGGAATAAACGGACGGGGTATAACAAGCACATAGTGTTTCGCAAATGTATGTGATTAGGAAACCTTTTGTCAATAAACATGTTTTTAATAGTTCACCGAATCAGTTTTCTAGCCAAAACACAGACAACAGCAAGATCAAGATTCCAGGATAGCTCTTCTCTTCCTAAATCCAGTCTTTCTAAAGTTTCCTCACCTGTAAAAGTGGGAATAATAATATTACATGTCTCAGAATCATACTGTAGATCCAATTATCTACTTCATGTAAAACACCCACACAAGGCTTAGTATATACTCTGCTCAATAAATGTTATTGTTACTGTTAATACAGCACTCTGCACGTGAAGTCTTCTGTCATTCAAGGGTGACTAATTATTCTCCCTTTTAAAATCTCAAACTTGTAAAATCACTTTTTTTACTCCTCTACATACAAGATTTCTTGAGGAAAGCAACTAGAATACAGACTGCATATAGCTGAGCCTCAATAAATGCTTCCTCTGTAGTTGTACAGAATATCCATAACTTTCCATAAGTCTGAAATTATTTCAAAACAAAATGTCTAAATACAAAAGTAATGAGGAAAAAAGGAAAGATGGAAAATAATCATATGAATAGATGCTCAACATCATCAGCAATTAGGAAAATGCAAATAAAAACCACAGTGAGATACTAGATATCGGGATAACCCGCTCCCGATGTTTAACGTGGGTTCTTTTCTATTTCCCAAGTGTCTCGGCTGGGCTGAGAAATAAAGGGAAAGAGCATAAGAGAGAGAAATTTAAAGCTGAGTGTCGGGGGGAGACATCACATGTCGGCAGGATCCGTGATGTTCCCCGAGCCATAAAATCAGCAAGTTTGTATTAGCGATTTTCAAAAGGGGAGGGAGTGCACAAACAGGGTGTGGGTCACAGAGATCACATACTTCACAAGATAATACAATATCACAAAGCAAATGGAGGCAGGGCGAGATCACCAGATGAGGAGAAATTAAAATTGCTAATGAAATTTCCGGCACGCATTGTCATTGATAACATCTTATCAGGAAACAGTGTTTGAGAGCAGGTAACCTGTCTGATCACAATTTATTAGGTGGGAATTTTCTCATTCTAGTAAGCCTGGGAGCACTATAGGAGACCAGGGCTTATTTCATCCTATCGGCTTCGACCATAAAAGACGGGACGCCTTAAAAGGAGCCATCTACAAGCCTACCTTAAGGGCGCATTCTCTTTCTCAGGGATGTTCCTTGCTGAGAAAAAGAATTCAGCAATATTTCTCCTATTTGCTTATGAAAGAGGAGGAATATAGCTCTGTTCCGTCCGGCTCGCCGGCAGCCAGTTCAAAGTTACCTCTCTCGTTCCCTGAACATCACGGTTATCCTGTTCTTTTGTTAAGATGCCCAAATTTCATATTGTTCAAATACACATGCTCTACAATTTGTGCAGCTGATACAATCACAGGGTCCTGAGGCGACATTCATCCTCCTCAGTTTACAAAGAAGATGACGGGATTAAGAGATTAAAATAAAGACAGGCATAGGAAATCACGAGGATATTCACTGGGGAAGTGATAAGTGTCCATGAAATCTTCACAATTTATGTTCGGAGATTACAGTAAAGACAGGTGTAAGAAATTATAAAAGTATTAATTTGGGGAACAAATAAATGTCCATGAAATCTTCATAATTTATGTTCTTCTGCCGTGGTTTCAGCCGGTCCCTCCATTCGGGGTCCCTGACTTCCCGCAACAACTACTAAACCCCCATTAAAATTACTAAAATATAAGGGAGAAAAAGAAAAAGCTGCCAATAGCAAATGTTGACAAGAATATAGGGCAACTAAAAGTCTCAAACATTTCTGAAGGAAATGCAAACCGGTAGAAAAAAACTTCCAACTTGTTTTCCAAAGTTAAACACATATTTACTATATGTCATACCAATCCTAAGTATTAACCCAAGAGAAATAAAAACTTATATTGATACAAAACCTGTCTGCAAATGTTTTTAGATTTAGTCATAACCACTGAACACTGAAAACTCAAATATCCAACTGATAAATGGATAGACTGTATTACATCTATTTAATATAATAGGATTCAGCAACAAAAAGGAATGGATTATTGATACATGCAACAATACGGATGAATCTCAAAAGTATCATGCTAGCTAAAGGAAGCCAGTCTCAAAGGCTATATGGGGGGTGTGTGTGTGTGTGTATATATATATATATGTTATATGTCTATAACATTCAGCAAAATGCAAACTACAGGGATAGGAACAGATCAGTTGCTCTCAGGGGTGGAGCCAGGGGGAAGGAGGAAAATATTGATTAAAAATTGGCAGCATGATGGAATTTTGAGGAGTGATGGAATGGTTCTATATTTTGATTGTTGTCATTACAGAATTTTATGAATACATCAAAACTCACAGAACTGTTATACCAAAAAAAATGAATTTTACTAAAGTACATAAATTTAAATAATATTTTTAAGTCCACAAGGGAAAAAAGTACTTTCATAGACAACTCATTTTATTCTCAGCCCAATAACAAAGACCAGATAGGTACTATTACTCTCATTCCATAAGTGAGGACACTGAAGCATGCAGTAAATAAATAAATAAATATACAAATTACATGTGGCAGGACCAAAACTACAGTCCAGATGCACTGATTCTATTCCAAACACTTCATTGACTCAATTTTCTCATAAACTTTATGGGACACAATGTCCCTGAAGACAAATAGAATCGAATAGAAGAAAGGAGGAAAAGAAGAAAAAAGACAGTTATTGGAAGAAAGCCATTTAGAATTTGGCTGTCATCCTTAAGGAATTAAAAAACAGTCTTTAATGGAAGAGGTGTGAACAGTGATCCATACAGGCAACACATTAACTGGCATTAAAGTATTAGCTGGTGATTTCTTCCATAAAAGCTTCTTAATTTTTTAATGCAAGAAAAGGCAAAAGCAAACATAAAACATTCACAGGTAACCTTGCAACTATTGCTACAATTTCAGTGATGCCTGGTCTTCAGAACTACACTGAGAACAATGATGGTGCCTACAATTCAAAACAGATTTTGCACCTTTAAATAAACAAAGTTCCAGAAGCTACCACCCAAGAATAGAAAACAAGAGCAAAACCTTTAAAAATATCTTTTCAGTTTCAAAATCAAAGAACTAGTGGTATAATAGTTGCCAAAAGAACATACTATAATTACAACAGCTGAAGGAAAAATTGAGCTTAGTTTAACAAAAAAATGAGGAAAAACTGCAACGGTACCACAAATAGCATACTTACCTAAAAACAATGGTGTCGTTTCTTCTAAAGTAGTTGCATTAGGATCTGCTCCAGCTTCTAAAAGAATCTGTACGATTTTCCAATGTCCTTGACTTGCAGCGAGATGTAAAGCACAGAAACCTTCAAAGGTCTTCATCTTAATGTAGTTTTCAGATGAATCTATGAAAGAATCAAAGACCATCAACTAGAAGATATTACTTCTATTTCCTGGTTTTAAAAAGCAAAGATTCCAAGAGGAATTTAATGAACTATTAAAATGTCAGTATTTATAAATGACAGGTTTCACCATTTAAAACTCTAGAAAAATCAAGAAAAAGTTCTACAGAGATCCCAATGTGGACAGCTCTTTGGTATTCTTAATACACAAATCCTGCCCACTCGCTCTTATTTTCTCTTCTCTAATTTTTGGTGAGTAAGGGAAAAGGAGTGGCAGAAATTGAAAGGTAACACAAAAGCAATAATCTGGGGAGGATGCAGCACTAAAGATTTGCTTAAACAGAATTTATCGAAAAATTAATCAATTTTATTTTTTTCTTTTTAAATTTCCATAAGGGAAATGGTCTGATCTCTAGCATTACTTCCTTGTACTCAACTAATACCATGAGGCAGTTTTAAATACTCCTTTTCTAACTTAAGACTATAGTCTAATAGTTAATGAAAACTGCAGTTCTAAAAGAATAAAATGCACTCCAACACAACCAAACAGTGATATATAATAAGGAATTTATGAGTTAAAGTTTCTGAAATATACTTGTTATGAAAAAGCCAAGGTTCTGGTAACACTCCAACTGCCCATTATAGAAGGATGGGCTCTAAAGTGAATGGTGAAGACATTTCTGATAGTTGGAATAAACTAAACAGAAAATAAAATAAAAAACTTTTAAAAACATTTTCTTGAAGTATCAGAATTGAAATGAATGCTCCTAACTAGTCATCTATTTCAAGTAATTCTTGTAATTGTAACTCACTGATGAAACAAGTAAATTAAGCCATAATATCACAGTAACAGCTTCTAAGTACATATATTCAAAGAAAATAGTCTCAAACTTTACAGACACACAACTAAATGGCAAGATAAGGCAGTCATTATTAAAAGGGCATATCACAGAAATAGGGTTTCAGACATTAGTCAGAAGTTGACTCTTATTCAAAGTAGTCTATTGAGATTAGTCAAAGATTAGTCAGACATGACCCTTATTTCATGTATTAACCTGACAGTTTTGTGAATACAAATGACATGAAAACCAAGGAACACAAAGATATATATAGATAATTGACATTGGTAGATTGGCTCCTAACTGGGAAATTTCAATATTATAAAGACGCTGATTCTTCCCAAAATAATTAATAAATTTAACACAATTTTAATAAAAATGCCAGTAGAGCTGTTTGCTTGTTTTATACTTGATAAAGTAACTCAAGTTGATAAGGCTAAGGTAGTGACGCAGGATTTTTTGCTCCTTAGTTCAGCTAAAATCCAGGTTCTTATGTCACCACCAGGAAAAATCAGGCATGTGGACACACTGAAAGGTGAGGAGAGTGGAATTTATTAAAAGAAAGCTCTCAGCTAACAAAGGGGGTCCTGCCAACAGGTTCCCATTCCACAGATTGAATACCAGACCACCACACATGAGCTGAAGAGACCAGGCTCCTCCCCTCGCATAAGACGAGAATTCCCGGTAGCTTCACCCCATTCTTCCAGTGCACAGGCAGCCCCTTATTCTGAGCCACTCCACATTGACTTATTTCCCTTCTGTGCATGTATTAAGGGACGGAATTTTTCACCCCCATGGGCATGTTTAGGCAAGCTCCCGGTGCACAATGACCTAGGCAGCATTTGGCTGTCTCCTCTATCAGTAGGGCAGGTAAGAGTAACAAAGAATTTAGAAAAATGGACAAGACAAGCATTGAAGCATACCTAGACTTACTATATACTAAACCATGTCTTAAAGTTAGAAAAAGTAAAGTAATGTGCTCCTGGTACAAATGCAGAAAGGAAGGTACCCATCAGGGAAAGGAATCAACAGATGCAATAAGAGACTAAGAAAGATGATCGCTAAACGGTAGGAGACGTAGACCAGTGTTATATTACAGAGGCCAAGAACTTTCTCTTATAAAGAGATGTTCCCCTCCACTTACAAAGGAAAAAAAGAGATAAAGTTTAATCCTGGCCATTTAAATAATATGCCTTACAGCAGAAAGAGTGAACTTTAATGTATGCAACATAAAAAAAAAAAAAAAAAACAACTCAACCAAGAGGTAAAAGGAAGGGGGATCCCAGAATAGAATGCAGACTGTGACAAAAGAATCTAATTGGAATACAAATATATGTCATAACCACACTGAGAGATAGAGAAAAAAGATGCTGGTCTATATAAGTTTGATAAATGATGCTATGACTGAAAACTGTATGACTAAAAACAAAAAGAACTGCACATAAACACTATAGTCTAGTTGGTAAAGTTGTTTCTAGGAGTAGAGATTAACAATTCTGAAACCATTCTACATGAATATGAAGAACAAACAAACAAATAAACAGATGGTAGATCTGCGAGCCAGGTTTCTTACTGTTGGAGAGGAACGTTACAGTTAAGGAAAGAGGGAAGGCTAGAATGAACCATGGGGTTCTGGATTAGAGTCCAGCCATCAGTATGAATTCATGTTTAGCTTAAAATCAATGACAGTCCATGCGGTTCTGGATTAGAGTCCAGACATCAGTATGAATTCATGTTTAGCTTAAAATCAATGACAGTTCAGTAGCAACAAGCACACTCAGTCCTCGGATCTTGCTCCCCACCCCCGCCCTTTTTTTTTGAGATGGAGTTTCACTCTTGTTGCCCAGGATGGAGCACAGTGGTGTGATCTTGGCTCACTGCAACCTCCACCTCCCAGATTCAAGTGATTCTGCTGCTTCAGCCCCGCGAGTAGCTGGAATTACGGGCGCGCCACCACAGCCGGGTAATTTTTTGTATTTTTTTCGTAGAGACGTGTTTTTGCCATGTTGGCCAGGCTGGTCTCAAACTCCTGGCCTCAGGTGATCCGCCCAACTCGGCCTCCCAAAGTGCTGGGATTACAGACGTGAGCCACCATGCCTAACCTCAGATCTTGGTTTTCAATACCATTCTCCCATAAAAGAAACCAGAGCTCTTATGAAAATGGCTGATCCCAGGGCTGAGGTGGGAAACATACAAAGAGTCTGGAGCATACCACAGGTCCAAAAAGTAAAAAGTGCTCAAAAAACAAACAATGGGGGCATGCAAAAGAGACACAAGAGCCACTCTGAAAGGGCATCCTATGACCAAAACAATATGAGCAACAAAATAAATTACTTTGTATTGGATTGTAACCTAAAGTACAGGTATGAAATAAGTAACAGTGAGTCCATGCAGATATAAATGACTAAATATATAAATTAATGGGAGAGAAGAGATAAATCTCCAATATAGAAGAATTCCAAATAATTTATGTAAAGACTCCTCCATCAAGGAAGTAGAGTTTAATTCCCACTTCTTGAATGCAAGCCACCTTTAGTGACTTGCATACACACTCATCTTAGGAAAAGGAAATAAAATCTCCTGTGTGATTATGAAATAAAGAAAATAAAAGGCACTTCTCACACAGGTGAGAAATACTAAAGTGAATTTACTACTAATTTGAGATCCTGAAATACTTTACCTATAGAAAAAAAAGTATTAAGCTAACTTTAAAATCACTGGACCAGGAAGGTAACATTTGAAGTTGGATTTAGGCTGCAATTTTGACTCTGCCAGAAATAATATGGGTTACACTTTGGGCCAATTACTTAAATCTCTCTGAGGCTCAAGTTCCGTAACAGTGAAACAAAGATAAATTAGCTGGACCAACTCTCAATGGGGTTCAATACCATTAGGTATATAGTCTAAATTTTTGTAAAATACAAATGCAGATAGATATGCAATTTAAGTACTGTCAAAGTTGTTACAAATTTAGTAAAGTCTCCAAAGTACCATTCTAAGAAAGTTTTCAGCACCCACTATAAATTAGTTTTGAAAGTTCCAAAGATAAACTGCTTTCCTTAAACTGATACATGAGCTTTAGCAAAGGGATCTTACCTACCTTGTACTGGACCATCAATCACCACCTTCTCACTCTCTTCCTTTCTCTACAGGGGGGTTTCCTGAAAAAGAAATGGCTCATCCTACTCACTGTTTTTAATGCTTTAATCTCTCTTTACCCTAAACGGAAGGCAAAGTGATTTCTCCTTCTCATCTACTTACTGAAACTTTAAATGGTATGGGTATTAAACACATTCTTAATGGACAAACACAATGAGCACTTCAGGTCTTTCACAACTTGTGAGTTCTTTCCTGGGACTACTTGGAGAATTAGAGCCACCACAGCTGAACCAGCGCCAGCCACTGACGCCTGTGTAGCAATGACAAGAGTTGGCCCAAACACTGCCAATGAAACCACACCCTATGTTTGCTGACACAAAGTGTCTTTTTACTTACGAATAATAAACTTGCCTATTACTTCTTACAAAAGTGGTAGTGATGGGTGGTAGACCGTTATTTTTGTTTTCTGCAGACTCTAACAGGGAAAGTAAAAACACAAGGTTTTCAGTAGAGGAGATAGGTTAAGTATTAAGATCAGAATCTTTCTTAACAGCTGAGCCAGAATTTGATGACAAATTTACTACGTGCCAATCACAAGTGTAATAAATGTCAAGATTATATCGCCACGCCATTTACACAATTTGTATCATCTTACTATATTTTACTTAGGAATTATAAGGTTAGATATAAAATGATTTCCACAATACAAGGAATTTTATTATGTGCAAACTTCTCAGAAAACCCTCAGGAGAGACTTCATAATGTACACAAAATGCATGAAAGAAGTCAGTGAAGAGGAAGACGTTGCAAGGCATTACAAAGAAAGTAGACACCATAAGAAAAGTGAAGAGAAAATACCCGAAACACATATAACACCGAAGGATTAATATCCAGAATACATAAAGAGCTCTTTACAGATAAGGTAACGCCTAATGCAGTGGCTCATGCCTGTAATCCCAGCACTCTGGGAGGCCAAGGAAGGAGTATCACTTGAGGCCAGGAGTTCGAGACCAACCTGGACAACATAGCAAGACCTCCCATCTGTATGAAATATAAAAAATAAAAAATTAGCCTGATGTAATGGCATGTGTCTGTGGTCCCATTTATCCCAGAGACTGAGATGGGAAGATCACTTGAGCCCAAGAGTTGGAGGCTGCAGTGAGCCATGATCACACCACTGCACTCCAGCTTGGACAACAGAGTAAGACCCCATCTCTTTAAAAAAAATTTTTTTAATTAAAAAAATAAATAAGGTAAGTCTAGAACTTCCAAAGGGAAATCCTGCCTGTCTAATGACATCATTCTAATAGCAGAATCCAGCAATCTCTGAAGAGACCTAACATTCAGATTTACATTTACTTGAGTTACTATATTCCCTTTCTTTGCTTAAGCTAGTTTGAACTAGGTTTCTTTCGCTCACTACTGAAAGAATCCTGATTAACATAGCATACAATTTAGCAGGATCTATCAATATTTTAACTTGGCATGGTGATGGTTAATTTACATGTTAACTTGACTGGGTTAAGGGATGCCTAGATGGCTGCTAAAACATTTCTGGGTATATCCGTGAAGATGTTTCAGGAAGACATTACCATCTGAGTCAGTAGACTGAATAAACAAGACCCGCCCTTACCAATGTGGGCAGGCATCATCTAATCCTTTAAGGACCTAAAAAAAAAAAAAAAAAAAAGGCAGGCAACCCCCTTTGGGTCCCCTCCCGTTGTATGGGAGCTCTGTTTTCACTCTATTAAATCTTGCAACTGCACACTCTCTGGTCCGTGTTTGTTCGGGTTTGAACTGAGCTTTTGCTCGCCGTCCACCACCGCTGATTGCTGTCGTCGCAGACCCGCCGTTGACTTCCACCCCTCCAATCCGGCAGGGCGTCCACTGCACTTCTGATCCAGCGAGGGGGTGCCCATTGCCACTCCCAATCGAGCTAGAGGCTCGCCATTGTTCCTGCACAGGCTAAGTGCCTGGGGTTCGTCCTAATCGAGCTGAATAGAGCTATAACACTCACCACGTGGCCCAAGATTCCATTCCTTGGAATCCATAAGGCCAAGAACCCCAGGTCAGAGAACAAGAGGCTTACCGCCATCTTGGAAGCAGCCCACCACCATCTTGGGAGCTCTAAGAACAAGTCCCCCCGGGTAACATTTTGGCGACCACAAAGGGACCTCAAAAGCAGTGAGTAATATTGGACCACTTTCACTTGCTATCCTGTCCTATCCTTCCTTAGAATTGGAAGAAAATACCGGGCACCTGTCAGCTGGTTAAAAATGATTAGCGTGGCTGCTGGACTTAAGACTCAGGTGTGAGGCTATCTGGGAAAAGGTTTTCTAACAACTCCCAACCCTTCTGGGTTGGGAGCGTTGGTCTGCCTGGAACCAGCTTCCACTTTCAATCTTCCTGGGGAAGCTGAGGGCCGATTAGAGGCAGAAAGCTGTTGTCCCAAACTCCCACAGTCAGAATTTTCTACTCAACAGTTGCCCATGCATGCTCTCCTACCTTTCCTTCTGACCCATACCTCTTGGGTCCTGACCATGACTTTCTTGAAAGTATCTCTGATTCTCCTTCCTCCCATCCTCCTTGCCTCCTAGGTACTAATGGTTCAGACTTTCATTTCCTTTCCCAAGTATTAGAGCAAGTTGTATCTCCAAAGGGATATAAGGAAGCTCTATGCTGTGTCCTTAGGCATCTAGGCTATGAACCCAGGGAGTCTTGTCCCTGGTGTCCCTCCCAGTTTAGATATACAGCTCTTGACATGGGCAGTTATATGGGACCCATTCCCTACCACTGTTGCCAGGGCCCCAAGTTTATAAATGGCAGGAGGATTACTCTCCCATTGTGTAAGATGCTCTCCTCCCCCAATTTCTACCCAGCTTACCCCTCTGCAATACAATCTCCAACCCTTGGCTCCTTGGCCAGGGCCTTAGAACAACTGGAACTGGGTCTACAACAACATAATAGATCAGGATGAAAGTGAACTGAGTAAGTCAAGGAGAGAAGAGATAGAGAAAGAAAAGAGAGAAAAGAGGGAGAGAGAGAAAAAGAGACATAGAAGTAGTAAAGAAAAAATTGTGCCCTATTCCTTTAAAAGTCAGGGTAAATGTAAAACCTATAATTGATAATTGAAGGTCTTCCCTGTGACCCTATAACACTCCAACACTACCTTGTTGTCAGTGTAAACAAGGGCGTAGCCTGAAAACACTGAGACCACTGGCAACCTGTAGCCTTCCTATCAAAAATCCTTAACCCAGTAACCCACGGAAAAAGGCACATAGGATAAATAGGAGTCATCTCTCATATTACACATCGGAAAGGACTTAATCCGGGGCAACAAAAAGTTTAAGATCAATAATTAGGGCATATTCCTGCAAGCGAAAAGAAGGACAAAGGCCCTAGTAGGCAAAAACTGTATCTCAATCCTGACTAAAAAGGTTACCTACACCCTCTCTGAAAATAATTTGCGTAAGAACTGTTGTTTATGGGAATGCATCTTAATGGGGCAGCTGCGTTGTTATGAAATACTCAGGAATCCAGCCCAGCTCTAAAACTCACCCGATCACAGAGGCAATGTTGGGCACGCTGGTAAAGGACCGCTAGAATCCAGCAGCCTGGACCCCTTTCTTTGCGGTCAAGAAAGGCAGGAAAACAGGTGCAGGACTGCTACATCGGTGAGTGTAACTAATCCGACAAGCAGAGGTCCACGGGTGGTTACGCACCCTGGAAAGGAATAAGCATTAGGACCACAGAGGACGCTCTAGGACTAATGCTCATTGGAAAATGACTAGGGGCGCTGGCATCTCTATGTTCTTTTTTCAGATGGGAGGTATTCCCTGTAAGGCAAAAATGCCCCTAAGATGTATTCTGGAGAATTCAGTCCAGTCAGAGTGTATGTACCTTTTTCTCTGTCAGACTTGAAGAAAATTAAAATAGACCTAGGTAAATTCTCAGATAACCCTGATGGCTATATTGATGTTTTACAAGGGTTAGGACAATCCTTTGATCTGACATGGAAAGATATAATGTTACTGCTAGATCAGACACTAACCCCAAAAGAGAGAAGAGCCACCATAACTGCAGCCCGAGAGTTTGGCTATCTCTGGTATCTCAGTCAGGTCAACAACAGGATGACGACAGAGGAAAGAGAACAATTCCCCATAGGTCAGCAGGCAGTTCCCAGTGTAGACCCTCACTGGGACGCAGAATCAGAATATGGAGATTGGTGCTGCAGACGTTTGCTAACTTGCATGCTAGAAGGCTAAGGAAAAGTAGGAAGAAGCCTATGAATTGTTCAATGATGTCCACTACAACACAGAGAAAGGAAGAAAGTCCTACCGCCTTTCTGAAGAGACTAAGGGAGGCACTGAGAAACATACCTCCCTGTCGCCTGACTCTATTGAAGGCCAACTAATCTTAAAGGATAAATTTAATTACTCAGTCAACTGCAGACATTAGAAGAAAACTTCAAAAGTCCGCCTTAGGCCCGGAGCAAAATTTAGAAACCCTATTGAACTTGGCAACCTCAGTTTTCTATAACACACATTAGGAATAGTCGTCAGAACTGGATAAACGGGATAAGAAAAAGGCTACCGTTTTAGTCATGGCCCTCAGGCAAGTGGACTCTGGAATCTCTGGTACAGGGAAAGTCTGGGCAAACTGAATGCCTAATGGGGATTGCTTCCAGTGCGTATACAAGGACACTTTAAAAGACTGTCCCAATAGAAATAAGCCGCTCCCTTTTGTCAAGGGAATCGCTGGAAGGCCCACTGCCCCAGGGGATGAAGGTCCTCTGAGTCAGAAGCCACTAACCAGATGATCCAGCAGCAGGACTGAGGGTGCCCAGGGCAAGCACCAGCCCATGCCATCACCCTCACATAGCCCCAGGTACGCTTGACCATTGAGGGCCAGGAGGTTAACTGTCCTGGACACTGGTGCGGACTTCTCAGTCTTACTCTCCTGTCCCGGACAACTGTCCTCCAGATCTGTCACTATTCGAGGGGTCCTAGGACAGTCAGTCACTAGATGCTTCTGCCAGCCACTAAGTTGTGACTGGCTAACTTTACTCTTTTCACATGCCTTTCTAATTATGCCTGAAAGCCCCACTTCTTTGTTAGGGAGAGACATCCTAGCAAAAACAGGTGCCATTATACACTAGAATTAGGAGGAGGAAAAAGGGTAAATATATATACAGACTCAAAGTATGCTTACCTAGTCCTCTACGCCCATGCAACAATACGGAGAGAAAGGGAATTCCTAACTTCCGAGAGAACACCTATCAAACATCAGGAAGCCATTAGGAGATTATTTTTGGCTGTACAAAAAAACGTAAAGAGGCGGCAGTCTTACGCTGCTGGGGTCATCAGAAAGAAAAGAGAAATGGAAGGGAACCGCGAAGCAGATATTGAAGCCAAAAGAGCCACAAGGCGGGACCCTCCATTAGAAATGCTTACAGGAGGACCCCTTGTATGGGGTAAACCCTTCAAGGAAACCAAGACCCCGTATTCAACAGAAGAAACAGAATGGGGAACCAAAAGAGGACACCGCTTCCTCCCCTCAGGATGGCTAGCCACTGAAGAAGGAAAAATACCTTTGCCTGCAGCTAACCAATGGAAATTACTTAAAACCTTTCACCAGACCTTTCACTTAGGCATTGATAGCACCCATCAGATGGCCAAATCATTATTTACTGGACCAGGCCTTTTCAAAACTATCAAGCAGATAGTCAGGGCCTGTGAAGTGTGCCAAAGAAATAATCCCCTGCACTTTAGGTCTACATTTCAATCCCTGTATCGTTAACCTCCTTGTTACGTTTGTCTCTTCCAGAATCAAAGCTGTAAAACTACAAATTGTTCTTCAAATGGAACCCCAGATGCAGTCCATGACTAAGATCTACTGTAGACCCCTGGACCGGCCTGCTAGCCCATGCTCCAATGTTGATGACATTGAAGGCACCCCTCCCGAGGAAATCTCAAATGCACAACCCCTACTATGCCCCAGTTCAGCAGGAAGCAGTTAAGAGCAGTCGTCGGCCAACATCCCCAACAACACTTGGTTTTTCCTGTTGAGAGGGGGAACTGAGAGACAAGACTAGCTAGATTTCCTAGGCCAACTAAGAATTCCTAAGCCTAGTTGGGAAGGTGACCACATCCACTTTTAAACATGGGGCTTGTAACTCAGCTCACACCCAACCAATCAGGTAGTAAAGAGGCTCACTAAAATACAAATTAGGCTAAAGCAGGAGGTAAAGAAATAGTCAAATCATATATCGCTTGAGAGCACAGGGGGAGGGACAATGATCGGGATATAAACTCAGGCATTTGAACAGGGAGCGGCAACCCCCTTTGGGTCCCCTCCCGTTGTATAGGAGCTCTGTTTTCACTCTATTAATCTTGCAACTGAAAGAAAAAAAAAAAGGCAAGAGGGAGAATTCATTCTCTCTTGAGCTAGGACATGCATCTTCTCCTGCCCTTGGATACTCGAGATCCTGATCCTCAGGCCTTCAAACTCCAGGACTTACACCAGTGGCCTCCCATACCCCAGTTCTCAGTCCTTTGGCCTCAGACTAAGAGTTACACGATCACTTCCCCTGATTCTCAGGCCTTCAGACTCAGGCTGAGTTACACCACCAGCTTCCCTAGTTCTCCATCTTACGGACAGCATATCATGGGACTTCTCAGCTCCCATAATTACATTAGCCAATTCCCATAGTAAATCCCTTCTTGTCTATCTATATATATTTTATTGGTTCTATTTCTCCAGAAAACTCTAACTTGTCAAACCAGTAAATGCACTTCTAAAACTCCATCCTACAGAAATGCTCAACCATGTGCACAAAGATATATACAAAAGGATGTTCACTGAATCACTAGTTATAACAGCAAAACTTTAGGAAACCAACAAAATGTCTATCAGTAGGAGAATGGTTACATAAATTACACTACATTTCTACCATGAAATACTACACAAAAGTGTTTTCACTCAGAGAGCAGAAGAGTGACTTGGACTGTTGTATTTTAAAATGATCCCTCTAATATGTTGGGGATGGCCTGTCATGGGATGGAGAAGGAGCAACAGCAAGTAGAGAAGATCTGTTAAGATGCTATTATAGCAACCCAGACAAGAGATGTGGCTCTCACAAATGTATTAATGGTAGTGAGAAGTGATCTGACTGGCCCCTGCTTTTGCTAGGATGTCTCTCTCTAACATACACATACACAAATTTGCTGTCTGACTAGATGAAAAATATGAGAAAAAGAAAGAAATGAATGGTGGCCCAGAGTTTCTGGCCTGACCTGGAACAATGGAATATTTCTATCTAACAGATGAAAAAACTAAACCATCTAGAGTTTAAAAATCCTGTCCAAAGTCACACCAATAAAATGGTAGAATCACTAGAATCCAGGTCCATCTGACCACAACTCTTAATCACTATGCTACAATGATTTGTCTAAGGAACTTCAGCATCTGTTACTGTGCCCAGTATGAATGCATATTTTCTTAACATGAACTAACAAAAAATACTATAAGCTAGGTCATTTATTAGGCAAATAAAAGTATTTGTTAGCTATATGCTTAATAATTATAAGATTTTAAGGGACTTTTAGTCGGCAAATGATTTATTATTGAATGGCATTAATTGTCAGTGAAGATCATTACTGCCCTCCAGGATGACAAGCTTCATAAAATCTCAATACCCATTACACCCAACCTCCAATACAGGAAAGAAGACAAGCAAATTTGTTATCTGTGCTAATATGTTAAATAGAAAACTAAAATGAGATACATAAGAAATACAAAAATATGTATGCATATTAAACATCTATGTAATCTACACCACACTTGAATGCTCTTCTCCAACCTGAGTCAGAAGACCACGTATTGTACTCAGAATGGATTCCAAATCTAAACTGAACAGACAGTGAAGCAAAACTCTTCTAACCAGTTTAGGTATTTCCATTCTATTTGTGTAGGCCTACATACCTTCTTATTTTGGTGCACTAATTATCTTTTAGGAATCTGTGACAGTGCATTAATATTAGATAAACCTCAGGGAGGTAGGAAAATTATATAACAAAAGACAGCAGGTGTGGTGCATCACACCTGTAATCCCAGCACTTTGGGAAGCTGAGGCAGGAGGATCACTTGAGCCAAGAGTTTGAGACAAGCCTGGGCAACAAAGTGAGACAGTTAGCCAGGCATTGGTGGTGTGCACCTGTAGTCTCAGCTACTTGGGAGGCCGAGGCAGGAGAACCGCTTGAACTTGGGAGGTGGAGGTGGCAGTGAGCTGAGATCGCACCACTGCACTCCCACCTCGGCGACAGAGCAAGACTCCATCTCAGAAAAAAAGGAAATACAGTTGGCCCCGTATCCATGGGTTTTGCACCTGCAGATTCGACCAACTGCGATGGAAGATAATAGCGTCTGTGGGATGTGGAACCCACAGATGCAAACGGCTGACTTTTTGTATCTGCGTATAAGACATTTTTCTATCTTCAGGACAGACTGCAGAACTTGAGGAGCATCCATGAATTTTGGTGTCCGTGGACATTTTGGAACCAAATCCCTGTGGATACAGAGGGACAACTGTAGAGATGAATTTAACAGCCAGTTCAAATGCCTTTAGCCAAAAGCATGCCCAACTTTACTCAGCAGATAAAGGAAAAAAATCTGTAACATAAACTATGCTATTCCGATATGAAAAAGAGACATAACAGTATATTGGAAATGAGCTTTTTGCCTAGAAAAGGATATTCAAACTCACGTCTTTGTTACTACAAATAGTCTGGGAACTCAAGCTTTATAGTTAACTTCAAACAGATTCTGAAAACATATCTTAAGCATTTGAAATTAGAGGAATAATATCTATTTTTCCAGTATCTTCAAAAACTTAACTATAATAGACACTAGACACTTGAACATGTGATTTTAAAAACAATCATGACAAATTTCCTGCAGTACGATTTAGGGAGTTTAGCCTTACCATCTCTTACCTGTTAAGACCAAAAAAAAAAAAAAAAAAAAAACCACCTACCACTACTAAAAACAATGTAAAGATTATTTCCTTTCCTGTCCAGGAGGTAACAAATTACTAGTTCTGATGAGCTATGGGCCCAGAAGTCTGTATTTTAAGCACCTATACCTGGTGATGATAAGTATGAAGGGAAGAGGGTCTGAATTTCCATGATCAATGAAATGTAAATGGTTCTCTGAGTGTTACAATGCAGAGTATTATAGTCAACTTCAGTTTAACTGAATGCTATAAATTCATTCAATTAAATGTTAGAAGCATGGTATGTGAAAAAAAAGGGCTTCAGAGTCAGAGAAATGGGTTCAAATCAAATACCCTAGTTTATTATGTAACCTTTTACAAGTCAACTTCTCTGAGCCTTGGTCTTTTCACCAATAAAATGAGGAGAATACTGCCTCTAACACCACTTTTATAAATATTAAAGAAGACAAACTTGAGCATGTGGCACAATGACTATTACAAAGCAATGCTCAATCCACCATCTGTTTTCTTCCTACCCCCTCTCTACTAAATGTCAGAATCTCGCCTTTAGTCAGTCCTCTTCACTCAGTAGCATGCTGGTTAACATTTAACTAGCTGGCTGTCCAGGAAGAAGAAAATCCAGTTTATAGCACTGGTTTGTAGCACTGGCTTATTTCTGTGCTGTAAATACTCCTACCATGATAGACCGCAAGCATGAAGTCACTGAATGCAGAGATGTAAAGAGATGTGCAGTAGCACACCATTATTCTCTATCCCATTTGTTTATCTCTACTATATTTTATTTTCTTCATGACACTTTTACCTTTTTAAATTATCTTGTTTGTTTAGATATTTGTCATCTGTTTTCCTTGATAAGAAAAAGCATCAGGAAAGCAGGCATCTTGTCTCATGCTAAGTAGTTGTAAAGTTCCCAAAAGTATTAAAAAGTGTTTAAAAAGAAAAAGACTAATTCAATCAAAACACATCCTCAATTTCAGTATGACTGCTCTTTCTGTTTGGTAAAGGAAGAAAGAATAAACATGACCAGTAACTACCAAATGCTTAAATTCAAACAGCAGACTACTTCTCCCATGTCACCTAGCTCGGTCAATAAAAAGAGGCCAGACAGAGGCACTTGCATATAAAATGTCCAACTAGAATATCATACGAATTGAATCCAAGGCAAGTAATCTTACTATCCTTAATAAATAAATTCAGGCAGTTATTTTATGACTATAGAAAGGGAAGCAAATACTGCTGTTAATAAGTTATGTATTACAATTTTTTTTATGATTTATTAACCCAGCTTGTAAGCGAAGCCTCCATACCTTAAATTTACTTTACCTGCATTAATTAACATCTGCAAACATTCTACAGAGTTGTGATAAGCTGCTTCATGAATTGGCATCCATCCCCTGTTATCAGCAACATCGACACTTCGGCCCTTTTTGAGCAGTTTCCTTAAGACTTTAACATTGCCTTCCCTGGCAGCAAGTCCAACCGTAGAGCACGTGTCCGCATAAGCCTCTGTAAAATCCATTTGTTTGACCAGTCTACAAAACAAGGTAGAAGGATAATACTATAGTCAATAAAACAACACTTCACTCCTAGAGGTTAGCAGATCACGGTGGGCCTGTCTAGTATCTCTCACATGACTGCCGAAGAAGGGCCCACAATGCAGAAAGTGACTACCACGCCACAGTCTCTGCTGGTGCCTAAACCAGAAAGTTTCTCCGTTTGGCAGATTAGAATTCCTTGGAATGTTCCTACTAAAAACATGAAGGGACTTTTAAGTGTTCTATCTTTCCTCCTCTGGAAATGTTTGAGCAGCAGGCTTCTGCTCCTGTTCATACCCCACCACAATGTACTCTTTGGTGCTCCATTGATGAGAGCACCTCTACTTAATCCCCAGTGTACACTACATTATGCAGAGATGACCATTCCACTACCAGCAATGCTCAGTCTCAATATATAGCCCTCTATAGGAGACAACTAAACCCAAAAAGTCCAGAAAAGCAGTGAAAGATAGGTGTCATTCTAGTCTTCCTGCACCTGCTGGTCCTTTCCAGAAGAGGTTTAAACACTCAGGTTCTCTATGCTTGACCAAATAGTCGTACTGACTGAGCATATTGAAACCAACATAGAACACCATAAAGAGACGAGCCCCACTTTCCTACATAGCCCAGAAAGTTCTTAACAGAGTTCTTGCCCGCATCATCATCTCCCTCCAATGCTCACTTCAAGTTCCCCTCCAGTCAGAGTCCAGTATAGCTCTCATGTGACTCTCTCGAAGACACAATTTCTTGTTAGTGACTCTATGAAGCAGTTTGGATATGGAATACATATTTGATTGCATAACTATTGTTAATTTTCTTAGATATGATAATGGCATTACAGTTATTAGGAGAATGTCCTTATTCTTTTTTTTTAGGGAACTTGTTCTAGGATGAATGTCCTTATTCTTATAAGACACATGTAGAGTATGTGGTAGTAAAACGTCGTAACACATGCAACTTCAAATGTTTTCCATTTAAAAGTATAGAGTAAAAAGGAAGTAAAGCAACTGTGAAAAATGGTAATTATCGGATGTAGATGAAATGTATTAGTCATTACACTCTTTTTATCTAAGTTTTCTGTATATTCGAAATTTTTCAGAAAAGAAGGGTTAGCAAACATGTCAGGCAATTTGAAACTACAACTTAGAGAAAATAGGAAAAGACTTGTTTTTTGTTTGTTTGGTAGCAGCTTCCTGCTGATTTCTTTATAAGAAAAGAAATAAACCCCTTGAATCTGAGTGTTTTAGCATTCAAAACCACAGTATAAAAATCTTCAAGAAAGAACAATCACTTGGTAAGGCTTCTGTTTTCACACACAGACACAGCCATGATAGTCCAAGCGAGTTTCCTAAACAATATTTTGCAGCAAGAGCTCTAACGAGCAGATCTTCAAAAAATTTTAGGATCCCTGACGCCTTGGAGAAACTCATGAAAGCTGTAGTTTCCCCTCAGAAAAGTGTACACCCCAAATTTTGTACACAACGGCAGGTTCCCCAGCTCGTTTCCAAAGCCTTTACAGGGGCCCCAAGTTAAGAACATTTGCCTGCTCTTTTGTGAACAAGTCACTGATAATACTAAAGATGAATAAATTTGTGCAAAATTTAAATATATAAACAATTCCCATTGAAAAGACACATACTCTTTCACAGGCGTAAACTTCTATTGTAAATTTCCCACTTTTACTTGAAAGGCAAAAGACATTCTTTTGAGGACATAAAATCAAAAATGGATTACATTCCTCCTGCTGCTGTTATATAGGCAAAAATCTAATTTCCAAAGCAGAACAAAAGGTGTTTCTAAGTGCTGCCTGCGGTGCTGGTACACCGCCTCCGTATCTCGACACCACGAGCGACGACTCCTGCCCTTTTCTCCTTCCTCGCCCCCGGTTAGAAATAAGTCCAGTTCCAATTTCAGAGCCAAATAGCTCCAAAAAGCATTGTGGGTGTTGTAGTTTTCTGCACACGCGCACTAAAGGTAGGTTAGGGTGATTTACAGAGGCTGCAAAAGAATCCGCTGCTTACTACACCGAAGGTTAATGCCTCTTGACTGCCTAATCAAGGAAATAAAATAAAGCTGACTGAGACTCACTCGGAAAACCTTTCTGGATCCAAACTCCCAGTGCGCTTTGCGCCCCAAGTGGCCATCGCGCCTGCGCCCCGCGCAGCCGGTTACTCGCTTACCGGAGGCTGCAGTCTCCCCCGGCGCGGCGACAACTAGGGTTCACCGTCGCCGTGGCAGAGGAGCCGCGAAAAGATGTGGGTTTTTGGTTACGGGTCCCTGATCTGGAAGGTGGATTTCCCCTATCAGGACAAGCTGGTCGGATACATCACAAACTACAGCAGGCGCTTCTGGCAGGGCAGCACGGACCACCGCGGGGTCCCCGGCAAGGTGAGGCGCCGGCCAGCTCCCCACACTTACTGCCCCCGGACCCCCGCTCCCCAACTCCACACACAGCACTCACACCCTAGGGAACCACACCTTAGCGCTTCATGGGGACCAAGCACATGGCCTGGGGCAACACTTATTTCTGTAGATTTTCCCTGCCACCTGCCCGCCATCTCTAACCCAGCCCGGGCACTCCTTCCGAAGCTGCTTAAGATGCCGGTGGTTAGTTTCTAGAGGCGGCGAGAAGCGCGAGCACGGGCACACGAGCTCGCGCCAGGCTGAGTGCGGAGAGGGGAAAAAAAAATCCCACTGGCGGGAAGATGAATTTTCATGTCACTACGTAGTTGAAATAGTAAAATCAAGTTGCAAATTCAGCTTTTTAGCCATTAAACTTGTTGGTATTTCTGCGTTCTAGCCGACTTTCATGGGTTTGCGATTAAACGTGCATGTTACTTCTAGGATTTCTTTACATCTTTCAAAAGTTTTATTTTCTGACACCTAGGATTACAGAACGAGTTTCCAAAATTTTCTCTAGTTATTGAGGAACTCACTTTGGTTTTCAGGTACTAGCGAAGTTAAATGAAGTTCTGGTTATATGAGTAACACAGTACCAAGCTCATTACTATATCCAGCATTATTTTAATGTTACTTTCTTGATGGTTCTCATAATTATAATGTGAAATGTAAGTTCTTTGATCCACTTTTCAGTCGGTCATACAAAGGTATTAATATATGTATAGAGAATTAGCAGCAGCTCACTGCTTATGCAAATCAGCTTTGTACTGGCTACAAAACAACTAACCCCTAAAGAAAACTAAGATTGAGGTAACTAATAATTTGGAAATTGGTCAATGGAAAGGGGAAAAGATCAAGGCTCTAAAGTAGTTTGCACCTGCTCATAAAAGAGTCGCGGCATTAAAATCACGAAAAGAAGCTGAGTCAGAAACCATTCTATCTCAACTACAGTTGATCAATTAAGAACTTAGCTTTTAAGTAGACTACACTGGCCTATTGGGACATTGGACACAATGACCTGAAAAGAGGCAAATGGCTTAAGGTAAATGCATATTTATAGATCAACAGAAATGTCATGGCCAAAGTATCTCCAAGAATGTTCTAAAACAATATTCAAGACATTAAAGAATTAAGCTAAATAAAATGGCTTCTGAGTTGTCAGTTTTGGCTGGGCCCAGTGGCTACGCCTGTGATCTCAACACTTTGGAAGTTTGAGCCAGGAGAACTGCTTGAGGCCAGGAGTTTGAGAGTTGTCAGTTTTGATACGAATATTTAAAATTGCCATTCTGAAGAGGAAACCTTTAGCCCAGTCTCCAATTATAATGGCCAACTATTAAATATTTATGTATGTGGCTATTAACAACATACTTTAGTACTCTAGTCTTGACCAAAACGTACAGTGTATTACATAACACATTGAGATATGTATGCTGTCAGAACCGACTGATGATCAGAAATTGCCTAGTCAACGCAACAGTCCGTGATTTTTTAAAAGGAGAAAGGAGCTGGGCCAGGCACAGTGGTTCCCGCCTATAATCCCAGCACTTTAGGAGGCCGAGGCGGGTGGATCCCCTGAGGTCAGGAGTTCAAGACCAGCCTGACCAACATGGAGAAACCCCGTCTCTACTAAAAATTCAAAATTAGCTGAGCGTGGTGGTGCATGCCGGTATCCCAGCTACTCTGGAGGCTGAGGCAGGAGAATTGCTTGTACCCGAGAGCCAGAGGTTGCAGTGAGCCGAGATTGCACCACTGCACTCCAGCCTGAGCAACAAGAGTGAAACTCTGTCTCAAAAAAAAAAAAGAGGAGCTAAAAAAAAAAAAGGTGTCTTTCTGAGCACCTAAGACTCAGAATTCTAACTGCACTTAATACCATACTTAGTCCATAAGCTCTATTTATTTCATATGTTAGTTTGCATTCTAGAATGACAATATAAGCTACTGGAACCAAGAATCAAGAGTTCCTCTTCTCCATAGCACACAGTAGGTATTCATAAATAACTTCTAATTAACTTTGAAATTGAAAATAATATGGCAATATCTACTTGACCTTCACCAATATATGTATCCTCATTATAGCATTATCTTAAAAAGAAAACAAGTCAGAAATCTAAATGTCCAAGAACACAGGAATGTTTATAGTTCATCAATGACACAATATTATGCAACTATTAAAATGTATGAGAAGACTAACAAGGAAAATTAAATGAGAAATCATAATCCAAAATCCCATGTGTTCCATGATTACGAATTATCTATATGAACAGATAAAGACTAGAAGGAAATAGCAACAAAGATGACACAAATGCCTGTATGATTTAGGCTCACTATGTGCCAGACACTGGCCACACAAGTAGGTAAAATTATGGCTTATGACTCAACATTCCCACAAATGATGTTAAGGTATCAGTACACATACAGCCTTTGGTACTCTATGGATGACTTTTATTTTAAAAAAAAAACTTGCAGGCACTGGTATGTGTCACCTTTGTGCCTTAAATTACAGAACATTCCAAGTCTGAACTTTCTCTAAGGCTTTCCATTTATAAACAAAGACTGTTTTATCAGTCTTTGAAATGGGAAAACAAATAAAACTTGTTTTGGCTTCATAATATATCATTTCAACCTCAAGCTGAATAGTAAAAAGTGAAGGTTTCCATAATATTGTTAACTGATCTGTGTTAAAACCAAAATGGGAAAATAAAATTGCCTAGAACACAAGTGATTGTTCCATATAAGAACTAAACGAATAGGCCAGTTCTAATACTGACCTTTCAATAGGGCAAAGTAAAGTTCATTTATGAATGTAAAAGGAATGCCTACCTTGAAGCACCATCACCATATACAGAAAGGTAAGAACCCTTCATAACTCAGAAGTGTAAATCACTCAATCTCTCGCACTTAAAAACTCTTAATATCCCCTAGTAGCAGTGGTTCTTAAAGTATGAGCCCCAAAACAATTGCTGAAATCAGCGAGAAGTTGTTACAAATGCAAATTCTTAGACAGCTCCAGACCTACAGAATCAGAAACTCTGGATGTGTGGCCTAACAATGTGTTTCTCAAGCCCTCTAGGTCATTTGATCTACACTAAAAGTTTGAAAGTCACTTCCCTATATATAGGAAAACACCCTTTATGACATATTTTTTTTTCCCCTAATAAAACTATAGGCCGTGCACAGTGGCTCACACCTGTAATCCAAGCACTTTGGGAGGCCAAGGCGGGTGGATTACCTAAGGTCAGGAGTTCCATACCAGCCTGGCCAACATGGTGAAACCCCCATCTCTACTAAAAATACAAAAACTAGCTGGACATGGTGGCGGGCACGTGTAATCCCAGCTATTCAGGAGGCTGATGTGAGAGAATCGCTTAAACTCGGGAGTTGGAGGTTGCAGTGAGCCGAGATTGCACCATTGCACTCCAGCTTGGGCTTGTTGAGCAAAACTACGTCTCAATAAATAAATAAATAAATAAATAAATAAATAAATAAATAAATCTATAACCTTCTTTTTTCCTAAGGGAAAAACCAGAATATTTATAATTACTGCTTCCATTTGCCTTTCATTTTAGATGACCTTTAGTTACTGGTATGTTTTCCAATATATCCATGTAAAGTGAATATAATATACCTAATATGTATAAATTGATGGAAATCTTTTAGAAATAAGGCCAACACAGTCTCTAGATGAGGTAGGTTCTCTTAATTCACTTTAGGTTTATCATAAAAAATAACTATGCTTAAGATATAGTGCTTCTTATAAGCAAATATAGTTCAAATATTCCATGTCAAAAATGTTGCTAATACTCAGCTACTTAATGAACTTTATTAATTCAGAAAAAAAATTTGTTTACCTTTTTCAAAACAGCCTGGAAGAGTTGTGACTCTTGTTGAAGATCCTGCGGTATGGTATAAATATTCTTTTTGTATAATTTTAATTTTATAAAATGTTGAGATGTTTCTCAGTTTCAATTTGATTAACAATCATTACAGACAATTTGAACTACCCTAAGTTTAGAATTCTTCTCTGTATTTGTGGGTTGTTTTCGTGTTTGTGAAAAATGAGGCCAGTAAGAAAAGTTAGAATGCAGAGTGCAAGGTAGACAACAATGTACAAACAAATGGCATGTAGTTTTCGTTTTTGTGGGGTTTTTGTTGTTGTTGTTGTTGTTGTTTGAGATGGAGTCTCGCTCTCTGTCGCCCAGGCTGGAGTGCAGTGGCCAGATCTCGGCTCACTGCAAGCTCCGCCTCCCGGGTTCACGCCATTCTCCTGCCTCAGCCTCCCGAGTAGCTGGGACTACAGGCGCGGCTAATTTTTTGTATTTTTAGTAGAGACAGGGTTTCACCGTGTTAGCCAGGATGCTCTCAATCTCCTGACCTCGTGATTCGCCCGCCTCGTCCTCCCAAAGTGCTGGGATTACAGGCGTGAGCCACCGCACGTGGTCGTGGGTTTTTTTAAAAAACAAGTGTATTAACTAAGAATTTTGTGGTCTCCTTTGACATTAATGGAAATACCCCCCCGACAGCCAGACCACCACCAATAATTAAATGGAACCCTCAAAAGCTCTCTTCACTTTTGCTACGAGTCTCATTTTCAGCAGAAATCTAAGTGAGGAATTATTTTATTACTTAATTGTATCAATAGTATTTGTGTTTTGTGTTTTTGTTTTTTTAAGTTCAGGAGTACATGTACAGGATGTGCAAGTTTGTTACGTTCGTAAACATGTGTCATGGGGGTTTATTGTACAGATGATTTAATCACCCAGGTATAAACATTAAGCCTAGTATCGATTAGTTATTTTTCTAGATCTTCTCCCTCCTCCCATCCTCCGCCCTCCAATAGACCCCAGTAGCACCTGTGATTTTAAAACTGGTTTGGAGCACCAGAAAGTTTTATTTAACCAACAACCTCAGTTTCTTAAATATTTTCAATCATTTTATTGGGGTACAGATTCAGAATTTTATATTGTGAAATTAAATGTTTAACTTTGGAAAGAACTTTAATAAACAAAAATCAAGCAGTTAGTAATGGAAGATAAACAATGGTGTGGAATAGGAAATGCTTTCATAATTTATACTATGAAAAGCATTTATAAAAAAGACCTTCAAATTAGTAACTAATAACTCATAATTAGTTAATAAATGGCACTTTGTTTGTAGAATTTTTTAATAACCAAGTGAAAGCCTCGTATTTTTCATTTCAGTCCCATTATTTTTAAAAAAAGATCAAATTTTAAAAAATTTTAAGATAAAATATCTTGCTGTGCCTATGATACAAAGAAATTATTCACAATGGAGATTTTAAAGTGCTTATTTCCTTTATTGTTTAGTATGTTCTTCTGTGTACTTTAAGTGAAGAAAAACTGTATTGACTGTTTCTTTGTTTGTTTGTTTGTTTTTTGAGACAGTCTCACTCCATCACCCAGGCTGGAGTTCAGTGGCGGGATCTCAGCTCACTGCCACCTCTGCCACGGGGTTCAAGCCGCCATCCTGCCTCAGCCTCCCGAGTAGCTGGGATTACAAGTGCCTGCCACCACGCCTAATTTTTGTATTTTTAGTAAAGACGGGATTTCACCATCTTGGCCAAGCTGGTCTTGCACTCCTGACCCACCTAGGCCCCCAAAGTGCTGGTATTACAGGCGTGAGCCACGGCTCCCGGCCCACTTGTAGGAATATACAAGATATGGCCAGGCATAGTGGCTGACGCCTGTAATCCCAGCACATTGGGAGGCCGAGGCAGGCAGATCACCTGAGGTCAGGAGTTCGAGCCCAGCCTGGCCAACATGACAAAACCCCTTCTCTACTAAAAATACAAAAATTAGCTGGGCATGGTGGTGCATTCCTGTAATCCCAGTCACTCAGGAGGCTGAGGCAGGAGAATTGCTTGAACCTGGGAGGCTGAGGTTGCAGTAAGCCAAGATCATGCCACTACACCGCAGCCTGGGCAACAGACAAGACTTCATCTCAAAAACAAACAGAAAAGAATATATGAGATACTTCTTAGATCATGACCTATCTTCATTTATTTTAATTAGCCTTATAAATACTAGTGTATTCTTTTCATTTTTCAACAGGGATGTGTATGGGGTGTTGCTTACAGATTGCCAGTAGGAAAGGAAGAAGAAGTAAAAGCATACCTTGACTTCAGAGAGAAAGGAGGCTACAGAACCACAACAGTCATTTTTTATCCAAAAGATCCCACAACAAAACCATTCAGTGTATTGCTATATATTGGAACATGTGATAATCCAGATTATCTTGGTCCTGCACCTCTGGAAGACATTGCTGAACAAATTTTTAATGCAGCTGGTCCAAGTGGAAGAAATACAGAATATCTTTTTGAACTTGCAAATTCTATTAGGAACCTTGTGCCAGAAGAAGCAGATGAGCATCTTTTCGCTTTGGAAAAATTAGTAAAGGAACGTTTAGAAGGGAAACAGAACCTCAATTGCATATAAAGAACTAATCATTGACTTTTCTAAACAAGCAGAGCTTTTAGTCTTCGGAGAATTATCTTCAGTGCACGATGGCAATATGATTTGGAAATACGTTTACTTAAAGATCTTATTTTTAATGTAGTCAGGATATTATCTAAACTTGTATTTTAACTGGAAATGTCCTAAAACACATATATTCAAAAGAATGGGATACAGTGAAAGAAAAATTCAAATTTTAATAACATAAAGATTTCCTAACTTTATGCTATTGAACACTTACTCATTAGAAGTGAGTTATTTAGAAAAATACAGTGAAGGACTCAGTTCAGTCTTGTTTTTATCAGAGTAACAATAATCCTGTTTCATATCCCAATACTATGTTGAAGTTCTAAAGAATTAAACCAAAAGTCCAATAAATATAAAGTTATGCCTTCAATATATTCATATACAATTCTGTAACCATGGTTTAAAATATACAAGCTTAAAAAAACGTGACTAGAAATACATAATAATATGAACAGTATTTCAGCCTTAATTGTGAATTTCCTTATTATTCAGGTATTAAATGAAACCCTTTCAGTTTTAAACCAAAAATTGGCTTTTTTAAAATATAAAAATTTCCTTGGAAGTATAATGTACTGTACCTCTCCTTTCTTAAATAAAGGCATTTTACTATATAGAAGGTAAAAAGCATAAATTACATTATACAAATCGTGATCATTAATGATGTGGTCTGTCACTCACTTTGTATTAATCTTATGCCAAAAGTGAAAAAGATGGGCTTTCTGATAATACAAATTAATGGCATATATAATGAAAATTTAGTTTTTAAAACAGCTTTTGGAATTCTTTCTCTCTCTCTCTCTCTCTCTCTGTGTGTGTGTGTGTGTGTGTGTGTGTGTGTGTGTGTATTTTTTTTTTTTTTTTCTTTGCAGCCTGCAGTCTGGCCATCCCACAGGCTGGACAGTGTAACCTCTGGCAGAAGCCAAGAATAGGTACCTCCTGGAATTCTAATTTTGTTTTGTTTTTTGAGACCAAGTATCGCTCTGTTGCCTAGGCTGGAGTGCAGTGGTGCCAATCTCGGCTCACTGCAGCCTCCACCTCCCAGGTTCAAGGGATTCTCCTGCCTCAGCCTCCCGGGTAGCTGGGATTACAGGCACGTGCCACCACACCCAACTAATTATATTTTTAGTAGAGACAGGGTTTCACTATGTTGGCCAAGCTGGTCTCGAACTCCTAACCTCAGGTGATCCATCCACCTCAGCCTCCCAAAGTGCTAGGATTACAGGTGTGAGCCACCATGCCCAGCCTATAATTTTTTATTTGTATAAATTTATGGGCTACAAGTGCCATTTTGTTACATGCATAGATTGTATTTTTTTAAGAAGTGGCATTACCTGATTATTTGTACGTAACTTATTTTTTCTTTATCTTATCACCTAAAGAAGAGTATCAATTGGGTGTATGCTGCTACTTAACTAGGAAACAAATTATTAACTCACATAGAATTAACTTTGATTCAAACTATTCAGGTTATTCCTGATTATAGGTTATTTCTTTCTCAATAGGACATATAATCGCTCTAGAATCTTTCACTATAAAAACTCAGTATAAAACTAAATGTAATATGATACTTACTAAAAGCTCCTTAAACCCAGTCATGATTAATAATTAGTACAGAAGTTTTTCACATAAAACTGTCCTACATGTCCTTTTCATGTTTTCCTGTTTAATATCTTAGTAATTTACTCAGCTACATAACTACTTTAAATATCTTCCAACATTTTAAATATTAGTTTTCCAGAAGGCATTTCACTTGTCCTGTAAAACAGAAAGGGTGATAAATTTATTAATGAATATCTCATAAGGATGTGCTAGGCACTTTACATACGGAGCCATATGTCCTCATTTTTTGGATAATTCCTCTAGCTTGTTTCCATTGTAACTTGCACTCAGTTATGCATCTAACATGGCTAAAATCCAGGTTGCTCTGACTTTGGAGCACAGGATTCTTCTATGACATGTTTTTAAAAACCCATATGAACTTAACTTTTCTTACTACCCTGCTTGTTTTTTCAGAAAGTAAACAAGATTAATGATTAAACCAGATTAATGATTAATTTCATGTGTATAATGAAATAGTAACTGGTTACATAAAGATGTTTGAGTTAATTTTGACAGATGTGTATATATTGCCACAAATATAATGAGCCTATCTAAGACTGACATGCTCAGAATCATGTTAGTCAATGCAGAGATCTAGTTTTTCATTTTACAAAGTCCAAAGGAGTATGTGACTCCCTAAAGTCAATACCACTTAATAACTAGCTTACAAAATATCAAGAGGGAGGGATTACTTTGGGATCCCCATTTATACATCTTTCTAGGTTTTCCATTAGAAGTTAAACTAGAAGATTTGTGAATATACACGTGGTATACCATCATCACTTACAGAGAGATTGTGTTCTAACAGCCCAGGGAAGGGATATTCATTTTCATTAGGATGGGGAGAAACCTGACTGAAATGGAGAAGTTAAATTCCATTATCAGAAGCTGGGGTTTGCAGCCTCCAAGCTAGGAAGAAACAGAACTCTGGTGCCAAATTACTTATATATTTTCGTTTTCTTAGCAAAGCTCAAGTCTCTCTTTACAGCCCTTGGATCCCACTTTCAAAACATTTTCTCTCCTTCTTCTGCCCTAATTACATGTAACACAAAACTCAGATTCTCACTCCTCAGAGTGGAAATATTAGGGAGGTGTTCAGTTTTAGAAATTTAAGAGAAGTGTGTAAACACTACATTTAGAAAAGAAACTAAAATTTCCTTTTAAATCTCAACTTTTGAATTTTTAGAAGTTGGTCTTTGTACTCCTATACTATTATAATACTTTTCCTCACTCCCAAACAATACATTCACAAGAACTGTAAGCATCTAGATGCCACTATCTCCATATGTAAAGTTATCATTTAGGGAAACAAAGATTATGATGATGTCAACTCTGAATATTTAAAAGCATGAACATGACTCATTTCATTATGACTGACTTTAAAAGTTTGACCATTGTCTATTATGTATTCATCTTAATGGCAAAATTTTTAATTTTCTAATCAAGTACCTGAAATGTATATTATTATACATCTTTAAAGTGCCTATTTACTTTTAATATATGTAAAACATTATACAATGACTGATATACTTAATAAATATTATTTCAAATATATCACATATTCAGAGTATCACATATTCAGAGTATCATGGGTTCAGCATCTCTTCAAGACTCCTAATGATTACAATCATGCCAGAACCATATTTGGTCTATTAGATATTTTTCAAACATTTTCCAGTCAACATTTCATTATATTAGATTTCTCTTTTCCATAGATACATCTTGTTTTTAAATTACAAATTCAGAGAATACTCTCTCAATGAGTAAGTACATATCCTTACATCCTGGGTAGTTGTGAATATCAATGTAAGCATCGTATTTGTAATTTACCATCTCTGGTTCTTTCTTTCCAGGCAATTAGACGATAAATGTGCTTTAAAATTCTCTTTAATCATATCATGTTAAAACTTACCTATCAAATGTTCCTGTTATGCCTGTCATTTTTCAGGAAAAATACTGACTGCATTCTCTAGTAATTTATTCAGCTTTTAGCAATCTATTTTTATGGATTTCTAAAACCTTGAATTTGGCCAGTGTAGTGGCTCACACCTGTAATCATAGTACTTTGGGATGCTGGGAAGGGAGGATCACTTCAGGCTAGGAACTAGAGACCAGCCAGAGCAACAGAACAGCACCCTGTCTCTATAAAAAATTCAAAAATTAGCCGGGTGTAGTGGCATGCACCTGTAGGCCCAGCTACTCAAAAGGCTGAGGCAGGAGTATTGCCTGAACCCAGGAGTTCGAGGCTGCAGTGAGCCATGATCACACCACTGCAGTCCAGGCTGGGCAACACAGCAAGATCCTGTCTCCAAAAACTAAAATAAAACCTTGAATTCACTCTAAGCACATATTACAGACTCAAAGATTTTGTAATCCTGTGGCTACTATGTCAAAGAATTTTAACTCTTCCTAAGACAACTACATTACTAAAATTTTTATTCTGTATGTCAAATTTATATGACGAAAATTAGCTTTATTGGATTTCAGGGGTTTTTTCCATTCATTTTACCTTTCTAAAATAGTATATTTCAATTTCATTTTCTTGTTTTACTTAATTGTACTGAGCCGCCTCCTCTTTATAAATAGTTCACCCACACATGTACACACACTGTAACTGGAAAAACCACCACTAATCCTACAGTTTCTTGTGTTCTTCCAGCTTTCTTATTCTTCACAGAAATTTTTTAACTACACAGTACTTCACTTCCTTATCTTAATGCCTTTCCAATTCAACTTTACTCTGCCAAACCACTCAATCATTGTATTATCAAGTCTCCAATGACCACTTCCTCATTGAACCCAAAGATTGCAATTTTCATGCTACTCTGGTGCATCAGACACTAGTGATCAAGCATCCCATGTCACTAAAGCCAAAGACAAAAACATTTCATTGTGCTTCCAATTACAACACATACACTATTCTTTATCAGATACACAAACTCATCAAATCTTAGGCTTCAATTTTACTTGGACAGCTTCCAATCTCCAGCCTACTCTCTCAACCTCTTCATGTCTGTTACATGAAGGCATCTCCAGTTGTGCTACACAAGCATGGAAACTTATTGTACTAAAGCCAGTACTCATCTCCTTTCCCAACTAGAAAATTTGGTTCCACATTACCTCCCTGCACATAATACACATTAAATGTTGAACATACTTAGTACAGGAAAAAAAAAACAGGTTTATGATACTCGCATCAATTTATATGCTTTTGGAGAAAATAGATGGTATTTTCACAATATATACAAAATGTGTTTGTGCCTTTTTAATATTAAATTTTACCCTTTGTTTTGCTAAAAACAATATATATAACATTTTTTTTAAAGTATAAGCAATCTTGGCTGGGTGTGGTGGCTCACACCTGTAATTTCAGCACTTTGGGAGACCAAGGCGGGTGGCTCACCTGAGGTCAGGAGTTCGAGACCAGTCTGACCAATATGGTGAAACCCCATTTCTACTAAAAATACAAAATAATTAGCCAGGCATGGTGGCGGGCACCTGAAGTCCCAGCTACTTAGGAGGCTAAGTCAGGATAATTGCTTGAACCCAGGAGGAAGAGATTGCAGTGAGCCAAGATTGCGCCACTGCATTCCAGTCTGGGCAACAGAGTGGGATTCTTGTCTCAAAAAAAAAAAAAAAAGTGTCAGCAATCTTTAATTGGAAGGCCATTAGGCTAAGATGGGTTCCTATGTAAGCAAACTGAAGCCCAATGTAAATAGTAAAACAAAACTTAATATTTGCTTTTTATTTTTTAATTATCAACTGACTATAGTTTCATATTTATGGGGTACAAAGTAATGATTTATGAATACAATGTGGAATAATTAAATCAATCTAATTCACATATCCATCACCTCAAATATTTATTTTTTGTAGTGAAAACTTTTGAAATTTACTCTTAGCAAGTATAAAGTGTACATTATTAGTCACTATATTCACCATACTGTGCAACATATCTCAAAGAAAAAAATTCCTCCCCTTTGACTTTCATCTCCCCCTTCCCCCATGCCCTCCCCCTACCCCGGTAACTACTGTTCTACTCTCTGTTTCTTTTAGTTCAACAGTTTTAGATTAAATATATAAGTAAGCACATACGGTGTTTATCTGCCTGTACTTGGCTTATCTCATTTTGCTTCAGGTTCTCCAACCCATCCATGTTGTCACAAATGACAAAGTTTCTTTCATTTTTAAGGCTGCATAGTACTCCACAGAGTATGTATACCACATATTTCTTTATCCATTCATCTGTCAAAGGACATTAGGTTGATTCCATGTCTTGGCTATCATGATTAATGCTGCAATGAACATGGGAATGCAGATATCTCTTCAACATATTGATTTCCAATCTTTAAGGTAAATACCCAGAAGTTGGATTGCTGGAGCATATGGTAATTCTATTTTTAGGTTTTTGAGGAACCTCCATTGTTTTCCATAATGGCTGTACTAATTTACATTGCCATTAACAGTGTACAGAGTTTCCCCTTTCTCCATATCGTCACCAACACTTATCTATCATGTGTTTGATAACATTCATTCTGACACTTATTGGGGTAACATCTCATTGTGGTTTTAATTTGCATTTCCCTGATGATTAGTAATGTTGAGCATCTTTTCATATATCTGTTGGCCATTTGTGTGTCTTCTTTTGAGAAATATCTATACAGGTTCCTTGCCCATTTTTTAATTGGATTATTTGTATTCCTTCTATAGAGTTATTTGAGTTCCTTTTATATTCTGAATTTTAACCCCTTATCGCATGTATGGCCTGCAAATATTTCCTCCCAATCCATAGGATGTCACAACTTAATCAGAAATCAACAACTATTCTCTAACGAGCAACTTTCTGCCAGATTGTACCCAAATAAGACAAACAAGTAGCTATGACCATCAAGTAATTTTATTTTTCTTTTCAGACAGGGTCTTGCTCTGTTGCCCAGGCTGGAGTGCAGTGGCACAATTACAGCTCACTGCAGCCTCAACCTCCCAGGCTCAAGCAATCCTCCCACCTCAGCCTCTCAAGTAGCTGGGACTACTGGCATGTGCCACCATGCCTGGCTAATTTTTGCATTAGAGATGGAGTTTCACCATGTTGCCCAGGCTGGTCTTGAACTCCTGAGCTCAAGTGATCCATCCGCCTACCTCAGCTTCCCAAAATGCTGGGATTACAGGTGTAAGCCACCATGCCCAGTCCAATCAAGTAATTTCTTTACTTTGTTTCCATATTCAGCCTGCAAAGGTCTGCTGCTTACACTATTAAAACAGAGCTCCCTGAATTTCTTCTAGTTTTGGGTGCTGCCTCATTCATTAATCCTTTAACACACAAATTCTGTCTTCAGACAAAATTCATTTTGTCTAAAGTTTTTCTTTTAACAAAGTCAAAACGAAGTTACCAAGGAAGCCCTGAAGCCTTTTTGTGATAAGGCTTAAAAGGTTACATGATAGTAAAAGGTTACATGCTGAAAGATTCTCAGCTAAAGAGCCTTATCATACCTACCTCAAGAGCCAGAATTTCTTACATATTCTTCTTGTTTCCAATCTCTTTTCCTCTTTCCAATACATGCTCTACTCTGCACTCATAATTACTTTCCTAAAATACGGAACTAAGGGCAGTAATCAAAAATCCCTTCCTACTGCATATAAAATAAATTCAAATCCTTTAATCTGGCATTCAACTATTTACAATCTGGTCAATCTGGTGGTGTCAGTGTATTTGTCAAATTTCACTTCCCACTGATGTACTCCCCTGCCCCTCGTGCTCCAATCACACCACCCTCCTCATTCCTTAAGACCTAGCTCAAATGAGAGAACTAATGATAGGTGGCAAGCAATGACTATGCACTGAGACCACCAAAATAAATAAGATAGTCCCCAGCTATCAAGAATCATATTTGGTGGAGAAACAAACAAGGCTGGGCACAGTGGCTCGCGCCTGTAATCCAGCACTTTGGGAGGCCAAGGCGGGCGGATCACGAGGTCAGGAGATTGAGACCATCCCTGCTATCACGGTGAAACCCCGTCTCTACTAAAAATACAAAAAATTAGCCGGGCGTGGTGGCGGGTGCCTGTAGTCCCAGCTACTCAGGAGGCTGAGGCAGGAGAATGGCGTGAACCCGGGAGGCGGAGCTTGCAGTGAGCCAAGATCGCACCACTGCACTCCAGCCTGGGCAACAAAGCGAGACTCTCCGTCTCAAAAAAGCAAACAAACAAACAAATCTATGTTATTTAATATAAAAGATGTGATATAACATATAAGCAGAGGGATGGGTATGGTGCTCGTGCCTGTAATATCAGCAATTTGGAAGGCCAAAGCAAGGGAATCACTTGAAGTCAGTAGTTTGAGACCAGCCTGGGCAATACAGTGAGACGACATCTCTACAAAAATCTAAAAATTAGCTGGGCATAGTGGCACATGTCTGCAGTCCTAGCCACTCTGGAGAAGAAAGCAGAAGGATCTCTTGAGCCCAGAAGTTCAAGGCTGCAGTGAGCTATCATAATGCCCCTGCATTTTAGCCTGAGCACCATTGTTGCGGGAAGTCAGGGACCCCAAAGGGAGGGACCAGCTGAAGCCATGGCAGAAGAACATAATTGTGAAGATTTCATGGACATTTATTAGTTCCCCAAAGTAATACTTTTATAATTTCTTACGCCTGTCTTTACTGCAATCTCTGAACATAAATTGTGAAGATTTCAAGGACACTTATCACTTCCCCAATCAATACCCTTGTTATTTCCTATGCCTGTCTTTAATCTCTTAATCCCACCATCTTCGTAAACTGAGGAGGATGTATGTCACCTCGGGACCCTGTGACGATCGTATTAACTGTACAAATTGTTTGTATAGCATGTGTGTTTGAACAATATAAAATCTGGGCACCTTGAAAAAAGAACAGGGTAACAGCAATGTTCAGGGAACAAAGGAGATAACTTTAAACTCTGACTGCCAGTGATCCGGGCGGAAAAGAGCCATATTTCTCTTCTTTCAAAAGCAGATAGGAGAAATTCTGCTGAATACTTTTTCTCAGCAAGGAACATCCCCGAGAAAAAGAATGCGTCCCTGAGGGGAGGCCTCTAAAATGGCCGCTTTGGGGATGGCTGTCTTGTAAGATCATAGACAAAGGGATGAAATAAGCCCCGGTCTCCCGTAGCATTCCCAGGCTTACTAGGACAAGGAAATTCCTGCCTAATAAATTTTGGTCAGACTGGCTGTCTGGTATCAAACCCTGTCTCCTGATAAGATGTTATCAATGACAATGCATGCCAAAACTTCATTAGCAATTTTAATTTAGCCCCATCCTGTGGTCCTGTGATCTTGCCCTGCCTCCATTTGCTTGTGATATTTTATTACCTTGTGAAGTATGTGATCTCTGTGACCCACACCCTATTCATACACTCCTCCCCTTTTGAAAATCGCTAATAAAAACTTGCTGGTTTTACGGCTCAGGGAGCATCACGGAACCTGCCAGCATGTGATGTCTCCCCCGGACAGTCAGCTTTCAAATTTCTCTCTTTTGTACTCTTTCCCTTTATTTCTCAGACCAGCCAACACTTAGGGAAATAGAAAAGAACCCACGTTGAATATCGGAGGTGGGGTTCCCCGCCTGGGCATTATAGTGAGACCACATCTCTACAAAAATGTAAAAATTAGCTGGGCATAGTGGCACATGTCTGCAGTCCTAGCTACTCTAGAGGATGAAGCAGAAGGATCTCTTGAGCCCAGAAGTTCAAGGCTGCAGTGAGATATCATAATGCCCCTGCACTTCAGCCTGAGCAACACAACAATACTCTGTCTCTAAAACTAATAACAAATAAATAAAATACAAGCAGAATACAGAAAGGCAAATTACCAATTCAAAGTAGCAGAATCAGAGAAAGCTTCACATAAAAAAAACAAAAAGGTGTTCACGTGTCAGAGAATAATGGTTAACACTTATGTAGCACTAACTATATGCTACATTCGATACCAAGTGCTTTACGTATATTAACTCATTTAATCCTTATTTTCTATGATGATGAAAATGAGAGGCAAAGAGTTTAAGTAAAACAAACGTAGTATCATTTATTGAACATTTTCAACATGCTAGGCACTGTGCTAAGCACTGAATAGGAACAAAATGAAATTAAGGCCTACAATTTTAAAAAGAACAAAAAAGGCAGCCAGGCACAGAGGTTCACACCTGTAATCCCAGCACTTTGGGAGGCTTGAGGGGGCAGATCACTTGAGCCCAGGAGTTCGAGACCAGCTTGGGCAACATGGCAAAACCTTATCTCTTACAAAAAAATACAAAAAAAATTCGCCAAGCATGGTGGCGCACTCCTGTAGTCCCAGCTACTGAGGAGGCTGAGGTGAGAGGATCACTTCAGCCCAGGAGGTTGAGACTACAACGAGCCAAAATCATGCCACTGCACTCTAGCCTAGGCAACAAAGTGAGACTGTGTCTCCAAAAAAAAAAAAAAGTTAGAGATGGTAGTTACCTCATTTTGTAACTCCATTGGTAGGGCTTAACCCCATTGAAATTGTTTTCTTTCTTTCTTTTTTTTTTTTTTTTTTTTTTTAAGAGAGGAAGTTTCACTCTCGGTACCCAGGCTGGAGTAGTGCAGTGGCGCCATCTCGGCTTACCACAGCATCCACCTCTCAGGTTCAAGCAATTCTCCTGCCTCAGCCTCCAGAGTAGCTGGGATTACAGGCATGTGCCACCACGCCTGGCTAATTTTCTATTTTTAGTAGAGACAGGGTTTCTCCAAGTTGGTCAGGCTGGTCTCGAACTCCCAACCTCAGGTGATCTGCCTGCCTCAGCCTCCCAAAGTGCTGGGATTACAGGCGTGAGCCATCACGCCTGGCTGAGATTCTTTTCTAAAATAGGACAAAATAAAAATAGGACTTTTTAAAACAGGATGTAAAAGATTCACCTAATTACCTATATCCTACAGCCATAATTTTCTTTTTAAACAACAGTATGCTCTGCCCAATTTTCTCAACAGCATTGATTTATTCAGCAAATACTGGCTGGTTGCCATGGCTCACATCTGTAATCCCAACACTCTGGGAAACCAAGAATTCAAAAAATAAAATAATTAGCTAGGCAAGCTGGTGCACACCTATAGTCCCAGCTACTGAGCAGGCTGAGGTGATGGGAGGATTGCTTGAGCCCCAGAGGTTGAGGTGGCAGTGAGCAGTGATCACGCAACTGCACTCCAGCCGGGTGACAATGCGAAACACTGCCTCAAAAAAAAAAAAAAAAAAAAAGGATTACTCACTCTATGCAAGACAAACTAAGCACATATATTTTCCTCCGCTTCCTAACAAAATCCCACTGAAATGTATTCATTCATTCTGGAAGAGAAAGTAGGTGGGATCATATTGAGGTTTAAGCCAGTGCAGAGAAAACTGCAGTCCAGAACAAACACACACGCATACATGAGAAGGCTATAGCAATGTAGAAGACATTCTTGCCAGCAGAGCCTGGAGATGTACCAATCTTAGAAACAGAAGCAGAAGAACGATGTAGGACTAAAATCAGAATTACTGTAAGATTTATATGAAACAGCAAGTCAAACTTTTTACCACAGCCCTTTACACATAAAAAGCCTGGCAGTAACAGTATTTGTTTCTGGCTAAAACCACATCTATTTTGTTGTTGTTGCTCTTTTTAATTTAACAGTCTACCCTGGAAGCATTTGAGCATCCTCATGTTCCATAACAAAGCATTCGTTATTTGGGTACAGGGTGGAAAGAGAGGAGGAAAGAGGCAACTCGTTTCTTGCACTTCACTCAAGGACCCTAAAGTGAGACCCAACAGCTAGTACCCTGCTCACTTACAAAAAAACTCAATAATTTTTTTTTTTTTTTTTTTTTGAGATGAAGTTTCACTCTTGTCACCCAGGCTGGAGTACAATGGTGCAATCTTGGCTCACTGCAACCTCCGCCTCCCAGGTTTAAGTGATTCTCCTGCACCAGCCTCTTGAGTAGCTGGAATTGCAGGAGCCTGCCAGGACTTCTGGCTAATTTTTGTATTTTCAGAGAGACAGGGTTTCACCATGTTGGCCATGCTGGTCTTGACCTCCCGACCTCAGGTAATCTCCCAAAGTGCTGGGATTACAGGTGTGAGCCACTATGCCCGACCAAGATTTTTTTTTTTTTTTAAGGAAAATCTCAACAGAAAAGGATGAAAATAAACAATTGACCTGAAAGAAGTAGAGCTATTTCCGGGAATGGGGGATAAATATTTAAAAGTTATAAGTGTAATCCTCAAAGAAATTCATGTCATGAGAACAATGCATCCATTAAAAATCAGTAACTAGAAACTGTAGGGGAAAAAACCACTGAAAAAAGAAAGTGAAAAAAACTGAAAGTCAAGGAAATGGTCCTCTTGGATTGATCCTTCATATTATATATTTTTTCTTTTTATATTTTTCCTCTGTATTTGGAAGAATCTATCTAAATGGGAATGTGGAAGAACGTATCTAAATTCTGAATAGAATAGAGAAAATGTAAGAACATAATTAAAGAAATAACTGAAGAAAATTTTCCAGAAGTGAAAAATAGGACTCATAGAGTGCCAAGAAGGATGAATGAAAAAAGATTCACCACCTAGAAACACTCTGATAAAATATCACAGAACCAATGATAAAGAAAACAGTCTAGTAAAATCTTCCAGAGAAAAAAGTATGATACCTGCAAAAGAAAGACACGGCATTAGACTTGTCATCAGATACACTAGACGCTAAAAAGCAACAAAATGTCTTCAAAGTTTTGAAGAAAACAAAATAATTGTGGACTAAGTCTATTCCCAAGCTATCATTAAATGAGCAGGAAAGGTAAAGGCATTTTCAGACATATGAAGCCTGTGGAAATTAAATTATCTGTTAAATCCTTTCCGAAAAAAATTGCTTGAAATTAGTTTTACCCCAACAAGGTGGGAAAAAAATCTGTGACAAATGAGGACATGGAATACATAAAGCAGTAGACCTAACCCAGGCATGATACAAAGAAATCTCAGAAAACAGGTATGCAACTGACTTGGAAAGCAGCTAGTCTAAATTACATGTATGAGAGCTGGAAAGATAGCTTCAGGAGCAAAATGAATTTATTTTAGCAAATATAGTGCCATTATTAGGAAGCTAATAGGATACCTTAATTGGCAGAGGTAGAATTACATTTTTTCCCTGCAGATGCAATCATACTTACTGGTTTTATAGTGAATGATGATTGCATAATTATAATATGGTAAACAGTTGATAGGTTTTCAATGTTTAAGAATCAACCTATAAATAAAGCATAGAAGACTTGTATTGATTGATGTCTTATGGCTCCTTAAAATGTAAAAACCCAAGTGTAGCCCGACCACTTTGGGCACATGCTGTCAGGACCTCCTGAGGCTGTGTCAATGACATGTCCTTAACCTTGGCAAAATAAACTTCTAAATTGGTTGAGACTTGTCTCAGCTACTTTTTTGTTTTCAGCCTCTATTACCTTCCTGAGGCTGCTGTAACAAATTACCACAAACTGAGCAGCTTAGACAACATAAATTGATTCTCTCACAATTCTAGAAACTGGAGGTCAGAAATCAAGACGTCAGCAGGGCTATTCTCTCTGAAAGCTCTAGAGAAGGATTCTTCCTTGCCTCTTCCTAGCTTGTGGTGATTACTGGCAATCTTTAGCGTTCCTTGGTTTACAGACACATACTCCAATCTCTGCCTCCTCCTTCATGGCATGGCATTCTCCTTGTGTCTCCATCTGTATCCAAATTTCCCGCTTCTTATAAAGATACCAGTCATTGGATTAGGGCCTCCTTCAATTCAGTATGACCTCATCCTTACTTGAATTACATTTGCAAAGACCCTATCCCAACTAAGTTCACTCTCACAGGTTCTAGGAGATAGGACTTAAACATATCTTTTTGGGGAACACAATTCAACCCACAACACCTCCTATAATCAATTTTCCACACAGCAGCCAGAATGATCTTCACAAATGTACATCGGGTCCTGTCCACTCTCCTGCCTACAGTGCTGTGTCTCCCTGGCCTCCTTCTGCTTCTCAAACTTCTACCACCTTCCTCTTACACTCCAGCCACACCGGCCTTTTTTCTATCACTCCAACACATCAAGCTCATTCCTGCCTCAGGGCCTCTGCCTGGAAATCTGTCGGGCTCCCTTCTCATCATTCAAGTCACAGCTCAGATGTCACTTCCTCACAGAAGTCTCCTCTGCCCTACGTACTAAAAGCAACACATCCCACGGGTTTCCTCTTTCACATAACCCTAGTTTCTTCGCAGCACTTACCAATACCAGAAATTATTTTACTTAAGTCCTCTCTTACTTGAGTATCAGCTGTATTGAACACAGATTCAATCACTATAGTTCTAAATGCTAAAACAGGACGTCACAGAAAGTTTTCATTTTTATTTAGTCAAGTACATCTCTTTTCCTTCATGATTTAAGACTAGTGCTTAGCACAGAATAAATGCTAAAAAAAAAAAAAAAAAAAAAAAAAAAAAAAAAAAAAGGAAGTTAACTGTTATTACTACCGTAATAGTTTGCAATCATTTGTACAATCTCCCTGGCTAGACTGAGACCGAAGACAAAAACCCATTTATTTGCCATTTTACCAATCCCAGTGGAGCCGGGCACAGTGGCTCACGCCTGTAATCCCAGCACTTTGGAAGGCCGAGGAGGGAGGATCACCCGAGGTCAGGAGTTCAAGACCAGCCTGGCTAACAAGGTGAAACCCTGTCTCTACTAAAAATACAAAAATTAGGGTGTGGTAGCACGCGCCTGTAATCCCAACTACTGGGAAGGTTGAGAAAAAGGAAAATCCCTTGAACTCGGGAGGCGGAGGTTGCAGTGAGCCGAGATTACGCCTCCGCCCTCCAGCCTGGGTGACGGAGCGAGCCTCTGTCTCAAAACAAACAAGCAAACAACAACAAAAATCCCAGTAGTCTGGAACATATTAAGCATTAATAAGAAGTGCTGAATATAATCAGCGAATAACAATTCTGAACAAAGTTATTTTCTTTGAGACTATGGATTCCTTATGTTAAAAATAAATGTTTACAGATAGAAAATGGGACTGTTCTTCCTGCTTTTTGATTTGGTTCAAACCTGAGGAAGTGGGGGCGACCAGTCTTTAACAGATCTAGCAAGCCTGTCGAGCTTTTCCAACCTCGCAGGAAGAGAATGGTAACTGCTCTAAAGCCAACACTGTATGTCCATCATATTGGAGATCAAAACAGACAACGGCATTTTTTTCTGAAGAGGGGGAGGGGAAACCAAAAGTTTTTGTTTAATTTGGGGATGCAGTCAGATGTGACTTAGTTTATAACGACACATTCATCTGGCGCTGAACCTCACATAAGGAATCTTATCGGCTTCCTTGATAAAACAACATCCCAACACTTTAATCTAGAGACGGAGGAGCCCCACTTGGGGTAAAAAATGTAGGGCTGTATGTAATGTCTAGCTGTCCATTCCACGAGAGTCTCCCACCATGCCAAATTCGGAGGCTCGCGGTATTCTACCGGGAGATGGCGGGCTACCCCACCCCAGGTTTCCCCTAACACAGAGTTGCAGTCGCTGAACAAACTGTCCTGCGTTAGTCAGAAGCTGTTAAGTAACGAGACGGCCACGGTGTACAGCAGAAGAGGTGCAGGGAAGCTTCAGGCGGGAAAGACAAATGCCAAACGCGGAGAAAAAGAAGAAAAGCTGCGAGAAGGCAGGTCAGTCAGGAACACCGCCATTTCTCACAACTCATGCTACTTCGAATTTTCTCATCTAAGGACTCGCACCCGCACTGTTCACACTGTCTTCTTCCCACTCTCACTCCGTGTGGGCCAAACCTCTACCTGCCCACTGGAGAGCAGCGCGAGTGGCTTCAGGAAGCGGCTGCCGCCTCCGAGACTCACCGGCCTGCCGTGCTGCCACTTCTACACCGAAATGGCTGGTCCGAGACCGCGTCTCCAGATGCGGCGTCCCAGAATGTTCCCGCTTTCGAGCCCCACCGCGATGTTGCAGCGGTCCGAAAACGAGAGACGCTCAGCCGACGTCCCGGCCCCCGTAGGCGGTCGGCTCCGCGACCCCCGGCCCCGGATGTTGATATGTCGTCTGCCCCGGAAACGGCGACAAGAAGCTCAAGGGGGCGGAGGCGGTGTTGCCGGGCTCTCCGGAAGGAGACGTGGCGGCGGTTGGGCCGGGGCTACCCGGGCCCTTTATAGTCCCGCCGCCTCCTCCTCCACCTCCTCCTCCTCCTCTCCTCCTAGAGCAGAGGAGGTTGTGGCGGTGGCTGGAAAAAGCGGTGGCGGAGGATGGAGGAAGGAGGAGGCGGCGTACGGAGTCTGGTCCCGGTCGGGCCGGTGTTACTGGTCCTCTGCGGCCTCCTGGAGGTGTCTCGCGGCGGCCGAGCCCTCCCTCAACTCAGCGATGACATCCCTTTCCGAGTCAATTGGCCCGGCACCGAGTTCTCTCTGGTCAGTGCCCTCACTAACCCCGCAGCCACCCCTTCTCCTGATACTAAGGGTGCGGCCTCTTCCCTCGGTTTTCTTTGCTTTTTCTCCCTAAGACCTTCTCTGCAGACCCTTACCTTCTCCAAGCCAAAGCTGCTTTTATGTCGCGTTCATTCATTCATTCGTTCTCACGTTATGTGGAGGCGTCCCCCTTGCTGAGCATTAGGGATCCAGCGATCACCTGCTCTCTACCTTTTTGATTCTGTCGCACTAGACCTTGCTTCCGAACACTCCCACCCTGCAGAAGCAGCTTTCGTAGAATAACGTCAGGTGCACTTACTCATCTTCCTTTTGGAAAATTAACTGTGGCTCTTTCTCCACCAGCAGACTTCTTTCCTTCAGTATTACACGGCACGCTGCCCACACCACAGTACTTCAGACTCGAGTTCCCTCTCTCGTATTCGTTCTCCCTCTGTTGTATACACACACGGACATACGCAAACGCACAGCTCCAAGGGATCCTTTTCCTTTCAGAGTTGTTTCTGAGAGGGCTGTTTGGCCTGTGAGATGTTAACGACCCTTTATGCAGAATATGCTTTACAGTTTTCATGTATTACGACTGCTATTTGAGTCCCCAGAACATGAGCTTCTATGTTGTTTTCCTATAGTGAAGAACTATTTATAACCTCGCGGAAATGAAAATTCAGTCTCGGGGGAGTGGACCGCTGAAAAGTCTTCCTGTCCACGTGTACCTACTGCAGGCCCATACAAATTGTACTCTTAAGACACTTACCATGTAATAATTAACTCATTTATTTCAAATTGAAGTCCCAGGAAAAGCAAATTTTTTTTAACTTTTTATTCCAATTACCTTCAAGCGTTCAACTTGCAATACTTTATTATATTCTTTTATTACGATATCATTGAAACAGTAAGTGATACTATGATGTCAAAACAAGATGTATCAAGTTAATGGATGTTATGATTACCAGATAGCTTTCTATTTGCAAATGTTAGGAGTTTTTCGGTTTGGTTTGGGTTTTTTTGTTTTTGTTTGTTTTTTGAGACAGGGTCTCAGTCTGTTGCCCATCCTGAAGTGCAGTGGCACGGTCACCACTGGCTGCAGCCTCGACCTCCTGGGCTCAAGAGATCCTCCTGCCTCAGCTTCACAGTAGCTGGGACTACAGGGAAACCCCACCACTCCTGGCTAATTTTTTTTTTTCTCCTAGAGTCAGAGTCTTGAACTCCTGGGCTCAAGCAATCCTCCTGCCTCAGCCTCCCAAAGTACTGGGATTACATATGTGAATCAAATGTTAAGTTTTTTTGCTTATTTTTCACATCTGATTTGTTTCTCCAGCCCTTGTTCTCCCATTCTGGTTGTTCAATGACTTCTGAATTTATCTAGGTAAACATTTTTCTGGGAAGTCAAATTTCTCTTTGTATTGCCACGAAATATTGCTATATTAAAATGCCTATGCAAAATTTTGTTATGAATCAGATATAACTTTAGCAAGCTTGGATGAGAATACTTTAATCTCTGTTATTGTATCCAAAGAGCACACTTGGAGTGAATATGGCAGATGTTTGAAGAATTATGTCATTAAAATTTTTTACTCTTGCACCTGTGGTTTTTTTTTTTTTAATTTAAAAAAACTTGCTGATACATAGCCCTGAAAACTTAATTGCCTGTAAGTGAGCGATTAAAACTAGCATTTTTAGAGGTCACTACCAAATTGTCATTCCATTTTCTTTCAGTCTTAGCATATGCTACACCAACCTTTCACGTATCTAACAATTTTATTTCAAAAAAAATTCTTTGGCCAGGCGTGATGGCTCACTCACGCCTGTAATCCCAGCACTTTGGGGGGCCGAGGCAGGCGGATCATAAGGTCAGGAGTTCAAGACATACCTGACCAACATGGTGAAACCCTGTCTCTACTAAAAACACAAAAATTAGCTGGGTGTGGTGGTGCACACCAGTAATCCAGGCTACTTGGGAGGCTGAGGCAGGAGAATCGCTTAAACCCGGGAGGCGGAGGTTGTAGTGAGCCAAGATCGCACCACTGCACTCCAGCCTGGATGACAGAGTGAGACTCCATCTCAAAAAAAAAAAAAAAAAAAAAATTCTTTTTTAAAGGCTGGAGTGCAGTAGGTATTTATAGGCATGATCATGCTCACTATAGCCTTGAACTCCTGGACTCAAGCGATCCTCCTGCCTCAGCCTCTGGAGCAGCAAGGACTACACATGGTCACCATTGCATCTGGCTTTTTTTTCTTTAAGTCTGCGTTAGTTTGAGAAAAATTAGAGATACTGTTCTATGAATTGGCACAAGGCCTATGTCCTTTATGTAAAAATAAGGCACAATAGTCATTATCATTGGTATTTTTTTTTTTAATATATATTTCTATAATCTTAAGGCTTCCCTTTGCTGGTACATTTAACTGAAACTACTGGCTGGGCACAGTGGCTCATGCCTATAATCCCAGCACTTTAGGAGGCTGAGCTGGGTGGATCACTTGAGGGCAGATGTTTGAGACTAGCCTAGGCAACATGGCAAAACCCTGTCTCTACTGCAAATGAAAAAATTAGCCCATCATGGTGGCACATGCCTGTAGTTCCAGCTACTTGGTATGCTGAGGCAGGAGAGTTGCTTGAACCTTGGAGGCAGAAGTTGCAGTGATCCAAGATCGTGCCACTGCACTCCATCCTGGGCAACAGAAGGAGTCTGTCTCAAAAAGAAAGAAAAAGAAACTACTGCCCTCCTCACCTGGCACTGCCATTTTTTTAATGGGCCAGTTGGTTGGACATTTGTGTGTGTTTGTGACAGAGTCTCGCTCTGTCATCCAGGCTAGAGTATGATGGTGTCATCTCAGCTCACTACAACTTCTGCCTCACAGGTTCAAGCGATTCTCATGCCTCAGCCTCCCCGGTAGCTGGGATTGTAGGCATTTGCTACCACACCCGTCTAATTTTTTTTGTATTTTTAGTAGAGATGGGGTTTCACCATTTTGGCCAGGCTGGTCTCAAACTCCTGACCTCAAGTGATCCGCCCACCTCGGCCTCCCAAAGTGCTGGGATTACAGGCGTGAGCCACAGTGCCTGGCCGCTGGTTGGACATTTGTACCTAATATGCAGCTGTATGAAATAGGATAAGGTCCTTTGTCTACTATCTGAAATTGGAAGAGACTGGATTAGAAGATCTGAATTTTTTAAGCTTTAAAATTACCTTATTTAAATCATCTTCCCATTCAGATATATTGAAACAATATATAATCACTTACAATCTTGCTTTCAGATTTGCTTAGAAAAAGTATTAAGCACCGAAACTGTGAAATGGGGGTTGTTTGTGTGTTTTGGTAGAGATAGTTTCCCTATGTTGCTCATGCTGGTTTCAAACTCCTGGTCACAACTATCCTCTGGTCTCAGCCTCTTAAAGCACTGGGATTACAGGCATGAGCCATCTCACCTGGACAAAAAATTTGTGAATTTTTTAATGTGTACATTAACTAGTTAATAATTATGATATTCTTTGCTTATTGATGTTTAGCATTGTTTTGTTTTTGTGTATATTCTTTCAGAAGTATCACCTCTGTCATTATGTTTAATTATTCATCACTTTATGGAGTTCATAGATTTCACCAAATTAAACCACGAATCAGTCTAATTTTCTGTCTACTTCTGTTTGGATGTAGAATATATTTTACTCAGATTTTCCCAAGCACTACTCTTTGACCAACTCCATGGTTTATAGCATGTTTATAGCGTTGACAGTTTCTATCGACAGGTGTATTTTATAGCCTCTACCATTATAGAAGTTCTCTCATCCTCTAACCATCTTAATTCCTCCAGACCCACGTCAAACATTAGGAATTCCTCTCATGCCAAGATATTTTTAAAGTTCCTTAACTTTTAAAGTACCCAGCTCCTCTGATTCATTTCATTATATTAAAGTTTGACTTTATATCAAATGTCTAATAAAATTTGACTTTATGTCAAATCGCTGATTTCCTCTTCCACTGAGAATACCTTGTTATATAAAAAAAGTTTTTTATACTATCTAATTCTGTACATTCTGAGTTTATTATATTTTGTTTTCTTAAAGTAAGAACCTGTTTTACAAAATCAGAATCCTGATTTTAGTAGATCAAAATTTTTAGAAAAATCACAAAAGATTAACTTTTTCTCTGTAATTGCTGTTACCAAAAAGTAAAGTTTGCTAAAAATATGTTCTGTGGTCCCAACAAGTGACTCAATATTTCAGCAAAGAGTTTTCAGATAGAATTACTATTTGGCCTATTTTATTGGGAAAGCAGCCTTTCCTAAACTAATGAAAGACAACTATTTGCATCAAGAATTGTCTTCCTTTTTTGCTGTGGTTCCAAACAAGCATTTTCTTTTTACATGGTAAGCATTTTGAAGAGCATTTTGAAAGGAATTACAAATGTTATGTCTTATAGCAAATCGTTGGCACAATTGAATGTTTCTAAGAAATTCTTTGTAAGTTTAGCTTTGCAACTCTTACTTTCAAATCTCTTTGATTCCCTCATCATCTATAATGCTCTTTTTTTTTTTTTTTTTTTTTTTTTTTTTTTTTTTTTTTTCCTAAAGAGAGACAGGGTCTCTCACTAAGTTGCCCAGACTGGACTCAAACTCTTGGGCTCAAGCAATTCTCCCGCCTCAGCCTCCTGAGTAGCTGAGATTACAGGTGCACACCTGACTTACAGTGGCCTTTTAAACAAGTGTCCTTGGCCACAATTCAAGTCTACATAGTAATCTAGAAAACATTTGTAAAAGCTCATTCCAATATGTTAAAATATTTAAGAGCTTACAGAATATGTACCCAATCTGTTTGAATTCTCTGGCCTCTGCTACCTCTAGGTTTTTTAACCTTGGACAAATTGTTTAAGCCCTGGACCTTAGTATATGTTTCTGTAAAAATGAGTGTAATGCTTGTTTTGAGGATTAATGAGTTAATGAATGTAAAACACTTAAAACAGTACTGTCCTAGAACTAATACAGCTAGTACTTACTGCTTTGTTTTGTTTTGTTGTCTTGCGGAAAATGCTGTAATTTGCATTTGTGTTTAGGATTACATTGGTGCCAAGTAGTGCTGGTTTTATTATAGTTAAGAGTTGTTAGGCCAGGGCAGTGGCTCATGCCTGTAATACGAACACCCTGGGAGACAGAGGCTGCCAGATGGTTTGAGCCTAGGAGTTTGAGACCTACCTGCGCAACAGGACAAAACCCCATCTCTACAGAAAAATTACCAGGGCATGGTGGCACGTACCTGTAGTCCTAGCTACTAGGGAGGCTGAGATGGGAGGATCGCCTGAGTCCAGGAGGTCAGGCTACAGTGAGCTTTGATCATGCCACTGCACTCAGCCTAGGTTAGTGAGAGACCCTGTCTCAAAAAAAAAAAAAAAAAAGTTATTATTAAATTGAGAATAGAACAAAAGTCCTTAATAAGAAGAGGTTCTCCTTGCCAGGAATAGCTAAATAGTACCATAGTTGCACAGTACCATAAGAGGAAAGTGAAGAGATAATTGAATTATCTTAGAACACATATCATAAAACACAAACATTTCTGCCTTAGTAAAACAAGTATCACATTTTCTATCAGAGAGCAGAGAGTTGTTTTTACTAAAATAATATCAGTTGTATTTACTGAAGTGTTTATTTGAATTCTTTTGACTCATACTAACCAATGTGAATTTGTTTGGTTTCATAGTGTAGAAAGCTTTAAGGATAATTTTGTCAATATATGCCAGAAGTCGGCAAACTACAGCCATGGTGCCGTCCCACCATGTATTTCTATAAATAAGGTTCTATTAGTACATCATCATCCCTATTTGTTTACCTATTGTTTGTGTACTTTGGTTGCTCGAGTGGCAGAGGCGCAACAGAGACCATATGGCTCACAAACCCTAAAATATTTACTCTCTGGCCCTTTACAAAAGTTTGCTGACCCCTGATATATACTAAGAAAAGGTTAAGTACCCCAGGTGCGGTGGCTCACGCCTGTAATCCTAACACTTTGCGAGGCCGAGGCAGGCGGATCACGAGGTCAGGGGGTCGAGACCATCCTGGCTAACACAGTGAAACCCCGTCTCTACTAAAAATAGAAAAAATCAGCCGGGCGTGGTGGCGGGTGCCTGTAGTCCCAGCTACTTGGGAGGGTGAGGCAGAGGAATGGCGTGAACCCGGGGGATGAAGCTTGCAGTGAGCCAAGATTGCGCCACTGCACTCCAGCCTGGGAGACAGAGCAAGACTCCACCTCAAAAACAAATTTAAAAAAAAAATAATAATAATAATAATATAAAATAAAGTCAGGTCAACACAGATGATTGTAGTAATTTGCTTTTAAAAGGAATTTATTTGTGGATAAATTCATACATTCTCCAAATATGAAAAATACTGTATTAATTACTTTCATGTCCCATGCAACAGAACTGAGAGTACTATATATTTGTAAAGTGCTGTGGATTCATATATAGATGGTAATTGCTAATAGCAGTAATAAGTGTTCAGTGATGGTGTATCTATGAACATTCATTGCCACCTCTTAGTGCCTTTTTTTCTTTTCTTTTCCTTTTTTTTGTTTTGTTTTGTTTTGTAACAGGGTCTTGCTACGTTGCTCAGGCTGATCTTGAACTCCTGGGCTAAAGCAGTCCTCACACCTCAACCTCCCAAGTATAATCAGTATTTTAGCTTCAATCTATTGCATTCCTCCTTTTTTTCTTTATACTCCAAACATTATTTTGTTCATTTATTTTCCTATCATGACACCAGAATAAAGCTTATTACCTTCATTTTGTAATTAATAAGTATGTTGATGAAGCCACAAAAAAGAATGAAAGCATGTCCTTTGCAACAACATGGATGCAGCTTGGAGGTCATTATCTTAAGTGAATTAAGACAGAAACTGAAAACCAAATACCGTATATTTTCATTTATAAGTGGAGGCTAAGCATTGAATACACACTCAAAGACAAGAACAATAAACACTGGAGATTCCAAAAGACGGGAGAGAGGAAAGGGTGACAAACTACTTACCAAGTACTAGGGTGCTATGTTCAATACTTGGGCGACAGGAATATTAGAAGCTCAGACTTCATCATCATGCAATATATCCATGTAACAGACCTGCACATGTACCCTCCTGAATCTAAAATTTTTATTAATGTATGTAGCATATTTTCCCTCCCTTTAATCATATGTTGAAATGTTAAATTAGTTTAAAGAATCTTTTTTTCCAGCTAGGACTGAAGTTATTCAATGTGATACAATTTCACAGAGAAGAACGTAATGTATATTTTTTGTTCTATTTGCAGCCCACAACTGGAGTTTTGTATAAAGAAGATAATTATGTCATCATGACAACTGCACATAAAGAAAAATATAAATGCATACTTCCCCTTGTGACAAGTGGGGATGAGGTAAGTTTTTATAGATATATCGATAATCCTGTCACCAAAAATATTTATGTAAAACATTGTAACTACATACTTTGAAGTAAAATTGAATAACAGATTTCTCAATAAGACTGTTTTAGCATAAAAGTATTAGTCGGTTTTAATATTCCTGAATTCTTTGATTTTGCAGTTTATCTTGGAAAAATTAGCAACCAAATTTTATTTATTTATTTTTTTTTGAGACGAAGTCTTACTCTGTCGCCAGACTGGAGGGCAGTGGCGTGATCTTGACTCACTGCAACCTCCGCCTCCCAGGTTCAAGCAATTCTCCTGCCTCAGCCTCCCGAGTAGCTGGGATTACAGGTGCACGCCACCACGCCCAGCTAATTTCTGTATTTTTAGTAGAGACAGGGTTTCACCATGTTGGCCTGGATGGTCTGGATCTCTTGACCTCGTGATCCACCCATTTCAGCCTCCCAAAGTGCTGGGATTACAGACGTGAGCCATCAGGCCCAGCTACAACCAATTATTAATGTTTTGAATAAAAATCTAACTCCACACTTGCTTTCTTTGTAGACATTAGAGTTTTAAAGCAAGATATAATTTTTAAATGTATATGTGACTTTCAAAATAAAGAATTGTTTATAAGTAAGTCTGTAGGTACCCCATGCTTTCTCATTACCTTAGCTCATGCCCTTATCTTCCTCCTAAAATGCCCTAACTGCCTCTTATCCATCCTTCAAGGCAATGACTTCTTTCAAGATGAAACAGGAGAGGCAGCATGGTAAAATGGAAAGGACACCAGCCTAGGAGCCAGGAGGCTGAGGTATAGGCTATAGCTAGCTGTGGAACCTTGAACAAATTTGAAACTCACTTCCTCCACTCAATAAATTTATTAAGCCAATTCAATAATATTTTCATGATCTGGAAAATAGAAATATTAAACTCAGTGCTTTATTGGGTTTTGTTCAGATTTGAAATCTAAGACCACTATTTTAAGTCTCCTTGAGACACACACACACACACACACACACACACACACACACACGGCATTCAAATCTGAAATGCAAAAATACATAGAAAACTGAAAAGTACCTTAAAACTTTCCAATATATCCTGTAAGATTCAACTATTCTAAGGCTTTCATATCTAAGAATTTGTTTGGGTACAAGCATTTAAAAATTCTGAAATAAGTTTATAAGAATTGTTCAGGAAACTAATACTTAAAAACCTTTTTTTTCTTCCATTCTTGCCTTGTGAAAAACAAAAATACATTTTAAAAGACCTTTTTTTTAAGAAAGAATGAACTCTATGAAAGATTATTTTATGGCTCCATATTTTGTACTTCAGTTCATTTGAAAGCAGTGGCATACCTTAGGATCTTGTTAAACATTTTAACTTTTTTTCTCTTTATTTCTAAGCATTTGTGATTTGAGTAATGAGTTAATACCCGAACAGCAAAGTTGGGTGAAATTCTAGAAAGACTGTAAGTATTAAACTCCAATTCTTTCTTAGGAAGAAGAAAAGGATTATAAAGGCCCTAATCCAAGAGAACTTTTGGAACCACTATTTAAACAAAGCAGTTGTTCCTACAGAGTATGTATTTTATGTTTACTTGATGACTAGAAAATGATTACCAACAGCCAACAGACCTTTGAAAATACCGTTTCTTCTTTATTATGTTGTATCAGGTTTTTTTTAACTCTTGTTATAGGTTTAGGGTTACACGTGCAGGACTGTTACATAGGTAAACTGCATGTCACAGGAGTTTGGTGTACGGATTATTTAGTCACCTAGGTAATGAGTATAGTACCTGATGGGTTGCTTTTTTTTGTTTTTGTTTTTGTTTTTATCCTCTCCCTCCTCCCATTCTCTAACTTCAAGAAGGCCCCAAGTCTGTTATTCCCCTCTTTGTGTCCATGTGTTCTCATTTTTTAGCTCTCACTTATAAATGAGAACATACAGTATTTGGTTCTCTGTTCCTGTTGTATCAGATGTTAAATTAGGTATAAATCTGAGTTCTTTTTGTTTTTTTGCTTTTTTCTTTTTGAGAAAAGGTCTCATTCTGTCACCCAGGCTGGAGTATAGTGGCATGATCACGACTAGCTGCAGCCCCAACCTCCCATGCTCAAGCTGTTCTCCCACCTCAGACTCCCCAGTAGCTGAGCACCACCATGCCCTGCTAATCTTGTGTTCTTTTGTAGAGACGAGGTTTTTCACAGTGTTGCCCAGACTAGTCTCAAACTCCTGAACTCAAGCCATCCACCCACCTCAGCCTTTCAAAGTGCTAGAATTACAGGCATGAGCCACTGTGTCTGGCTAATTGTTTCTTAATAACATCTTACTCATTTCAATTCCTGTCTAGTATATGCAGCAGATACCAAATAATACCAATAACAAATCATATCATTTACCAAGCTGTTTTGAATGTTTTTCAGTTGAAACTAAAGTTTTCTGCCTTTTTTTTTTTTTTTTTTTTTTTTATGGGACAGAGTCTAGCTCTGTCACCCATGCTGCCCATGCTGGAGTGCAGTAACACGATCTCAGCTCACCGCAGCCTCTGCCTCCCAGGTTCAAGTGATTCTGCCTCAGCCTCCCAGTAGCTAGGATTACATGCACGCGCTACTACACCCCACTAATTTTTTTGTGTTTTTTAGTAGAGATGGGGTTTTGCCATGTTCTCCAGGCTGGTCTCAAACTCCTGGCCTCAGGTGAGCCGCCCACCTTGGCCTCCCAAAGTGCTGGGATTACAGGCGTGAGCCACTACACCCGGCCAAAAGTATATAAGAGAATTTTAATTTAAAATGCTAATTTTTATTTTTTAAGCTATGTAGAAAATTATCCCTAAGCCAGGTAATTATTACAGACCCCAAGTGTATTCTAGACCTATTTACTTCACAGAATTCTCACACAGAGCTAGTGAAAATAATGAATAGACTTCAGAAATTTCACATTTTTCTGAGGCATAATTGTAAGTATCATTTAATGAAAGCTTATTCCGAAATCTTAGGGAAATCTCATCTGCTTCAAATATCAAAAAGTAATTCAGCTGAGTTATGTGGCTTTTGTATATTGAAATATATCCGTCTTTCTTAGATTGAGTCTTATTGGACTTATGAAGTATGTCACGGAAAACACATTCGGCAGTACCATGAAGAGAAAGAAACTGGTCAGGTGTGTTTTTCTTCAAAATATTATGAAACATTATAAGATGAGAACTTGAATAATGAGATTGATAGTTTTAAAGTTATATCCTTAAAAATGTCTTTGCAAAATACTTAGTATATTTTTATTTTACTTTTCAATATAGAAAATAAATATTCACGAGTACTACCTTGGGAATATGTTGGCCAAGAACCTTCTATTTGAAAAAGGTTGGTGTCTACCCAGTGATTTGACAGTAATGCTGGAATTTGGTTTAAAATATATGTTCAAATTGGAATTTAAGAGATTTTTTTTTTTTTGGACAGTCTGTGAATTTTAAAATACTGAAGTAGGTTTCTGAACTGTCCCTTGCAAAACTTTTGAAGAAGTCTTTGTTTTCACCTTTTTTTTTTTTTTTTTTTTGAGACAGAGTCTCTCTTTGTCACTCAGGCTGGAGTGCAGTGGCATGAACATAGCTCATTGCAGCCTCGACCTCCTGGGCTCAAGTGATCTTCCTGCCTCAGCCTCCCAAGTAGCTGGGACCACGGGCACATGCCACCATGCCCACTAATTTTTGTATTTGTTGTAGAGATGGAATCTCGCCATGTTTCCCAGGCTGGTCTCAAACTCCTGGCTCAGGCGATCCACCCACCCCAACCTCCCCAAGTACTGGGATTGTATGCATGAGCATCAGTCACCATGCACAGCCTAAAAGCTTTACTAAAATAAGTAAGAAAAAAACATGTTTATCAAAGCAGAAAATAGTGAAAACAATGTCAGGTGCATGTTAGTGTTATATTTATATAGTGTTAGTCTTCTGCTTGGTTTAAGCAAAGTTATTATATGTAGAAATAGATGTATCTCTCCAATGGTGATATATGTTTATTCTATATGCAGATTGGTCAACTAATTTAATATTAAATTTTTCACTGAGATAAAAATACTTTAAAAGAAAATTGTTGTGGCCAGTTTTCTGCCTGAAATAGAGTATTTCCTAGGTAAAGATTAAATATGACTGTCCTTGCATACAAAACCATTTCAAGGAAACTAGCTTTAAAGTAAAATCGTATGTGCTTTAGACCTTCTTTAGAAGGAAGTTTAAGGTTACAAAAGTGGTTGAAAACTTAGTTATTTGTATCACATATGCCACTGCTCATTCTTTACACTTACTTTATTCCACAGAACGAGAAGCAGAAGAAAAGGAAAAATCAAATGAGGCAAGTGACAGATGTTGCTTTTTTTACTCTTAACACTTAGTGTGAGGTATGAATTTATATAACCTAACTGACAGAATATACATCTGTCAAATACCTCAAAGGATTGGGTCAAAGAACCTTGCAGTATATTCGTTTTTTCTGAGAAAAGTTACACTGTGGTCTTTCTATTTACTCTTAAGATTATACAAAAATAAATCTATCACTGATGTGTCTGGGAAAGATTCTGTTATAGCACTATTATCACTTCTGTGCTTAGCAGTGGTTCCCTCTATGTAACACTTGAAACTGTTAAGAGGTTTTTGCATTTTTTTCTCTTGTTTGATCCCCTCTCCTGTGGGCAAAACGGGTAAACTATAATATAAATAACAAGCTACCAAACTGCAAACATCTTAAAAGCAGGGACTGTCTTTTATCTGTTTACCCCACAGTACCAAGCAGAGTGTTAGACATATTGTAGGCACTTCATAAATGTTAATTGAAAGAATGGATACATGAGTAATTCCTCAGGAAACCTAATCACAATTTTTAAATCCCAAAAATGTTTATAGAGTTTTTTAAAAAATAACTTATTAATAGAGGATATTTCCATAAATGGCTTAATATCATACTGAGACTTTTTTTAGAAGTAAAGTAAAATGGCAAAGGCCTTGAAAATTACTTAAAAGTGATGCTTATAACTTAAAAGGGTAGCTTTGGAGAGACTTGATAAGCTAAGCATAGACACACATAGCATTGCTATTTTAAAAGATTTTAATTTTACAGACTACCTTTGAGATTAAAATAGTTATTTACTGTGACTCTGGAAGACAGCAAAAGATGGAATTCAAAGTGTAAAATGATAAAGGAAGAGGAAGAAAATGGTAAGGGAAGAAAACTATTTTTTGAGCCCCAGTTTATAAGCTAGACACTGCCAGACATGTAACAAAAGCTAATGTTTAATTCTTCCAAAAACCTTTTAATATACAGTCATGAATCGCTTAACAGTGGAGGTGCATTATGAGAATTATGTGGTTAGGTGATTTTATTATTATTGTGCGAGCATAATAGAGTATACTTACACAGACCTACATGGTATGTATATTTTTATTTATGTTTTTTTCCCATGGAAAACTTAAGTTCTCGGTACCATTACTGAATAGCAGTTATTTCTGCTACCGCAATGCAAATATCAAATGCAATATATCAGATTTCTGTATATGCTCCATTATAATCTTATGGGGCCACTGTCTTATGTAAGGTCCATTGTTGACCAAAACGTCATTATGCAGTGCACGACTGTATATTATTATTCTACTTTTACAAATGACAAAAACTGAAATTCAAAGTCATAAATCTAGTAAATTTAAAGCTTGGATTTGAACCCAGGATTTTCTAATTTTAGACACTGGCTTAAAAATCACATACATATAAGGAAATCTCAAAACATTTTTTCCTGAAAACATGTATTTATTGCTGGTGTTGGACATAGTGCTGACAGGGTACTAAAGTGATAGAAGATGAGATCCCTGCCTCCAAAGAGCTTGCTTGGAGATACTATAAACAGTGACTTTTTTTAAAGTTCTTACAGTAGATTTTTCTTGTGTTTATGTAGAGAAAAGTATGGGAGCTAACTTGTTAGTGATCCTTGTCTTCTCAGGTTCTATCCTTTATTCCTTCATTCCATGAAAATTTTTTAATTTGTCTTTTGCTGGCCTTGAGTAGATTTATATAGGAGTTTACATGCTGGCTAGTATTGCTGTTAATATGAAAAACGGGGAAGAAGAGTAAGCAGATTGATGAACCAGTCAGCACTGTATTTAAACTTCTGTTTTAGAATACAGTGTTTTACTATACAACCCTATTTTTTGGCAAATCAGCCTTCAGACCTGTCGAATCTAAACTGTAACATTTACCAAGAGTTTAGAGAAGAAAGCTCTGAGCAGCCCAGTATAGTAAGTTTCTATATTTTATCTTAGTCTCTTTTTTTAGAACTGTTGAGAATAATTCATATTAATCATTATTTTGTGGCCCTTTGTATAAATGTACTTTTACTTAACATGTTAATTTTGGCACCAAATAATCTTTTTGCTGTATTAAACTAGCTCTGAAAATACATATTTGCTCAAATAAAAACTTATGAATCAAAATAATACTAGAGGGAGAACTTAAAATATAGAAATATTACCTTTCAGTTAATAAGTAAAATGTATAGTTTTCTTCCTTTCAGAATAATAAGTTCCTCTCCCATCCTCAGTCCCATTTCCATGTCTAATTAAAAGTCTGTCTTATACTCTTTTTTTTAAGATTCCCACTAAAAATATCGAAGGTCAGATGACACCATACTATCCTGTGGGAATGGGAAATGGTACACCTTGTAGTTTGAAACAGAACCGGCCCAGATCAAGTACTGTGATGTACATATGTCATCCTGAATCTAAGCATGAAATTCTTTCAGTAGCTGAAGTTACAACTTGTGAATATGAAGTTGTCATTTTGACACCACTCTTGTGCAGTCATCCTAAATATAGGTAGGATGTGCATTTAATATTTTAAACATAAAATGCACACATGCTTTAAAGTGTTCTGTGCATAGCTTTAATGCTTTGTTCCTACTGAATAGGTTCAGAGCATCTCCTGTGAATGACATATTTTGTCAATCACTGCCAGGATCGCCATTTAAGCCCCTCACCCTGAGGCAATTGGAGCAGCAGGAAGAAATACTAAGGGTGCCTTTTAGGAGAAATAAAGAGGTATGAGAATTATCTAATGATAGCTTTTCAGTGCTTCATTTTTAAAATTTCAGAGCATATGTCAATATTTTAATGATTTCTGTAGTATAATAGTAGTAATTTGTTTTACTGGCCCAACCTTTTGAATTTCATTTTTCATTGATTTTAATCCTTTTCCTTATTCTAGTACTACTCAAGCTATTTTAATATTCTCTTATATTCATAATTTTGTATTTTAAAGTTTGACATCCTACTCATTATAATTTAATTTTTAGGTATTTGTCCCAGCTAACTCTCTTGAAAAAATAGACTAAAACTCGATCTGTATCTCCTAATACATTATTAATTCTTCAGCTCATTGCTGCCCTTTTAACCACTTCTGTGCACTGCCTCCCCAGTTTAATATACTGTCTTCCATTTTCATCTGCCTACTGGGCATAGCCATAAACATTTTTAATAATCTCACACTCATCATTTTTTTCTCTTTCATGCTGACCCTTTACTTGCCTTCTCCTGTGTTCTACCCAATTGACCAATTAGAAACCTAAGTCATTTTTCTTACCTGTATCTCATCATTTCTCTCTAACTCTAATCATTCGCTAAAAGGCATCAGTGTTATCTTCTAAAGGCTTTTCAAATCCATCCTGTCATTAGTTCAGGACCTCATTATTTCCTGGAACCAGAAACTTGTCTCTTAACACATCCCCCTTCTAATTCTTCCCACACAGCTGATAAAATGCTGTTTCTGAAATCACCCTTTGATTATGTGTTTAATCTCTTGGTAGTTAACACATAGTACATTTCAGGATAGAATCATCACTCATGTAATACAGACCCCTTTGTGGTCTGACTTCAGCCTCATCTTTCATCACCATTCCCTTTATCCCAGCTGTTTTGAACCACTTAGAGTTTCTTAAAAGTACCACGGAGTTCTGGTCTGTCACCCAGGCTGGAGTGCAGTGGCGTGATCTAGGCTTACTGCAGTCTCCGCCTCCCGAGTTCAAGTGATTCTCCTGCCTCTGCCTCCCAAAGTGCTGGGATCACAAGCGTGTGCCACCACACCCAGCCCTCCTTGACTTTCAGTATACTGTTTTCTTCTTCTCTTGCATTGTCTCCTCCCACCCCTTCTGCTCATGAACTTCTACTTATGCTTGAAGATGTGATTCCAATGTTACTTCCTTTAGAAATGAGCCAAAACTTCCAGTGGATTAACCCAGAAAGAGATAACTACTTCCTCTTCTGTGGTCTTGTATTTCATTCAGTCCTCCATCATAGCAGTTACATGGCTAAGACTGGTTGTTTTACCTATGGGTGTTACATTAAACCAGAAGGCAGAGGAAACTAATACTTGGCTGCAAGGCTTGTTTCTTCCCTTCCTCTTGAGTACTTTTGCAAAAGTATTACTGGACTCTCTGTGGATGTTGTGACCAACACTGTCATTCTGATGGGAGGAAAAGGTGATTAATTCCACAGTTTAATTTGAAATGCTATTTTAAAAGATTTGGGCTAGAATTTTCTTCTGGTCTTCCCTTTGATAGTAAAGTATACTGGCACATACTTAAAAGTTAGCTCAATCAAAATGCTTCATAAATCCCAGCTTTCGTTACTCTTCGAGGAAAAAATGCCAGTTTACTTCTCTTTAAATAATGTGTTTAGTCTGGGCTTGGTGGCTCATGCCTATAATCCCAATACTTTGGGAGGCTGAGGCAGGAGGATCGCTTGAAGCCAGGAGTCGAAGACCAAACTAGGCAACTAAAACCCTGTCTCTACAAAAAATTTAAAAAATCAGCCAGTGATATAAAAGTCGTGATAGCATATAGCTGTAGTCCCAGCTATTCAGCAGGCTGAAGTGGGAGGATCACTTGAGCCCAGGAATTCAAGGTTGCACTCAACCTGGGTAAAAAGGGTAAGACCCTATCTCAAAATTAATTAATTAATGTGTTTAATCTGCCAGTCGAGAAAAATTGAATTTTTTTAACCTACAGATGATAATGCTTTAAAAATATTTAGCAGAGGCCAGGCACATGGCCCACGCCTGTAATCCCAGCACTTTGGGAGGCTGAGGCAGGCAGATCACTTGAGGTCAGCAGTTCAAGACTAGCCTGGCCAACATGGAACCCCATCTCTACTAAAAATACAAAAAAATTAGCCAGGCACGGTGATGCACACCTGCAGTCCCAGCTACTTGGGAGGATGAGGCACAAGAATTACTCAAACCTGAGCAGCGGAGGTCACAGTGAGCCGAGATTGCATCACTGCACTCCAGCCTGGGCGACAAAGCAAGACTCCGCCTCAACAAAAAAATAAAATAAAATAAAAATACTCAGCATTTTTTTTTAATTTCTAATTTTTGTGGTACATAGCAGGTATATTTATTTATGGAGTACATGAGATATTTTACATATACTCTTGTTGTTGTTGTTGTTGTTTTTGAGACAGAGTCTCACTCCCCTAAGCTGGAGTGCTGTGGCGAAGTCTTGGCTCACTGTGGCACAATCTTGGCTCACTGTGGCACAATCTTGGCTCACTGTAACCTTCATATCCAGGGTTCAAGTGCTTCTTGTGCCTTGGCCTCCTGAGTAGCTGGGACTCTAGGCATGTGCCACCTTGCCCAGCTAATTCTTACTTTGTTTTAGTAGAGACGGGGTTGTGCCATGTTGCCCAGGTGGGTCTCAAACTCCTGGCCTCAAGTGATCTGCTTACCTCAGCCTTCCACAGTGCTGGGATTTCAGGCATGAGCCACCACGTGTGGCCGGGTACGTGAGATACTTTGATACAGATATGCAATGCATAATAATCACATCTTGGAGAATGAGGTATCCATCCCCTCAAGCATTTGTCCTTTGTGTTACAAACAATCCAATTTTTAGTATTATTGACTATAGTCACCCTGTTGTTCTATCAAGTGGTAGGTCTTATTCATTTTAAGGGGTTTTTTTGTACCCATTAACCATCCCCATCTCCTCCACAACCTCCCACTACCCTTCTCAGCCTATGGTAACCATCCTTCTACTCTCTATCTCCATGGATTCAATTGTTTTGATTTTTAGATCCCATAAATAAGTGAGAACATGGGATGTTTTTCTCTGCCTGGCTTATTTAACTTAACATAATGATCTCCAATTCCATCCATGTTGTTGCAAATGACAGGATCTAATTTTTTTTTTTTTTTTTTTTTTTTTTTTTTGGAGATGGAGTCTAACTCTTTTGCCCAGGCTGGAGTGCAGTGGTGCCATCTCCGCTGACTCCAACCTCTAACTGCCGGGTTCAAGTGATTCTCCTGCCTCAGTCTCCTGAGTAGCTGGGATTACAGGCGCCTACCACCATGCCCAGCTAATTTTTGTATTTTTAGTAGAGACGGAGTTTCACCATGTTGGGCAAGCTGGTCTCGAACTCCTGACCTCAGATGATCTGCCCACCTCAGCGTCCCAAAGTGCTGGGATTATAGGCGTGAGCTACCACACCCAGCAACAGGATCTTATTTTTATTTATGGCTGAATAGTACTCCATTGTATATATGTACCCCTTTTTAAAATAATTTTTTTAATAGAGAAAGGGTCTCACTGTGTTGCCCAAGCTGGTTTCAAACTTCTGAGCTCAAGCACTCCTCCTGCTTTGTCCTCCCAAAGCGCTAGGATTACAGGTGTGAACCACTGCACCTGGGCAACCCTACATTTTCTTTATCCGTTCATCTGTTGATGGACACTTAGGTTGTTTCCAAATGTTGGCTGTTGTGAACAGTGCTGCAACAAACATGGAAGTGCAGATACCTCTTCAGTATACTGATTTCCTTTCTTCTGGATATAGACCCAGCAGTGGGATTGCTGGATCTTACAATAACTCTATGTTTAGTTTTTTGAGAAAGCTCCAAACTGTTCTCTATAGTGTTTGTACTACTTTACATTCCCACCAGCAGTGTACAAGGGTTCCCTTTCTCCACATCCTTGCTAGCATTTCTTATTGCCTGTCTTTTGGATAAAAGCCATTTTAACTGGAGTCAGATGACATCTCATTGTAGTTTTGATTTGCTTTTCTCTGATGATCAATGATGTTGATACTTAGTATCTTTAGGGTACATGTGCCATACCAAAATCTTAGTTGATACTGTAGGATGAGTAGTTACTTAAAACTGATCATCTTTATTTCAGAATCACTTTTCTATAAATCTGTTACACATAACTTTTCTTTTGAAAATGTGTATTTGGCATATGGTTTGCCTCTTAAGTGTGAGGTCAGCGTTTACCATACAGATAAAGAATTTTTTTCTTTTATAAACAAAAATACAAATCTGGCTATCAGAGTTTTGGTTTCATGTTCTGCCTATTATATTAATTGAGAGATTACTGGACTATTAGCAGTCCATTTAATGAATTTTCTACTCTATTATATAAACTACCATCCTATTTTTATTAGAATAATTTTCCTTAAAAATGAAAATGGATGTTCTGTACAGAAATAGTAATAAAAGGTCATGTTTCTGTTCTTGCTACCTCTTCCCCTTATCTCAGCTTCTGGTTTCACTATGCAGCATTATTGTTTTTCTTCATTAACCTTAACAGAGGGTTCGTGTAACCCCAGGTTATTAGTTTAGTCTGTTAGACCCTCACTCCTTTGGAGTAATGGCTATATTTGCTTGATTTTTAATACTGAGCACCTAAAATAATGCCAAAATATAGTAGGCTCTGAATGTGGAAAAAGGTATACAATAAAGTTCAAAGACCTTTCAAAAAATAAGACAACATCTTGACAGTCCTTGTTTTTCCTAATATTGGGAGGAAGAGAGAATAAGTTCATTGCTTTCTGGAGTAACTGTCCACTGACTCCTACAAGCTGAAATAGAAGCAAAAGAACCATAGTTGGTTAACGGTAACTACAGCAAGTGAAAAAGGAGACATAGTATCCACCATATATTTATTGGGAACTCATGTACTATCTAAATTTTTATAAATTATTCATTTATAATTGGTACACTCACTTTTTAAATTCTGGTCTAGATTCATTTCCTTGCCAGTCAATACCCATTTAACCACCAGATCCTAATGTATTAACCTCTTTAATAATAGCTATCCTTTTCTCTACATCCAACCCTGTCACTCCCTTACTTTAGATTCTCTTCATCTCTCACCTGGGTTACTGTAACTCCTAACTTGACTCTCTTCCTCTAGATTTGTCCCTGCTATTCCTTCTTCCTTGCCACTGCTGAAGTAACACTTAAAAATATCATCACAGCACATCTTTGCCTAAATCCTATAAAATAATGTCCAAATCTCTCAGCATTTAGTTGTCTACCATATATACTAAAAAATATCATCACAGCACATCTTTGCCTAAATCCTATAAAATAATGTCCAAATCTCTCAGCATTTGCTTTTCTACCATATAGCACCTGCTTCTCTCTTTAGTTTTAAATATCACACCCCCACATCTTTGGTTTTACCTCTTCCTCAAGTCTATATGCATATATACACACATAGTCACAGAACACACAGATAAACACATAAATCACAAATTATTATTCATGTTTCAAGAATTCATTGAGGGTTTTTCTCTTTGTGAAGTCTTCATATTTCAGTTCTTGGTCAAAACCTATTTGAGCCACCTCTTCCTCTCTGAGTCTCCTGTTCTCTGCACCCTTATTGCCTTTTTTTTTCTTTGAAACACAGCCTCGCTCTGTCACCCAAGCTGGAGTGTAGTGGTGTGAACTCAGCTCACTGCAACCTCCACCTCCCAGGTTCAAGAGATTCTCATGCCTAAGCTTCCCAAGTAGCTGGGATTACAGGCATGCTGCTGTTATAGTTTAATAATTGTAACTAATATGCATATTTATTCGAACCCAGCTCTCTTTACCCTGTTTGTTATTCTTTATTTACCCTTAGTGACCACATTTTCCAAAACCAAATGTAGGGACACAGAGCTTAGCAAGTAGAGCAAAGTACTTATTAAGAAAAATGAAACAAGGTTGGGTGCAGTGACTCATGCCTATAATCCCAGCACTTTGGGAGGCCAAGGTGGGCAGATCACCTGAGATCAGGATGAAACGAGCCTGACCAACATGGTGAAACCCCATCTGTACTGAAAAAAAAAAAATATGCCAGGTGTGGTGGCAGGCTCCTGTAATCCTAGCTACTTGGGAGGCCGAGGCAGGAGAATTGCTTGAACCCAAGAAGCAGAGGCTGCAGTGAGCTGAGACTGCACAAGTGCACTCCAGCCTGGGCGACAGAGCAAGACTCCATCTCAAAAATAAAGAAAAGAAGAAGAATGAGACAAAATATATGAAATGGAAATTATCCCTTAATGTTTAGGATGGTCCTAACTGATAGATGGAACTAACATTCGTCTAGAGCTTTCCCTATGCTAAGTGCTGCAAAGTCCATTACCTTAAAATGTATTAAAATCAAGTGGACAATTTATTTTTCAAATTTTCTGCAGTTTAAAAATAATAACTTAAGCCATAACTGAAAAAAAAAATTAAGTGTGGCATGGAAACCCTTAAAGATGTGTGTGTTTAATTTTAGGAAGATTTGCAATCAACAAAAGAAGAGAGATTTCCAGCGATCCACAAGCCCATTGCTATTGGCTCTCAGCCAATCCTTACTGTTGGGACAACCCACATATCCAAATTGACAGATGACCAGCTCATAAAAGAGTTTCTTAGTGGTTCTTACTGCTTTCATGGGGTGAGAAGTAAATCTTCCATTTAAAAAAAATATTTATTTTACAACTTTACCTGCCAGGTATGGTCATTGGTGCATCAACAGCACTGAAAAGGATTTTTTCTATAGAGAAATGACAGGATCCTGTCATCCTCAAAGAACATTTTCTTTCTGCAGTCTCATTTCCCCACGTGTCTGTAATCTAATCCATAGCTTTTATGTTCTTTATTTCACAAGGTAAAAATTTGACCTTTTCTCTGGCAATCATATGTGATTCTTGTTGACTGCTAGAATGAGCATGTGATTGTATATCCCACATTTTGGTTATGTAGCAATCACATTTCAAACTAGAATTAACATCTTCCTTTTAAAAAAAAAAAAAAATTAGAGACAGGGTGTAACTATGTTACCCAGGCTGATCTCAAATTCCTGGGCTCAAGCAATCATCCTGCCTCAGCCTCCCAAAGTGCTGGGATTACAGGTGTGATCTACCGCACCCAGCCAACATCTCCCTTTACAAAGTTAAAAATTTTGACCCTGACTATTAGCACCAGTGGGAAATACAGTTACTAGTGGAATTTTTGTTTTATTGTATTTAAAATTTTACCAAGATAGTGCATATTCTCTGTATTTGTCTTTAATTTCTCAGTAATGTTTTATTTTAATATTCAGCCATACTATTGCTTTTACAGGTTTTAAAAATAACATGTATTTCCATTACTATCATGTGGCATTATTGAGAGAGGCCCAGTGCTTAACTTGATCTAATATTTTTTTTTTTTAGGGTGTTGGTTGGTGGAAATATGAATTCTGCTATGGCAAACATGTACATCAGTACCATGAGGTATAGAATAGCATTTATATGTCATTCTACCACTAGATGGTTTAAAGTTTTAAAAATCTATTGTAGAAAAAAAAGGGGGAATGGTGTAACTTTTAATTATGAGATGATTTTAATATGATTAGTATAATCAAAGTATCTCCAAATTTTGGAAAATAGAACATTTGGCGTTAACCAAATCAGTAACCTTAAAGTGATATTGCTTATTAATTACTTACATGCTTGTATTACTATGAGCCTAGTAGAATAATGAGCTGTTGTGGCTATACCTCTTTAGCTTTGATCAAGAAATTAATCATTCTTATAACTCATCTTTAAATTAAGAAAATGAATTAGCTGGGAGTGGTGCTGCACGCCTGTAATCCTAGCTACTCAGGAGGCTGAGGTGGGAGGATCACTTGAACTTGGGAGGCAGAGGAGGTTGCAGTGAGCCAAGACTGCAACACAGCACTCCAGCCTGGGTGACAGAGTGAGACTCCATCTCAAAAAAATAATTAAGAAAATGAGGCCGGGCACGGTGGCTCACACCTATATTCCCAGCACTTTAGGAGGCCAAGGTGGGCTGATCACCTGAGGTGAGGAGTTCGAGACCAGCCTGGCCAACATGGTAAAACCCCATCTCTACTACTAAAAATACAAAAATTAGCCAGGTGCATGCCTGTAATTCCAGCTACTCGGGAGGCTGAGGCAGGAGAATCACTGGAACCTGGGAGGCAGAGGTTGCAGTGAGCCGAAATCATGCCACTGCACTCCAGCTTGGGCAACAGAGCGAGACTCTGTCTCAAAAAAGTGAGACTCCTCAAAAAAACAAAAAAGAAAGAAAATAAATGGTAAGATCATACATTATCGCTAGGGTTACAAAAATTGGGTAAATACAGCAAGTTTCTCAGCCAAAAGAATAAGATACCCTGGGCCAGGCATAGTGGCTTATGCCTGTAATCTAAACGCTTTGGGAGGCCAAGGTGGGAGGATCACTTGAGGCCAGGAGTTCAAGACCAGCCTGAGCAACAGAGCAAAATCCCATCTCTACAAAAAATTTTAAAAATGTTTAAAAAAGAAAATACCATATCATCTAAGTTTAAAATAAGTTTTAAGATTAAACTTTTTGAGTTTTTATTCTTACTTTTATTTATAGTTTTATAACTCAGCATGTTTTCCCATACTTGAGCTAGCCTGCTTAAATTCTGAGGTTCAAGTTCCAATTATGTTATTTGTCCTACTTATACTTTGTTTAGTAAAGTAAGCTGCTAGGTATTGAAGACAAGCTTTAATTAATGAGTATGAACCTAGCTGCTTTAAAAGGCCATTTTTATTATCTAAAAAAGAAAGTAATACCCAAAATAGAAAAGTGTGTATTTGCCCACTCATAATGTTTTGAACTGATCTCAAATTCCAAGATAGATCATACTGGGACAGATTGTCAGTTCACCTTCCACATTTACATCTTCCAAAATGAATGAGACATCCATAGACTAGGATGTGTTGGGTTTGTTTTTTGTTTTGTTTTGTTTTCACTTAAACCTAAGGGTATTTAGGTATTCTTTCCATTTATTCCTGCTACTTTGCAGATGTTTGTTTTTTTAATCAGTACAGAAAAAGGGTAAGTATCATCAAACTACAACCCTTACAATACCTGATAAGTTTCTTAAAGAAATGTATGCCAGAAATTTTAAATGAGAAGTATCTGTCTCCTCTGCCATCATACCACTTCTTTAAAAAGTTTAACTACTGTTAACATTTTCATTGCCCTCCACCAAAAAAAACATGCATATGTATAGATGTTGGTATAACTTTTTTATTTATAGAGAAGGGATCATGCACTGTTCTGCCACTTGTTCTTTTCACTTAGTATCTTGGAGATTGCTCCATGTCAGCAACACTCAATTTCACTCTTTTCAGCAGGTACAGAGGATTATGTCTGTACCACAGTGTATTTAACCAAACCTCTGCTAATGGACGTTTAAGTTGTTTCCAGTTTTTGCTGTGATATGTTTTAGTCAACATTTAAAAATAGTTCTGTTGCTATACTTTTGCAAGTATATTCATAAGGGACATTTCTGTCAACAGACTTCCTTGGTCAAAGTATCTGCATACTGGAAAATTGCCTTCCAGAGGTAGACCAGTTTACACTCCCATAAACAATGGCTACATTCCTATACACTTGCCAACACTAGGTTTTATGAAACTTATTTTAGCCAAGGTTGTATAACCTGGAACTTTCTAGGGAACTGTGTTTGGTATTTAGAGAGATACTAAAAGTAATAGTAACTAGCAAATAGGGTGCTTACTGTATGCCAGGCACTATGTACTTTACACATATTCTTTTAATATTCATAACAACCTTAAGAAGTGGTTGTTATTCCAAGATGAGGAAACAGAAATAAAGGTTCAATAACTTGCCTAAGGTCAAATAGGTAGTAACTGGGGAAACTAGAATTCAGACCCAGGCAGTCTGGCTCCCTATCCAACCTCTTAAACACTTCACTTTGCGGCTCTAATTTCGGCCTATCCAGGAACTTATTCTAGTAGCTAAAACCAAATGTTATTAGCTATCTCTTAAATTAGGCACTAAGCTCTACTGGGCATTGGCCCTGCTTGTTTTCTTTGCCACCATAGGGGTTTTTTGTTTTGGTTTGGTTTGGTTTGGTTTGAGATGGAGTTTCCCTCTTATTGCTCAGGCTAGAGTGCAATGGCGCAATCTCGGCTCACTGCAACCTCTGACTCCCGAGTTCGAGCGATTCTCCTGCCTCAGCCTCCTGAGTAGCTGGGATTATGGGCATGTGCCAGCACGCCCGGCTAATTTTGTATTTTTAGTAGAGTAGTTTCTCCATGTTGGTCAGGCCGGTCTCGAACTCCCGACCTCAGGTGATTTCACCCGCCTCAGCCTCCCAAAATGCTGAGATTACAGGTGTGAGCCTCCACGCCCAGCCAAGGGTTTTTAATTCTACTAACCAGATATCTGTTAGTGCCCAGCATGGTTGTCTGGCATACATTGTGAAGAAAGAAATCAAAGGAATGCAAGGAGGTAGGAAGGAAAAGGAAGAAGGAAGAAGGAAGGATGTCCACATATAAGACAGTATGTAGTTAGTGTTTAAAAAAATAATAAAAGCAGGATGGGAAAAGGGGTTTCTGGATAGACAATTTCAATAGAGAAATAAGTATGGTACCAAATGAATAGTGTAAAGGTCAGTATAACATTGCATAGGATGAAGTTAGGCTGCGGTGGAAGAGATGGAGGCCAAAGATTGAATTAAGAATTGCAGTAGTATGTGATAGTATTATCTAGGTATGAGAGATTAAACCCTTGGTTGTGGGGTGAGTTGCTGTCAGTGAAAAAGTAGAGGAAGAATGTAAAGCTGAAAAATCTCCAGGAAAGAACTGATGGGACTGATCTGTAGAAGAGAAAAGAGATAGAAGAGCCAATAATAACTACATTTAGAGCTAGCCTGACTAGAAATTAGTTATGTTATTCAGAGAAGCAAGGAATAAAGAAGATAATGTACTTAAATTTCCACTCATTGAATTCGACTAATATCATTACACCTAAATATAGATCCACTGTGCAGATAAAGACTAGCCTACAAGAAGGTCAGGTCATCAGCATAAATATCTACTTGATGATATCAAGCATGCATTATCACAAATATTTTTTCCTGTGTTAGGACAAGGATAGTGGGAAAACCTCTGTGGTTGTCGGGACATGGAACCAAGAAGAGCATATTGAATGGGCTAAGAAGAATACTGCTAGAGCTTATCATCTTCAAGATGATGGTACCCAGACAGTCAGGTAAAGATTCACTTTACTTGCCTTTGTAGCTAATTAGAAGAATTTCTAAAACTCAAAATATTGAAAAACAAAAAAATTCAAACATTTAAGTAAAATCCCTGGTTAGTTTTTTTCAAGGGACATCTTTTAGGTTAGTTTTCTTTTCTTGGGGAAGCAACACAGTGTAATAGTTCAGAGCACAGTCCTTGGAGTCAGACTACCTGGATTCAAATGCTGGCTCATCACTTCCTACCTTGGAGAAATGACATAATCTTTTTTTCTGTCACTTTTGGTGTCTAATGGTATTTGCCTCTTACAATTATTGTGTCATTTAAGAGGTAATTTTTGTAAAGGAGAATGCCTGACAATAGCATGCAATAAACCTGGGTTGCTGCCTTTAACAATGGGGGTAGTACATTAATGAGAGTGGTGGTGGTGTTAGTAACAATGACTCAATTCTGTTAGAACTGAGGCTATTTTTTAAAAACTACCTCACATCTGTTTTAGGATATATGAGTATATCTTGTCAAAACACCAGTAAGTTAATCTCATTTCCCAAGAATAACTACACTTTAGCTTTTCTTGTAGACTTTTACTCAGTATGTTTTAAATTATTCTTTCTTGTTCCTTCTTGGGTATTACCTTTTCCTTCCTAAAACAGATGATTTGGATTGTTTTCAGAGTGTACTGACTTTTTGGGCTGATCAGAGTCAAAGTCAGCAAAATTAAAACAGACATTTAATTATTATACTAAACAGATTGATTTCTCTTATCCTTGTAGGTATATGTTTTATGTGAAAACAGTTGTGGTATCATGTACAATATATGTTGAAGCATGAGTGTTAGACTGGTAAAATGAAGCTTTTCTTTGGATCCTGCTCATTTGAGATTGACAGTTTGGCCTAGGCTTTGTCTCCTATACTACAGTGCCTAACGTACAGTATTTTAATGGGAGTAGCTTGATGGAGGACGGAAGCAAAGAACTGTTTCACAAAACAATATAGTGGGCTAGGGAAACTGATAACTTTAAAACAATTTTTTAAAGGGATCTAACCGTAATTATTTGTATACAAATAAATAATATGCAAGCTGAAAATAATCATTATTAACTAAGCCAGTATGAAGTTTCTCTCTTATATTCTCTTTATAGAATCCAAGAGACTGCCTCTGTGAGATAACCCTAAAAATACTCTTTTAAAGAATATAGTCAGGTTTATTTTTTAGCTAATGTTAAACTGATCCCTCTAACCATCTTCTCACCTTACCCATTACAATTATTCTATTAGTGAGATTTTAGTTTAATAAAACTTGTGTGTTTCTCTGATTCAGGATGGTGTCACATTTTTATGGAAATGGAGATATTTGTGATATAACTGACAAACCAAGACAGGTGACTGTAAAACTAAAGTAAGTTAGACCATCAAATCATGCTATATGCCTTTTGCTTTTACCTGCTTCCTATGGACAAAAGCTTTATGTAAACAAAAAGTATAATTATGAATAATTACGAAAGTATACTATTTAAATTATTGATAAAATTGTATTAAATCATACAGGCTCCACTTGAATGGGATTTTTAAGAGTACAGCTATTAGCAGTGATCTCACTTTAAATGATTTGGGCAGTACCTTAAAGTTCTCTCTGTTTTAGGTGTAAAGAATCAGATTCGCCTCACGCTGTTACTGTATATATGCTAGAGCCTCACTCCTGTCAATATATTCTTGGGGTAAGTTAAAAAGAAAATAATCAAAAATTCAATTTTGAGCCTTGTGTTAATTTTTCTTTTTTTTCTTTTTTTTTTTTTTTTTCTTTTTGAGACAGAGTCTTGCTCTGTGGCTCAGGCTGGAGTGCAGTGGCACAATCTCGGCTCACTGCAACCTCCGCTTCCTGGATTCAAGCGATTCTTCTGCCTCAGCCCCCCGTGTAGCTGGGATTACAGGCACGCAACACCACGTCCAGCTAATTTTTGTATTTTTAGTAGAGACGGGGTTTCACCATGTTGGCCAGGCTGGTCTCAAACTCCTGACTTCTGGTTATTCACCCGCCTCAGCCTCCCAAAGTGCTGGGATTACAGGTGTGAGCCACTGCGCTCGGCCGCCATGTTTTAATTTTTTGCATTAAATTTAGGAAGGACCTTCAGTAGTCTCCAAGGCTTAATATGGCCCACATACCACTTGTGTAGTAGTTGACATGGTTTTTTGTGACATTTTTTATTGAGAGATAATTTACATGAAATAAAATCCACAGATATTAAGTGTTGAGCGTGAAAAGTTTTGACAATTATATATACCCATGTAACTGTCACCCAAAACAAGATATGTCACTGCAGAAAGTTCTCTCATACTCCCTTCCAGTAAACACCACTTAGCCTTGCTCAAAGATACTCCTTTCTGATTTATGACATTGTAGATTAGTTTTGTCTCTTTTTTGGATTCCACATGAATGGAATCATATAGTATATAATATTTTTGTGCCTGAAGTCTTTGACTAAGTGTAACACATTTTGTTTGGTGTTGTGTTGTTTATTTTTTTTTCTATTGATACATAGTATTTGTATATGTTTATGGGTTACATATGATACTTTGTTACACCCATAGAATGTGTAGTGATCCAGTCAGGGTATTCAGAATATTCATCACCTTGGCCGGGCGCGGTGGCTCAAGCCTGTAATCCCAGCACTTTGGGAGGCTGAGACGGGCGGATCACGAGGTCAGGAGATCGAGACCATCCTGGCTAACACGGTGAAACCCCATCTCTACTAAAAATACAAAAAACTAGCCGGGCGAGGTGGTGGACGCCTGTAGTCCCAGCTAGTCGGGAGGCTGAGGCAGGAGAATGGCGTAAACCCGGGAGGCGGAGCTTGCAGTGAGCTGAGATCTGGCCACTGCACTCCAGCCTGGCCGACAGAGCGAGACTCCGTCTCAAAACAAAAAAACAACAACAACAACAAAAAATATTCATCACCACAAGCATTTATTATTTCTATGTGTTGAGAACATTTCAGGTCCTCACTTCTCAACACATCTTAACAGAGGTCTCGATATTAACTTTGTATTTGTATTGCACGTATTTTTTTCTCTCTCTGTGCCTTGCCTATTCATTTTTCCTTTTTTTTTTTTTAAATACAGATAGAGTCTTGCCGTATTGGCCATGTGGGTCTCAAACTCCTAGACTCAAGCGATCCTCCCACCTTGGCCTCCCAAAGTGCTGGGATTATAGGCTCAGCCACTACACAGGCTGGAATGCAGTGGTACAGTCTTGGCTCACTGCAGTCTCTGCCTTCCAAGTTTAAGCAATTCTTGTGCCTCAGCCTTCCAGGTAGCTGGGACTGCAAGCATGTACCACCATGCCTGGCTGATTTTGGGGTTTTGGTTTTTTTTTTTTGAAATGGAGTCTCACTCTGTCACCCAGGCTGGAGTGCAGTGGCACGATCTCGGCTCACCACAACCTCCATCTCCCTCCTGGGTTCAAGCAATTGTCCTGCCTCTGCCTCCCCAGTAGCTGGGATTACAGGCATATGGTACCACATGCGGCTAATTTTTGTATTTTTAGTAGAGACAGGGTTTCACCTTGTTGGCCAGGCTAGTCTCCAACTCCTCACTTCAGGTGATCTGCCCGCCTCAGCCTCCCAAATTGCTGGGATTACAGTGTGAGCCACCTGCACCCAGCCCCATTTTCTTACTGTCTTTTAGTGACCAAAAATTTTTTATTTCATGAAATTCAATTTATCATTTATTCCTTTTTAATAGCTAACGCTTTTTGTGTTCTAAGAAATTTTTACGGGCCAGGCGCGGTGGCTCACGCCTGTAATCCCAGCACTTTGGGAGGCCGAGGCGGGCAGATCACGAGGTCAGGAGATCGAGACCATCCTGGCTAACATGGTGAAACCCCGTCTCTACTAAAAATACAAAAAAATTAGCCGGGTGCGGTGGCGGGCACCTGTAGTCCCAGCTACTTGGGAGGCTGAGCCAAGAGAATGGCGTGAACCCGGGAGGCAGAGCTTGCAGTGAGCCAAAATCGCGCCACTGCCCTCCAGCCTGGGCAACAAAGCAAGACTCCGTCTCAAAAAAAAAAAAAAAAAATTTTTACTACCCCAAAATCATGAAAATGTTCTCCTATATTTCCTTCTAAAGACTATGGTTCTACCTTTGATTATCTAATGCTTAAATGTGGTTTTCTCTGTATTTATCTTGCTTGGAGTTCACTCCAATACACACCCAATACAGCACAGAACACTAGGTCACCAAAATGTGTGGTTTTACTTCTTCACGCCAACCAATTTTCTGACACCAGTTGGGTGTCCTACAGTTCAGTTCAGTTCTGACACTCGTCTACTTGGAGTTGACATCACACCCACAAGTAAAGGACTCAGTTGCACAACACTGCTTCCACTTACTTCAGATGCTTCTTGGATTTGTGGGTTGATATATTTCATCAATTTGGGGAAATTTTTGGACATTATCTCCTCAAAGATTTATTCTGCTGTATTCTTTTTCTTCTCTATTTCTGATACTCCAGTAAGACATATTAGTATAAAATTGTCCCAAAATCTCAGACACTCCTTTATTCACACTTTTCTTCCTTTGTTTCAATTTGGGTCATTTCTATTAAGCTGTCTTCAAACTTGTTAATTCCTCTGCTGTGTCCAGTCCAGTGAATGAATTTATCACTGACGTATTTTTTATCTCTTAACATTTCTACTTGGTTCTTTTTGTTTGTTTGTTTTTTATTTCTTTCTCTTTTTTTTGAGATGGAGTCTTGCTCTGTCGCCCAGGCTGGAGTGCAGTGGCACAATCTTGGCTCACTGCAACCTCTGCCTCCTGGGTTCAAGGGATTGTCCTGCCTCAGCCTCCCCGGTAGCTGGGACTACAGGCATGTGCCACCACGCCCAGCTAATTTTTTGTATTTTTAGTAGAGACGAGGTTTCACTGTGTTAGCCAGGATGGTCTCGATCTTCTGACTTCATGATCCGCCTGCCTTGGCCTCCCAAAGTGCTGGGATTACAGGTGTGAGCCACTGCGCCCAGCCTCCACTTGGTTCTTTTTTATCTCTGCTGAAATTTCCTATCTGGTCGTGCATGTTTTCTTCATCATGTTTATTATAATTATTATAACATCTGATAATTTCAACATGTATTCCATCTTTGGGTTACATTTTTCTTTACCTTTTATTTTAAATACACTTAATTATTTTGCCATAATGTTCTATCATTTTTGTTGTCTAAAATCTAGCTATGTATTCCTGTCTTATTCCTGTCCTTTGTTCCTTTTCCCTCCCCTGCTTGTTTAAAAATATTTTCTCCACCTGTCTGATATTCTGTATGAATGACTAAAAGTTGTTTTTCAAGAAGCTTAATTTGTAGAAATAATGTTGGATGTTTATCTAAAACAAGGACTCATGCTTCTAGCAAATATAATTACATGTATCCATTCAGCAGAATAGTACTGAAAAGTATTCAGCTTAGCAACTTTTTAATGGCTTTGTTCTTCTTCTTTAGGTTGAATCTCCAGTGATCTGTAAAATCTTAGATACAGCAGATGAAAATGGACTTCTTTCTCTCCCCAACTAAAGGATATTAAAGTTAGGGGAAAGAAAAGATCATTGAAAGCCATGATAATTTCTGTCCGACCGTGTCTCATTATAGAGTTCTCAGCCATTGGACCTCTTCTAAAAGATCGTATAAAATGACTCTCAAACACTTTGTGAATATATATGTGTATATAAGAGGTTATTGATAAACTTCTAAGGCAGACATTTGTCTCGCTCTTTTTCATTTTTATTGTGTCTTATAAACTGATTGTTTTTCTTTGCTTGGATACTGTGATTCCAAAATAAATCTCATCCAAGCAAGTTAGAGTCCAGCCTAATCAAATGTCATAATTGTTGTACCTATTGCAAGTTTTTAAATAATAGATTTATTATGTAAATTATAATGTATATAACTAGCTAATGAAGTAAAATTCATGAAAGAAATTGATAGGTTTAAATGAGAGACCATGTAAAATATGTAAATTCTAGTGCCTGAAATCCTTTCAACAGATTTTTATATAGCAACTGCTCTCTGCAAGGTGTTAAAGTAGAAACTGGGCACATGGTAGAGGCTCACATGGGAGTTGTCCTCACCCTTGTTAATCTTAAGAAACTCTTATTTAGAATAGGTTGCTTCTCTCTCAGAACTTTTATCTATTTCTTTTTTCTTCTTATGAGTATGTTTACTCTCAGAGTATCTATCTGATGTAGACAGTTGGTGATGCTTCTCTGAGACTCAGAATGGTTTGCTCTAACAAAACACTGTGCTGTCTATCCCTTGTACTTGCCTACTGTAATATAGATTTCACTTCTGAACAGTTTACAGCACAATATTTATTTTAAAGTGAATAAAATGTCCACAAGCAATGTTGTCATGTAGTCAATGGCAGATTATGAAATTCCTTTATTTTTTCCATTATCCTGTTGTACACATAAACATACATATCTGAACAAGAACAGAAAAGGGTCATAAGAGTCTTTTCCTCCTTTTCAGTAGTTCTGGCCAAAGATAGTTTAAGAAAAGGCTAATATAATTGACTATTTTAGGGTTATTTATAGATTTTAGTAGGAAGCAGCACATAGAGAAAGAGCATGAACTTTGAATTCAAACCTAGGTCAAAATCCTTTTTTTCTTCTCTCTCTCTATCCAGAGATGGGGCTGCTCAGGCTGCTCTGAACCCCTGGGCTCAAGCAGTTTTCCCACCTCAGCCTCCCGGATAGCTGGGACTACCAGGCACACGCCAACAACACCAGTGCAAAATCCTCTCTTTAACTTACTGTGTACAAGAGAGGAAAAACCAAACACACCCAATACAGCACAGAACACTAGGTCACCAAAATGTGTGGTTTTACTTCTTCACGCCAACCAATTTTCTGACACCAGTTGGGTGTCCTACAGTTCAGTTCAGTTCTGACACTCGTCTACTTGGAGTTGACATCACACCCACAAGTAAAGGACTCAGTTGCACAACACTGCTTCCACTTACTTCAGATGCCAATTGCAAGTCTGGGCATCTAGTACTTTTGACCAATCAGCTATAAATCAGGGGTTCCATGACTCCCTTTTTGGGTTTAATAATTTGCTAGAATGCCTCACAGAATTAAAGGAAACACTTCACTTATGTTTACCAGTTTATCATAAAGGATACAATTCAGGGACGGCCAGATGGAAGAGCTGCATAAGGCAAGGTATGGCAGGGTGGGAGGCAAGGGGGTGCCTGCAGACCTTCTAGGCTTCCTCTGGGCATGCCACTCCCCCAACACTAGGTTCGGGAACCTGGAAGCTCATCAGATCCCAAGAGTTACAGAGTTTGATTTTCAGACCCCCCTCCCTCTTTCCTTCCCCGAGGTCAATAGGTGGGTCTGAAAGTTCCAACCGGCTAATCAGTCACTTGGTCTTTGTAGTAAGCCGTGATAATCGGGATGTAGTAAGCCACATCCTGAGGCTATCAGGAGCTCCGCCTAAGTAACCTCATTAACATAAACTATCCAGCATAAATTCTATCCAGATATAAATAGGGTGATCAAAAAGGGCTCCTTACAAGTAAGACATTCCCATCACTTGGGAAGTTCCTAGGGTTTTAGGAGCTCTGTGTTAAGAACCTGAGACAAACACCAAATTTCTTATTATAACACATACTAGCTATGTGATCCTAGACATGTCAGTGAACGTCTTTTAGTCTCTCTTCCTCTTTTGTGAAGAGAATACTTACTTCATAAAGTGGTTATATCAGTGCATGAATTTTACTGTGTAAAAAGTCTTGTCCAGTACTTGATACCAGTATGTGTTAACTTCCTTTTATTGGCATTTGTCTCCTGTTAACATAAGAAGATCAAAGCCATTAAAATACATTTTCTTGAGATGGAGTCTCGCTCTGACGACCAGGCTGGAGTGTAGAGGCACTATCTCAGCTCACCACAACCTCTGCCTCCTGGGTTCAAGCGATTCTCTTGTCTCAGCCCGCTGCGTAGCTGGGATTACAGGCGTATGCCACCATGCCCGGCTAGTTTTTGTATTTTTGTATAGATGGGGTTTTGCCATGTTGGCCAGACTGGTCTCAAACCCCTGACCTCAAGTAATCTGCCTTCCTTGGCCTCCCATAAGTGCTGGGATTACAGGCGTGAGCCATCACACCAGGCCAAAATTCATTTCTTTAATGAATTACAGAATCATTATATCAATTAGTTAAAATAACATAACTACCCTCATATTTAGTATAGGTGATAGGGGAGGGAGTTAATTAGTTCAGTGCCAGAAGATATGTTGAGAATATATAGAACAAATTCTGTCTTAGAAGAGGGGGAAAAAATCATCTTTTAAAAACTGTACTGGAATAGTTTACTAGGGAAGAGTCTCAAAAACAGAATTCATTATTTTAAAATGAAAAAGATTTTATATGAATGAGTCAGGCTTCTAGTTGAGCACATGCCTAGCTACTCAGTAGCCTGACGCTGGAGGATGGCTTGAGCCCAGGAGTTAAAGGCTGTAGTGCACGATGGCACCTGTGAATAGCCACTGCACTCCAGACTGGGTGACATGGCAAGACCCAGTCTCAACAAAAAAATAGTTCTCTGTCTTAACTAACACAGCTCAAACTTCTTTGAGGGTAGGTGCTAGTCCAGGTATCTCCATATCTGTTTTAAATCTTGAGTCCCCTATCAGTATATCAGTAGTCTTTGAAATCTCATTTGCTCTCCAGCTTACTTGCTACTAATTCTGTGATACAATCATTCTGTATAAGCAGGCTGAATTGCTAATAGGGAAGGGAAATGGCTCAGCTATAATGTGTCTAATGCATTTTGAGAAGTCTATCTTGTCTCTATTAAAGCCGGTGCTATCCCACACCTAAATCAGATTTTTTTTTTTTTTTTTTTTTTTTTTGAGATGGAGTCTCGCTCTGTCACCCAGGCTGGAGTACAGAGCCACCACACCCAGCTAATTTTTGTATTTTTAGTAGAGACAGGGTTTAACCATGTTGGTTGGGCTGGTCTCGAACTCCTGACCTCATGATCCGCCCACCTCAGCCTCCCAAAGCGCTGGGATTACAGGCGTGAGCCACTGCTCCCAGCCAACCAGATTCTTAAGACAGGGCCTAAGAATCTGTATTTTAAATAAACATAGCAAGTGATTCTCTTGGTTAAATAAATTCTCCAGTGATTGAGAATTGTTGATGGGGACTTCACTAACTACTAGCCCTCCTGTCTCCAGGTGAGGGTTTCAGGGAAATAATTAGTAGTTCATCTTTACAAGAAGGATGTGACATGGAAACTGTTGTTGGGGTTTTGTTTTGGGTATTTCTTTTTTTTTCCTGCTTTTTAAAATTTTACCTCTTTTCTTTGAGAGGCTACTAGGTGAGGCTTATAGCCCAGCCCTAGTTTATTTGTTTGTTTACTTGCTTATTTGAGAGATGGTCTCACTCTGTTGCCCAGGCTGGAATGCAGTGGCATGGTTATGGCTCACTGCAGCCTCGACCTCTTGGGCTCAAGGGATCCTCCTGCCTCTGCTCCTGAGTAGTGGGACTACAGGCGTGCACCAACACACTTGGCTCATTTTTAAACTTTTGTAGAGACAAGATCTCCCTATGTTGCCCAGGCTGGTCTTGAACTTTTGAGCTCAAGCTTTTGAGCTCAAGTTACCGCCTTGGCCTCCTAAACTGCTGGGATTATAGGGGTGAGCCTCTGCACTGGCCCCTAGTTTATAATCCTTGATTAAAGGGACATTGGCAACAAACTGTCTCAAAATTGAATAGTTATGCTTTGTGTACTGTCCCCTGTGAGCTATCCCTTTCAGTCTGCTACCCAAAGACCTAACCTGGTTTCTGACAATACTTAAGTACATAAACTTTATGTAGTTAAACCTAGCACATAATCAGGCCAAATTATTAACCCAGCAGCACCAAAGATCTAGCATGAAAGGACTTAAGCTAAACAACAAAATAAAGCTAAGACTAAATTTTGAATAATTATGTTTTGCAATCAGAGCTTCAAATGAAAATACATATCAGCTTCCCTAGAATGATTTTATTTTTTATTTGATGCTATTTTTAGAAGCGGTGTCTCACTCTTTTGCACAGGCTGGAGTGCAGTGGTGCAATCCCAGCTGACTACAGCTTCAAACTCCTGTGCTCAAGCAATCTTCCAGCCTCACCTTCCCAAGTAGTTGGGACTACAGGTGAGCACCACCACGCTGGACTCCTAGAATGATTTCAAACTCTTCCTAGTGTTGGGCGATTTTATTACCAGTGCCTGCCATGACAGCATGGCCTAGAAGACAATCCATCTCTTTTTTTTTTTTTTTGTCGTTGTTGTTGACCTACTTCATTTTTTACCTGGGCTGATTTACCCTTCTTGAGCAATCTGGTGGTCCCCGGCTCCCCGGAGGTCACCATATTGAAGCCAGCCTTCATGCAGACCACCCCATTGCCATAGCACACTAAGGTCCAGAACTCATGGGCTCAAGCCACCCTCCAGCTGCAGCCTCTTGGGAACTCAAGATGGGCATCACCATGCTGGCTCTCTTTTTCTCACTTGTTTAGCAGGGGAGGTAAGGAACCCATTGCACACTCAAGAGCATGTTTTACCTCCTATGCTGATAGTCTCAAAAGTGGTTTCAGCAAGCAGGCAAGATGATGCAGTGGGTTGTAGGAAGAACATATTCGAAATTCTATTAGTTTTTAATCTGTGAAAGATGTTAAGCCTCACTAATATATAATATGTGGTACACACAGCAATTCATAAATCAGAAAGTCTTATGTCATAAACAAAACATCTTAAGAGTTAGTGTTACACGTTTGGAGGAGTTGATGGGATACCCTTCTTTATTTTTCACTTTCATCCTGTTACAGGATCATAGACTAAAGTAATTACCTTTCACAAAATGGAATTGTTACTCTAAATGTAAGCATTAAGATCATACCTTGTCTGGGCGTGATGGCTCACGCCTGTAATCCCAGCACTTTGGGAAGCCAAAGCAGGCTGATTACTTGAGGTCAGAAGTTCGAGATCAGCCTGGCCAACATAGTGAAACACCGTCTCTGCTAATACAAAAATTAGCCAGGAATGGTGGTGCACACCTGTAGTCCCAGCTACTCGGGGCTGAGGCAGGAGAATCACTTGAACCTCAGAGGCAGAGGTTGCAGTGAGCCGATATCACACCACTGCACTCCAGCCTGGGCAACAGAGTGAGTGAGACTCCATCTCCAAAAAAAAAAAAAAAAAAATTTTACCTTATCAGGTAGATAACCAATCAGAATTATGATGTGGAGGTTAAAAGGTGACTTTCACCAGCCATGGTTATAATCACTGAGGTTCTTGGATCTTGCAAGACTTCTCTTTTAGAAGTAATAGAGGAATGCCTTCTGCAGGAGACAGTGGCTCACGCCTGTAATCCCAGCACTTTGGGAGGCCAAGGTGGGTGGATCACCTGAGGTCAGGAGTTCGAGACCAGCCTGATCAACATGGTGAAACTCTTACGGGGCATGCCTGTAATCCCAGCTACTCGGGAGGCTGAGGTAGGAGCATCGCTTGAACCTGGGAGGCAGAGGTTGCGGTGAGCTGAGATCTCACCATTGCACTCCAGCCTGGGTGACAAGAGCGGCGAAATTCCATCTTAAAAAAAAAAAAAAAAAAAAAGAAAAAGAAAAAAAGAAATAATACAGTAATGTCTTTTTTACAGTTATGGGGAAGAATGAGCGTGTTTTCCTGGTTAACAGCCAGAAGAGCCTACAGTTTGAAGACTACTAGAATTCCACTTTTTAATACATGGAGAAAATAAAGGCAAGCCTGACAGTCTCAAATTAAAGTAGAAAGAAGAGCAAAGTAATTAACAAATAAAACACAGAGCTTGAAGTATCTTGCATCCATGGCTATTTGTAATTTTTTTTCTTTTTTGAGACGGAGTTTTGCTCTTGTTGCCCAGGCTGGAGTGCAATGGCCCAATCTCAGCTTGCCGCAACCTCCGCCTCCCAGGTTCAAGTGATTCTCCTGTCTCAGCCTCTGGAGTAGCTGGGATTATAGGCACGTGCCACCACGCCAGGCTAATTTTGTATTTTTAGTAGAGACGGGGTTTAGTCATGTTGGTCAGGCTGGTCTCGAACTCCCGACCTCAGGTGATCTACCCACCCTGGCCTCTCAAAGTGCTAGGATTACAGGCATGAGCCACTGCGTCCGGCTGCTATTTGTAAATTTTTTAACATTTTAGTATTTTTTACCTTTGAAACAAAAAATGTTCAACAAAAGCAAGTAAATCAGGCAGGACTTTTGGAAATAGTAACCAGCTCATTTCCAAAGATGTCTGTGAAACTAAAATAGTGCTAAAGATCTCACATCTAATCACATACTACATTATGTGTTTCAAATCTATTTTAATTTTTTCATCCTTTGCCACTACAAAATAATATTATTTGCATGTCATTTCACCTTTTTGCTAGTATCTTTGAAATAGATACTTTTTAAATGTTTTTTATAGAGATGGGATCTTGCTATGTTGGTCAGGTTGGTTCTGAACTCCTGACCTCAAGCAATCCTCCTGCCTCAGCCTCCCAAAGTACTAGGATTATAGGTGCCCAGCCTTCTAGGACCTTTTGATAGAAAGAATTGTGCTTTGCCTTGAATTTAAGAAAAAATACAACATAGCTTCCTGTATATTTTCCTCAAGGTCAAACATAAGTTTTATTTTATAAACACATATTAAAAAATAAACTTCCTTAAAAGTCCAGCAGTGTGGCCGGCTGTGGTGGCTCACACCTGTAATCCTAGCATTTTAGGAGGCCCAGGCAGGAGGATCGCTTGAACCCAGGAGTTCAAAAGCAGCCTGGCCAACATAGCAAGACCCCATCTCTACAAAGATTAAAAAATTAGCCGGGTGCGGTGGTGCACACCTGTGGTGGCAGTTCCTCTGGAGCCTGAGGCAACAGGATTGCTTAAACCCAGGAGTTAGAGGTTGCAGTGAGCCAGTATTATGCCACTGCACTCCAGCCTGCATGACAGAGTAAGACCCTGTCTCTAAAAAAAAAAAAAAAAAAAAGTTGAGGCCAAGCGCGTTGGCTCACGCCTGTAATCCCAGCACTCTGGGAGGCAGAGGGGGGCAGATCAGGAGGTCAAGAGATCCAGACCATCCTGGCCAACATGGTGAAATCCCATCTCTACTAAAAATACAAAAATTAGCCAGGCATGGTGGCGGGTACCCATAGTCCCAGCTGTTTGGGAAGCTGAGGCAGGAGAATCGCTTGAACCTGGGAGGTGGAGATAGCAGTGAGCTGAGATCGTGCCACTGCACTCTAGCCTGGGTGACAGAGCAAGACTGTCTCAAAAAAACAAAACAAACGCTGAACTAACTACTCCATGTGGCTGAGTCAGCATTTGAACCAACTCAGAGTCTATGTTTATAAATGTATCCCATACCGCTTCTCGGCCTTTCAGCTAAGATCAAGTATAAATGAGCGCCATACTGCCTTTGCTTCACAGAAACGTCTTCTGCCTCATGCACCATTCTCTACTGTCATCTCCCACCTGAGAGAACACATAGAAGGGCTCGGCAAAATTCTCTGTAAAATGAGTACAGCGATTAATTTTGTCCTGGCAACATATGACACTCATTTTTTCCCATATGTTATTTTTATTATGCTAATGCAATTCAAAAATCTGGCAAATAATTCATTAGTAAGATTAAAATGTCACCTTGGGAATTCTGGCTAGGTTACATGCCAAACCCTCTCTTCTTTGATAATCTTTTGGTGACAGTAAACAATGCAAGCACAATGCCAATTATGTAGATCCAGATCATGCTTATGATTTAAATAACAGAATGATAATTCCTTCATCTTTTATGTATGGCTTTCTGTTTTGGAGTGAAGAACGCATTTTATTTTTGTTTCTCCTCAGACTGAATAAAAGTGACCCTCAACAAACACTTGCTGAATAAATGAATGAACCTTGATCTTCTCTTAACCCACACCTTATCAAATCTTCCTCAACCACTCCAATTTTCCCTAGTACTTTTTTAAAAAAAAAAAAAACTAATCCCTCTGTTCACTCTCAACACTCCTTATTTTTCAGTGTTTTGTGCTTTGAGGGGGAAAAAAAATATGTTCTTCAGTTTTCAATGGTCAGGAAAGAAAAAGGAACCATTTTTATTGTTTTGTTTCATGTGTTCCTTTTCTCTTGGATTCCATACAGCATCATGTAATCAAATTTTTGCTGCCTTGCACTGATTTCTCACAGTCTCATATGTTGCTTCTCCAAACTAACGAGAAAACAGTGTCTGTGTCTCCCTCCTCTATGGCATATCCACCCCGCTCCATGAACTGAAAGCGTTCCAATTCTGAGGCACTCTGAACTCTTCCATAAAAAGTGGCTATTTTCATGGCCTCTTCGCGAAATGTAATTCTGTCTTCTCTTTCCTCAAGTAATCTTAATAAAACTAGTTTTTAAAATTTCTTTGACAAACATTGTTGCTAAAGCCAAACAAATGATCCACAAGCTTTCATAAGCCCTAATGTGACATAACTCTGAGGCATTTACACAGGTTATGAAACTTGTCCTAGTACGTTGGCCTCAGAAGACAGGCATAAAGCACTCTTTGTGAACTGCTTAGCTTTGTAAGGTCTATCTGGCACCTGAACAAGCGACATTTTGCAAAACATCAGGCTATGCATGAAAATTCGGATTCCCACACTGAGAGTCCATTGAGAGATCTCCCACTCATTAGCATGCTACAAGGCTGCTGAAGGATCAGGAAGATGTCAAAAGGGCAAACCTTCACAGAAATGGAACTCAGAGAAACAAACTGAACTGAACTTAGCATCAGCCAAGTGTACGCACAAAAAAAACAAAACGTGTTTATTGGGATGAGAAGAAGGAAAATTCACTAATTTGTCCATATGCAACTAAGTGATATTTTTCGTTTGGTAAAATTAATTGCAAAGGCAGCCAGATGCAGTGGCTCCTGCCTGTAATCCCAGCACTTTGGGAGGCCAAGGTGGACAGATGGCTTGAGCTCAGGAGTTCGAGACCAGTCTGAGCAACATGGCAAAACTCCATCTCTACAAAAAAATACAAAAATTAGCCAGAGGTGGTGGCACATATCTGTGGTCCCAGCTACTTGGGAGGCTGAGTCAGAAGGTTTGCTTGAGCTGCAGAGGTCAAGGCTGCAGTGAACTGTGATCATGCCACTGCACTCCAGCCTAGGCAACAGAGTGAGATTCTCTCTCAAAACATACAAATAAAAATAATCTCCAAGGCATTAGACCTAAAGTGATTGTCTGTTAAACTATCTCTTGGGGAAAGTAACATTTCCCTCAATATCCACCTTTATTCAAATTGTCCTATGCTTTAAAATAATTGGTACCCCCCTCTCCTCTCTTTGCAAGAACCAGTTGTCCCTTTTTTCCTTTAATTCTTTTGTGGTTGCTGAAGAGTTTTATTTCATCTTCAGGCAGTATAATGAGCCAAGGAATTCCAATGAGAATGAATGCAGGTTGTCTGGCAGCTCCTGGGCAGCCAGAGCTGTCCCTGGGAAAAGACGCCCTCTGAGCTGGCTGACGGTTCCCTTAACTGAGTAAACAGTCAGGAAGAGGGCCTTGCAGTCCTAAGTCAGAACCCAGGTCCCCTTTCACTAAAGTCCTGCTGAAAATCATCCTGGGAAAATAGACAGTCATACAAAAAATAAACATGAGGAAATTATAAGCCAGCCAGATATTGATTTGGGTTGACATCACTTCCATGGATCACTTCATCCATCCATTTATTGATTGATCCATGTATTCAACAATTATTCACTGAAAGCCCACAAGGGACAAGGACTGATAGGTACTAGGGGTATGGTGCTAAACAAAACAGACAGTCTTGGCTCCATTCGAGCTGTATTCTAGTGGGGAGACAGCTAGTAAACAGTAAAATGTAACTTGTAGACTGAACTGTGTCCCCCTCCAAATTCATACGGCGAAGCTCTAAATGCAACCGTGACTATGTTTGAAGACAGAGTCTTTCCAGGAAGTAATCAAGGTTAAATGAGGTCATAAGAGTGAGGCCCTTATGATGGGATTTGTGCCCTTTACAAGAAAAGACACCAAAGAGCTGGCTTCCTCTCTTCCTCTGTACCATGTAAGGACACGGAAAGAAGGTGGCCTTCTAAAAGCCAGAGAGTCCCTCACCAGAAACCAAACCTGACAGCACCTTGGACTTCCAGCCTCCAGAACCATGAGAAAATTGATTTCCATTGTTTAAGCCACGCAGTGTGTGGTATTACTGTGTTATGCCCACCTGAGCAGACTAATACAATAACATAATATTAGGAAATGATCAGAACTATGAAGGAAATCATGTAAGGTAGAGGGACAGATAGATAGGCAGTGGCGGAATGGAAAGTGGCACTGAGTATGGGGACCAGGAAAGGCCACTGGGGAAGACCATTCCAGATGGAAATATTTCAGGGGTAATTCTCTGACATGGGGACAAAAATGGGGCATGTGAAAAACAGCCAGAAAGTCTCTGCAGCCTGAGCACATTGGGCAGGGTATGAATGAAAGTAAACAGAGACAGAGGAAACCAGGGACCAGTTCATTCTGGCTACACAGGCCATGGCAAAGACTTCAGATTTTGTTCTAAGTGGGATAGAAAGCTACTGGAAGTCTGTAAGCAGGACAGTGACATAGATGATTTACCTTAAAAGGATCACTATTACATAGGAAAGAGACTGTAGGAGAGAAGGACTGGAAGCTGGAAAACAATGATGAGGTTGGTTTAATTTTCCAGGTAAAAGATGATGGGGACATGGGCTAGTGGGGTGGGGATGGAAGAGGTGAGAAATTGTTGGATTTAAGAGTCTATTTTTAAAATAATTCAGGATCTGTCAATAGGTTGGACATGGTGTGCAAGAGAAAGAAAAGAGTCAAGGATGCCAAATTGAGCTGTGCAGCTGGGTTACTGCAATGCTTTTTACAGAGATGATAAAACGGTAGGAGGAGTTCGTGTGGTAGAGAACAAGAGTTGAGTCAAGGGTTGTTTTGCACATGTTACATTTTGGGATGCCTGTTAGACACACAAGTGGAAATGTTAAATAGGCAACTTGATAGACCAGCATGGAGTGAAGGGAAAGATCAGGACTGGAAATAGAAAAGTGAGTGTCATTAGCATTTAAACAAAGTTGAAAGCAGAAGGCTGAGTATTATCGTAATTACTACCAGCAATTTACAGATCCTTATTTAGGGATGCAGGAGGGGATGAAAAGCTATTTTCCAATCTTCCTGTTCCACCTTTTCCTTCTCTACTCCCTCAAGATTACCCCATCCAGCTTCAAGTGGCCACTGTCTGCTATTCCTGGAAGTGACTTTGCCTGTCCCGCCCTTCACCGCATTTGGGCCAGTGCAGCTGGACTGGGGCACATGGGAGCACATGCTCTGGTCATCTGCTAAGGCAGAGTCTTCCCAGTGCTGGAGCTTGGCTGCTCTGCCTGTAGTTCCAAACTAAATCTAGGCCTGACCTCTCTAAAGCCTGGACCCCTGACAAAGGCAAGTCTTTTCCTAGCAGCTTGCCTGCCACTCCTCTCACCATTCCACAAGGCCTTAATGTCTTTTTTGTTGTTTTTTGTTGTTTTTGAGACAGAGTCTCGCCCTATTGCCCAGGCTGGAGTGCAGTGGTGTGATCTCGGCTCACCGCAACCTCTGCCTCCCCTCTTCAAGTGATTCTCCTGCCTCAGCCTCCCAAGTAGCTGGGATTACAGGCACACCACCACACTGACTGATTTTTGTATTTTTAGTAGAGACGGGTTTTCACCATGTTGGCCAGGCTGGTCTCTAACTCCTGACCTCAGGTGATCCACCTGCCTGGGCCTCCCAAAGTGCTGGGATTACAGGCCTGAGCCACCACGCCCGGCCAAGGCCTTAAAGTTTTCATTGATTTGGATTTTTCCTCAATTGCGGTAGGAGAACAGTGAGGCACGTCTCTTTTAAGATAACCATGGTCATCTTGCGTTAATGAAAAAAAAAAAACCAAAACCTGCTTTTAGTGAATATAGGAGAAAAACTGTGTGTCTGTCTGAGAGATTGAAAGATCCCATTACAGCCTTCATCCTCATTACTTTATATGTTGCCACTGATCTGTGAATGACAAGAGTGGCCTTGAAAGCGGGGGCTCTGTAAACTGACCTGGCTGGATTATGGAGTGTCATTTAAGTAAGAGCTGTTATCACAAGTCAGATATGGAGGGGACCCTGAGACTGCAACACCCAAGAGGAGCTACTGGTGGGCTAGACTAGAGGTCTTCCAACTGAACGGTGAGTACCATGGATACAAATAAGAGAGCAGTTTATAGTTGCTCACTTTTCATGCTCCTAAAACTGACCTGTCTAAGAAATATACCTCTTCCTACGTCAGAAGAGAATTCCCACCTTGAATCTTACTAGGGTGCACTGCTCCTGGATATAAAAAGCTACTAACTAAGGAACTATGAAAAATATTAGTTTCAAAGGGTCATCTCTAAATTATTTATCAATGAACCATGATTTTGTGTCTTCCCCAGTGTACACACACAACATATCACCAAGTCTGAAATGTGCATTTTTTTCACATTGTAAAAAATTCTCTGAAATTGATATATCTTCCCACCATGTGAGCTCAATAGCTATTGCTATTACCTGCACGTACGCAGTATCAAGAACACCACATTTGGCTGGGTGCTGTGGCCCACACCTGTCATCCCAGCACTTTCAGAGGCCGAGGCAGGAGGATCACTTGAGTCCAGGAATTCAAGACCAGCCTGGGCAACATGGCGAAACTCTGTCTCTACAAAAAAAAAAAAAAAAATTAGCGGGGCATAGTGGCACATGTCTGTAGGCCCAGCTACTCAGGAGGCTGAGATGGGAGGATCGCTTGAGCCCAGAAAGTCAAGGCTGCAGTGAGCTGTGGTCACGCTAATGCATTCCAGCCTGGGCGACAGAGTGAGACCCTATATCAAAAGAAAAAAAAAGAGTACCACATTCAGAACGTGTTGAATGGGTGTCAGCATATGGGTGTAATAGTGGAACATTATTTTACCTCCTAGGAAGCAAAGAGTTATAGGGAAAGGGTGAAGAGGAGGTTGATAAATCAGATTAGGTTAACAATATTCCCGAAGCAGTAGACAAAACACTTGTTCTACAGGTCAAGTAGATGAGTTTCTAAATGTAAACTCACAACCCACAGATTGACTCCTCATTGCCAATTCAATTTTGACTCCTAGAAAGGCTCCTGTAGGGAAGCCCATAAAGAAACACTCTATTCTCAGTTGTTTCTTCTTCTTCTTCTTTTTTTTTTTTTTTTTTTTGAGACGGTGTTTTACTCTTGTTGCCCAGGCTGGAGTACAACGGCACAATCTTGGCTCACTGCAACCTCCACCTCCCAGGTTAAAACGATTCTCCTGCCTCAGCCTCCCAAGTAGCTGGGAATACAGGCATGTACCACCACACCCAGCTAACTTTTGTATTTTTAGTAGAGACGGGGTTTCACCATGTTGACCAGGCTGGTCTCCAACTCCTGACCTCAGGTGATCCACTCTCCTCAGCCTCCTAAAGTGCTGGGATTACAGGCGTGAGCCACGGCACCCGGCCCTGTTTCTTTTTATTTTATAATTTTTTTTAAGAGATGGGGTCTCACTATGTTGCCCAGGTTCAAGTGATTCTGGACTGGAATTATAGGTGTGAGCCACTGCACTTAGCCCCAGCTCCATTTCTAATTTGCTAGGTTGCCCTGATGGAGTCTCCCTCCATATTACTTTCCTTGAACACACAGAGGTTGGGGAGTAACCCATAAAATGAATCTGCTCTTCAAAAGTTAGATGATATGATTTCAACAGAAGAGAATGTAAAAATATGTAGGTTCTGATTACAACTATGTACACATGCACATTTATATAGTAATAAAGTTCAGGAATAAATTTTAAGTAACACCAATCTTGTTTTTTTTTTCTTTCTGAGGCAGGGTCGAGCTCTGTCACCCACACTGGAGTGCACTGGTACAATCACAGCTCACTGCAGCCTCAACCGTCTGGGCTCAAGCCATCTCCCCATCTCAGCCTCCCAAGTAGCTGGGACCACAGGTGCGCACCACCATACTTGGCTTTTTTTTTATAATTTTTGGAGAGACAGGGTCTTACCACATTGCCTAGGCTAGTCTCGAACTCCTGGGCTCAAGCTATCCTCCCACGCTGGCCTCCCAAAATGTTGGGATTACAGGTGTGAGTAACTGCGTCTGACCAACAATCTTCCTTATTGGAAAATTTTAAACAATGCTGCCTTAGATACTCCTTAACACATCTCTGCTTTAACAATCCAGCAGTTCACTGAGGTTCTCTCCTCTCTCTGTAGACTCTTCTACATAAGGCTTTGATACTGCATGCAAGTGGACTACTTTCTACACATAAGCACTTTTGCTGCTCTCTCTCTCTCTCAGCAATTGACAGCTTATCAATGAGACAAAAAATATATCAGTAATAATATATATTTGAATTATATAATCAGTGGGTGGGGCACAAAACCAAAAAGTTCTTTGCTACCATCCCTCAACCCTCCAAAAAAGAATTCCACAATCAATAGGATTGAACTACCTGACATACAGAGAACATTTTAGCCAATAATTAGAAAATAGCATGTTTTTTCAAGCACATTTAGATCACTTGCACAAACTGTCCATATACTGAAGCATAAAGCAAATCTCAAGTAATTTTCAAGGGTTGGAATCACATAGATCTCACTGTCTGGCCATAATCTCATTACATTGGAAATCAGTAAGTGAAAGATACTGTTTCAGAAATTAAGAGAATCACTTCTAAATAACTTATGGATCCAATGAAAAAAATATGATGCAAATTAGAGAATACTTAGAACTGAATGATGAGATCATACTGCAGTAAATTGCATTACTGTTTTAAATAGTTTCTGCTTTACCCTGTGAAAGAATTATAGATTCCAGGCCGGGTGCAGTGGCTCAAGCCTGTAATTCCAGCACTTTGGGAGGCCAAGGCCGGTGGATCACCTGAGGTCAGGAGTTTGAGACCAACCTGGCCAATATGGTGAAACCCTATCTCTACTAAAAATAACAAAAATTAGCCAGGTGTGCTGGCACATGCCTGTAATCCCAGCTACTCGGGAGGCTGAGATAGGAGAATCACTTGAACCCAGGAGGTGGAGGTTGTAGTGAGCCAAGATTGCACCACTGCACTCCAGCCTGGGTGACAGAGCAAGACTGTCTCAAAAAAAAAAAAAAAAAAAAAAAAGAATAATACATTCCAACCCATTGCTCTGTCCTTTCAGTGTCCACCCTATGAGAAGATTTCTATTTTCCACACACTGAAATCATGCTTGGCCGTTTGACTTGCTTTGATCAATGAAATGTGAGTTGATTGATATGTGCCACTTTTGACCATATGTCTGTAAAAGCCACTACTTTTTCCTTCTGCCCTAGATTAGGATGACACAGATAACTATGTCTTCAGTGTGGATCCCAGAATGGGGCAGAGTCACAGTCAATTCATAGTCAACATGTAAGAAAGAAGTTTTAGTTGTGGCAAGCCACTAAAATTGGTTTGAAATTGCTTGTTACCACAGCACAACTTAGCCACAGTTAACTGATACAAATATCTATAAAAACATCTAGTTGGAATGGTACTGAAAGTCCTGGCCAGAGAAATTAGGCAAGGGAAAGAAATAAAAGGGATGGAAATAGGAAAATAAGAAGTTAAATTGTCTCTGTTTGCAGACAACATGATCTTATATGGAAAATGCTAAAGACTCCATCAAAAATTTTCAAAACTAATAAATGAATTCAGTAAAGTTACAGGACACAAAATCCAACATAGAAAAACCAATGGCATTTCTATACACTAACAAACCATTCCAAAAAGAAATTAAGAAAACAATCCAGGCCAGGAGCAAGGGCTCACGCCTGTAATCCCAGCACTTTGGGAGGCCAAGGTGGGAGGATCACTTGAACCTGAAAGTTCGAGTCCAGCCTGGGCAACACAGTGAGACTCCGTCTCTACAAAATAAAAAATAAAAATTGGCAAATTGGCTGGGCATGGTGGTGTGTACCTGTAGTCCCAGCCACTTCGGAGGCTGAGGTGGGAAGACTGCTTGAGGCCAGGAGGTCAAGGCTATATGACTGTGCCACTGCACTCCAGCCTAAGCAACACAGCAAGACCCTCTCTCAGAAAAGAAAAGAAAAGAAAAAGAAAACAATTTAGTATAGCTACAAAAATAATATTTAGGAATAAATTTAACAAAGAAGGTGAAAAATCTATAATCCAAAAACTATAAAGCATTGATGAAGAAATTGAAGAAGTCATAAATAAAAAGAAAGGTATCCTGTCTTCATGGATTGGAAGAATAATACTGTTAAAATGTCCATACTACCCAAAGCAATCTACTACTCAAAGGATTCAATGCAATCTATTAAAACTCCAATGACATGTTTCACAAAAATAAGAAACAGTATCCTAAAATTCATATAAAACAATAAAAGACCCCCAAATAGCCAAAGTACACCCAAATACCCCCAAATAGTAGCAAAAAGAACAAAGCTAGAGGCATCACACTACCTGATATCAAAATCTGCTACAAGTCATAATCAAAACAGCATGGTATTGGCATAAAAATAAATCTATAGACCTACAAAACAGAACAGAAAGCCCAGAAATAAATCTACATACTTATGGTCAATTTATTTTCAACAAAGATGCCAATAACACACAATGGGGAAGGGACAGTCTCTTCAATACTGTTGAAAAACAGTATATCCATATGCAGAAGAATGTCACTGGGCCCTTATCTCAGTCCATATACAACAATCAACTGAAAATGTTGTAAAATTTAAATGTAAGACCTGAAACTGTGGAACTACTAGAGGAAAACATAGGGGAAAAATCTCATGACATTGATTTGGGCAATGATTGTTCTGAATATGACCCCAAAAGCATAGGCAACAAAAGCAAAAGTAGATAAATGAGATTACATCAAACCAAAAAGCTTCTGCACAGCAGAGGGAACAATCAACGGTGTGAAAAAGACAGCCTACGGAATGAAGGAAAATATTTGTAAACTATGTATGTGATAAGGAGTTAATATCCAAAATATATAAGGAATTCAAACACCTCAATGGCAAGAAAAAAATTTTCAGATTTTCAATGGGCAAAGGAACTCAATAGACACGTCTCAAAAGAAAACATACAGGCCGGGCGCGGTGGCTCAAGCCTGTAATCCCAGTACTTTGGGAGGCCAAGCCGGGTGGATCATGAGGTCAGGAGATGGAGACCATCCTGGCTAACACGGCGAAACCCCGTCTCTACTAAAAAAATACAAAAAAACTAGCCGGGCGAGGTGGCGGGCGCCTGTAGTCCCAGCTACTCGGTAGGCTGAGGCAGGAGAATGGCGTAAACCCGGGAGGCGGAGCTTGCAGTGAGCTGAGATCCGGCCACTGCACTCCAGCCTGGGCGACAGAGCGAGACTCGTCTCAACAAAAAAAAAAAGAAAAGAAAAGAAAACATACAAATGGCCAACAGGTACGTAAAAAAAGATCAGCATCAGACTGGCGCGGTGGCTCACGCGTGCAATCCCAGCACTTTGGGAGGCCAAGCCAGGTGGATCATGAGGTCAGGGGATAGAGACCATCCTGGCTAACACGGTGAAACCCCATCTCTACTAAAAGTACAAAAAAGATTAGCCAGGCGTGGTGGCGGACGCCTGTAATCCCAGCTACTCGGGAGGCTGAGACAGGAGAATGGCACGAACCCGGGAGGCGGAGCTTGCAGTGAGCCGACATGGCGCCACTGCACTCCAGCCTGGGCCACTGAGTGAGACTCCGTCTCAAAAATAAAATAAAATAAAATAAAATAAAGATCAGCATCACTAATCATTAGGAAAAGGCAAATTAAAACCGCAATGAGATATTACCTTATCCTTGTGAAAATGGCTCTTACCAAAAAGACCAAAGACAACAAAGTGTGGGCAAGGATGTAGAGAAGAGGGAACCCTGGAACACTGTTGGTGGGAAGGTAAACTAGTACAGCCGTTATGGAGAACAGTATGGAAGTTTCTCAAAAAATTAAAAATAGAAATACCATATAACCCAACAATCCCACTACTGGGTATATTTTCAAAGGAAATGAAATCAGTATGTTGAAGAGATATCTGCACGCCTATGTCTACTGCAGCATCATTCACAGTAGCCAAGATACGGAATCAACCTAAGTATTCCTGAACAGATGAATGGATAAAGAAAATGTGGTGTATATACACAATGGAATACTATTCAGCCTTAAAAAAGAAGAAAATCCTGTTATTTGCAACACCATGGATGAGCCTGGAGGACATTATGTTAAATGAAATAAGCCAGGCACAGAAAGACAAATACCTCCTGATATCACTTATATGTGGAGTCTGAAAAAGATTAACTCATAGAAGCGGAGTAGAATGGTAGTTACCAGGGTTAGTGAGTGGTGTGGCATTGGGGGATGCTGATCAAAGAATACAAAATTGCAGTTAGGAAGAATAAGTTCAAGAGATCCATTGCACAACATGGTGATTATAATGAATAACAAGGTATTTATACTCAAAAATTGCTAAGAGAGATGTTTTCTCACCACAAAAAAATGGTACGTGAGGTACTGCGTATGTTCATTAGCTTGATTTAGCCATTCCACGATGAATACATATATTGAAACATCATGTCGTACACTAACATGGTTTGGATGTGTGTCCTCTCCAACTTTCATGTTGCATGTGATTCCCAGTGTTGGAGGTGGGGCCTGGTGGGACGTGTTTGGGTAACAGAGGTGGATCCCTCATGAATGCTTGGTGCCATCCTGGCAGTAATGAGTGAGTTCTTGCGAGGTCATGTGAGATCTGGTTGTTTCTGGGACCTCCCCCATCTCTCTCTTGCCCTCACTGTCTCCATGTGATACACCAGCTCCCCACTTGCCTTCTGCCATGATTGAAAGCTTCCTTGAGCCTCACCAGAAGCAAAGCAGATGCTTATGCCATTCCTCTTATACAGCCTGCAGAACCATGAGCCAATTAAACCTATTTTCCTTATAAATTACCCAGCCTCAAGTATTTTGTATAGGAATGCAAGAATGGACTAATACATGCACCATAAATATATTTAGTAAGGTGGGCCAAGAAAAGAAAAAAGAGGGCCGGGCATGGTGGCTCATACCTGTAATCCCAGCATTTTGGGAGGCTGAGGTGGGTGGATCGCCTGAGGTCAGGAGTTTGAGACCAGCTTGGCCAACATGGTGAAACTCCATCTCTACTAAAAATACAAAAAATAGCCAGGAATGGTGGTGTGTGCCTGTAATCTCAGCTACTTGGGAGGCTGAGGCAGGAGAATTGCTTGAACCTGGGAGGCGGAGGTTGCAGTGAGCCAAAATCACGCCACTGCACTCCAGCCTGGGCAACTGAGTGAGGCTCCATCTCAAAAAAAAAAAAAAAAAAAGAAAAGAAAAAAGAGAAGGCATACAAAAATAAGAAAGGGAATGAAAAAGGTGGCAAAACTCAGATTCTGCACAGAATTAACAGACATTATAGAATATTGTGAATAACTTTATGCCAAGAAGTTTGAAATATATGTAAAATGGGAAAAAATTCTTAGAAAATATATTACTGTATTACATTACATATAATAATACTAATACTAGTATAATAATTTAAAAACTAGATAAATTGTACAACCATTGTAGTAATTGAATCAAGAGATAAAAAATTTCCTCCAAAGCAAACAGCAGCACAGATTGTTTCACAGGAGTGTTCTATCAAAGATTAAAGGGAAAAATAATTCCAATTTTAAACAAATTGCTCCATAACATAGAACACGAAGTTACACTGCTCACCCATTTTATGAAACCAGGATAAACAGACAAGAGAATTACGAGAAGCGAAAATTGCAGGGTTACTTCTTTATGAACAGATGCAAAATCTTAGAATATTAGCAAATTGACCTAGTATTTTTTTTTTTTTTTTTGACAGGGTCTCACTTTGTCACTCAAGCTAAGAGTGCAGTGGTGCAATCACAGCTCACTACAGCCTTGACTTCAGGGACTCAGCAATACTCCCACCTCAGCCTCCTAAGGAGCTGGGACTACATATGGGTGCCACCATGCCTAGTTTTTTTTTTTTTTAGAGACAGGGTGCCACAAACTCAGGCTCAAACCATGTTCCCACTTCAGGCTCCCAAAATGCTGGGATTACAGGTGTGAGCCACCGTGCCCAGCCTTGATTTAGTAGTGTTTAAAAAAAAATCATTGCAAAAATGAGAAAAATCATATGATCATCTCAACAGATTCAGAAAAATCACTCAATAAAATTGAACCCTCTGCCATAATAAAAGCTCTTAATAAACCAGGAACAAAAGAGAATCTTCTTAACTTGATAAAAGGTATCTAACAAAAACCTACAACACTGTCAGAGTTGATGAAAATTTCAAATCGACAACCAGAATGGAGGCCTAGTGTTAACACTTCTGTTCAACCTTGTACTGAATTTCTAGCTAACCATATAAGACAAGAAAAGGGGGAGGTGTAAGGCTTAGAATGGAAGAAACAAAACCATTATTGCCAAATGCAGTGCCTCACACCTGTAATCCCAACACTGGGATGCCAAGGTGGGCGGATCCTTTGAGTTCAGGAGTTAGAGACCAGCCTGGGCAACATGGTGAAACTCCGTCTCTACAAAACATACAAAAATTAGGAGGGTGTGGAGGTGCCCACCTGTAGTCCCAGCTACTCGGGAAGCTGAGATGGAAGGATCACTTGAGGCTTAGGTTGTAGGGAGCCGAGATTGCATCACTGCACTCCAGCCTGGGCAACTGAGCAAGACTCTGTCTCAAACAGACAAACAAAAAATCCAAAACAACCAAAAACCAAAACATTATTATTTGTAGATGACATTTTTAGAAAATATTACAAAACAGTTTCCTCTGTCAAGTAGATAACATTTTTTTCTACATAATAACCCCAAAACATGTGTTAGATAAATTATTAAAAATAAGAGAGTTTAGTCAAGTGGCTACATATAAAATTGATTTACATAAAATATTGCACTTCTATGCCTCAGCAAAAAACAAACATTAATTTAAGAAAAGATATAATTGGCCGGGCGCAGTGGCTCACACCTGTAATCCCAGCACTTTGGAAAGCTGAGGTGGGCGGATCACTTGCAGTCAGGAGTTCGAGACCAGCCTGGCCAACATGGCGCAACCCTGTCCCTACTAAAAATGCAAAATTAACCAGGTGTGGTGGTGCACACCTGTAATCCTAGCTACTTTGGAGGTTGAGGCAGGAGAATCGCTTGAACCTGGGAGGCAGAGGTTGCAGTGAGCAGAGATGGTGCCACCGGACTCCAGCCTGGGTGACAAAGCGAAACTCTATCTCAAAAAAAAAAAAAAGAAAGAAAAAGAAAATATAGGATATTTGAGTGACCTCTAGAAAGAAGCATTTCTTTTTAAATTATTTTTTATGACAAATCATAATTGTATAAATTTATTGGGTACAATGGGATGTTTTGATACACATACAAAATATGGAATGATTAATCACACTAATGAATATATCCATCAGTTCACTTACTTATATTTTATGGTGAGAAGTATTTCTTCAGTAAGTTGCAAAGAGATCATATAAGATACAATTATTATTTCAACTTTATGTACAAGAATCTGAAACTTAGAGTAATTAAATTTGTCCAGAGTCACCCAAGCCAGCATTCAAACCCCAGAAATGCAGTATGTGGGCTGTCATTCTTAACCTCAATGCTGTACAGGCATTTTGTGCGTGTTCCATACATCAATTTCCTTTTCCCCCTCTTTTAATTTTTATTATTTATTTATTCATGTCAGATGGGTAATGTGCCCACGTTGTAACAAAGTTTGATGTGGTTTGGCTCTGTGTCCCCATCAAAATCTCATGTTGAATCATAATTATCATAATTCCCAATGTTGGGGGAGTGACCCAGTGAAGGTGATTGGATTATGGATGCGATTTCCTCATTCTGTTCTCGTGATAATGAGTGAGTTCTCATGAGATCTGATAGTTTAAAAGTGTGTGGCACTTCCCTCCTCGCTTCCTCTCTCTCTCTCTCCTGCCACCACGTAGAGAAGTTGCTTCCTTCCCTTCCCCTTCTGCCATGATGGTAAGTTTCCTGAGGCCTCCCAGTCATGCTCCTGTTAAGCCTGCAGAACCCTGAGTCAATTAAACCTCTCGTCTTCATAAATTATCCAGTCCCAGGTAGTTCTTTACAGCTGTGTGAAAACAGACTAATATAGGTTTGAAGGAGGCACATCTCAAACATGCGTGTGAAAACCCAATCATCACACTTACGAACTACAAAAGGATCTCCCCATCTCCCTTCTCTTCTTAATCAAGCCTTCCCTTTTTCTCACTCTGAATAAACCGTTCCCTACTTTGCACTTCAGTAGCAGCCTATACGTCCCTGTAGCATTTACTTTATACCTCGCATCATTTTGTTGGGTTTCTCTACATATACATGGGTACATACATAGAGTAGGTCTGGAAAGATAGGCAAAAAGTGTCCACAATGTAGATGATATTATTATTATTAAATTGAGCAGTTTGGGTAAGAGGTTGATGATAATAACAACGCTCTGATTTCGTTAACAATAAATATTTCAACTTCACAATATACTCTAATACATAAAACGTCTTAAAAACTTCAAAGAGCTGATAAAAGAGTGAAAAATTGCAAGACAAAAATATAAGCCTAGGCAACATGGTGAAACCCAGTCTCTACAAAACATATGAGAAATTAGCTGGCCATGGTGGCGCACACGTGTGGTAATAACTACTTGAGAGGCTGAGGTGGCAGGCTCACTTGAGCCAGGATCACACCACTGCACTCCAGCCTGGGTGACAGAGTGAGAATCTGTCTCAAACAAAAAGGAAAGGGGAAGGGAAAGAAAGGGAAGGGAAGGGGAACGGGGGGAGGGGAGGAGGAAGAAAGGAAAGGAAAAGAAAGGGGAAGAAAGGAAAGGAAAAGAAAGGAAAAAGGAAAGAAAAGGAGAAGAAAGGAGAAAGGAAAGGGGAGAGGAGGGGAAGGGAGGGGAAGGGAGGGGAGGAGAGGAGGGGAGGGGAGGGTAGAAGAGGGGAGGGGAGGGGAGGGGAGAGGAGGAGAGAGGAGAGGACTCTATGGAGAGGACTCCAAGAGGTAAGTGAAGGATGGTAGACACTTTTGCCCTGAAGGTGTTTGCCAACCTTAGAGAAATTGCGCTTCAGTTTTGATGACTGAAGCTTCTTAAAAGGAGACCCACTTTCCTTAAAACTAAGACTCCAAAGTGCTACATCCTCAAGGTAATGGTAAAGAAGAAATAAATCCATCCCACTCCTCTCTACCTCATGTCCAGGGAACCTCAGGAAAAGTTGTCCTCGATACAAACAGAGAAATGGAAAAAATTATCTCTTAGAGGTTATAATCGCAAACTTAGTGCCTTATAGATAGTAACCTATATACCCACATCACCTAAGTAGTTCAAAAGAACTCCAAGCTCAGTTTAAAGTGGTCCTGAACTGGTAATACATTTAGGCACCTAGAAGAGGCAAATGCAAGTTCTTTCTGGAGGAATGTACCTTCACTTAAGGCAGTGCTATCAACTGGGGTGAAAATTTTCACCAAAAAATTTTAAGGAAAATTAGCAACTCACAGTAAAAGTAAACACAGAATCAAGGAAACAAGGCACGATGAAGGACTACCAGCAAAAATAATTGACAAAAGTCCTATTTTATGAAAATCAAATATTACAATAGGATTATCAGTCATTTTAGAAAACTATCCTTGCACTAATTAAGAAATAAATGATGCACTTTCTTTTCTTTCTTTCTTTTTTTTTTTTTTGAGACGGAACTTTGCTCTTGTTGCCCTGGCTGGAGTGCAATGGCGCAATCTCAGCTCACCACAACCTCTGCCTCCCGGGTTCAAACGACTCTCCTGCCTCAGCCTCCCAAGTAGCTGGGATTACAGGCATTCGGCACCACGCCCAGCTAATTTTGTATTTTTAGGAGGGATGGGGTTTCTCTCCATGTTGGTCAGGCTGGTCTCAAACTCCTGACATCAGGTGACCCACCCACCCGGCCTCAGCCTCCCAAAGTGCTGGGATTACAGGTGTGAGCCACCACACTTTTAATTATATGTAGAAACTGGAAACTCTAAAAATAGAACCTAACAGGTGTTTTTTTTGTTTTGTTTTCTGTTTTTTGGGGTTTTTTTTAGACAGAGTCTTGCTCTGTTGCCCAGTCTGGAGTGCAGTGGTGCAATCCCAGCTCACTGCAACCTCTGCCTCCTGAGATCAAGTGATTCTCCTGCCTCAGCCTCCCAAGTAGCTGGGATTACAGGCGCATGCCACCATGCCTGGCTAATTTTGCATTTTTAGTAAAGATGGGGTTTCACCATGTTAGTCAGCCTTGGCTTCCCAAAGTGCTGGGATTACAAGTGTGAGCCACCACACCTGGCCAACAGGTTTTTTTTAACGTGAGAAAATTTCCCAAAATGAAAAACATAGTAATCATAATTAAAATTGATAATTTGATAATCAATTTTAACAGAATAGATTCAGAAGAAGGGAGAATTAATGAACTAGAAGATAGGGTGGACGAAGTTATTCAAACTGCAACAAAGAAGCAAGAGATGAAGAAAATGAAAGCCACGTTAAGGAGAGAGTAGAGAGAATGGGACAGAAGCAATATTTGAAGAGATTAATGGCTGAGAATTGTCCACAGTTGATGAAAGACACCAAGCCATAAATTTGAGAAGTCCAACAAATCCCAAGATAAATTAAAAAATACACATCTATTAAAACTGTAGAACACCAAAGACAAAAATATAATAAAAGTAGCCAGGAGGTGGGATATGGAATGGGGTAGGGAGAATGTATTCAAATAAGCAGCATGCAGTCAAACAGCTATTTTTTTTTTTTTTTTTTTTGAGATGGAGTCTCACTCTTTCACCCAGGCTGGAGTACAGTGGCACGATCTCGGCTCACTGCCACCTCCACCTCCTGAGATCAAACGATTCTCCTGCCTCAGCCTCCAAAGTAACTGAGATTACAGGCACCCATCACCAAGCCCAGCTAATTTTTGTATTTTTAGATGAGACGGAGTTTCACCCTGTTGGCCAGGCTGGTCTCGAACACCTGACCTCAGGTGATTCACCCACCTTGGCCTCCCAAAGTGCTGGGATTACAGGAATGAGCCACTGCGCCTGGCCAAACAGTTGAGTTTGTAATAGCAACAGTGAAAGTCAGAAGACAATGGAATAATACTTTCCTTCTTTTTTTTTTTTTTAACGAAGCACTAACCAAGAAGTAGGGAGTACACTACTACACTAAAAGATAAAATACAAAGTCTTTACTCAGAAAAAAATTATTGTAAGAATGAAGGCAATGGGAGGTTGAGGCTGCAGTGAGCTGTGATTGCATCACTGCATTCCAGGGTGCCAGAGTGAGACCCTGTCTCAAAAAAAAAAAAATAAATAAAATAAAGAATGATGGCAAAATAAAAATGTTACCAGAAAACAAACAGAGATCATTCACTAACAGAAAAGAAACATTAAAGGAAATTCTAAACGACACATTAAGACAGAAGGAAATGGAACCAAATGAAAGGTCTGAGATGCAAGAAAGATTTGGTTAATGCCTATAATCCCAGCATTTTGGAAGGCTTGAGGTGGGAGGACTGCTTGAGCCCAGGAGTTCAAGATCAGCCTGGGCAACATAGAGAAACTATGTCTCTACAAAAAAATTAGCCAGGCCTGGTGGCATACTCCTGTAGTCCCTGCTACTCAGGAGACTGAGGTGGGAGGATCACTTGAGCCCAGGAGGTAGAGGCCGCAGTGAGCCAAGATCGCACCACAGCACCCCAGTCTGGTGACAGAGCAAGACCTTATCTCTTTGAAAAGAAGAGAGAAAGAGAGAGAGAGAGGAAGGAAGGGAGGGAGGGAGGGAGGAAAATAAGCTAGATGGGGGCCATGGAGGTCAGAAGTCAGAATCCACTAAGGAGTATGTAATAACTTACCTGCTGAATCAAAACAATTGAAAATTTATTTAAAAATTTTAAGGGCCGAGCATGATGACTCATGGCTGTAATCTCTGCACTTTGTGAGGCCAAAATGGGATTCCTTGAGCCCAGGAGTTTGAGACCAGCCTGGGCAACATAGGGAGACCCCATCTCTACTAAAAAAAAAAAAAAAAAAAAAAAATTAGCCCAGGCACGGTGGGGCGTGCCTATAGTCCCAGCTACTTGGGAGGCTAAGGCAGGAAAATCGCTTCAGCCCAGAAGGATGAGGCTGCAGTGAGCCATCATTGTGCCACTGCACTCCAACCTGGGTGACAGAGTGACCTATCTCAAAAAATAAAATAAAATTTTTAAGAAATGTGATAATATACGGGTAAATATCAATGAATAGGCCAAGTGTGGCGGCTCACACCTGTAATCCCAGCACTTTGGGAGGCTGAGGTGGGAGGACCACTTGAGCCCAGGAATTTGAGACCAGCCTGGGCAACACGGTGAAACTTTGCCTCTACAAAAACAACAAACAAAAACAACAAAAATTTGCTGGACATGGTGGCCTGTGCAGGTAGTTCCAGCTACTCAGGAGCCTGAGGTGGGAGGATTGCTTAATTTGGGGAGGTGGAGGTGGAGGTTGCAGTGAGCAGAGATGCCACTGCACTCCAGAGTGAGACTCTGTCTCAAAAAAAAAAAAAAGATACTGACCACACAATAACTGTAATATCTTGTCAGGTTCAAAATAAAAACAGATGAGAATTAAATATGGCAAAAATAACAAAAGTTGAATGGAGCTAAATAGAGCTTAAATGGTGTATAACATTGTTAGTTTATTACACTGGGACTCAGCATTTCTATTTCATTGAGCGTTTTCTTTTGGTCTATTAATTTACTCAGTTTTCTTTATTTCTGCTAACATGTAAAAGAAAGCTTATTTGCTGTGAGGTATATAAAATTATGTATATACACCTCAATATTAATTCTATTTTCTAATTATATATTTGTAAACTGTTCTATGTTCTTATTATTCTTGTCTTCTTGGTCCATCCTAGACTTAGTGGGGTATTAAAATCTCCTACTTTGCTCATGTTTCTGCCCATTTCTTCTTGTAGTTCTAACAGATTTTGTTTTGTGCACTTTGTTGTTTTTGACAAATCTGGTTTATGAAGCCTCTGCTCTCAACCTTGCAATGATTTTTCATCATATGTGGAATAAAAATCTAAAACACTTGTCAAGTCCTGCAAAGAGCCTATATGATCTGGTTCCTGGCTACCTCATTTCCTACCATTCTCTCTGCCAATTTTTTTTTTTTTTTTTTTTTCTTGAGACAGAGTCTCACTCTGTCGCCCAGGCTGGAGTGCAGTGGTGTGATCTCGGCTCACTGCCATCCTCTCCTCCTGGGTTCAAGGGACTCTCCTGCCTCGGCTTCCCAAGTAGCTGGGACTACAGGCGTACACCACGACGCCTGGCTAATTTGTGTATTTTCAGTAGAGACGGGGTTTCGCCACGTTGGCGAGGCTGGTCTTAAACTCCTGACCTCAAGTGATCTGCCCGCCTTGGCCTCCCAAAGTGCTGGGATTACAGGCATGAGCCACCGTGCTCCACCTCCGATTTTCTTAAACATGCCAAACATATGCCTGTTTTGGGCCTTTAGTGGCTACTCCTGGAGCTTGGAAAGCTCTTGTCCCAACTATGTTCCTGGTTCAATCCCTTAGACTTCATTCAAGATGCTGCTCAAATATTTCCTAAGAAAGACTATCTCTAGTCTCCCTGTGTCAAAATCACATCCCCACCGCCCCCATACTTTCTCTGCTTTTACTATTTTATCATTTTCATACAACATATCACTACCGTAGTCCCCCCTTATCCTTGGTTTCAGTTTCCTGTGGTAGATTTCGAGAGAGACTACATTCACATAACTTTTATTACAGTATTATTCGTTATTGTTAATCTCTTACCATGCCTTATAAATTAGGCTTTATCACTGGTATGTGTGTAAAGGAAAGAGCATGGAATATTTCAGGTTTGGCACTATCCCAGGTTTCAGGTATCCACTGGGGGTCTTGGGACCATACCCTCCATGGATTACTGTGGGATCCTGTGTTTGAAAATTACATATTTTTCATCTGCAGTATAATGTGTTATGGGGGTAGAAACTTCATTGTTGTGTTCACCCATGTATCTCAAGCTGGTACACAGTATTCAACAAATATCAGCTGAATGAATGAAACTTATTGCTTTATTTTTTGGTTGTTCCTCTTATCAATCAGTATTAGTTATCTTCTAGAATGTGGTTTTGCTTTCAGTTCTTTGATATTTATATTGTCACCATCATTTTTTGTTCATGAAGGCTTGTCTACTTTTGTCTGTATCTTAATTTTTACTCCAGTTTGTGTTTCTCTATTCCAAGCAGCAAATGTTGCATATATTTTCATGTTGTTTTTATTTATTTATTTATTTATTTTTTTTTTGAGACGCAGTCTCGCTTTGTCACCCAGACTGGAGAGCAGTGGCGTGATCTTGGCTCACTGCAACCTCCGCCTCCCAGGTTCAAGCAATTCTTCTGCTTCAGCCTCCCGAGTAGCTGGGATTAGAGGCACCTGCCACCATGCCCGGCTAATTTTTGTATTTGTGGTAGAGATGGGGTTTCACCATGTTGGTCAGACTGGTCTTGAACTCCTGACCTCAAGTGATCTGCTCACCTCGGCCTCCCAAAGTGCTGGGATTACAGGCGCGAGCCACCGCGCCCGGACTTCATGTTGTTTTTTAATTCAAAGATTTGTCTTTTATATATGATATTAAGCATTTCCATTTATCCAGTTATTTCTGTAATCCTACATTATGTTTTATAAATTTTGTTTTATTAGTATTTCATTCCCTCTGCTATTTGATAAAACTTACTTTCTCAGACTACATGATAAGCTAGCTAATGGCAAAGGGATAGGAAATGGGAAGTGGAAAACATTATAAAATACCAATCACAGCTTCCTGACCAATGGAATCAAGCAAAGTCTGTACTAATCCCCATTTCTTCTTTATCCTGGGGGGTGTGTGTGTGTCTGTGTGTGTGTGTCTATGAAACCTTTTCAACCAATTTCTTCTTTGTACTCTGTTTTCCCTTGATGATTAAATTTGTTTGTTGGTGGTAAGTTTTATAATTTAGTCCTTAGGTTACAGAGCATCACGTAGAGATTTTTGACTGAACTAGAAGAATAATGAACATCACTGAGAAACCCAGAGATTGATCAGACTTAGCATCTTCCCTCTGGAGGAGAGTACACATTTTTTGTTTTGTTTTGTTTTGTTCTGTGACAGGATCTCACTCTGCAGGGCTCACTGAAGCCTAGGCCTCCTGGATTCACTCAGGTGATCCTCCCACCTCAGCCTCCCCAGTAGCTGGGACTATATGTACCTGCCACCATGCCCAGGTAACTTTTCTGTAGAAACAGGGTTTTGCCATGTTGCCCAGGTGCGTCTCAAACTCCTGGGCTCAAGTGATCCTCCCACTTCAGCCTCCCAAAGTGCTTAGATTACCGCAGCGCCTAGCAAAGTACACACTTTTGTTTAAATGAGAGAAGCTGCATTATTTCAAGAGGGAGAATGGTGGTATGGCTACTGCTGTTGTTTGGAAGTATGACTAGAGGTATGTATAAAAAATGTTGACTACTGGCCATGCACGGTGGCTCATGCCTGTAATCACAGCACTTTGGGAGGCTGAGGCGGATAGATCACCTGAGATCAGGAGTTCAAGACCAGCCTGGCCAACATGGTGAAACCCTGTCTCTGCTACAAAAATTAGCCCGGCACAGTGGCGCATGCCTGTAATCCCAGCTACTCAGGAGGCTGAGGCAGGAGAATCGCTTGAACCCAGGAGGTGGAGGTTGCAGTGAGCCAAGATTGCACCACTACACTCCAGCCTGGGCAACAGAGTGAAAATCCATCTCAAAAAAAAAAAAAAAATTGTTGACTCACAAGGTGAACCACTGTGGACAGAGCAGATTAGAACTCTGCATCTCCTTTGAGTATACTTTTGTGTTAGTACACTTTCCAGATTCCCCTGAAGCTAGGGTTCCAGAGGCAAACTTAGTTTCTCCACCCAATTGCATGCTGCCAGATTTTTCCTACAGCAATGTCTTGTTTAGATATTTGCTTTGAAGGTGTCAAGAGAGTTTTTTGTGGAAATAGTGGTGGCAGCAACTTCCTCATTGCTGGACAACTTTAACAGTGTGTTCTTGAAGTCAAAAGTCCAAGGTAGGCTTCCTGACTTCCTCTCTTCTTGGTTGGAGCAGAAGTAGTAGCATTTCTGGCTAGTCCGGCTGGTCATGTTTATGGTGGAATCTTTCCTGGAGACTCATCATAGAGCCCTATGTAACCATTCTGTAGACATCTAGTTTCCTATATGAAACCCGTTCCTGCTTATGTTAATGTTTTTTGATTCTTAAATCCAAACTCTGATTGGTAAACTAAAAATTCGAAAATTTTGTTTTTCCAGGTAAATCTCATTTAAATGAGTTGTTGAAACGTTCATTTAGCCTCTTTTCGCTGAGCAAGAAACTTAGTTTTGTAAAGTCTTTGGCATTATCTATCCTTGGTTAGTCTGAGTATATATGATACAAAATGTAGTCAAACACCGGTAAGTGGCTCACGCCTCTTTCCCAGCAATTTGGAAGGCTGAGGCGGGAGGATTGCTTGAGCCCAGGAGTTGGAGACCAACCTGGGCAACACAGGGAGACACTGTCTCTACAAAAAAAAAATAAAAATAAAAAATAAAATAAAATAAAAATATATATAATCAAACACGTTATTTCATCTCTTAAGGGAAAGAGCTCTCTGTGGTTCAACACATTGTTATCCATTGTGCAACAATGATCATCGCCATGCTCTGATAGCTTTAAAATGATTAGACAGGAAAATCATTATATTGCAAACTGGTGTTCAGAAATGTTAGGATTTTCAGTATTTTTATTTTCCAAACATTATTTTAAAAGAACATTAAAAGCATTAGAAATACAAATCTTGCCTAATGATTAACATAAGAACAATTATTATAAAATGTTTAAAATACATCACATACTTTGCATCACAGTAAGCATCAAGAGAACTAATTGACATATCCTGATAATTAATCATATTCAACTGAATTCTCATTACTTTTAGTTCTCATTTTAGCCCTTATGAAGAGGTAAGTTATATATGTCTACCTCCTGTACCATGACACCTTTATTATGTTATGTTAATGCAGGTAGAGGTAGACATATATAACTTACGAAGAAACAAGTTATGTCTACATCTCTATATTTACATATAGAGATACAGATATGAGGGGGCTACGAATCGAGCCCACTATATATTTCATGCAATTTGTAACAATAATTTCATTTTTTAAACTTTTCTTTTGGAGATAATTTTTTGATGAGCATAAAGAGACAATACCTCATATGCACCTGCTTAGTTTTCTTTGTGCTATAATTTTTACCTCCCAATGATGGGCCTCATGCCAGTCAAATCATCTCAGATTCAAATGTCACACAGAAAACCTGCCATTTTAAATTTTATGAATAGAAATTACTTTTGTGTTAATCTTTTATTACATCACATTTGAAATGCCTAGCCAAAAAAATAGATGTATGCCTTTAAAAATGTGATTCTTGATTAATGTTGTATTCTTTATAAAGCTGTTTGGCATACTGGGGTAAATACCAGGTTTTGAATTAAGACAAAAATCTAATTCCTAATTTGCCACAATTCTTCAAATGATCTTGGGAGAGAATATTAGATTTCTTAATTCTTTGTTAAAAAGAGATAATAGGCCAGGTGCACTGCCTCATGCCTGTAATCCCAGCACTTTGGGAGGCCGAGGTGGGTGGTTCACAAGGTCAGGAGCTCGAGACCAGCCTGGCTAACATGGTGAAACCTTGTCTCTATTAAAAATACAAAAATTAGCTGGGCATGGTGGTGTGCACCTGTAGTCCCAGCTACTCAGGAGGCTGAGGCAGGAGAATCGCTTGAACCCAGGAGGTGGTGGTTGTAGTGAGCTGAGATCGTGCCACTGTACTCCAGCCTAGGCAACAAGAGTGAGACTCCATCTCAAAAAAAAAAAAAAAAGAAAGAAAAGAAAAGAAAGGGAAAAAGGGAAGGAGGGAGGGAGAAAGGGAAAGAAGGAGGGAGTAGTAGGCAAATCAGTCTAAAAGGTGAACTTAAAAACAAAGTAATCTGAGGCTATCCCTGGGTGTGGCAAGAAAAACATTTAGAAGAAAAGGAAAACAAAATAAAATGTATGCCTCATATTTAAATCTCAAAAACAGAAATAACTGATCAATACTGAAAGGTAACAGTTGTAAGATGAGGTTGAGCGGAGTTCTAACTGAATATCTATTCTGTCTTCTCTATACCTCTCATGACCCCTGTATTTGGGGATAGCTGGGGGAAGAAACTATAAATTAAATGCCTTTCAGCTGGATGTGGTTTCTTACACCTGTAATCCTAGCACTTTGGGAGGCCGAGGCAGGTGCATCACTTGAGGCCAAGAATACAAGACCAGCCTGGCTATCATGGTGAAACCCTGTCTCTACCAAAAATACAAAAATTAGCTGGGCATGGTGGCAGGCACCTGTAATCCCAGCTACTCCAGAGGCTGAGGCAAGAAAATTGCTTGAACCCGGGAGGTGGAAGTTGCAGTGAGCTGAGATCATGCCACTGCACTTTAGCCTGGGTGACAGAATGACACTCTGTTTCTACAAAAAAAAAAAAAAAAAAAAAAGCCTTTTATGTAGAGGAACAAAGTACCCTCCAATGTGCAATAATAATTCTTGAATATAACAACTTATAAAGATAGGTGTTGTATATTGATGCTCATCTTGGGTGTCTAACATTTAAAAACCTAGTGAGTTCAAATACTAACTGTATAATGAAAATATTTTTACATAAAAATATGAGTTCACAGTTGTTATGCTAGGAATCGCAGAGCATATAGTAAAATTAGTTTCAGGTAAAGAAATACTTAATCTATTTTTTCTTTCTGTCCATTTCCAGTTTAAGATTAATGGGAGAGAAATAAAACAATTAGTTTGAAAATAGATTATCTTGAGAATTTGTCTACCATAGTAATATATAAAGACAAAAAAGTCATTTCTAAATAGTTACTTGAATACTGTCAGGCGGTTAGCAAACTCTTCTCACACAGAAGGAAAACATAAATCAAAACATTCCCAATCTCATCTCTACACCTTGTTAAGCAATAATGAGTATTGCCCAATGCATGACAGGAGTCCACACTGTTTTCCACACACCACCACCAACTGAGATGATTACAGCAGTGCCTTCTCTCCCGGGAACAGTGCACCTCTACCATAGATGCAGTCCTCGTCACTAGGCTTCTCGAGTAAGATCATTCAGAAACAATTCACTTTTGGGCCAGGTGGGGTGGCTCACGCCTGTAATCCCAGCATGTTGGGAGGCCGAGGCAGGCAGATCACCTGAGGACAGGAGTTCAAGACCAGCCTGGCCAACATGGTGAAACCCCGTTTCTACTAAAAATACAAAAATGAGCTGGGCGTGGTGGCACATGCCTGTAACCCCAGCTACTTGGGAGGCTGAGGCAGGAGAATCGCTTGAGCCTGGGAGGTGCAGGTTGCAGTGAGCAGAGATCATACCACTGCACTCCAGCCTGGATGACAGACCAAGACTCCATCTCAGAAAAAAAAAAAAAAAGAATACACTTTTAACAAGCAAAAATACATCTTTTTTTTCTTTTTCTTTTTCCTTTTTTTTTTTTAAAGATGAAGTCTTGCTCTTGTCACCCAGGCTGGATGCAATGACACAATCTCAGCTCACTGTAACCTCTGTCTCCCAGGTTCAAGCAATTCTCCTGCCTCAACCTCCCAAGTAGATGGGATTACAGGCACTTGCCACCACACCTGGCTAATTTTTGTGTTTTTAGTAGAGATGGGGTTTCACCACGTTGGCCAGGCTGGTCTCGAACTCCTGACCTCAGGTGATCCACCCGCCTCAGCCTCCCAAAGTGCTGGGATTATAGGCGTGAGCCACCATACCTGGCCCAAACATATTTCTTTTTCAAAAGAACTGTAAACCTACTCAATTAACATAAAATATGTCTATAATAAGAAATGGCAATAATCACACTACTATGTTCTTAGTTGACTGTCCTATGAAAGAAAAGTACCTAATGCCTATGTGAGTGTTTCTGGTAAAGACAGTTATCTCTTTTTCTGCCTTAAGAATATATATATTTCTGGCTGGGTGCAGTGGCTCACGCCTGTAATCCCAGCACTTTAGGTGGCCAAGGCAGGCGGATCACCTAAGGTCAGGAGTTCAAGACCAGCCTGACCAACACGGAGAAACCCTGTCTCTACTAAAAATACAAAAATTAGCCAGGCATGGTGGTATGCACCTGTAATCCCAGCTAGTCGGGAGGCTGAGGCAGGAGAATTGCTTGAACCCGGGAGGTGGAGGTTGCGGTGAGCCGAGATTGTGCCATTGCACTCCAGCCTGGGCAACAAGAGTGAAACTCTGTCTCAAAAAAAGAAAAAAGAAAAAAAAGAATATATACGTTTCTTTTAGAGGCAGGGTCTTGCTGTGTTGCCCAGGTTGGACTCATACTCCCGAGCTCAAGTGATCCTCCTGCCTCAGCCTCCCAAGTAGCTAGGACTACAGGTGCACACCACTGCACCCAGCTAACAATATATTATTTATTCAAATCAACCTGCTACCAAAAAGGTATAGTGTTCCCAATTTCAGCACTTCAAAAAATCAAAATTTACAATTCATTTAATAAAAATAACACCTCAGCAAAAATCACACCTTCACATTCTTTAAAAAAGTCCAGTCAATATCTTATTTTGAAGACACATAACACTGACTCAAATCATAAAAATCGGTTGACTTTCTACTTTAACACAGCAGCTTCATTCCTGGCATCCATTTAAAGGTTTGGTACAAAAGACTGGGGCAAAGATCAAGGTAAAAATCTAAAACTTTCACATCAAATCTTAAGATGTCAACAAACTACAAAGCAAATCAACACATACTGACACATCAGACGAAAGAAAACCATAACTGCCAACTTTTCAGTTAAATCTTTTAGGTTTTGATCCGTCACTGAACTCAAAGTTAGAATAAAGTCCATTAGTATCAGAAACAAAAACTGTTTACATAAGATCCTATAGCCTCAATGACTTTAAACAGAGGGAACTGGAATCTGCTTGGCTGAAGTGCTGTCATATTCCTGCATTAAGTCATTAGTGGTGTGATAATGCATGGCGATATATGAATTGGCAAATCCAAAAGAGTTTACTGGCTGTAAGTTACATGGGCTGCTCTCCTCCTGGGAAGGGCTGCTGTTATAGATGCTGTAGTAAGGTTCAATCCGAGTGTTGATGGGGGTTGAGCTGCTCTGACCACAGTGTTGATGTCCAGCAGAGATCTTGGGACTCACCACACTTTCCTTTGAATGACTTGGGCCACAAGCCTGGTCCACAAATTTCTTCTGTGGCTTTGGAGATAACATGTAGGCAGAGTTTGTTTCATGATGGGAGGATTTGTTTCTGTTGACTTCGAGGTTCCCTTTTCCCATGGCTCGAAGTCGAGTCTTTTGTTTGCAGCAGAAAAAACCCAGGCCTATGTACTGGAGGCACCAGAGCACTTTCCTTCTCAGCCCTGCACTGTTCCGAGAATATATAAAAGGGTTTAATCCTGACTTGAAAAATATAAGGGTAAATCCAAACAATTCAAACTGGTAAAGAATGAAGCTCCCATTGCTGGAGAGAACCACCTGTACCAAGGAAATCCCCAGTGGAAGACAGCACACCAGGACTGACAGCACAATGATCACGCAGGTGACCACGGCTTTGGAATCCTTGGCAGTGGAGAGGTTGATGGCTGATACCAGCTGGAGTCGGCTCGCTGCAGGGGTGGCCAGCTGGTTGGGACTCTTGGTATATCCACGGGTCTGAACGTGCTGCAGTTTGTTGTAATTCTGGTTCCTATACAGAGCCGGCATGGCACAATGGATGGGATCTCCACCTCCCTGCACAGGGACCCCCATGAAAGGCTGTGGTCTGGAAGCATCGACTGTGATTACAGGGGGACACTTTCTGACTTGAGCGTTCTTCCGCAGGGTCTGAGCAATCATGATGTAAGAGACAGAGACCACAGCAACACAGAAGGTGAAGTCGACCACATAGAGAGACAAGATGGCTTTCCCTTTTCCAGCAATCAGACTGGACATGGGAAGACAGAGGTGGGACTTGCTGGTTTTCAAGGTAGCCAAGGTGGCAAGGGTGAAGCTGGTGGCCCAGAGAAGCAGGGTGAGGAGGACGGTGCAGGGAAACGAGGCCATGCGATTAGGTTGCTTCCCCAACACCATGCGGAGCCGGTGCAGGGCAATCACTGCCACTGTCTTCAAGGACATGATGATGAAGCCGGAACTGGTGAGATGGAAAGTGAAGCAGAAAGCATCTGGGATACTACTGGCTGAGCTGAAGAATAACACAAAGGTGAACATGGGGGCCGTCACTCCACAAATGAAGAGGTCACAGAAGGACAGGTTCAGGATCATGAAATCAAAGTTGGTTCTAAATTTCCTGAAGGCTGGATCGAAGAAGGACAAGAAGACAATGAAGTTGCCGTAGGAACCCAGGCAGAAGATGACTGCCAGTAGAAAAGTACAGGTCACCAAGGTGGCTGTGTGGATGAGATCCTGAAGACCCTCCTGGAGAGAGGTGCTGTTTCCTTCCGGTGAGTGAGGCACATGGAGTGAGGTGGCATTGGGGGCATCTTGAAGGTGGCCTGTTGAGTTCATCTTCAGAGAGAAATGTTTCCTTCTTCTGCTCCCCAAAAACACTCAGTGAGTCAGGACCTCAGCTCACAGACGAACAATATGAACAATATGTGACAAAAGAGGCCCAAGGCAGATGAGCCTACACACAAAAATGCACACCCAGAAACAGAAAGGGATTAATGTAGAAACAAAGGAATTCATACAGTGATCTCATTATTATTAGTAATAGTATTAGTACTAATATCTCTCACCTTGAGAGAAAAATTTATTCATTTATTAGCGATGGGGTCTTGCCAAGTTGCCCAGGCTGAACTTGAACTCCTGTGCTCAAGTAGTCCTCGTGGCTTAGCTGGGACTACAGCATGCACCACCAAACCCAGCTCTCTCTCTCTCTCTTTTTAACGAAAGCACTAGAATTTTTCAGCTCTGATTTGGAACACAGAAAGCACTTCTCCTCACAAAGCCCAACACAGAAAAAGATACGAACAGATGCATTAATCCAGCTAATATTTAGTTGTATGACACAGAGGTTTTCAAACGAGTTTAAGTGTCACCTGGAGAGCATGCTAAAAAGTTTAAGTTATCACTTGGAGAGCAGATTTCTTGGCCTCGCCCCTTGTGATTCTGTTTGAGGGGTGTGCAGATGTTACTTTTAGAAACACTTCTGTGTCAGGCACTGAAGATATCCAAGAACGTAACCGCTCCATCAAAGAGATCACAATCTAGTTGGAGATCAATCTAACTATGTAATTATAGCCTAATAAGGTTGCAGGGTGCTATGAGAGCATGGAAGGGGGGAACCTACTCCAACGTGGAAAGGGAGCTGGGAAAGGATGAAGGGAGCTTTAGCGAGTAGGGGCCAGCTGGATGAAAGGTCGGGGGTATGGAGTGGGGACAGACAGGCTAGGAGAAGTGGGGGTGGGTCTTTGCAGCAGAGACACTGAGGCAAAAAACTGCACGTGCTTGAAATACAGGCTGGAGGGTATTGTTGATGCATAATGTGGCCCTTTGCATATTTCCCATAAATTATTAACAAATCCTGTTTCATTCCCTGCGAAGAATCCTTTATTTCCCAGTATTTATAATTTTTCCCCCAGCTTGCAATTTCTTGGCCAATTAACTGCATATTCTCCTTTGGAAAAAAAACCTTGTGTACAACTACATGTAAGAGGGAAAACTGGAAGTAACCAAGGATGTTGGAATTATACTAGAAATTTACAAGGTGCAAAGCACCACATGGTAAAGTCTAAACTGCTATATAAATGTGAGTTACCATCATCCCAACAACAATATCCTGATGGTGAAGCAGGAGGCATGCACCCATTCCTGCATTTGTTCACTCAATTTACATTAATTATGTGTATACCATATGCCAGTATTATGCCAGGTGCTAAGTGCTAGGATGAGTAAGGCACAGTCACTACTTTAAAAGAATAACTTCTTGCTTTCCTAACTTCTTTTTTTCTATTTTGCAATGAGACTTAATGTGCACTCACACAAATCTACATTGTCCTAAATCCCAAAGTCCTGCATGGCTTGGTGCCCAACCTGCTCCCAACAGATGCTTCTGGTGGGACCGACTAAGCTGTTCCTTGGAGACAGCACTATGTTCTTGACAACCAAAAAGCATTTGCCTTAATCTAGAATTTTAGGAATAATCAGTGGCACTGTGGAGGTCCAGGGCTGATGTTCAGTGTACTTAACCACCAGCTCAAGCTGGATCCCAGAAGCCTCCAGCTGTTAACCCTTTAGTTGCCGGATCAAGGGGGTACAGAGGAATGAACCAGGTCAGTCAGGGATTACCTGGGGCTCCAATTAGCAGCTATGGACTACCCAATAGAGAAGTCTCTCTGCATTTAACAGCAGGTACAGCCATGCCAGTGACTATCAGACATATACTAGTCCTGGGAAATCCATATAATTGACTGGTGTCCTTCATCAAGGAAGAAGGTATCTTCATCTATACTCTTAACGTTCATATGGTACAGATCAGGACGACACGGTGAATTTGTCCACAGGAAAGTGAGACCAACTTTTCTATACTTTCCTGTTAAATAAAAGTTCCATAAGAGAAGAAAATCCTGAACTTTTGTTTCTTGATGATTAGAATTTTTTTAAAATAGTACCAGACAGCTCTATTTCCACTTAAAGGCTGTATATTTGTTTCTGAACACTTTTGATACCTATATAGTGAGAAAGACAACTTTTTACTGTTTTTTAAAATTGCTAACGGGAGGACTAGAGCTAATTTATGAAAAGAGAAGTAGAAGAGAAAACACAATTTGAGGAGGCAGGAAGAGCAGGGAGGTGATACTGGTGTCTCTAACCCCCTCATCTCCAAAGGTTTCCTTGGAAGTAGAGAAATGAAGAGGGGTGAAGAGGGATGCAGGAATTTGGCCTGGCGAAGTTAGAAGAATGAAGAGTCTGGAATTAGGATGCTAAGAGAAATGAAAAGTAACTAGGTAATAATGAAGTGAGATGACAGACGTTATGAAGACTTTAGGCTACGAGATATTTGGAAAAAGGGATTAAGAGAAAAATGAGATGATGAAGTCAAGAATAGGAGGTAGCAGGAAAAAAGGTGATTTGGGGTAGAGGAGAGGCACCTTTCATGTTTTGTACGGTTACATTTTTTCAACAAATTTTAAAATTTTCAGTATATATATTTTTAATAGAGATGGGGTCTCACTATGTTGCCCTCGCTGGTCTCCAACTTCTGGGCTCAAGCGATCTGCCTGCTTTGGCCTCCCAAAGTGCTGAGATTACAGGTGTGAGCCTGTACCCAGCCTTCAATAAATTTAAAAAAATAAGAATTCCAGGTCAGGAAATAACAATGGCAGTATAATTATCAGCATCATTATTAGTATATTAATTTTACCAAGAGCTTAGGATGTGCCAGTTACTGTTCTCAATGTTCCACACTATTAGCTTATTGGGTCCTCACGAAACCCTGAACTATTTGGTATAACATCTCCATTTTGCAGTTGAGGAAACCAAGTCAAAGAGAAGTTATTTAAAGTGGTGGAACATGGATTTGAATCTAAGCAGTTGCTCTTCCACACTCTTCACCGCCGTGCTAAGCCGAACAACAAAAAACCCTTTTTGGGAGGCATCCCTAGGTCAGAAGTATTAAGTGGTTATTACACACCAGGCACCTATTCTAGAGGTTTTACATAAATTATCAAGCTTTATTTCATTCTCACAATAATCCTATGAATAGGTATTGCAACCCCTTCCCCGCTGAAACTTTGTGGAATCTGAAATTCTAATATATCTATATAGCTATATCTACATCTATGTAGTACAGATAGACACACACACACACTCTTCTACATATCTTTTTGGCAAACTTGATAATTGTAGTGCACATATAACGTAATCATAAATCACTTCTATATCTCAAATTATCTCAAATTAGAAAAAAGAAGGAATCATGGGCTGGGAAGAGAAAAGGGAGAAAAAGCAGAGGACAGAACAGACAAAAAGGTTTGCAGAAACACTTTAGTGTAATAGAAATCAAGAAAATTGAGGGAAAGTAAACTCAGGTCTTAGTAGTAACCCCTGAGACTTTAAGAAAGAGGAGGCTGTGACCATAGTTTGGAACGACATGATGACGGCAGAAAATAAAAGTGATTTTGGAAGGGGAGTAAATTAATACTGATTTGCTACTCTTAAATATTAAATAAAGGTTACCCATGTTATCTGCAATGCAAACATACAAGCTACTCTTTATCTTTGAGACGGAGAATAGGTTATGGAAGAAGATGTGATTAAAGTCATAAAATCAGAAAGATTTTAAGTTGGAACACCAGTCTTAAGCATGCATATTAGCTGCAGTAAGAACGAATTCACATGCATATTCTTACAACTGAGACATCCTGAAGTAAGCAAAGAATATTGATGAAAATTTATTGTATAATTTGAGTGGCGATGATTTTTCATTAAGATGTGTGAACAGCCTGTGATATATCTAGTGTGCTGTTTAAAATTTTAGTAAATATTAAAACATGTTATAGGGGCTTTTATAAGTTAACTCACAACCTGAATTCTTCCAACCCATTCCTCGCGCCCCCCCAGAATGTCTTAGGTTAGCATTTTCAGAGCCTAACCCTCAGAGAGAGCAAGGTTCTGTATTATTGTGATTCCCGTTGTATTTCTGTTGATCAGGAAAACCTCAGGGAGGTTAGATAACTTCCCCAAGGTCACTAAGAGTCGAGCCAGATTTATCGGATTTCAAAGCCCTTGCTCTTTCCATCCAGCAGAACTACACTGAACCCGGAGCAGCTAATGGGATGGGAAGGCCTGAGTCATTTGATGGGAGGCATGAAGAGGCCATGGAGCCCTCAGCCTGAGGACAGAGTGGGAAACTGCACGCAGGGGAGGTCGACCCCCCGTGAGGGGCTGGCGGTGGGTAGGCGCTTCCCGGACAAGGGTGAGGTGACGGTAAGGAGGGCCCAGGTCTGGCCAGGTAAGCTTGTAAACGAATCCGCAGAGGGGTGATGGGTTAGGAGGGCTCAGCCGGGTAGGGGCGTTGGTTGGTTGGGGGATTCCACAACTGAGCAGAGCCTGGGAACCGGCAAGGACGGGCGAGAAGGCTACCCTGCAGGCCGCACCAGGAAGACAGGTACGCGGAGCCGGGCCTGGCCCTGCGCAGCCGCGCTCCTCGCTATCCCGCAGGTCTCCGGCAGCCGTCCCCGGCATCTTGGGGTCGTCCTCCTCCTCCAGGGGCCCGCGGCCTCTCACCTGCCAGGTGGCCGCAGCGCCTCCCCTCCTCCTCCATCTCGCAGTCCGGACCCCAGCTCCGCCTGCCGCTCCGGATGATGCAGGACTAAAGGAATCATCGCCATCGCCACCGCCTCCGCGCATCCCGGGAGCCGCGGCAAGACGCGGGCGCAGAGGCGCAGTCACGGAGACGCCCAGGGCACCGCCCCCTCCGCCGGACACCGGGCCTGGCGCCCCGCCTGCGCCCCGCCCCCTCCGCGCCTCCGCCGCCGGCCTCCCGGGGCCCAAATCCCGGACACTTCCGCTGCCCGCCGCACGAGGGGCACTTGAGCCAGAAGGTTTTTCAGGCTCGCAGTTTTGCTGTTTGGGGAACTCAGGCTTCCTGATATAGCCAAAACCTGAAACGCAGAGTGGAGTGGGAAGGAAGGGAAAGATAGGGGTACTGATGGCACGCAGGGACCCAGGTCGGTCTTTGCGGGCCTCCCTAGGCTGCTTACCCTGCCCGCAGCCCACCTCCTCCTCCTTCCCCGAAATTGGCGGCGGCTTCCAGTTTGGAACTTTGAGACCCAGATTTTACAAATCAAGTCATTGTAATATAATTTAAATTAAACCAAGTTGAACTTACCTAAGCTCTCTTAAGGTATTAGTGAATTAACTGAGGGAACTCAGCAAGGGGACTAATTGGCAGGAAACATGAAAAGTATAAAGAAACTACCCATGCAAATAAAACGACCAAGCCCAGGAATCATGGATATTAATGTATTAATACTATGTTGAATGTAAAAAAATCTTAATAAGTCATAGTGCAATGTATAGGCTAATTTTAGTAAGCAAAAACACAAAACTAAAACTACCATCCTCTCTTTCTTCTACAATTCATACATGTCCAAAATAATGAACTCCTAAGATAGGTTTTAGTCTGAGGTTCAATCAAGTAACACTCCTAAGTATGTCTGCTATTATGGGTACAAAATAAAACCAGTTAAACTCTTCCTCCTTCAGTATCCCAACCTGGCTAACTAGGATCTTACTACTTTTCTAACCTCAGGGATGCTATTTAGAAACAGAGAATGTTATTTGAAGGCCCTGTGCTTCATTCACTCTGGTTACCAGAAAACCAAAGTTGATTCTGTTCAGATGAAATACTTAGAATGTTGCTACTGGATTCTTCATTTAAGCTAACGGTTTATCTTTTTAAAACAGAACTAGCAAGTATCAAGTAATTCAATTAATGCAATTTCTTCAGTTCCCTATGCTTTCATAAAACAAACAAAAAACCCCGAAAAAACAAAAAACACGAAGAGGCTGGATAGTTTATTATTCAGTCCAGGAGCTGAGTATGCTATCAGAATTCTGTTTAGAAATAACTTCAAGAAAGTTTTCCAGTTTCCACATATTCCACTTCCCAACCACTTGCAATGAAGCAGTTCCAATGTATGTTGTCAATAATGGTAACCTTGAGTCCCACAAAAAATCAACAGAAAAATACTCATTAGCATTTGGAGTGGGAATTCTGATCAAAATTATATACCTCTATATAAATTAGCTACTGCATAAATAAATGCTAGTCCATTTCCAGGCATTTGGCTATATGAATGGAGATTACAACAGGTCTGGGCTGGATTGAGACCGTCAGAGTTACACCTACCGGAGAAATGGTCTCAAACTGAAAACAAACAAAAAAACCACAAATCATAAAGGATTCTAGAGATGAAGAGGAAATCAGGACTTATCAAAGTTCCAGAACTAGCTAGAACCATTCAACAAGGCTAAAACTAGTATATCTATAAAATCCATAAGTGAGCGAAATTGGAAAAAACATTCGTAGTAAAAAAAATGGAAAATCTGCAAATAAATAAGCAGGGCTAATTATAGATCATGAATTGGCTATCAATCTGCCCTGACACTAGCATTCTTCTAATACACTCTTATTACTGCAATGCAAATTGACACATGTGCACTTTGAGGAAAACAGCATATATGAGAGCTGTTAACATGGTCTTCAAAAAAAAAAAAAAAAAAAAGTTCTTGACCTAAGCATCTCTTACTCCTTGGAACTACTCCAACAAAAGAAGAGTTTTAAAGCATAAAGGTATGAAAATGTGCACTGTGGTGTAATTCGTAGTACAGAAAACTGAAGACAACCCTGATGTTAAAAAGGAACACTTAAAACAATTAGGATATACTAAGAGACAAAGTCTACAAAAACAATTACAAAGACTATGTAGAAAAAGTTACTTTTCCCATGATGACAGCTCACGATTTTTAAATTTTTTTATTTTTGTGAGACAAGGTATCATTCTGTCACCCAAGCTGGAGTGCAGTGGCCTGATCTCAGTTCACTGTAACCTCTGCCTCCCACATCAGCCTCCCAAATAGCTGGGACTACAGGCACGCACCACCGTGCCCAGCTATTTTTTTCCATTTTTTGTAGAGATAGGTCTTTCTATGTTGCCCAGGCTGGTTTCAAACTCTTGGGCTCAAGCGATCCTGAAGTGCTGGGATTACAGATGTGAGCCACTGCGCCTGGCCAAAAGTTAATTTTTTAATAAAACAAAATTGCTCTCTGGTCCTTCTGGCCACACTACTAATTACCAAAAGTGCCCTGCAGCTTAAAGGGCTTGGTAATGATAAGTATTTCAAATATTTGAAAACAGCTTTCTCATATATTTGCATGTAAACTTTCAGTCATTTACATTAATAGGTGAGTTAATTTTCCTCCTAAATTTTGAAGCACAATCTGCAGTCTTTGCTTTCTAAAGGATCCATTCAGAAACTAAAGATGTATTTGACCTTAGAAAAAGATATACAGGTTTTTTCTTCCCCTCACTTCTCATCCACCCCCATAGAGCGGCCCATGCTCTCTTCCATGCCCAGTCAACAGTGACTTCCAAACACAGGTCAGCCTCACCCCTACTCCTCTAGTAAACCTTATTACCACCCTTAACACAGTTCCTGCGGTCCTTCTCATGCTTTTTAATGCACCATATACATTTTAAGAACTATCTTAGACCATATAAGCCATGCAACTCTTTTCTCCCCACTTCTCCTTTTCCCTCCTGGTAAAAAATTTCATTTTTCCTATTGGTAAAAATTTAATTCACAAGACAGTGTCAGTGGGGGAAATATCAAAGTAATAAGCAACTTCCAAACCCAGAATCAGAATGACCTGGGAGCATGTTAGGCACTCAAGGTACCCTGTTTTTAGGTCTGTGGTGGGTTTTGCGTGGTTCTCAATCCTAGCTGAACAACTGAATCATCATAGAGCTTCTAATACTGTTATGCCTGAGCACCCCTGCCAGAGAAGTTTTCATTGAGGAACAGAGAGGGCACCCAGTATCTTAGATGTTTTTTTAAAGTTCCCATTTAGGAACCACTGCTAAAGCAGTTTCATACAGCTTAATTAGAAAAAGCTGAAGTGGTCAACATACAATTTAAAGCCTCACTTCTCAAAGTGTGGCCTCAGGCAGGCATTGATATCATAAAGTGGGAACAATGAATTCCATGTACATTCTAACAAAATCCCCTCATGATTCTTAGGCACATCAATTTAAGAACCAATCACTCAGGACCAGGCTCATGCCTGTAATCCTAGCACTTTGGGAGTCTGAGGCAGGTGGACTGCCTGAGCTCAGGAGTTTGACACCAGCCTGGGCAACATGGTGAAACTGTTTCTACTAAAATACAAAAATCAGCCAGGCGTGGTGGTGTATGCCTACAGTCCCAGCTACACTAAGGCATGAACATTGCTTAAATGTGGGAGGCAGAGGTTGCAGTAAGCTGAGATTGTGCCATTGCATTCCAGCCTGGATGACAGAGCAAAATTCTGTCTCCCACACCCCTACACAAAAATAATCAATCACTTAGGTCAGTGCTAGGTGAACTTTCTGTGATGATGGAAAAGTTTATCGATGCTATTCAGTGTGGTAACCACTAGCCACATGTGGCTAAAGAGTATTTAAAATATGCCAGTGAGACTGAGGGAATAAACTTTTTATTTATTTAAATATAAACAGTCAGATGTGGCTGGTAGCTACTGTATTGTACAGGGCAGACCTAGAAAATTTATACTGGTCAGAGGACATACATTTACAGATACAAATCTATAGCTGCAAAATGAAATCCACAGGAGTCACTGCCTACAGAACTGTCTTCTCCTCTTAATGAAGACAAAAGCCAGGTGTTAAAAACAATCCATTTATTGGGTTTTAAACCAGTTACACAATTGAAATCAATTTGGCACTACTTTATACAGGGATTACGCCTGTGTATGCTGACACTTAAATACTGTACCAGGACCACTGCTGTGCTTAGGTCTGTACTGAGTCATTCAGCATGTAGATACTAAAAATATACTGTAGTGTTCCTTTAAGGAAGACTGTACAGGGTGTGTTCCAAGATGATATTCACCGATTTGTGAATTATTTCAATCTAGAAGATACCTTTCACTCTATAAACTTGTCATACGCAAACATGTGGTGTTAGCATTGAGAGATGCACACAAAAACGTTACATAAAAGCTCAGACATTCTAATGATAAATGAACTGAAAAAAAGAGAAAAACCCCACATCTCAGTTTTTATAACAAGGAAAGATAAAAGAAAATAATTTAAAAACACAAAAAATGGCATTCAGTGGGTACAAAAGCCCAAAATCACTATAATAAAGAACTACATGTGAATCTTTACAAATTACACAATGATGTTGTGTAAAAGGTTGCATCTGTACAAAGTCTTGCCAATGCTATCCCTACAGTTTATACAATCTTTTACATTTATATAACATATATTAAACAAATCAATTAAATATCAAGCCTTATTAGTCTCTCAACGATTCTGCAGGCAAAATAAAAAGGGAGAGAGAACAAAATAAAGAAAAAAAATTACAAAATTTCCACAAACACAGCAGTCTTCCATTTAGGTGAAGTATAACAATTTTCAGAGGGTCAAAAACTAGTTGTAAAGAATACAGGGAAAAACCAGCCAGTCAGGGTTTTTATTGTTGTTGCTGTTTATTTTTAAAATCACACATTGAATACACACAACAATCAGAAATTTCTTCAACAAACCCCCAATTTTTTAGCAACTGGCTCTATTCAGCACCAAAAACTCCAGTCTGTGGGAAGTGCACAGACACAGACTTCACTTCTGTGTCTTGGTCGAGCAATCCATCAGGTCATTGGTTAGGTTCAGGACTTGCCCTCTTTTCCTTCCCTCTTCATGGCTCTCCAGACCCAAGGTTCTCAAGGCTTCAGATTTATGGCCCACAGCCCTACTACCATCTAAATCCAGCAGCCATTTGGGAAGAACTGAAAATAACTTGAGAAGAATGAAATGACAGGACCTGTGTGACAGATGGGCATTCTCCATTCCAAGTCAACTGTTTCTTAATGAGTTCCGAGACTCTGGTCTTGGATGCCATGATCATACTGGGTAATTATTTCTAGTCTGAGACTTTGTGACTTTGTCAGATGCCTCAAAAAAAAAAAAAGTGATCAGTATTCTGGAAACACTTCCGGACAAGTTAGGAAATCAAATGGCAACTGAGAAGCTGTGGAATGCACACTAATGAGATCTAACACAGAAACCACCAAAATGATGAGAGCTCAGCAGAGGCAGTTTTAAAACTTGCAGAGAGCCACCACAGATGGTACCTGAGGGTGTGGAATTTTTGATGAAAAGAGCCTGAAGTGAGGACTAGTCATCTGTATCAGGGAGGAAAAAATTTCAATTAGGTAACAGGACATCCAACTCTAAAAGCCCAATACATGAAATTTTATTCTTCCTATTCCAGTAGAAAGGCTCCCTTTTTAACAGAATGGGTGTAAGAATCCAGATGAAATGTTCTCACAACTTTCTAGAACCCAGAGTCCTCAGGGCCACACAAAATGTCCCAGTCCCACCCAGGAGGCAACTAAGAATAAGATTTATTTTCCTTTGTCTAACTATTCCCAGGCTACTGACACCACTCATTTACAAAGGTTCAAAAGCTGTCACACATTTTCTCTGCTTTATACCTAAAGCAAGGAGGCACAGAAAAATTCTCATTTCCAATGGCTGTGGCAAAAGCCATGTTTAAAAACAAACAACCCCCACCATCCAACTTTATCTAAACACTGACATCTAAGAATGTCAGCAAAAAGAAAAAATAAAACAATAAATACCTACTTCTCAGTCACCAAACCAATGACATTTGCCTGAGGATGTCACGTCTTTAAATTCAGAACTTTGCCGACTTACCTTTCTATGCATAATAGCATGGTGACACAAGAAGATCGGTGAGAACAAGCAGTTGGTCATCAGTGAATTGCTGTTTGTGTTCCTGCCAGTTGTCATGGTGAGTCCTTCGGAAATTGGATAAGGTTTTTTTTACAGTCATCTGTAAAGCAGACAATCCACATACGTTTTTAACCTCTCTGGACAACCAGGATCATATGTAGGATATTTTTAGTTAAATTACCATCCCTCTAGACTTCAGATCTCACACAATACCAAATGCTACAAAACCAAAAAGCCGATGAGAAGGACAAAGTCAATGGTCTTTTGAGTTACTAAAAATGCCATCATAATTTCCTATTTAATACTAGCTTCCAGTAAAATACTTTGCAGTGCTAGAAAAATAGAAACATAAAATTTATCACAGCTATAGTGACAGTACTTTACTTCCATTGAACTGGGAGGGATAGAAGCTACAATAATTTCCTGACTACCAAAAGATCTCAAATATCCATGGCAGCAAGGTCTCTGTAATTTTTAAATAATTACTGGTGAACAGACTGAGCCCTGGCAGAGGCAGTAGCTTTATGAAAGCAGTTAGTTCAGAGTGTATAGGAAATTATTATTATGGTTTCTTAGAAAACATCACTGATACTACATGTACAAACTAATAAGGAAGAACTGTACCTCAATAGGCTGAGGATCATTTAGATGTGCACTGAGATTCATGAGGAGCTGGGGCATCCAGGTGGGAACATCATAAGGACTAGAAAGAACACATGCGCCAAGTCCTAGCACCCCAGCATGGCGTTTGACCAACTCTGCAAAGAAAACAGCAACATATGTGCAAATATTTACATGTCTCTAATGCACATGTGACAGTGAAATAAAATTAGTTTTCAATTATGTTGTTTTCAATATGTGAATTTCTGCATTTAAAATGAATCTACATGTATACACATCAAAAACTTGATTTTGAGGCTAAACTAAAAATAATACTGTATTTAAGAATTTGTCAGCCGGGCACAGTGGCTCATACCTGTAATCCCAGCACTTTGGGAGGCCAAGGTGGGAGGATCACTTGAGGCCAGGAATTTGAGACCAGTCAGGGCAACAAAGTGAGAACCTGTCTCTCCAAAAATACATTTTTAAAATTAGCTGGCAGTCAGGCATGGTGGCTCATGCCTATAATCCCAGCACGTTGAGAGGCCGGGACAGGTGGATCACCTGAGGTCAAGAGTTCAAGACCAGCTTGGCCAACGTGGCGAAACCCTGTCTCTACTAAAAATACAAAAATTAGCTGGGTGTGATGGCATGTGAAGTCACAGATACCCAGAGGCTGAGGCATGAGAATCATCTGAACCGGGGAAGCAGAGGTTGCAGCGAGCCAAGATTGCACCACTGCACTCCAGCCTGTGCCACAGAGCGAGGCTCCATCTCAAAAAAAATTAAAAAAACAAAAACAAAAACAAAAAATTAGCTGGGCATGGCAGTGCATGCCTGTGGTTCCAGCTGGACAAGAGGCTGAGGCAGGAGGATCGCTTGGGCCTGGGAGGTCAAGGCTGCAGTGAGCTATTGTTCAAAACCACTGCACTCCAAGGAGGGCGACAGAGCAAGACTTTATCTCAAAAAAAAAAAAAAAAAAAAGATTTTTTTCAAGACTTCCATAGTTGTTCATCCATGACAGCATAATTGTACCTAGGCCAGTACAATCCCTGATTCTAAAATAATCTCCAATCAAAATTAGCTTTTTTTTTTTTTTCTGGATGTGACGACCCTACTCAGAATACATTGATTCATTAGTTAGCACATCATGTATGAAGAAGGTCTATTTCTTAAAACAGCGAATTGCAGCGTGTCCGTATTCTAAAGGGTCTCTATTCTTTCTGTAGTGCTGTAAGTTAAAGTCGTTTCAAATTCTCAGTTTCTCAATAAAGGTGTGTGTATTCATGTGCTTTAAAACATATTACATGTGTATATGTGACACATGGAAAACGGAGTTGAAGGTAAGGAAAAGAGAATTTGGACTGGTCAAAATTGTAAACAATATCATTTGGTGTAACAAAGACCTAAAAATACTTGGCACTTTATCATTTAAAAAATAGAGTTCTCAGGCCGGTGCTGTGGCTCACGTCTGTAATCTCAGTATTCTAGAATGCCCAGGCGGGTGGATCACTTGAGGTCAGGAGTCCAAGACCAGCCTGACCAACATGGTGAAACCCCATCTCTACTAAACATACAAATAATTAGCTGGTGTGGTAGTGCGCGCCTGTAATTCTAGCTACTCAGCTAACAGAGGCATGAGAATTGCCTGAACCCAGAAAGTGGAGGTTTCAGGGGACCGAGATCATGCCACTGCACTCCAGCCTGGGCGACAGTGGAAGATCCTGTTTCCAAAAGATATGTATTATAAAATATGTTTATATTATATATAAAACATATATATGCATATCCCAAAAAGCAAAGATACTAGAACGTACATTGATATTTTATTGGATTCTGTTACTAGGTAACTTTATGACATAATTAAGACACTAATCAGCAGTAAAAGTTTTATATTCTAAGCACTTCCTCTAAATTCAATAAAATGCCTACTTACTATTAATCTTTTTATGTATTTTCTATTAGGATTATAGTTAACGTGGCAAGATGCATCATTGTAATCACATTCACATTTCTCTTTAAACATGACATAGTAGTCAGATCTTATTCTCGTGTTTAACTTGTGTCTATATTCAACTAGATTGGCAGCTCCTGCAATGACTCTGCACTCTCTCACCAAAGGACTAATGAAGGACCAAATAATCCCCATCTCCAAATCAAAACAAGGCTTGCTTTGTTTAGTTTTTTTCTGTCAGTACATCTACATTTAAGTTCTAAATTCCAAAAACAGGTATTTCAGACCCTCCAAAATAACTAATCCGAGTATCTCTTTTATGAAGCTATTCTGGGTGGAGGGTAGACTGATTACAATAGTTATTAGGTAGCAGTTCTACAGGTTCCTTTGTACTTACCTCAATTTTAGCTTTTCTACATTCCCAAGTCCTGCTTTCTATATGCAAAATTCCTCAAAAGTAGGGAAAACTTTTCCCAATACCTAGCATAGACCTGGGCACATACATACAAGTATTCAATAAATATGAGTAAGCCTGGTTAACCCTCATTAATTCCCAACAGGATATGAGTGTTTTCTACCAGCAATGTTACCTGCAGAAGGAATGGTATCTCCTACAGAACCAGGGTCTCGCTTTCTTTTCTTAGGTAGTTTTGTTTTGCAAAGTTGCTCAAAATGAATCTGCATAGGACTGTCCATGGTAAGGAAGTTACATTGTAGCAGACCGCTTAAGGTAGTAGCAGCCATTTCTCGAACCTGTAGATATAATTATGTCTATTAGAACTGACATTCTAAGTCTGAGGGAATAATGGAGGATAGGGGGTAGTGTGGGAACTGGGGTGAAGACCTTCCCTGAAATTGCATGCAAATTTTGTGTATGCTCTTTGGCAGTTTCTTAATAGAGATTTCAGCAGATTCTCAGAGTCTGTGGCCTCATAATGGATAAAAACTACATTAGGGTTATGAGCATAAACTTTTACCTCTTTTAGAAAAATTAAATTTCTCCATAAATTATCTTCCCTACTGATAGATCTCATCAGGGCTATAACTATAAAAGCAGTGCCAGAGCCTGACATTAAGATCAAGTTTTCCCAGACTACATCTCTGAAGGCCACTGCCTTAGCTATTTTTGTTAGTAACAAAGCACAGACCAACCTAATTTCTGTAATTGGCATACATCATAGAGACTTATATCCTGTTTAATTCTTATGAATTTCACAGGCTACTGTCAGATTATAAACACAGTTTACGCAAATACTAAATGAAGCGTGTACACAGTTCATTTCAAATTGGAATGGTAACTCAACTTTTTGGAAAAAAAGCAGTAAAAAAGCATTTCACATATAAATCACAAACATTTATGTTTAATGTGCATAATACACAATGATAATTTTAAAAAACAGATGTTTTACTCTGTTGTATTCCTTCAAAAGGTTTTTCATAAGTTTATCATCATAGTCTGTTGAGTACATAACGTTCTTTCCTGCATCCGTTACACTAGCATATGAAATACATTGTAAAATGTTTTACTGGTTGCACTATTTCCTATAAAGCTTATACACCATAATTTTTCTTTTCTTTTTCTTTAAGACGGAGTCTCGCTCTGTTGCCCAGGCTGGAGTGCAGTGGCGCGATCTCGGCTCACTGAAAGCTCCACCTCCTGGGTTCCCGCCATTCTCCTGCCTCAGCCTCCTGAGTAGCTGGGACTACAGGCACCTGACACCACGGTTAATTTGTGTTTTTGTATTTTTAGTAGAGATGGGGATTCCCCAGGATGGTCTCGATCTCCTGACCTCGCGATCTGTCCGCCTTGGCCTCCCAAAGTGTTGGGATTACAGGCGTGAGCCACCGCGCCCGGCCTCCAAAATTTATTTTCATAATTAACTACTGACTAGATTGCTTTCATATTTTCAGTACTATGCTACAAATATTTGTAATTTGTGTGACTTTTCATATTATAGTGTGTATTTTCACTCTGTGTTTTTAAGTTTTTAGTTTTTGTAGACATGGGTCTCACTCTGTTGCCCAGGCTGGTCTCCAACTCCTGGACTCAAGCAATCCTCCTGCCTTGGCCTCCCAAAGTGCTGGGATTACAGGCATAAGCCTCCGTGCCCGGCCTGCAGTGTATTTTCTTAGAATAGATTACGAAAATTGGGATTAGTAAATGTAAATATATAAACAATTTTACTGTTAATTTTATGGCTATTTATTGCTTTTCAAAAAAGCCAGTGCTAACATACAATGACACAAAACTTAAACGTGAACTACCCATTATACTTTACACTGCTTTTCATTACTACACATTTTTGTTTTGTGAGGGGAGGAAAACACTAAATTAGGAGTAGGTAAAAATGCCTCATTGTTTCAAGTTTGCATTTTCCTGGTTATTGGGAGGTGTGACTTTTTATTGCTTATAGCATGTAGTGTCTTTAAGTGTATACATTATTATAACACCACTACCACTCTAAGTAGTCAGATCTGTGCATGTTTTGATGTGACATCTATTAACTCAAAGGCTTAGAGAGTCATTTCTGCTTCTATTATGTTCCTATAAATAATATCCAAATCCACTTTCTCCTAATTTATTTTTTTAAATGCGGAAGGGGGCGGGGGTTGGCCGGGCATGGTGGCTCACGCCTGTATCCTGGTACTTTGGGAGGCCGAGGTGGGTGGATCACCTGAGGTCAGGAGTTTGAGACCAGCCTGGCCAACACTGTAAAACCCTGTCTCTACTAAAACTACAAAAATTAGCTGGGCGTGGTGGCAGGTGCCTGTAATCCCACCTATTCAGGAGGCTAAAGCAGAAGAATCACTTGAACCCAGGGGACGGAGGTTGCAGTGAGCTGAGATCGCACCAGTGCACTCCAGCCTGGGCAAAAAGAGTGAAACTCTGTCTCCAAAAAGTGGGGGAGAAGGTGAGTCTCTTTACTATATCAAAAATATACTGTAATATGAAACGTTTTAATTTATTTTTCCTTTACTCTAAATTGCTAACAAATGATCTCCAACACCTTCAACTGATTTATGCTGTTTTCCAGTTACAGGGTCTATTTCTGAGATATTTTACTCCAGGGTACGTGTCTATAATTAATTAACTTTAAAAAGTGAGGAAAGAATATATTTAGCCTTCTCAGCTAAAAACATACTCTTTTCCTCTATTTCTAATAATTTTCCTTTAAATACAGTACGGTTTCTTTCTTTCTTTTTTTTTTTTTTTTTTGAGACGGAGTCTTGCTCTGTCGTTCAGGCTGGAGTGCAGTGGCATGATCGCGGCAAGCTCCACTTCCCAGGTTCACGCCATTCTCCTGCCTCAGCCTCCTGAGTAGCTAGGACCACAAGCTCCCGTCACCACACCCAGCTAATTTTTTTTGTATTTTTAGTAGAGACGGGGTTTCACCATGTTAGCCAGAGTGATCTCGATCTCCTGACCTCGTGATCCGCCTCTCAAAGACACACAGCGCCCAGACTAAATACCATAAGGTTTCTTTAAACAGTTCTCATTTAGATTTTCTCCCCATACTATCAACGAATAGAAATTAGCAAATTATTACGGCTTTTTGGTATTACATGTTGCTTTAAAAAATGATAGTTTTCATGAACATCATGGTTATGTTTACATAACAGCTATGTTTAAACCTCTATATGGAAGAAAACATAAAAATAACTTATAAGGCCAAGGCGGGTGGATTGCTTGAGCCCAGGAGTTTGAGACCAGCCTGGGCAATATGGTGAAACCTTGCCTCTACAAAAATACAAACAAAGGAATTTGATGTGGTGGCGAGTGCCCACTGTCCCAGCTACTCAGGAGGCTGAGGTGGGAGGATCACTTGAACTCAGGAGGCAGAGGTTGCAGCGAGCCATTATTGTGCCACTGCGCTACAGCCTGGACAACAAAGCAAGACTCAATCTCACAAAAAAAAAAAAAAAAAAACACCCCACCATAAAAATGTTCTAAAAGAAGCTCCTAAAAACTACATTTTTAATGCAAGCGGTATAATAATTAAAGTTAGGAGACAATGACAAGGTTTCAACCTTTCCACTCCTTTATGTTAGTTTTTAAAGAATACAATAAGAAATTAGAAAAAAAAAAATCACAGCTGTAAATATTTTAATTGAAGCCTGTTAAGAGTTGTTATAACCAGTCTGTGAGTACTACTGGGACTAGAAAATATCCACTCTCAGAATGTAAGAAATATAAATAGGCTCATTAGGAAGGTAGAGAAATTTCCATTCCTACTTTCTTGTGAGTAAAATCTATATTCAACTCGAATAAGTATATAAAATACTGTGAGTACTTTACTACAAGAAAAAACTATGAAGTCCATAAAACAAGCAACATTTTCACCAAAAATTCAATGACATTTTCTTCCTTAATGCCAACTTAAAAAGTAGTATCTCATGCCATATTTACTGCCAACATGCTTCTTACATTAGGCTGTATGGGATAATACATTATCTTTTTGTACAAAACATTAATGCAACCTCAACACAAAGTTATCTTTAATTTCTCTACCAAAGAAAAACAAAAAAAAGGACAGCAAACCTATCTTTATTGGATAGCAGTGTCTATGTGTAGATTTTTACTCCCTTTGAAACTGCCATCGTGCACATTCTCATTAAGTCCTTAAAAATCAGTACAACTAGTGGGACAATTACAGTTATCATCCCCAATTTCTCATAGTTAAGAAAATTTGGGTTCACGAGTATTATTTGCCCAACTGCAAAGAAAACAGAATGAAAACGTGCCCAATTTTTCTTCCATTTGTATTATAAGGAATCATGATTAGGGTATCAAAATTACTCACATAGGGCTACGTTAAAATTAAATTTACTTTTATTTAATTTTTTTGAGTCTGGGTCTCACTCTGCTGCCCAGGATGAATGCAGTGGTGCCATCACAGTTCACCGCAGGCTCAACCTCCAGGCTAAGCAATGCTCCGACCTCGACCATCTGGATAGCTGGGACCACAGGCGTACACCATCCCATCCAGCTAATTTTGGTACTTTTTGTAGAGACAGTCTTGCTACGTTGTCCAGCCTGGTCTTGAACTCCTGGCATCAAGTGATCTGACTGACTCAGTCTCTCAAAGTGTTGAGGTTATAAATATAAACAATTGCACCTGGCCACAAATACTTATTAAAAAAGGAACCATGATGGTTTCTTTAAATTGACTGAATTTCCATTTTCTATAATTTAAATTTTACCTCTAGTTGTTCGTCCTCCAAAAGACGTATAACCAGCCACCTGATATCTTTAACTGCATCTTCATTGTTTAGGAAAATAAAGAGGTTATAAAATACCATGGTCTGGAGGTAGGTCAGTATTGTGTATCGTGCATGCCAAGAACTGCTTCTTGCTGTCTGTGAATGAGAAAATAAACGATAAAGCAGTACTGACGAGAACATGAGGTGACAGATAGTGACATTACATACAAACAATGTAATATTCTAATTTAACTCTATTTTCACAGCTACAGCTAGGACAAGCTCATCTTATATTTCCTTATAAATAAAAGGTTGAATGAGGCCAGGTGCGGTGGCTCACGCCTGTAATCCCAGTACTTTGGAAGGATGAGTGAGGTGGGTGGATCACCTGAGGTCAGAAGTTCGAGATCAGCCTGGCCAACATGGTGAAACCCTGTCTCCACTACAAATACTAAAATTAGCTGGGTATGGTAGCAGGCACCTGTAATCCCAGCTACTTGGGAAGCTGAGACAAGAGAATCGCAAGAACCTGGGGGACGGAGGTTGCAGTGAGTAGACATGGTGCCACTGCACTTCAGCCTGGGCAGCAGAGCGAACTCTGTCTCAAAAACAACAACAAAAATACCCACACAAAGGTAAAAGTCAATTTCACAAGAGATAATCAGTCATGATTAATGGCTCCTAACTCCTCTGAGGATGGCACATTATTTTACTTTTGGTAGCAACAGTATGGTCTGGAAAGCAAATGATTAACAACTACTAAATTCTACTACAAAGAAATACCACTGTAGGTTGTTGAAAATATTTTCCAGTGTGTTACCAAATTTAAAATGAAAGCTATGGGAAGATGTCCACTTCCATCTAACATGTGTAATGTCTGGAAAAAGCTGACCATACGGTATACTAACAATGCAGGCAGAGAATGTATAGTCAATATAGGTCTCTCCAGAATAAACCAGGTAACAGAAGTGAGCAAAACAAAGGAGAACTGGTAGAAAGGAACCACCATCCCCCTTCCTCATAAGCACTTTTTATCCAAAGCACTTAATAATGAATTAGCTCTCTGCATATTTTTGGCTTGAGTGACTTGCCTATAGTCACCGAACACGGTGGCAGAGCCAGGCACAGAATCTAGGTCTGTTTCTTTGGTCAATATATATGTCTTCTCTTATACTAAAAGAAAATTCAAAACAAAAGCCAGGTGCTGTGTGCACTACAGCTGACTGTGAAATTCTTAGAATGGTAAACCAAAATCCTAATCAAAAGACATAAATAGTATAAACACTCTTACTTGTTTTAGCACCTGAAGTACCAAAGGCACTTGATGAGGGTAAAGCAACCCCTGAGACATTAACGATAAACATAACTTTGCATCTCTTTTCAGTTCATCGTAGCTATTGTCATTTTCCACTGGGGCAATCTAAAAAACAATGTAAAAAGGACAAAAAGGGAAAAATAATTGCCAGTAAGTACAAAGGCATCCTACATGAGAGATAATACATCTTTACTTTAAACAATTTTTATGGAAAAGTTCAAACATATAGAGAATAGTAAAATGAACCCCCATGAGCCAATCACCTCTTCAATAATGACAAACTCATAATCTTTTGTTTCATTTTTTGCTCCCCTCTGACTCCCATTCCCCAATGAAATTATTTGAAGCAAATCCCTATTTTATCCTAAATATTTTATTATATTATTTCTAAAAGGTCTCTTAAAAAAGAATTATGTAATGGACATCATCACACATAAAACTTCATTACAGTTATAATATAAAATATGTAGCAGTACTCCGATTTCCCCAATTACCACATTCATGTGTTATTACAACTGGGTTTCTGAAATCAGGTTTAAGATAATGACCATATATTGTACTTACTTCGTATGTTTCATAAATCTCTTTCAACGCATATATTCCCCCTACTATCTTAAAATCCCTTGCTCTGTATTTTTTTCCTTGAGAGAAAAGGCTGTGTCTGTTGTTTTGTAGTTTCCCCCACTGTGGCCTTCCCTAACTGCATCTCTGCAGTGGTATTCCTTGGCCCCAGTAAGTCTTATAAATTGGCTATTAGATGTAAAGGTCTGACTTTATTGAAGTTTACTTTTTTGGGCACAACATAAGTGGTGCTATGTACTTCTTTCATTGATACTTAGTTTTGTCTTTCTGTGATAATTCATTACAAAAAAAGAGATTTGCGAAATGGTCATTCCTTCTTCATTATTAGCTAGAATACTTATATATATATAAAAGTTTTCCTTCATTCCAAATAATGATTTCCCGTCTGTCCTCCAAAAGTAAATAACAATTTTTAAAAGATCATCATTATGAATTCCAACAAATCTGATGGCTGTAGCCGCTGTCATTCTTTTTTTTTTTTGGAGACAGGGTCTTGCACTATAGCCCAGGCTGATGTGTAGCGGCACAATCATGGCTCACTGTAGCCTCAACTTCCTGGGGTCGGTGATCCTCCCACCTCAGCCACCTGGGTAGCTGGGACCACAGGTACGCACCACCGTGTCCAGCTAATTTTTTTTTTTTTTGTAGAGACAGACTCTCACTGTGTTGCCCAGTTTGGTCTCAAACTCCTGGGCTTGAGCAATCTTCCTGCATTGGCCTCCCGAAGTGCTGAGACTACAGGCATGAGCCACTGTACCCAGTACCCGTATTTGTTTTCATGAAGAAAACAGGTTTGTCTGGTACCATACTTTGATTATGAATGTATGCTGTTTAATGCCTTAAATTCATTTTTAAATATTTTTAAAATACACCCTTGCACATTCAGTAGGGGAAAGTTTTAATAAAGTTTGCTAAGGGACTCTGGGGTGCTAAGTTGGAGGGATCTCATGAGGCCAGCATGGATAACAGAGCAAGATCCTGTCTCTACACACAAAAAAAATTAGCTAGGCTTGGTGGCACATGCCTAGAGTCCTTGGGAGGCTGAGGTGGGAAGACTGCTTGAGCTCAGGAGTTCAAGGTTACAGTGAGCTATTATCACACTACTGCACTCCAGCCTGGGTGACAGAGTGATACCCTGTCTCTTAAAAGCAAAAAAGTTTGCTCAGGGAAATTATTTCTACCAAACACTGGACAAACTATCATAGTGAATTAATACACTCAGCTTTAAAGTGTTGTTAAAAAAACTTATTCTGACATTTGTTAAAATCGTAAGGAAAACTTTATTCAGAGACATCAGGGGTAGGGGGATTCCTCCTAAACCAACTTAAAAGGATTCCTGCAAAAGGCAGAATAGGGTGATCAGATACCAAGGGTGGGGGATTCTTTCTAAACTAAATTAGAGACAGTCTTGCTAAAACTGGACCAAAGACAGACAGGCCAAAGACAGAGCCCAAGGATGAGATCTAGTCAGAAGGAGGGCTCACTCAGAGGCGCTGACTTAAGTTTGGTCAAGGAGAGTCTTTGTCATAATGAAGGCATGATTCAGTTCTTTTTTGTTATGGGTATTCAAAGACATTTCATAATGCTGAGTTTTAAATATTTTACCTCAGTTAAATATAATCCTTGGTATTTTAGAATAAAAATTATTTCTTTTTGCAAATTAAAACCATACTGAGTTATATGTTTTCACCCGTCCTACTGGGAAAAATCGGGATGTTTAATATCATACTGTAAAAGTGAGTCTCTGAGGAAATAACCAATAAAGAAGGGTGTGGAGCAGCGTCTAGCAAAAGCACATATTCATTTACTTTCTACTGGCAATGTATGTCTACCCTCCTATCTCAAAGATACACTGGCAAACATATGAAATGACTACACAAAGATCTACATTGTAGCACTATTTCAAAGGCACAACACTGGAAATAATTCAAATATCTATTGGATATGGAGAGTGTCTGGTTAAATAAACTGTAGTACATCCTTGTAGTTTAGATATCCTATCAGATGAATCATTCCTATTGTTATAAAGTAATCCCTTAAAAATCTCTTCAGAAAAAAAGCAAAAGCAAAATGAAATAAGCGAACCTCACTGTTTATCTGGCTGGCAGAGACATACTTAGAGCAGTGACTTTTAAAAACAGCATAATATATGCTTTGTGGGATGTATAAAAATCAAATTTAGCGTAACTGTCAACAGGAACCAAGAGTTTTCACGAGAGGTAAAAGATATATAAAAATGCAAGTGGTTAAATAAAATCTTAGTAATCCCAAATTTTAATTGAAACTGTCAGTACGAGCTCTCTCTCTTTAGAAAATGTGCCGTGTCCACCAAATAAGCCCAGAAACACTAACCAACTGAGTAACAGTGAATATCCCTTGAGCCCAGGAGATTGAAGCTGCAGCGAGCTATGATCGTGCCACTGCACTCCAGCCTGGGTGACAAAAAAAGGAAAAGGAAATAACACTGAACATTAATTATTGACTATCAATTGGTGCGATGTCAGAACACATCATTTTTTAATCCCTGGCATGTGACCAAAATTACTTTATGAATTTAATTCAATCCCAGTAGGAATTGTGTTTATAAAGGTTTAAAAAAATTACAGAAGTATAAACTTGACAAGGAGATTCAAAACCCTGCCTTGGTGTGGGTAAGGAAGAATATGGTTGATGTAATTTAACCACATCTCCAAAATGGCAGGACATCCATAGAAAAGTAACTTAAGTTGGAAAATAAAAAATGAGCAGTATAAGGGTATTTTTTTTTTTTTTTTGAGACGGGGTCTTGCTCTGTCGCCCAGGCTGGAGTGCAGTGGCGCAATCTCGGCTCACTGCAAGCTCCACCTCCCGGGTTCACGCCATTCTCCTGCCTCAGCCTCCCTAGAAGCTGGGACTACAGGTGCCCGCCACCACGCCTGGCTAATTTTTTTTGTATTTTTAGTAGAGACGGGGTTTCACGGTGTTCGCCAAGACGGTCTTGATCTCCTGACCTCGTGATCTGCCCACCTCGGCCTCCCAAAGTGCTGGGATTACAGGCATGAGTCACCGCGCCCGGCCAGGGTATTTCTTTAGAGTCAAAGAGGTGTGCAAAAGCTTGAAAGTGGTGAACATGGGCTGGGCAGAGTGGCTCATGAGGATCACTTGAAGCCAGGAGTTTGAGAGCAGCCTAGTTCCAGCTACACAAGACACTGAGGTGGATCACTTGAGCCCAGGAGTTTGAGGCCATCCTGGACAACATAGTGAGTTATCATCTCTCAAAAAAAAAAAAAAATTGCAGATACATCTCTTTTGCCCAGCAATTTTACACCTAGGAAATATCCTACAAATATGCTCACATGTGCAAGATACTTAAGAACAGCCAGAGGTTCCATCAACAGAAAACTGGTTAAATTTTTAAATGATGGTACAATTTAGTCATAAAAAGAGGCAATTTTGTGTAATGGTATGAAAAGATGGACATGATATACTGAGTTAAAAACCAAAATCACCTTGCAGAATTAAGTAATTGTTATTCATAAAACAATTTCACAAACACATTTGTAGGGTATAGCAGAGACACATTCATAGTCAAAGGTATAAAAGGACATACACCAGCAAAGTCAGGGTACAAATGGTAAATACGCAACAGTTCACATCTCTAGGCATTACTGGTGGAGTTGTTTTCCTGGTCATTTTATTCACACTCACAGTAAATATGAGGTGATTTACAGTTTGGGTAGTTAACTGTGGTATAAAAAAGAAGATATTCATTTGCTGGCAAGGTCTATTACCATCAGAATTTAAGATGACTCACTCGTCTGTTGAATCAGCAGTCTCTCTTCCTACCATTATGGAAAAAATGTGTTTTTCTAATGAAATTAAGACACAATATTCTCAAGTACAGCATGGGTGAAAATGTTCTACTAAAAAGAGTAAAATCCTAAAATCCAATAGATAAATTTCACCAAATAGATTATATACTAAACTATGTTAACCAGTAGAAAATGCGGTTCATTTAGTTAGCAAAGGAATCACCTAATATTTTTCTCCTGATTATTGAAAAAAAGTTTTTCTAAAGAAATACCATCGCCAGGCGCGGTGGCTCACGCTTGTAATCCCAGCATTTTAGGAGACCGAGGCAGGTGGATCACCTGAGGTCGGGAGTTCAAGACCAACCTGACCAAAATGGAGAAACCCCGTCTCTACTAAAAATACAAAATTAGCCAGGGTGGTGGCACATGCCTGTAATCCCAGCTACTCGGGAGGCTGAGGCAGGAGAATCGCTTGAACCCGGGAGGCGGAGGTTGCGGTGAGCCGAGATCGCGCCATTGCACTCCAGCCTGGGCAAAAAGAACGAAACTCTGTCTCAAAAAAAAAAAAAAGAAATACCATCAATGTGAGGTGACTGTATCCAATGTACCACAACATCTGCACATTCTTCTCTAAGTTTCACATATGCAAAACTATAGGATTTTGAGGAGCATTTTCTGAAGTTTGAAACTTAGGATAAAATACCTCTCCTCCCTCCTGACCACCACCATTTGAGCCCTTAATTGTTCCAAATTAAAATTCAGTTAAAGATCAGTAAAATGATAACATAAGTAGGTACTTTACCACTGTGCTTTCTGCTTTCCAGGTATGTCATTTCATCCTTCTAACAATTCTGTGAGGGATACTGATATTAAACTCACACTCTTTATATAGGAGAGAAGTTCAGAAGCTTGTGCAAGGTCACAAAGAAAGCACCTGTCACCGGCAGAATCTTTTTTTTTTTTTTTTTAAACTGTCACCCAGGCTAGAGTCCAGTGGCCAGATCTGGTTCACTGCAGCCTCCGCCTCCAGGGTTCAAGCAATTCTCCTGCATCAGCCTCCTGCGTAGCTGGGACTACAGGTGTCTGCCACCACGCCCGGCTAATTTTTGTATTTTTAGTAGAGATGAGGTTTCACCATGTTGTTCACGCTGGTCTCAAACTCCTGATCTCAAGTGATCTGCCTGCCTTGGCCTTCCAAAGTGCTGGGATTACAGGTGTGAGCCACTGTGCCCAACCTACAGGCAGGATTTTAAACTAGGACTCTATTTACCTGAAAGTCAGAACTTTGTAAGCTATTATTGGTTGGAAAACCTCTTCCTTTAATCTTAAGAATATGAAGACTCTTAGACCAGAATAGGCAAGTTTATATATAGATATATATAAATATAAATTTAATAAATATATATTTCAAAGTTTTTTATGGATATAAAACTGCTTTTTATGGGATAGGATAAAGAAGATTTTTAACAGAACAGCCAATGTACCATGTTTCTTACAACAATGTGTTAGCTGAAGTAGATCCAGCATTTTCACTTCTCGTGATTTATCCTATAAAAAATATGTGCAAAGTGCAAAAGATATATACAAGATGTTCACTGTATCATTAATGAGGAGGAACATGTCTACAGTGTTTACCATGTGCCTGATGCTGCTTTAAGTACTTAGCATATGAAAGCACCCCTTATTCTCTCAATTTAGGATGCAATATCTTTTAATCTAAACTCTTGCTATTTGCTAATGGCAACTCTGGAAACGGAAAATGTACATAATTCCTTGTTATCAGACTCAGCCACCCACTCCTCAATTTGGATAATGAGGAACACGTATTAACTCACTTAATCCTTGTAACATCCTCAGGATGAGTGGTGTTATTACCCCCATTTTACTGATGAGAGGGATAAAGTTCGGAGGGGTTGAATTAGATGCCCATGATTACATAATGAGTTCATGGGCCATGGAGATGAATTTGATCCCGGCAGCCTGGCTCAAAACTTCATGCTATTAATGACTCCACTCACTGCCTCTTGTTGTCTACCTAGTGAACAACTGTGATAAAACCAAAAATCTACTACTAGAGAGCACACTGGATATTAAATTCTATAAGCCACATAAGGAATAATACAGATATCTACTTACTGACGTGGAAAGGTACATATATTGATTACGTTCATAAAAGGGAAGCTGTAGAGCTACTGGCATGACTCTACTGAAAAACAACTATGTAGGAAAATAACATTTGAGGAAATATAAATAAAAATAGAAATATATATAAATAGAAATAATATAAATAAAACTATGAACAGTGGCTGTTATACACAATTAGTCTTGTCAGTCTATCTTACAGATTTTTTTTATGAGTATATGGTGCATTTATAAACTCACAATAATTTTAAGAAAAAAAGATACATATGAGAAAGGTTAATGGTAATGGTAGTTTATGAATATTTCCCTCCAACTTTCTAAGTTTTCTCTCAATAGGCATTTATTTCTTTTTAAAAGGAGAGAAATTAAACTTACACTGTTACTGAAATTTTCCACAAACTTCAAAGTAATGAACTCATTTTTATTAAATTAGGAATGGGAGACAGAGCACAGTGGCTCATACCTGTAATCCCAGCACTTTGGGAGGCTATTGTGGGAGGACCACTGGAGACCAACCTGGACAACATTAGACCCCACCTGTATAAAAATTTTTGAGAAAATTAGCCAGGCATGGTGGTGTATACCTGTAGTCCCAGCTACTCGAGAGGCTGAGGCAGGAGGATTGCTTGAGCCCAGGACACTGAGGCTACAGTGAGCCATGACTGCACCACTGCGGGGAGACTGTCTCAAAAAAAAAAAAAAGTGGCGGGCAGGGCAGGGTGCCCAAGTGATAAGCTGCCATCCGCTGGTCTCTCCTCTGAAATGCATGTTGTTGACCACCCACAATCAGGTAATTTGGGTTTTAAACTTCGGATAGTTGATAATAATCTAGTCCTTTAATTTAGTTCATATAAGTAAGTTATGAGGCATATGCTAACTGAATCATCTCTATTTGTTGTGTTCTCATCACCCCTAACCTGTGAATGTTGGCCTAAATTCTTATACCTTTTTTTTTTCCACCTACACCCATTCCCTTGATGATCTCATTCAATTTCATGGTTTTAAATACCATCTATGTTGATGACATTCAAGTTTGTACCACCAGGCTGCACTGCTCCACTGAACTCTGAATGTGTACCCACTATCTTCACTTATAAAAGCATCTTGGCTTACAAGTCTTACAAGCATCTGAAATATGCTGGAAAGGGAATTTCTGACCTCCTCTTCAACTCCTTCTGTGCTCCTCTCATGGTTTAGTAAACAGGTTTCTTTTAAACGCCTCTCTTTATCCTCACCCTCTACACATCTGATTTATGGGCAAAATAACTATGATGTGATGCCTTTGTACTTCTGGCCCCATTCATCATGATGGCCTAGGAGATTCTCAACCTCAATATTAGTATATCCAGGTGAAATGTTAGGCTTGTCAATGGTAACCTATATTGCACAGCTTTCTTTCTTTGTTTTTTTCTGAGATGGAGTCTCGCTCTGTTGCCAGGCTGGAGTGCAGTGGCGCAATCTCAGCTTACTATATACTATAACCTCCACCTCCCGGGTTCAAGCGAGTCTCCTGCCTCAGCCTCCCAAGTAGCTGAGACTAGAGGTGTGCGCCGCCATGCCCAGCTAATTTTTGTATTTTTAGTAGAAATGGGGTTTCACTATGTTGGCCAAGATGGTCTCGATCTCTTGACCTTGTGATCTGCCCACCTCGGCCTCCCAAAGTGCTGGGATTACAGGCGTGAGCCACCGCACATGGCCTCTATCATACAGCTTTCTAATGACCTAAGTTTTTCATAAACTTTAAGTGAATTCAAATCATTCTTCTACCAACTAGACTCTTACATACTTGCTATATTTGTTCTGAATGAAAGAAAAGGGATGGAACCCCAGCTATCCTAACAATCATTGCACATTATGAATGTATGAATGTTCTATATCTGCTTGGTATGTGACAGAGGAAAAACATTTAAGTACTAGGTAGACTAATCCTACGTACACCAAAGACCTACAGGTAAGAAGGACTTATACGCTAGCAGCTACTGTCTACTTTTATACCCCAAAAGATCCCAGGGATATTGCTGGGTATCGTCGTCTGCATAGCGTTCTTAAAATATTTTAGTAGTTCAGTCTTTGAAAGTTACTGGTACAGTTATCTGTTTGAAATTTCCTAAAGACAAAGTCTACTATAGCAAATCAAAAGTTTAGCATGCCATTTATTAATCAACAATAATAAGGGCTCTCCTCCTTGGATAATAATAACTGTACTGATGAATAATGTCAAAAAGTGGTGATGTTTATGCCAAGCCTTTCAAATGTATAATTAACACTGTTTTCCTAACCACAGTCAACCATATCATTATTGCAAACTATGATTTTGGAAACTAATGAGTCAATCTGTGACCTTAGTTCTACTAGCTGCATCCCCTGAGTAGATGATTAGATAAAACCACTCAAACCATGCCTTTCATTAACAAAATGTCATTATATGATACCAGAGGCAAATGATTTCCTGCAGATATTTGTTAAAAACGGTTATAGGGCCCTTTAACATTGTAAAATAAACACAACATACTGAACACTTTCATTTGTAGATTATATTAGTAAGAAGTCAGAAATGGCTATATTAAAACATTTCTTTGTAGCTTTTCTTTTAACCAGTAATAGTCCCTCTAATCTATTATTACTGAGAAATTAGCTATCAGGTAAAACAATATGCTGTTAAAATTTCATGTAGCTGTCAAAATCTTGCTATCACCTAATATTAAAAACACAATTTCAACAAATATTAAACCAATATCACCTAATGATTTTTCTGTGACCATTTTACTTTTTAGAGTTCCAATCAAAATTCACACACTGTCTGAAGAAAGGAGATGCATTCTTAATTTAGCAAAACCTTACCTTAAAAAACAAAGGTAGAAGCTGAAGTTGTTCTGTGACTGCTGTAGAAAAGGATCTTCCTGCACTTGCCATCAGCCATTTCAATACTATTTTGAAAACAAAGATGCAGAGTAAGTCTTTGCTATTCATTTACAGACCACAAAGTAGAACAATACTATAATGTTAGCGTCAGACAGCCACTCCAATAGCTCTTCAATGTTACAAAAGAGATCATCTATGTTACTTCATAAATTAGACACTTATTGAGAAGCAGTATAACAGCACCCAAAATAAAATTTTAAACTTTTATGCATAAAAAGATACTATCCAGAGAGTAGAAAGACAACCCACAGGAGAAAATATTTCTAAATTGTGTATCTGATAAGGCATTGATATTAGAATAAATAAAGAACTAAAGCTCAAAAACAACAAAACAATCTAATTCAGAAACGGGCTGGGTAAAGTGGCTGGCTCATGCCTGTAATTCCAGCACTTCTGGAGGCCAAGGCAAGAGGATCCCTTGAGCTCAGGAGTTCAAGACCAGTCTGAGCAACATACGGAGACCCCTGTCCCTAGAAAATATTTAAAAATTAGCTGAGTGTGGTGGTGGTGCACACCTGTAGTCCCAGCTACTCAGGAGGCTGAGGTGGGAGGATCTCTTGAGTCCTGGAGGTTGAGGCTGCAGTGAGCAGCCTGGATGACAAAGTGAAAGGAAGCAGAGGGGTGGGTAATGAATGACCTGAGTAAATATTTCTCCAAACAAGAAATACAAATGGCTTATAAAGATTCTTAAAATATCAGTAATCATTAGGGAAATGCAAACCAAAATACCTCTTCGTACCCACTAAGATAGCTGTACTTTAAAAAAGTATACCACAAGATACTTCTTCATACCCACTAAGATGGCTATACTTTAAAAAAGCAAGCAAACAGAAAACAAGTGGTGAGAACACGGAACGCTTGTGCATTTGCTGACTGGAATGTAAAATGGTGCAGCTGCTGTGGAGAAGAGTCTGGCAGCTCTTCAAAAACTTAAGCACAGGAATACTACATGGTCTCACAATTCCACTTCTAGTAGATACCCTGAAGAACTGCAAGCAAGCACTCAAACAGGTACTTACACAAACATCAATGTTCAGAGCAGCATTGGTCACAACAGCCAAAGGTGGAAACAACCCAAATATCCAGCAAACAGACGAATGACACAACATGAATCAGAAATTCATTCATTCAACTTGAAAATACAATGTAACATGAAATAAGCCAGACACAAAAAAGACTTGTGATCCAACTTATATGACCTACCTAGAGTGGGCAAATGCAGAGATGGAAAGTAGACAGTGGTTACAAAGGATGTGGGGAGGGAAAATGAGGAGCTGTTGTTAAAGGGTACAGAGCCTCAGCTTCGTATGGTGAAGAGAATTCCAGAGATAAATGGTGGTGATGGTTGCACAAGGGTGTGAATGTACTTAATGCCACTGAACTGCACACTTAAAAATGGTTAAAACAGTAAATTTTTCATTATGTCTATTTTACCACAATAAAAAAAGAGGTGGGAAAAAACTCCACAGGATAATCGAATAAATGTTTTCAAATGAGTTTCTACTAATTTTATCCACTCACTGGTTTTCAAGAGTTTAATGCCCTGAGTTCGTTCATCTTCTTCACCAATTCCATTTTCTTCCATAACATGGTTCTGAATTTCTTCATCCACATCCATGAGAGGTTTCAATTTCTCCAGAATTCGAGCAGTAAACTCAGGGACATGAGGCGATGTGGTTGGTGCGGTATTTGGCAAAGAAACATCAATCATGAATATGTAGGTCAGCACGCTGCAAAATAAAATACTTCATATAGGAAGAGGTACCACATTACCAATAAAAATGAGGTTCAAAAGTTATGACCCAATCAAAGCAAACTGTCCCAAGACAATTCCTGGAGTGGGTCTTAGATTATGCCTGTGTGTAAAAGAAGCCTTATAATTAAGAGGTATTGAAACTTAAGTGTTGTGACTGCTCATCTTTGGCTTCTGAGGACGCTGCTGTCCTAGTTTACATTCAGTGTTGCATCTTGGTTCCCACGACACAATAGCAAACAATTTGAGAAAGACACCATGAAACCCACTGACAACATAACCAGCATGTATTATTAGCTATTACAATTTAAAAAACAAAGCACTCGAGAGGTATACCACAGAGAAAACGGTACCTACCTTCCTATTCTTTCTCTGACATTTTTGTAAACCTGGGTGAGTTTAGGCTCCAAATACTTCAGTAGTCTGTGCAATAGCTCAGGCACTCTCCACTCTTGCTGGGCAAGGCCACCTTGTAGTACATAAAGTCGACTAAAATTAAAGCATCGTAGTGTTATTTTGGAGGCCCTTTCTGCCTTTACATATTGACAGTATGGACAGACAATGTCTGCATTTCACTTAAAACTTTTTCATTTTCTCACCTAATAAATACTACAATATCCACAATTCAAAATAGCCTGTTTATGAAGATTTTGTTTTTCCTTCTGTATTTGCATTTCATCTCCACTACTAGACAACTGAAAGAAATACTGACTTCAGAATACTCACCAAGTAATATTTAAACATCAGAATTCAAGTTTTCTCATTAAGTACTTCTTCTTTTGAATGAAATTATCCAAATTTCTATTGTCTAACTTTCTACAGCACCATATGCCCCAACCAAGGCAGTTTTTCCTTAAAATGATTACTCTCTCTTTGTATCTTTTTAACATAAGATGTGATGAAGACACAAAAGTACAAAAGACAATTCCAATAAAAGATCTGACAGCAAAGAATGCTGACTCTAATTTGCATTTAAATTGCTCAGGTTGCCTACATCTTACTTACTTATCCAACTAATAAATAACTCTTATTAAGTATCACATGTTGTATGGAACCAGATCACAACACCTTCCAGAAGAAAGTAATTACTTCATCTAGACTTTACAAGTATAGACCATTTATAAACACCTCATAGGTTTTTAAAAAAATTTACCATGCATCTACAAAGGATCCTCCTTCACCACTCAATGGTGATTCCAACAGCAGTTCAAAAAGCCAGTGAAGTTTCCGGGGATCTCTGCTTTCCTGTGTTTAAAATATGATGTAACACTTAACAGGGGACCTACAATTCTATAAATAAATCATATTCAGTTATTTTATTTAATTTTGTTTTTGAGGCTAGGTCTAACTCTTGCCCAGGCTGGAGTGAAGTGGTGTGATTACCTCCCAGGCTTCAAGTAATCCACCCGCCTCGACCTCTAAAGTAGCTGGGACCACAGGCATGTGCCACTATGCTTCGCAATTTTTTATTTTTTGTAGAGACAGAGTCTCCCTATGTTGCCCAGGCTGGTCTCCAACTCCTGGCCCCAAGCAATCTTCCTGACTCGGCTTCCCAAAGTTCTGCGATTAAAGGTGAGGGCCAGTGCACCCAGTCATATTCAATTATTTTAGAAATACTAAAAACATATATAAGTACAGTCACCCCTTGGTATCTGTGGCGGACTGGTTCCAGAACTCCCTTAGGATACCAAAATCCACAGATGCTCAAGTCTCTTATGAAAATGGTGTAGAATTGACATATAACCTATGCACATCCTCCTGTACACTTTAAATCTTCTCTGGAGTATTTGTAATACCTAACACAATGTAAATGCTATGTAAATAGTGGTTATACTGTATTGTTTAGGGAATAATGACAATAAAAAAAATCTGAACAGGTTCACTATATACACAACCATCCCCCACCCTTCCAAAATATTCTCCATCTCCTCAGGTTGGCTGAAATGACAGATGTGGAACTTATGGATATGGAGGGCTGACTGTATAGAAGAAGAAAATCAAACTAAAACTGACAGATGACTCAGATTCAAATGTGACGATCATAGTTCAAGATAACAGTGAGAAAACTGTTGTTAGCTAAATGGATTATCTTAAATCAAAGTACACAAGCTATGGACATATCTGGTATAAAAAATAATACCTTAACTTTGTATTATGTGGCTTTTACTATATGTAAGTGACATTTCCAAATACATGATTGTCACTTAATTTTAAAATGCATTACCACAGCAGAGAAGATAAAATAATCACTTAAGAGTTACCTCTCAAGACTTATTTGAAAGGCTAAATAGAGCCATCTCCAATTACGTAAGATGACAAAAGTATGAACAAACTTTCAAGATTCAAGAAGTGAGTTACTTCACTTAGAATAATAGTCTCTAATCCCATGGAAATAAAAAACAGAGACAGTATCAAACAGTTTGAATACACGCGAGTTAGACAAAGAGAGATGTAGGATAACTTACACAAGATGTTGCTATACAAGCTCCCCAGTCATTATAAGTTTCTACGGTAATGTTGGACAGTGCTGTTCTAAGCAGAGGGCACAGAAGCTCCCACAGCTTCTCCACCTACTCAAAACAAAATATATGGGTAAGAGTTAATGACACTCTGAACATTTTTCTCCAAATATCTTTCTTTACCTGGAAATGTACGCACATATAAATACATCATTTAAATTATTTTTGAGACATGGTCTCATGCTATTGCCCAGGCTGCAGTGCAGTGGCACGATCATACCTCGATGCAGCCTTAAGCTTGTGAGCTCAAGTGATCCACTCACTTCAGCCTTCCAAGGAGCGTGGACTATAGGTGTGTGCCACTATGCCCGGCAATTTTTTTTTTTACTTTTTGTAAAAACAGGATCTTGCTATGTTGCCCCAGCTGGTCTTGAACTCCTAGCCTCAAGCAATCCGGCCACCCTGACCTCCCAAAGTGCTGGAATTATAGGCATGAGCTAGCATGCCTGGCCCCAATTATTTTTTAGAGCACCCAATTAATCCACGAAAGTACCTTACTACATTATCATCATACATATCCAGATACAGGTGAAATGTTTCCCAAAAAATATTCAGAAAAGAGTAAATACTTTGTGTGGCTCTTTAAAAAAAATCTCTTGGCTGAGTGCAGTGGGTCATGCCTGTAATCCCAGAACTTTGGGAGGCCAAGGCAGGGGGATCACTTGAGATCAGGAGTTTAAGACCAGCCTGGCCACAGTACAAAACCACGTCTCTACTAAAAATACAAAAATTAGCTGAGCGTGGTGGCACATGTCTGTAATCCCAACTACTCGGGAGGCTGAGGCAGGAGAATCGCTTGAACCTGGGAGGCAGAGGTTGCAGTGAGCTAAGATCATCCTACGGCGCTCCAGCCTAAGCAACAGAGCGAGACTCCGTCTCAAAAAACAAAACAAAACACTCATATGACTGATAAGTGTTCTTAAAAATCTTGTATAATAGTACACTAGGCTGAAACAAAACCTCAATCAAATTTTCCACATTTCTCAAGATCATTTGATTAAATCTTAGAGGCAATGAATGACATTTTAATTTAATTTAGTAATTAGTCTGAGATATAATCTTCAAATTCCAAGTCTTGGATAAACAGTCCTTAAAAACACGTACAGTTGTACAGAGACTGCATTTACGCACATATATTTTCTCAAAGGTTAATGAGCATACAAATCACCTTGAGGTCTTAAAATGCAGACTGATTCATCTCAAGTGGGCCTGACATCTTACTTTCCTAAAAAGCTCCCAAGTGCGACCTCTGCTGTAGGTCCATGGACTGTACTTTAGTTAAAAAGGACATACCTTGATTTCATCATTACACAGTGTGCATGTATCAAAATATCACATGTACCCCATAAACATGAACAGCTACTATTATCAATTTTTTAAGTTCCTAAAAAAAAAATCTGAAATTTGTTTTAAAAAAAAGAATGAATGAAGGCCAGGCACAGTAGCTCACACCTGTAATCCCAGCACTTTGGGAAGCCAAGGTAGGTAGAGTTCAAGGGCCAGGAGTTCGAGACCAGCCTGGCTAATGTGGAGAAACCCCGCCTCTATTAAAAACACAAAAATTAGCCTGACATGGTGGCGCATGCCTGTAATCCCAGCTACTGAGGTGGCTGAGGCATTGCTTGAAACCAGGGGACAGAGGTTGCACAGAGCCATGATCACACCACTGTACTCCAGCCTGGGCGACAGAATAAGACTGTCCAAAAAAAAAGAAAGAGAAGGAACGCAGACAAGGAAGACGGAAGGAAGGAAGGAAGGAAGGAAGGCAGACAAGGAAGGAGGGAGGGAGGGAGGGAAGGAAGGAAGGGAGGGAGGAATTCTTCAATCAGCAGGAAGGGTTTGAGACAAAATCTTCAATGGCAGCACTGTTTTGATTTTACCAAAAAAAGCTTTATCTCAAAGAACATATAGGGAAAGGAATTACGTTTTACAAAACAGGTAACTCAAGAGTGGCTTTAGTAACGTAACAGATGACAAGACCACATGTAACATTTTAAAATAAAATTGTTTCTTGTAAGCAAAAGTGTTTGCAGTCCTCCTAAAAGTTGACCAAAAAATCCTATTTGTTTCTTCCCTTCGACAAAATAATGGTCTACCTTATGTTCAGGTAGTCCTGACATTTGACCAGGTTATTTTTAGTCTGGTGCATTTTGCTAACAAACTAACCTTAAAGACAGGTGTATGAAAACTAAATCTTACAATTAAAAAGAGGGATACTCTAAAAGGGAGAGTCAAACTCCAACTGTCTAGAAGACTAGGCAAGTAATATAAATGATAAAGAGGCTAAGAGAAAGGACTTAATGAGAAGCTGGAATGGCTTAATGAAGGGAGAAGCGCACATGCACCATCAGCAGAGTGACACAGTGCAATAAGGTAGGACCAATGTTCCAGGATCTTCCTCTTCTTCAAGAAACTGGAATTCTTTTTTTTTTTTTTTGGATTTTTTCCACCAATGTGGGTAAATATTTCAAAAATTTAAAGATAGTAAATGTTCTTAGAGACCATTAGGCTGTAATCTGTAATCAAAAGCAATGTCTACATATCGGCATATTTCCTATCACTGAACATTTCATATTTTAATTGTCAGTATCTAATGTGTTGGGAATTGCCACCAAAATGGGTAACATAGCTTTAACAGGAAATGTTCTGTACAAATATTAATACATCACCTTTTCAAATGTCCAATGCTTAGAACCTCTGATTAAACCAGCTATAATTTCTGCAACACATCGCTGGGTGCTTTCATGTGAATCTGCAACCAAACGTTCTAAATGCGGCTTCAGAACTGGCAGGAAGGCATCATCAAAATTCCTGAATATACCCTATAAAAACAAAGACAGTTCTTCAGTACTCAAATGGCTATCATCTCAATTATAATTATGCTTGTAATTATTCTGTACATTACTAATGTGCTTAAAAACTCCAAGCGCACTCCCCTTTAGAACTGCTTTAACAATTCCGATAAGTTAAAATAGTAATATTGTCATTTTAAATATCACATTAAAATGTAACCAATGAAACAAATATTAATAATCTTTCTAAGTATCACACCTCAAAAAAAGCAACTAAACATAAAAAACACATATTGTTTTGGGTATTTTTTTCCTTCTAGTGCCAATTACAACAAACATTAAAGATAAATACAGTCATCCCTTGGTGTGCATGGGGAACTGGCTTCAAGATCCCCACTCCAGAATACCAAAATGTTCAAGTCCTTTACATAAAGTGGTAATACATCCTCCTATATATTTTAAATCATCTTAAGAGTACGTATAAGATCTAATACAATGTTTACCAATTGTATTATATATTAATGCTACGTAAATATTTGTTATAATGTCTTGTTTAGGGAACAATGACAACAACAAAAGTCTGTACATGTTCAGTGTAAATTCCAGTGCCATTTTAGATGAAAGCAGATGGCTAGCCTTGATCAAATATTTATAAGTTATGAATAGTTATACAAACTGAATAGTTACTAAGCATTACAAAGAGGATATGTAAATAATATAGTTACCTTAAAGAGACAAAAACGTCGTGGATTAAACTTATCTTTTCCTTTTCTGTCTTCTAATGATAGAAAAGTAATTAACTGTTCAACAAATTTAGGATCAGAAAAATGATCAAATATAATCTGTTCTGCCTATAAAGTTAAAAAAAAAAGAACAATATTCAGGGTTTAAAATCCACTTAAATACATGATTCTGAAAAAGTTAAAATTACAAGATTTTGATAGTCAAAAGCAGGCTGTATTTTTGTTTCAATGAATTTTTAGTTCTCATAGATAACAATGATTTCTAAAACCAACTATCTCCCTCTAAAAATGCTAAAACAGTAAGAATAAGTTTTCCTTCAGATTCTCAAGTTTGAATCCTATTTCTCACACTGTAAATTAAAAATCAACAAATGTTCTGCTTGGGAAATGAAGACTGAAAGCAACTGTGACATCTGGTGTGCAATTTGTTAAAATCCCCAAAACTATAAATCAAGCCCCAACAAATCACTTCCATATTTATAAAACACCAGAAGTTAAAAGGTAAACCAACCGTTCAGAACCAGAAAAAGTTACACCACCATTAACTTGAGGAATACATAAACTTAAAAACCCTTGTCAACTTTCTTTTTTGTTTTCTTTTTTTGGGACAGGGTCTCACTCCGTCACTCAGGCTGGAGTGCAGTGGTGTGATCATGGCACATTGCAGGTAATCAGGTAATTTTCCCACCTTAGCCTCCCAAGTAGCTGGGACTAGAGGTGTGCACCACTACACCCAGCTAATTTTTGTACTTTTTGTAGAGACAGGGTTTCGCCATGTTGCTCAGGATGGTCTCAAACTCCTGGGCTCAAGTGATCCATCTGCCTCAGACTTCCAAAGTGTTGGGATTACAGGCATGTGCCATGGCTCCCAACCAAGTCAACTTTCAAAATGAAGTAAATTAAATGAAGTTTAAGTCAAGTTTTAACTGAAATCTACCAGTATGTGTTTACGGAGTACCCATAATTTATATGCAATAGAAAACTAAAAATCAGTCATTAACTTTTCCTTTAAAACACTTATAACAGAACTGATACAAGAAATGAGCAGCAAACTACATAAAGCAGTAGCCAAGGGAGTGCTGAATGGGGTAGTAACTCAGTCTTAGATATATTAAGATCTATGTCAACTGGCACTGGTATAAAGGGCTTGGGGAGAATGGATTACATAGTCACCAATATTTATGCAGCGCTATACTGAAAAACACAACTTGTATTAAGAAAAAAAAAGAAAAAGAAGAACTGAAGTGAGGTTGAGATAAATCAGTGGCCCAAAATAAGATGCATTTGAACCATGGTGAAATGGAATGCTTACCTCTGTCATATCCTCCCTGCTTCTGCCAAGCTTAGGCTGCTCTTCCACACCAGCATAAACAACCATATTCCTATATAGTAAGAGTTCATATTTATCATACGCATAGAAAAAAATATTAGAGCTTCATGGATAGAAAGCATTAGAAGGCACTTTTAATGAACTCTAACTAGATGCTAAGTTTGGGGAGATGAGTACAGCAGTAACAGTCTAGGCTTTAAAAATCTATCAGATCACTGTGTCCTAATGACAAATGGAGTTAATAAGGAGAGAAAAGTATGTATTTCTCTGGGCTGGTTTAGGCATGTGTATTATTAATAGGTAGGAATATAATTTAGAGCAGCTATTAATAACCTCCTTAGCCATATAACCATGGGATTCAGAAAGGCTAAGGGTTTTCATACAAGGAAAGAGGCAGGAATGAGGCGTAGCATTGGCAGGAGCAAAAGAAAGAGAGGACTAGGGAAGGGGAAAGATAAAAGAACCTTCAAGTGCCTCTGAACCTCCCCAGAAACTGAAATATGATAAAACAGTTATATCAAAGGCATTTAATGATAAGATACACAGTAAGTTACTTACTTTGGCCAGGTGTAGTATCCCCAGTGAGTTTTTTCCACAAAGCAACTAGACTCCCATTCTTTTTTAGTTCTTGGTAAAGTTTTGCTATCATAATGCAACCAATGATTATCAGGTCTATCACCAGCAATAATTTGGGTGGGTTTAGGATATCCACCTAAGGAAAAGACAATCACATTTGATGAATTTAAAAACATTCACCCAACAGTTATTCTCAAATTTCAATCAACAGTACCAGTGTAACTTTGTCTTCACAATACAACACTATTAAAATTCTCTCAAGACAAGGTAACATATGTATGAGCAACTGGGGGCACATTTCAAAACAGAGAAGATGGGATTATCTACTAAATTTTGTTGAATCAGTTATTTTAGGGGAAAAGATCAAGGATAAAACTTACTTCATTCCTTTTACCAAAATTAAATGGATTAATTTTGTTTAAACTATTTAGATTTGAAATAATAATTCCAGACTTACAGAGCTCAAAGAATTCCCACATAACTTTCACTGAGACACCCAAATTTTAACATTTTGATATTTTCTCTCTCTCCCCACACATACTTATCAAAACTATGAGTATCAACTGTAGACATCATCTCAAATAATCAAAATACAATTCTCAAAGTTTACATTAATACAGTAAAATTATTTCATCAACAGACTTTACTCATATTTGGATGGCTGTCCCACTAAATGTACTTTACATTTAAAAAAATTTTTAAACATTTTCTTCTGGACTATAATCCAATCCAGGATTAAACGTTGCATTAAAGGAAACTAAAGATATCATACAATTGAAATGCAATGTTTTAATCCTGGATTGGAGACCAGAAAAAAATGGTTTTCTCTTCTGAAAAATTCTGGTAATACAATAAGGTATGAGGAAGAAAATTCACCTTGTCCCTAATCCCACCCAAAGGGAAACATTTAACAAATTAATAACAGCAATTTAAGTCTCTGAAATATGGTTGATGAAATAATTAGTATAAATGCTTAGTGGGTGAGATAAATAATATGAAGGCAGAAAGAATCAACCTATTTTTGTAGATAGTTATCACTGGCTTTTACTAAGTCAACTGTTTCCTTCATAATGTTATTTCATATTTTGTGTTAATATCCATAGAACAATATTTGAGGTCAAGAACTAAAATGTATACATGTCAAAAAAATTTTCTGAGTTTTATTGGAAAGTACTATTAATTACTTCTGGTAGTACTCACTGATTTCACATGGGTTAATGGTCAGCTTTTTGTGGGTTCTTTTTAGCTGTTTAAGGATACCAGCAACAGCTGAGATAGCCATCTAGAAAAGAAAAAAGGCACAATTATAAACACCTCATCTATTGACATCTGGCAGTACAGCCATGTGAGTGCTAAATCTGACTTAGAATAAATCACAGGCAGTTCTTACTCTACAGTCTTGACCCATGCTAGTCTCTCCTCCTAGAAAACTTTGACCCTTTCTTTGTTAAACCAATACCTGCTCATTCTTCAAATCTTAGCCTCCAGGTATTTTTTTTTTTTTTTAGACGGAGTTTTCACTCTTGTTGCCCAGGCTGGAGTGCAATGGCACAATCTCGGCTCACCACAACCTCCCCATCCCAGGTTCAAGCGGTTCTCCTGCCTCAGCCTCCCGAGTAGCTGGGATTACAGGCATGCGCCACCACGTCCAGCTAATTTTGTACTTCTGGTAGAAACGGGGTTTCTCCATGTTGGTCATGCTGGTCTGGAACTCCCAACCTCATGTGATCTACCTGCCTCAGTCGCCCAAAGTGCTGGGATTACAGGCGTGAGCCACCAAGCCTGGCCCAGCCTCAGGGTATTTTTAAAGGTCGTTCTCCAATGCTTCAGCTTAGGCCATCTCCCAATCCCCCACCTCACCTCTGACACTTGGAGAGTACAAAACTGTACCCTCAGGTTTCTTACCCCTCCTGAAACACTGCACATCTAATTTTCTAATTTTTCAATCTTTCCCATTAGCCTATAAACTTATTTCCAGCTATATTCCCAGTGTTTAAACACACAGTGCCTAAGCATGTCCTTATATATTTGTTAGATTAATCATTATCATCTCTGAACCAACGGGGTAGATTTCAAATCAATATACTTCAAGATATATATTAACCAAGTGTGTATTGTTTGTGAAGAATTTAAAGACTTCAGGTCACGTACATAGTCTCAAACCCAAGACTGTAGCTAAAACAAGGTATGTACCTTTCGAACTACAATTGCATCATGGTTGAGATTCTCAACAAAAAACCGTATGGCACGAAGAGGCAACACTCGGTCATCTCTCAGCAGTAGAGACAGAAGCCCAATGCCTATATGTTCGAATTTCCAGGGCCTTAAAAGGAGGAAAAATGACAAAGCATACCACACATAAAACCACTTGAAAAAAAAAAAGAGGATGTGAAACACCTTATAATTTTAGGTTTCTCAAGAATTAAAATAGGTCTACTGAAGAACACTGCTTCTATCATTAATCCCAAACTTTCCCTCCATCTCTTTTCCTCTTAATCTGCTTACAAATACACAAATCAGAATACAACTTTTTGTGACATAGTCATTCATAGCCTTCCTTGTAGAAAACTCCTATAGTATTTAAGATAAATGCTGTGAGAATTACAAAAATCTTTTGCACTTACAGGTTTCTTTGCTCCACACCATCTAGCAAGGTGTCTACCAAATTTTCATAGTTCCTTTAAAAAAAAAAAAAAAATCAGGTGAGGTATTACTTTACTATAATACTAAAATGAACATCAAAAAATATAATAGAAATTCAAATTCTAGCCAAATTCACCCTCCTTCCCCACTTACTTCTCACCACCTGACTGTAAAGGGCCTGGTGAGAAGCAAGCCAGAATGAAAGCAGACAGGTGAACAGAGATGCTGGGAAAAGCTCATGAAAGGCTAGGGAGAGTGAACTCAACTTTTCCTGAGTGGACATGCACAAGTAACTCTGTAAGTAGTAATCAATTAATTGGGAGTGGTACACATACACACACACACACACACGATACAGCCTATGAAATATATTACATAGGCTATAAGAGTTTATTATTTATACACATCTTAGAAAACAACAAAGAGGCATATTCATATACTAATTATAAGGCAAAGACACAATCAAGTTAGGAAGACTCTTGCTTGAGTGTCATCACTGAAGGATTTAAGTGCTTTGGTACCAAGAATCCAAAAACAGTTTATTAAAATCCTGACACCAAATTTGACCAAAAAGTCATTACTATTGTATGAACTATAAAATGATACATCTGCTAAACTTGAATTTAGGAATTAATGACTGATATGTAACAGTTACGTAGTTTCTGAAATATTACTACCTTAAAAAAAAAAAAAAAAGAAAGATAATTGACTAGGAAAAAAAAAGGTATGACAGTGAAATAACTTTTTGTTTTATTTGAGACAGAGTCTTGCTCTGTTACCCAGGCTGAAATGCAGAGGCACAATCTCTGCTCACTGTAACCTCTGCCTCCCAGGTTCAAGCGATCCTCCCACCTTAGCCCCCCAAGTAGCTGGGACTGTAGGTGCATGCTACCATACCTGGCTAATTTTTGTATTTTTTGTATAGACAGTGTTTCACCATGTTGCCCAGGCTGGTCTCGAACTCCTTAGCTCAAGCGATCTTCCCACCTCAACCTCCCAAAGTGCTGGGATAACAGGCAAAAGCCACCACGCTTGACCTTATTTTTAAGATGGCGTTTTATACCTCCATAGCTTACAAAGAAAAAACAGGAATCTTTGTAATAACTATCTCTCGATTTCTTTGTATTTTTTTCAGAAGTCAATCTGTAAACATCATTAAGCAATTATGGTATACATCTATATTTTAGAGATGTTAAAAACTTACTATCAGCCAGGCATGGGGGCTCACGCTTATAATCCCAGCACTTTGGGAGGCCGAGGTGGGCAGATCACTTGAGGCCAGGAGTTCGAGACCAGCCTGGCCAATGTGGTGAAACCCTGTCTCTACTAAAAACACAAAAATAGCCCGGTGTGGTGGTGCATGCCTGTTATCTCAGCTACTTGGGAGGCTGACACATGAGAACAGTTTAAACCTGGGAGGTGGAGGTTGCAGTGAGCCATGATCGTCTCACTGTACTCCAGCCTGGGCAACAGGGCAAGACTCTGTCTCAAAAAAAGCCAAAACTTACTCTCTATATGTCATCTATTGAAGTACACCATTCATCAATTACCTTAGGGCATCAGCATTCTTTTCTTGTTGGCGTTTAATTCCTTCCTTAATTTTTTCTGGGCTAAGCAATATCTGGTTGATAGAGGGGTTTTTTGACTGTTGAAGTAATTCCGCTATTTCAACACATGACTTTGGAATCTTGTTAAAAAGAAAAAAGCAGGGAAAAAAAATGAAGTTCTGATGCATACTACCTGAACGAACCTTGAAAATGTTAAGTGAAAGAGGCCAGACACAAAAGTCCACATATTTTATGATTCCATTTATATGAAATATCTAATAACGGGAAAATTTACTGAAAAAGAAAGTGGTTTCCAGGGCATTGGGGTATGGAAGAATGGGAAGTGACTGCTATTAGGTACTCATTGTGTTTTGGGGCAATGAAAATATTGTGGAGGCCAAACATGGTGGCTCATTTCTATAATCCCAGCACTTTGGGAGGTCAAGGTGAGGGGACTGCTTGAGGCCAGGAGTTTGAGACCAGCCCTGGGAACACAGCAAGACCCCTGTCTCTCTTAAAAAAAAAAAAAAAAAAATTAAAATAGCTGGGTGTGGTGGTGCACACCTATAGTCCTAGTTACTAGGAAAGTTGAGGCAGGGGATGATTATGCCACTGCACTCTAGCCTTGGGGGACAGAATGAAGCAGAATGAGAATGAGAAACAAACAAAAAGGAAAATGCTCTGGAATTCAAGTGGTTACACAGCCCTGTGACTATACTATTGTACATACAACCTGTCCATATTAAAAGGGTGATATTTATGATATGTGAATTACATCTCAATTAAATTTTTTTCTAAAAAATAAAGTATAATCTAAAGACAGTTGCAAATAGCAACCCTATGTTTGATTTAAAAGGAATATATTTAGAACAGTGGTTTTTAAACCAGGGGAGAGATGTCAACCATAGTCACTTTAAGGTAGAGGGGGATTCTGCTGTGCTCATCCTTCTTTTACTCACCCCCATGTTCTGAGGGGGTAAAAATACAGATTTGCAGGTTCCTAGAAAACCTGCTATAACTCTCAACCTGAGCACCACTGAAAGTTATATTCTTTAGTCTTTCATTTATCAAATCATTCAATTTTAGTTTTCTTCACTATAAATTACAGACCCGGACCCAGTAGTCGATCTTTTGTGACTTTGGCTAGCATGGTAAACCTCGTAAAATATAATTAAGTCTTTGAAAAATGAAGCTGTGGACACAAAATAAGCATAAATATAACAAATCAGTAAGCCTTTGTGGAGCCCTGGCTGTCTCCCCACCATGCTCCAACTTGCTGCTCTACCTCATTATCTATGAAAGTACTTAATGATCAATGAAAGTACAAAAAGCAAACAGGTAACAAATGCTTTTTTAAAAAAAAACACTGGACTCAAATGCCAAAAATATTATTACTGGAAAAAGGGCAAGAAAAATAAAGGGCATTTTAACAAGGCAGGATTTCCACTAAAACTTGAATGAAAGAATGACATTGCTTACTGTGAAGTCCAAGCCAATTGTTTCATACTGCCTATGAATCTTTTCTGCAAGATCATCAAACAGTCTCACTATTGATGGCTTTTCCAGGGACATTGCTTGGCTAAGCCCTGAAGAAACAATCGCTGGCCAAGTCTGTACAATACAGTCCCAATCATGAAGGTTTGCCAAGCACACACCACTGTGATTTCCAAGGAGACAGTACAAGGCACCCTGCAGAAAAAAATATTTACATATGTTTACATGGGAAATAACAGGCATCGTGTAGTTGTAGCCAACACACCTACATGTTGATTTTAAATGAGTACTGATTACTTAAATGCTTAACATTGGTTAGTAAAATATATTCACACATTGAACATGTTACTTTTTAGAAACTTTAACTTGACACTTAAGTGGCAACCATTAATATTTTCTCTAAGTCATTTAATACAGAGTTTGGGACAGGTGAGGTGGCTCATGCCTGTAATTCTTGCATTTTGGGAGGCCAAAGCAGGTAGACCGGTTGAGCTCAGGAGTTTGAGAGCCTGGGCAACATGGTGAAACCTCTTCTCTACAAAAAATCAAAAATTAGCTGGGCATGGTGGCACACACCTGTGGTCCCAGCTCCTCAGGAGGCTGAGGTGGGAGGATCACTTAAGCCCAAGAGGTCGGAGGCTACAATGAGCCGTGCTTATGCCACTGTACTCCAGCCTAGATGACACAGCAAGACCCTGTCTCCAAAAAGAAAAAAAGAAATTGCTCAAAGAATGGCTACTAATACGGTAATAAAGAAATGTAAGGATGTTTCTAAGAAGATATATTCCATAGTAATTTTCTTCAACTATATCATAAAAACCACAAAATGTGCCACTCTTAAAATTTTAGGGTCTAATGTTTGGTGTTTGAAATAATTTATTAAATAGTAGTTAACACCCGGTTGCTGAGTAATTTACAAAGTACATAAAAACTATATTGTGTATTTATTACTCATGAAAGTCCAATTAACCACAATGATTCTGATGACAGCAGGTATCCTTTGATGACAGCAGGTATCCTTTCTAAAGTACTTTTTCATAAAAAGAGTTATTAGTATCAAAATATTTTGATTTCCAATTCACCTCACCTGATTCCAATCTAGCTTGTTACTGACTTTGTATTCCACTCCTCTCTACAGGTTCTCCATAAGGTCACTCATAACCTAGATTTTGTTGATCTAACAGATATTTTTCTATTTTGATTGTGCTTGACCTCTCTAATTTTGTCCATTTAAACTGCTCTCATTAAGGTCAACAACAGGACAGTCAATGAGTCAAACCTACAAGACTCTTGAATTATACATCTGCACTGGGGGTCAGCAAATATTTTCCATAAAGGGCCAGAAAGTAAACAGCAAAGCCATTTGCTCTGTCTCAACTACTCTTCTCTATCACTGTAGAGTGAAAGTAGCCATACATAATACATAAAGGAATGAACATGACTGTGTTTCAACAGAAGTTTTTAAAAAGCAAGCTCTTACTTTTACAAAAGCAAACAGCAACAACTGAGCCTGGGCTATAGTTTATTGACACCTCTGACTTACAAGCTTCATGGAACATGTTTAGGGTTCATCTTCATTATCTCCAAAAAAACAAAGAATGTACTCACTGACTCTTCCTTCTAGAAAGACCTCTCTCTGCCTTCTGTGATTCTTCCCTATTTCTTGATACCTTTCTGACCTCTCCAGTGTCACTCAGCTCTTCTATTGGCTTCTAAAGGAGTTTCTCAACATATGCCCCTTGGTCCTCTTCTTAATCTCCTCCTAGGCTTTCTTATCCATGCCCATAGATTTCAATTATCATCAACATACATGGAAATGGTATCTTCGGACTCAGATGTCTAACTGCCCAGTTGACGGTGCTCTTAGTTCACTGGAACCACTTCAAATTAAACTAGTCCAAATTAACTGTGTCATCATCTATTCTACTCTCGCTCTCTCTGATGTGCCCAACAACTAGTTGTACGATCCAAAAGCTTAGTAATTTTGACATTTCCTTTTTTCAGTCCCCTCATGTTCAATCACCAAGTCCTATCTGTTCTCACTCTTAATTCACTCTCAATCTATTTCTTTCTACCTGACAGTATAAGCAATCATTATATATACCCATATTCTATTACATCCCCATGGGATGTAGTATTTGCCTTACCCTGTATCTTTTCTTTTCTTTTCTACTCCAATTACATAAGCTTTCATACCATTGCTCAAACTTACCATATTTCTTCCTTCCTGTCTTAAGCCTTTCCTTCATGCTGGTCACACTACTCTAAACTTCTTGGTCTTTCATCCCTCTCTCTCACAGGCCAGCCAGACTACTTGGCCACTAGCACTCAAGTTCAACAATTCTTTTCCTCAGGGAAGTCTGCTTCTTACATTTTCTTCATCATAATACTGATCACAAACAGAGGTAAATAAGTAAATAATGAGTGTCCTCATATCAGTATGAAACAAAGATTATACCTGTTTAAAGGTGAATCATGTTGATATCTTCAATTTACTTTGAAATACATAAAAAACTGAACAGATATGCGATAAAACAAATGTAGCAAAACATAGACTCTCAATGGTGAAGATATGGATGTTTACTGTAGAATTCTTTCAACTTTTCAGTATGTTTGAAAATGTTTACAGTAAAACAGAAAAAAAATCCTGTACCTTGAATTGCTGCTGTGTAACATCTTGTCTATCCGGCCTTAAGAACTCCAAAACCAAGGGAATGATATCTCTGCAACAGAAGTTATAAGCTCCCAAGGCAGCAAAAAATGTTTGCTGAGCCTTATTTCTCACCTGGAGGAAGTATTATTAACAAAGGACTTTTATTATATAGTAAAGTACAAAGCAGTTTAAAACAAATTTCAAAAACAATAATGATAATTTACATGTTTTTCTCATTAACAAAAGAAATTTCAAAGCAAATATCCTAAAAAACAAGTAAATGGGCCGGGCGCGGTGGCTCAAGTCTGTAATCCCAGCACTTTGGGAGGCCGAGATGGGCGGATCACGAGGTCAGGAGATCGAGACCATCCTGGCTAACACGGTGAAACCCCGTCTCTACTAAAAAAATACAAAAAAACTAGCCGGGCGAGGTAGCGGGCGCCTGTAGTCCCAGCTACTCGGGAGGCTGAGGCAGGAGAATGGCGTGAACCCAGGAGGTGGAGCTTGCAGTGAGCCGAGATCCCGCCACTGCACTCCAGCCTGGGCGACAGAGCAAGACTCCGTCTCAAAAAAAAAAAAAAAACAAGTAAATGATTATCTTTACTTATATCAAAAGGAAAGCACATTACCACCGACCATATCCATGGTTTAGGTTACACTGACTCAAATATGTTTGATAAAAGCGAGACTGAATGGAACCAATATGCATTTGCTCAGTAACATAGCTAAAAGTAATCAGCATACTATTAAACTTTTTATTCTGAATTACTCTTCATATGAAGAGCCAGATTTTCTCTTCTGTCCACGCAAGGAAAATTAAAGAATTTCCAGGAGGAACTTAAATAAACCAAAACAGACACATAACAACTTAAAATTTTTAAGGCAAACCTTAAGCACAATCTCACATATTTTTGACCCAAACAAAACATTAAATATAAATTTACAACTTATGAACTAGTTAAACAGTAATGGATAATAACTGGTTATAGTAGGCTGGGCACGGTGGCTCACACCTGTAATCCCAGCACTTTGGGAGGCTGAGGCGGGTGGATCACCTGAGGTCAGGAGTTAAGAGACCAGCCTGGCCAACATGGAGAAACCCCGTTTCTACTAAAAACACAAAATTAGCCAGGCATGGTGGTGCGTGCCTGTAGTCCCAGCTACCGGGGAGGCCAAGGCAGGAGAATTGCTGGAACTTAGGAGGCGGAGGTTGCAGTAAACCGAGATTGTGCCACTGCACTCAAGCCTGGGTGACTCCATCTCAAACAAACAAACAAAAAAGAGCTTGAAATATGCACAATATGTTGCTTTTCCTATAACCAGTTTTCTTTTTTTTCCCGCTCTGTCACCCAGGCTGGAGTGCAGTGGCACCATCTTGGCTCACTGCAACCTCTGTCTCCCAGGGTTCAGCGATTCTCCTGCCTTAGCCTCCCGTGTAGCTGGTACTATAGGTGCATGCCACCACACCTGGCTAAGTTTTTGTATTTTTAGGAGGGAGGGGCTTTCACCATGTTGCCAAGCTGGTCTTGAACTCCTGATCTCAAGTGATCCACCCGCCTTGGTCTCCCACTCACAGTGTTGGGATTACAGGCATAAGCCACCATACCTGGCCTCAAACTCATTTTAAACATTACTTTAGAGGGAATCTCTGAGCCAGAGATTAGTTACAGGTTGAGTATCCTTTATCTAAAATGCTCAGGTGCCCGGGCATGGTGGCTCACACCTGTAATCCCAACACTGTGGGAGGCCCAGGCAGGAAGATCGCTTGAGCCCAGGAGTTCGAGCCAGCCTGGGCAATACAATGAGACCTTGTCTCTACTAAAAATGAAAAAATTAGTCCAGCATGGTGGCGCCTGCCTGTAATCCCAGCTATTCAGGAGGCTGAGATAAGATGAGCACTTGAACTCAAGCTCAAGGCTACAAGGCTTGAGTTCAAGACTTGAGTTCATGAGATGTATGCCTGTAATCCCAGCCATTCAGAAAGCTGAGGTGAGAAAATCGCTTGAGCTCAAGCTCAAGGCTTGAGTTCAAGGCTACAGTAGGCTGTGATCACACCGCTGCACTGCAGCCTGGGTAACAGAGACCGTGTCTCAAAAAATAAAAATGAAGTAAAATAAAATGCTCAGGACCAGAAACGTTTTGGATTTGAGATTTTTTTCCGATTTTGAAACATGTGGATTATAAACTTCCTGGGTAATCATCCCAAATCCAAAAATCTGAAATCAGTAATGCTCCAATAAACATTTCCTTCGAGCATCATGTTGGTGTTCAAAAAGTTTTGGATTCTGGAGCATTTTGGGTTTCCAATGCTTAACCTGTAGCTAATTTACATTATTTTACAAACATAGAATAATTGTTGCACATGAATCTCTTTTGCCTCCACTATCTTAAAAGACAGCCCTCACAATCCATGTAGTAGCAGCTTCCTAAAACCCAAGCATAATGTCTAGGAGGAATTATGTGGCCTTCGTAGACTGGACTTCAAAACGTGATTGAAGTGCCAGCAATATCACACTAGCACTGTCTTCCAAATTTAAGTAAATGAGAAGCAATTACAAATAGCAACATTAAGCATTATAAAAAAATGACTAGCAAACTTAGCTTGAATATATTTGCAATTTGAAGGCTGTTTTCTTTTTTTTTTTTTTTTTTTGAGATGGAGTCTCGCTCTGTCACCCAGGCTGGAGTGCAGTGGCTGGATCTCAGCTCACTGCAAGCTCTGCCTCCCGGGTTTACGCCATTCTCCTGCCTCAGCCTCCCGCGTAGGCACCCGCCACCTCGCCCGGCTAGTTTTTCATATTTTTTAGTAGAGACAGGGTTTCACCGTGTTAGCCAGGATGGTCTCGATCTCCTAACCTCGTGATCCGCCCGTCTTGGCCTCCCAAAGTGCTGGGATTACAGGCTTGAGCCACCGGGCCCGGCCTGAAAGCTGTTTTCTATGCTAACATGAGTTAAGAGAGCCTAGCTTTTGGTTCTGGTTTTATTACTTCCTGGATGTAATTACTGGAAATTACAATTTCCAATCATTGAGAGAATAATTCCAATTATGGGAGCAATTATTTAAACTCTCTTGTTAAAAGGGGGAAATTAAGATTGCATGTAATAAAATGGGAGGGCATGAGGAGAGTGCCGTGTTTGGATAAACCTTACCTGACTGTATGAACTTGTAGACAAGCGAAGAAGATCTCTGATCATATCTTGATGTATCTTTTTGTATTCACAACCCTCAACAGTTAGTGTCCGTAGCTAAGAAAACAATTGCAAAGTATTTACTAAAATTTAATTATGAAAACACAACTAAATACTCATCTGGAAAACTGGCATTTTAAAAAGTCACTATGACTGAAAAACATATTTACCTCATGCTGTAACATTACCCTATCAATCAACAGTGCTCTGATATGTTGTTTTTTCCCATGGAGCTGGAAAACAAAGTAGCAACAAATATTTCAACATTTTCACTAACTGACTTCAACAATGGATGCCTCTAAACACCTTAGTAAGCGGTCAAAAAGGTCCCTGGTTGGCTGGTGAGTGGTGGTGGTATTTCCTTTATTCTAAAGACATCAGGCTTATATAAAAATATGCTATCTTAATTAATTTTATGGGTAATAGTAGAAATATCCCCCTTTTAAATAGCCCATCCAACACCCTGTTTTTCTCTGATAGTTTACTACTAGACCCACGCATGGGAGAGCAACAGAGTTGTGTTCTTATTCAGCTAAATACTGCAAGTACAAAAACAGCCTACTAAGACAACTGCTCAACTCTCTTAAATCTATAAATAGCCATAGCCTTTCAGGGTAATAATATATGTTTAGTACAAAATTTAATAATAATATCTTTTAGATTTCTAAAAGTTATAATTTAAGCTTTTATCCATATAATCTTGTACCTGGTCACCAAAGGCAGATAGTTGAGGCTCAAAGACTCTTCTTCTTCCACACCACAGCTCCTTAGTCATTAAGCCTCCCAATTCTACCATTTTCAAAACATGTTATTTCCATTTCAAGACCAGTGACTTGACTCAGGCTGTGTTTTTCACCTGGAGTGTAGCAGTAACTCCCTTTCTTGCTTCCAGTATCAATCTCTTTGTACTTACTGTTCACAGTGGTGTCAGAGCTTGTTAATGTTTAGTGAATTGAGTGTTGACTTTTCCAATCAATATTCAAATCAGATCTACTTAAGAACCGTTAATGACTCTCCCACTGCTGAATATAAAACTGAAGCACTTTCTCACAACAAAGTATAAACAACCTAGTTTACCCCCTACAGCCGCTGGCCCCTAAAGCATGTGATGTTTTTATATCTCCTTGCCCTTTTACATGCCATTCCTTCTGCCTGAAGTATCTAGCAACTGTTGTCTAAACAATGAACTCACACAACCTTTTTACACTCAATTTCAGTAACAGTTTCTGGTATAAGAACACTGCCATGAACATCTCTTGGCTTACACTGATACTCTTTCTTCCGGGGTCCCAGAGAAGCTTACGATGACTTCTACTGCAGCATGAATATAATACAAGGTAACTTTTTCTCAGATCTACATAAAGTGCAATGCTTTAAGTTCATTCCTGTAGATAATTCCTCCTATTTTTAAATTCCTTCAAGTTCTTACAAGGTAGTCTCAATGCTATTGTCCAAATTCCCATTGAGAGCTTAGAGACTATCATGGAAACAGGCAGAAGATTCTGTATAAGAAAAGCACATTTTTTGCTAGGATCCATTTGATTTCTACCATGATGCTTTTAATTTTTACATATTTTTAAATCTACTATTTTTCCTTTTAGGGAAACTTCCTCTATATGATGAATAATATCCAAACTAGGAGGTTATTATACATCTTTAAAAAAAAAAATTAGTGCAGACTTTTAGGTGAAAATACTGACCCGATTTTCCATTGATTTCTTTACTAAGTTGAAGCTTTTCCATCGTGAGTCAAATTCATGCTTGTGAGATCCTTGGAATTGCAAAAGGTCTCCAATAATCTGTGTCAAAGAATTTCAAATTGTATTTGCAAGTCATCAATTCAAGCTTTATCATATTAATAATTATGCAACTATTACATGATAATTGTACCTTTATAATAAGAAATAATGACTTGGTATCATCTTCTGAATTATCAAGTATGTGGTCTATAATGGGAGAAAGAAAAGGATTTTGGTTAAAATATTTTGAACTACTATAAGAATCTTGAGGCATTAGTTAAGAATCCATTAAGAAAAAAAATCACTGCGCAATATTCTCACCATTTAGAATAAAAATCATTAAGTAAACACATGCATGTTATAGATTAAAATTCCAAAATACTTATTCCAAAGTACAAATAAGTTAAATGTACAGATATACTTACTAAGAAGTTTCCTTATAACTGCAGCAATTGCTTCTCGGTGGTTCTCTCGAGACAGATCTATTTTGAAAAAATAAAAGAAGGTATTTTAGACACTGAATGCTCCTCAGACTTTTAAAGTTAATATCAACAGGTTAGGTCAAGAAGGGATAAAGTATTGGAGAAAAAAATAGGTCTGCCTTCACCATTGTTGGATTAGTGGCTAGGCATGTTACAGCAACTTCTAAAACCTCTACACTTAAATGACCTGCTTATGAGATGTCTATCATGCTTCAAGATAAAGAAAAATAACAATAATAAAAAATAAATAAAATGACCTGCTTATAAAACTTCACGGGGCAAGAAGGTGGGAGGGGCGAGGGAAAGAAAAACCACCTTTGCTGATATTTCAAAGGTCACTAATTAGAGATTAAAATACATGGAATTTTCTAATTAGTGGGTGACCTAAATCAAGCAATTATACCCTAGCAATTAATGTATGCAACTAACTTTAGTGTTAATCCAGCAATGAGAAAGGGTGCTAAATTTCTAGTCATGTTATATTCGGAACATTAACGATAAAATGTTTTACGTAAATGTTGTTATAAAACTTTATTATGATAGGAAGATATAAAGTTCATTCAAATATAGGGTTACAATATTCCTATTTACACCTAGTATAATATATAAGTGCTAGAATAATTTTAAACATAAATGAACATTATGATATATAAAAGCCTACCTCTGTACATAACATTCAAATACAGATTGACCCAATTTCTTACTGGCTATTCTTTATATAATAATTTTCCAGTTTCTCCAGAATAGGCAAAAATGACTACTGTATAATTAATATTCTTTTCATATATCAAAAAAGAGATTAGGAACATCATAATACAAAACTACTTCATTTTAGGCCGGGCGGGTTGGCTCACGGTTGTAATCCCAGCACTCTGGGAAGCGAAGGTGGGTAGATCACTTGATGTCAGGAGCTGGAGACCAGCCTGGCCACCACAGTGAAACTCTGTCTCTACCAAACATAGAAAACTTAGCTGGGCTTGGTGGCGCATGCCTGTAATCATAGCTCTTTGGTAGGCTGAGGCAAGGAGAATCGTTTGAACCCGGGAGGCAGGGGTTGCAGTGAGCAGAGACCGCGTTACCACATTCCAGCCTGGGCAACAGAGTGAGACTCCGTCTCAAAACAAAACAAAACAAAACAAAAACACTACTTCATACTTCATTTTGTCCTTGTGGAGTTACTGACAAAAATAATCCACACAGATTTACTAGGATTAAGATTCACATACCATATTCAAGTCCAGTATACAACTTTGTCTCTTCCAAGGACACCATACTTGGTACTCTGTATAAAAACAAGAGTGCTTGCATTTATTAATAATACCAATATGAAGTATTAAAGGGAAAAGTTGCATTGTTGTACTGTTTAAACCAAAACAAAGATTATGTTCTTTTAACAGACACAGATTTCCCATCTTCGATGGAAAAAAACAATCTATCTTTCCCAAGATCAATGCTGTTTCAGTAGGAATCATGTTATTCATCTTAAAGAAAAAATGTAGTGACTTCAGGGGGCCTCCTAAAGGAACATAATATTGATATCCAATATTCAAATGTAAAAGATTAAATACGATAAACATTTATATAAAGAAAAGTCAGCTTAATAATGGTACAACAGTTAAAACTCACAAATTTTACTAAAGCATATAGAACTGACAAGCTTATTTAGATAATCATTACCCTTCCTCTTAAAGTCAGTCAAACACATCTCTCCTAACATGTGCAATAAAAAGACCTCTTTTCGAAGAAATTCAGGTGTAAAAATCACTGTTTCCTAATTAAAGATCTGCCATAAAGAATTAGGATGCCACAACCAGAGGCTACCCTGAGCCTATAAACGGTAGCCCTGCTGCTCTGCAAGGCTACCACAACCAGACCCAACCAGTTAAATTCATTAAACAGTTAAGTCATTTTTTACATATGCAAGAACAGATTTTATAGGAAAATGAGAATTGATATATCTGAAATCTACATTTTCTCTAGTGAAAAATATACCTCATTTTCAATATTTTATTTCAAAATATGAGATTCAATTCAAAGCTTTTATTAAACAAAGAGATACATTCTAAAAGGAAAAACAGGCACAAATGCGGCAAGCATATACAGAGTTAATAAACAGCAATCTTATTATTATTACTAATCACCAATGAACTGCACAGCACTTGCCATGAAGAAAATACCATTTTTAAATCAGCACATCCTGAGCTATATTGTATACCCTCAAAAAGTAGCTGAATTAAATGGGTTATCTCTACTTTAATATTTGACAATTATGAATTCAGGCATTTAGATAATAGGAAAAAACATTTCTAAAATGTCAGTTATTTAACTATGTTCCTCACCATAACCCAGTACAGAGGATAGCAACAATACCTTCTCAAGTTTCAAAACCAAGCCCATAGAGTATAAACAAAGAATGGCTTCTTTTTCACTAACTTACTTCAAAGCTTAATATTTGTTTTCCTTCTATAAAACTTCAACCACTGGCAAACTTGAGCATCTTATATATTTTTGCATGATCAAAAATATGTATGTATCCAAAATCTGTTAGTAGAAAATAAAATCAGATTCCTTTACATGAACCTCAAGTCTTTACTGAAATTAGATTTCACCAAAGAGAAAAGGCCTGTACTCAAGAGTAACAAGAATAAAACACAAGAGGGTTCCCACCCTCCCCCCCGCCATTGTTAGAGCAAGGGGAAATGCTTGCTGTGAGCCATCCCATCAGAGTATGTGTCTCCCCACTGCTGCCATAAACAGTTTTCTGAAGGAGAAATATACAGCCTGCAGCTTACCCAGTCTGTATCTAATGCCATATAACATTAAGTCAAGCATGAACTTTAACTACTGTCACTTTAGTTACAGTCATATTATACAAATGAGAGAAAAAAAGCATTCTTTATGACCAATTATTCTCCATAGGTTTTACTATATCAAAAAAGCTGTATTTGGGAATTTAAAGTTTTTCAAACAAGTTTCATCTAAGAGTCCTGACACCAAATTTCTTAAAATCCATGTGACACTTTGAATTGTTTTGTTACCAGGGAATCTGAAAAATTATCACTTATGCTGACTACTTTTAAAAATCCTGTATAAGATTGTAAAATATTAAGTAATATATTTAAATAAAAGCCTTATCTTCTTCCTTTACTTTTAAAACTTGGATTAAAATACAGCATCCATATCTCCTACAAAGAGCTGACCCTTGAACAACACAGGTGTGGGTCTACTTACACGCAGATTTTTTTTTCAACTAAACGTATTAGCCAGATGAGAAATCTACACATTATGGAGGGCTGACTTTTCGTGTATGCGAGTTCTACAGGGCCTACTGTGGCACTTGAGTATGAGTGGATTTTGGTATGCTGTGGGTCCAATCTCCTAACTACACCAAGGGAAGACTATATATAGGACATATCTGGGTAGTACACATTACAGCTTTTAGTTATTCTTATCCACCATAATTTGATATTTTCTTGCCTACCACAAATTAACTGGCTTAGCATGTTTTACAGTAACTGCTTCTCAGCAAGTGTAGCTATTTACTTTTTTTCTTTTTTTCAAGACAGGATCTCCCTCTGTCACCCAGGCTGCAGTGTAGTGGTACGATCATGGCTCACTGCAGCCCCAACCTTCCCAGTTCAAGTGGACTCACACACACTTCAGGCTCTTGAATGCCACCAAGTCAGCTAATTTGTTTATTTATTTTTTGGTAGAGACAGGGTCTCGCTATGGTGCCCAAGTTGGTCTCAAACGCCTGGTCCCAAGTAATCCTCCCACCTCCACCTCCCAAAGCACTGGGATTATAGGCATGAGCCATAGTGCTCTACCTCTTCTGACCTTTAGATTTTTTACGAAAAGAAATCTCTATCCACTACCCAAGTAAAATATTATGACTCTATCTCTTTGTGACGTTATAGATCTACTTGTGCCCAGAATGTAATCTCTGATATATATAAAATGGTTCTAGTAGCTTTTAGCTATGCACATAATCTTAGGTGAATAGGCTTAAGGCACTGTCTTACAGATCTATATTCTGACTAAAAGCTATAGTAAGAGTACATAAGTTAAATCAAATTCCATCACTACCTCCCCCTTCCCCATGTGAAATCCATCCTACTCATTCACTAGTTCATTTTATAAACCATATTATCATTTAACCTAAGGAACAATACAATTCAAAAAAATAATTCCAGCACAACATACTGTAAATAACACCTCTATATAATAATAATAAAGTTAAATCTGCTTCATAGCTTCTAGATAGTACCAGGCCACCTAACTTATAGTAAAATGTATTAAAATAATTGTACCACTAAAAAAAGACCTATGAATTTTCAGCAACTATAGTATTCATACCACTAGATGGCAATCTTCTTTAGATATGATTAGAGCAGAACTATGAAAAGAATCACTGGTAGGAAAGAAGGGATGGTGAAAAATAACTATTAACACAAAAACAAAATATATAATACAAATCACATATGTAAATGAAAGCTGGGTGAATTGTCATGAAACAGCTGTAAACAATAATACAAAATTCTTCCTGTGTATAAGTGAAAGAACATCCTATCTTCCCAATAATCCTTCCCCTTCTAAATAAAAATAAACATAAAAGATGTAAAACCAAGCCCCTAAAAGATTTTTTTTCCCTTCAAAGTATAAATGTTCCACAAGAGACAATTAGGCCTATTTTTGTGTTCTATTATCCAATTCAATCCTAGGTAGCAATAATAACTACAAACACAAACGAAAACCTGGCTCTTACCCTGCCAAGTGAACAAGGAGTTGCTAAGTAAAGAGAAATCTTATACGCTGCTAGATTTTAAATTAACTCTGAAAACAGGAACTATTTCCAAGTCTGACACACAAGCTTTTAAAAATAAATGAAAACAGTCAGAAGGTGAAATAAGGAGAAAACAGGGTTACTCACCGTGGAGTAGTAACTGTTTCCTTTTCTGTGTGCAGCTCCCCCAGCAGAGCTGGGTAGTTTCCTGGAGGTGCCAAGAGAGGTTAGCTAGCCCTGCCCCTCATTGCATAAGCAACACATCCTTTCACATATCAATGAAATGGTCTCACTATCAGACCTTAAGTATGAATTTCTTTGAGTGAAAAGTTAGTAAAAGCTGAGATCCTAAGGATGATTTAACTAAAAATAACGTAATAAATCTATCAGAGGAAAGGGGGCACAAAGTAAAGAAATATTTTGAGATGAAAAATGACTCCTCTACCTTGAGTAACCCTGTTTTTTAGATGTTAGTTTTTTGCATCCTGTGATAGCTGGTTAGACCTAAAAGATTATTTAGAGAATGGACTGCAAAAGGAAAAATTAATGACGATTTCAGGATTAAAGGCAAGTGTCCAAAATTCCTGTGACTCTGGAAAGACATAATCCAACTTCCACATCTATAAAGGTAGAATTATGAGTATAAACTATACCACAAATATTTCTCTTAAAACACTATCTAAAGGTTCCAAGAGCAAAATAGGTCTTATTTTAATATTAATTAGCAACCTGTGATATCTGACAAAACTGTTAGGAATTCAAATTGTTTTCAATGGTACGAAATAAGAAAAAATTTACCCTTAATTACCCACAATTACTTTATTATATCCATCCTTGGAAACTGTAAAGTTTACAGTAAGTATAAGATATTTAGTGGCTGGGCGCAGTGGCTCACGCCTGTAATCCCAGCACTTTGGGAGGCAGAGGTGGGTGGATCACGAGGTCAGGAGTTCAAGATCAGTCTGGCCAAGATACTGAAACCCCATCTCTACTAAAAATACAAAAATTAGCCGGGCATGGTGGCATATGCCTGTAATCCCAGCTACCCAGGAGGCTGAGACTAGAGAATCACTTGAACCTGGGAGGCGGAGGCTGCAGTGAGCTGAGATTGTGCCACTGCACTCCTGCCTAGGCAACGAGAGTGAAACTCCGTTTCAAAAAAAAAAAAAAAAAAGATATGTAGTGACTCTATATTGCTAAAGGCCCAAAGGTACACAGTATCCCCAAAGTGGATACCAATAGGTAGATCATTTACTTTTATGCTTAGGACATGGCTTTTTACTTTTTGTCAATCTCTAATATAATAATATAGCACAGAAGATAGGTCTTCCCATTTAGTAGCCACTCCCCTGAACAATGAGATTTTTTTTTTTTTTTTTTTTAATTTTTATTTTTTTTTGAGACGGAGTCTCGCTCTGTCGCCCAGGCTGGAGTGCAGTGGCGCAATCTCGGCTCACTGCAAGCTCCGCCTCCCGGGTTCACGCCATTCTCCTGCCTCAGCCTCCCGAGTAGCTGGGACAAACAATGAGATTTTAAGACCATCCCACATACCCTATTAGGACTAAGTTAGATATTCTCACAGGAAAACTAAAAAGTAACCTAAGCTTTGGCTGGGGCGTGGTGGCTCATGCCTGCCAGTAATCCCAGCACTTTTGGATGTGGAGACAGGTGGATCACCTGAGCTCAGGAAATTGAGACCAGCCTAGGCAACATAGCGAAACCCCATCTCTACAAAAAATACGAAAATTAACTGGGCGTGGTGACCCACGCCTACAGTCTCAGTTATTTGGGAGCTAACGTGGGAGGATCACTTGAGTCCAGGAGATGGAGAGTGCAGTGAACCAAGATTGTGTCACTGCATTCCAACTTGGGCAACAGAGCAAGACCCTATCTCAAAAGAACTAAAAAAATAAATACATAAATAAAAAAGCCAGTGTGGTGGCTCACACCTGTAATCCTAGCACTTTGGGAGGCCGAGGTGGGAGGATCACTTGAGCTCAGAGACCAGCATGGGCAACATAGTGAGACCTTGTCTCTATTTTTTTTTTTTAAAGAAGAAAAAAAAAGAAGTAAACTAAGCTTCTAGGGCGTTTTTTGTTTGGTTGGTTTTTTTTTTTTATCACTGTACTCTTTCTTCCAGAAGACAAAGACTACTAATACACACACAAGGCAATCTTAATACTGAGTAATCTGACAAAAAAAATTATACCAGCTAGAATTTTACCTAAGATTTATATAAATTTAAATGTTTTAAAAAAGAATCATATAAAGCTGAATGTGGTGGCTCACGCCTATAATCCCAGCACTTTTGGAGGTCGAGGCAGGCAGATCACTTGAGGTCAGCAGTTCGAGACCAGCTTGGCCAACATGGTGAAACCCTGTCTCTACTAAAAATGCACACAAAAAAATTAGCCAGGCGTGGTGGCATACGCCTGCAATACTACCTACTTGAGAGGGTGAGGCAGGATAATAGCTTGAACCCGGGAGGCAGAGGTTGCAGTGAGCCAAGATAGCGTCATTGCACTCTAGCCTGGGTGACAAAAGCGAAACTCCACCTCAAAAAAAATTAAAATACAAAAATTAGCTGGGTGTGGTGGCGGGTGCCCGTAATCCCAGCTACTCAGGAGGCTGAGGAAGGACAATCGCTTGAACCCGGCAGGTGGAGGTCGCAGCGAGCTGAGATCACACACTTCACTCCAGCCTGGGCAACAGAGCAAGACTGTCTCAAAAAAAAAAAAAAAAAAAAAAAAAAAAAAAAAAAAGAATCATGAATTGCTATGTGCTTCTAAAAACTGGGCTGGTATTTCAGAAAATGCATAATGTCTCCTAATACCACAGCCAAACTGTTATTAACAATAGATATTTTCCTCAGACATCTTAAGACATTACACTAAATTATTCATATAACAATTATGTGTTTCATTTTCTCCCTGACCTAGTACATTTTCCCATTTCCTATGGAGCAACTAATGTGCTAAGTTAATTCTCTTTCTCTACTAGTTTCAAACTGATCTGCTGATAATCACCATAAATTATGCTATAGATATTCATTCTTCACACCAGGCAGTATGAATTTGTATCAAAGAACAATGGGACCATCTATTGGAATAACTGTATTAGTTTTTTCAAATCAATTTTGATTTAGAAGATTTTAACAATTACTAACCTATATTAAAATAAGCATTTTAGAAATTTTAAAGGCTATTTTATGATACTTTATGAGGTTAACCATCTGTTAAAAAAAAGTAAAAATGTTACACATAGGAAATAAATGTCAAAAGCTATACTTTGCCAAAATAAAGCTTCAGCTGAAGGTAATGACGGTTATAACTTAAATACAATTCTATTAGGAACTTGTAAAAGCCAAAGGAAGACTTAAAACTCCCTCTTTTGGCAATTCAAAGGCAAAGAGATGTTCATTTATTCTTAATTCTACTTTATATAATCACTATCCCCCACAGATATATGTAACTAAAAACACCCCTAAAAATACGTATTATTCAATGATTTTTAAAAATTGAAGTTTTATTTCATTATATTATTAGGTATATATCAGGAAGCATTTTATATTTTTATCTATATATGTTTAAATATATAAACATGTACATATATTTAATATAGATTTTTATTACTTCATTACATTATTACATTAAATTTTCACTCTAAATGTGCAAGTGCTAAAACGCAAAACCTTTCAGGCTAAATTTATCTTTCCTTTTTAACTTTTCTGGGAAAAGCCAATAAAAGGATACTCAGGATCAATTTTATAGCTTATAATACATAGTAATATAAACTAATAGTCGGTATTATATGGTATTCGTAAGATTATCATAATATATTCTTTTCCTTATTAAAATGCACTTCATTATACAAAAATCTAATTGGTTTTATAATAATCAAATATATGAAGCTTTTGTCATGATGCACATTTATTTCAAAGGATAAAGCCTTTTGCTTCAACTCACTCTTACAATGTATATGTCATCAAGACACAGGCTGATACGAACTGCAAGGAAAATTCTTTGGCCTCTTTAGCAGACCCTTCAGCAGTGCATCCTAATGATCACTCAGTCTAAAAATTTACTAACATTAAAAACACATGCTTTTGCTCTTAAATTGTTGGATTAAATGACCACAATTCTAATTGTTGACACTTTCAAGCAGAACTCAATTTGCTGACGTGCTAGGTTTGCTAAGTATGAAATAGCTTTTTGCATGCCATAAAAGGGTCAAGTTCTTACTGTAATACACACTGTTACGATCATAGGTGAAAATCAAAATAATTTTTGAAGGCTCTTGTTTTTAAATATTATTCAAAATCAATCTTTTTTTCTGGTACAAATCCTCTTATATCAAACTACAAAACTAATGAAAAACAAAAGTTCTTTAAAAAAGAATTCGGCAAATTCCTAGACACACTTATAACAGATGTCCTTACCTGAAATGACCCTAACTTCTCCTTCTTAAACTTAATAATCTAAAAAGCTCAATGCCTAAGAACAATTTTTTGGAGTGAAAAAAATGGGAAATGCATGACTCCAAACAATGACTACACAAAGTATGGGAAAGACACGTAAGCCACATTTTGAAACCACTTCTTGAGGCTTTTTAACGTTTTTGTTGCAAAATCAGTAAATCATTTTCCCCTTTGTGTTTTTTGAGGGGGAAGAGAGGGCACTTACTAATTGAATGTTATTTACATGTGATTTCATTAACTTGCTTAGTAACGAGATACCGATGTTGAAAAAAATGATCTTAATATATTTAAATTATTATCTACTTAATAATTAAGCTAAAATTAATATATACTGCTGATTTTATGCTTTTTCTTTTTTTTTTTTAATTTTTTTTGAGACAGGGTCTCACTCTATTGCCCAGGCTAGAGTGCAGCAGCATGATCTCAGCTCACTGCAACCTCTGCCTCCCAGGCTCAAGCAATCCTCCCACCTCAGCTGGGACTACAGGTATGTGCCACCACGCCCAGCTCATTTTTGTATTCTTTGTAGAGACAGGGGTTTGCCATGTCATCCGGGCTGATCTCGAACTCCTGCACTCAAAGGATCTGCCTGCCTCATAAGCCACCACACTGGGCCTCTGCTGATTTTATTCTAACTTAATTTTTTTCATCTTAAATGGCAGAACTAACAATGGATTCAATTTAGCTATTCATTCAAAGTAATAACAATCTGAAAACACTTAAAAAATCATAACAAACTGACACATAAAAAAAGTTCAAAATCATAAAGAATAAGATTGAAGAAATCTTTTTTTAAAAAAGATTTTTGCTACAAAATCCTAAATCAACATTTGCTACAGACAAAAAAAAGTAGTATTTTTCCTTTTTAAAAGAACATTATTTATTTTAATTAACTCAGTAAACTAATAGATTAACTTAATATCTTCACATTTGATATTTTAAAATTAATACCTGAAGTTATTCTATCCTGGTAACATGGGAAAATCTGAATAAAGCCTTCAGGTTTATAGACCTAAATTGTACCTCTGATATTTTTGACCTTCACAGTGACAAATAAAAAGGTTAAAGTGATACAGAAGTAACAGCAACAGCAATAACAAACCAAAAACTCATTAAGTGACTAAGACCTAAAATATATGCTAAGTGGCAAAATAAAGTAGTTATTTTTACTTACAAGTTAGTAACTGGCTCTCCTTTCAACGGAGGTAGGAGGTTTCCAGAGCCAATTAAACAGTTGTGCACTATAGTCAGACTCTGTAGAATATCATCTCTAGAAAAAAATGAAAGACATTTCATATTTTAGAAGACTCCAAATCCCTATTTAACAAGCCTGCTAGAGCCTAGCACAAAAGTTTTATCATGTGGGGATATAAATGATTAAGGTAAAGAAATAACAAATGTCTTCAGTTTACCAACAGTAAAGAACAATTTAACATATATTTATTGCTAACACTATGCTTGCTTACATTTAAACAGGCTCTAAATAATCACAAGTAACAATAATTAACTGCCCTTTGTGAAACAATTATTAATTTAAGCATCCCTTTACCAAAGACCACTGCCACTAATAAAAAGAGGAAATAACGCTACAGAAGATCTTCCAGCTTATTCCATCTTTTAAAAATGGGACTAGTTAAACATTTACTCCAAAAAGCAGTTCAGAGCACGACAGAGTTAATGTTAGTCAATCACACTTCTTTCTCCAAGCCCATTCCTAAATCTGCTTATGAAAAATTTGTGGCGTTTGACACATTAACTTTCTTGCTATTATTTCAGAAACTTTCAAAGATTCAAACTATGAAAAGTCTAATGGTTTCAAATACTTATTTCTTGTTAAATACCTGTGGAACAAGAAACAAAAATCTCATAGAAATAATTCTCAAAATAACATTTTGAGAACACAATAAAATCTAAGCTGAGTCTAGGAAAACAGGCATTCCTTTCAAAGAAGGTATATCTACACACACTTTCCAAAAGATATACAAGTGAACCCGCTAAGTAGAAGGTAATAAAAAAAAAAGTAGAAAAAGAAACCCAGACTTTGTGTTTAAAATGTTTAAGTGTTGTCAAATTTTCTGTTATACAACATTATATTAAATGATTTTCTAAGTACATGTACAGCAGATTTTCAAAACACAATTGAAAATGAATACATGAGCTATGCCACAGATAAAGCGACAAAACACGTCTGTACTCTGCAACTGAATAACTCTAATTATAAAATAAAACCAACCTAGACATTTCAAGCTTTCCATCCCCACAATGCTGGAGTTTGATAAGCTCAGGCTGAAGAAAGGAGTCCAAAAGATAAAAGGCAAAAGACACTTCTTCTAAAGAAGGAACATGCCACTGGATTCCCAGATTCCATAAGTCCCCAGGTTTGCCCCAGTCCTAGAAAAGAACAGCATCTACTCAGCAAGTTGAGAAATTAAAAACAGTAACAACAACAACAAACCCACATATATTTACACAATTTTTAACATTTAAAAGAAAATGTACACATAATCCAAACCTATGCTAGCAAATGACATACAAAAAAGTAGCATGAAAACAACATCTTATTGCCTCTTTGTTATCACTCCTGAAAAAAGTCTCCCTGAAGAGTACTCATTATAATATGAGTTTGCTCTAAGAGTGATACTATAAAAGTGACAATGAGTTTATGTGAGGCTTAGTTTAGCAATAAAATTATATTAGACTACAGACATTAGATATGGCATACCAAGCTCTTTCACATACCAACAGGAAAGAAAACTAGAGTTTTAGTTCCATGCAAAATGAGACAGCACAAGTTTCACACATTCTGATAATAGTTTTAATAATCTATCTTAAAAATAAAAAACTAACATCTTTATATGCAAAAAAAATAACACTTTGAATCCCTTAAAACAAAAAACATCAACATATCCTTGAATCCTGAAGTATTGAAAATGCTTGCCTTGATAGGAAAGTATTCAGAAGGAGGCTTGTCAAAGCCACCTGGCACACTGCAGTACTCTGTAGGGTAGATAAGTGTGGTAGAACGGAGAAGATGATGCAAAAGGTTACAAGACAGAGTGTAACCCTGCTTACAGGTTAAATGTAGGGTTCTTTGGAGAATCTTTACAAGCTGCTCCCTATAAAGAAGCAACTTCCTTCCATCCACTCGAGTAATCTAAAAAGAGGGAAAAAATAGTTGAAGATATTTTGGTTAAAAGACCAAGAACCAGTCATTAATGCAAAGTTCAATGTTTGGCCACTAACATAGTCTAAAATAGTGTTTCTCTAAATGACTTTAACTAATTTTAGGATTTTCATTTTAACTGTATTCTAATTATTTGTTTGTGAAATCAAACACATTTTCTGAGCTTAAGTTTTCATGCACCATAGTAACATCCCTTTCAAAAGAGTCTATTCTCCTAAGAAGACTAAATCTAATTAAACTTTTTTTTTTTTTTTTTTTTTTGAGACGTTGTCTCGCTCTGTCGCCCAGGCTGGAGAGCAGTGGCACGATCTTGGCTCACTGCAACTTCCGCCTCCCGGGTTCAAGCGATTCTCCTGCCTCAGCCTCCTGAGTAGCTGGGATTACAGGCACACGCCACCACGCCCAGCTAATTTTTGTATTTTTAGTAGAGACGGGGTTTCACCATGTTGGCCAGGATGGTCTCAATCTCCTGACCTCATGATCCGCCCGCCTCGTCCTCCCAAAGTGCTGGGATTACAGGCGTGAGCCACTGCGCCCAGCCCTAATTAAACTTCCGAAAAAACTGATAAAGAAAACTTAAGTTAGATTGATGGCCAAATTTAAATAGTAGACCCAAAAAATTCCCAAATCTGATCAACTTTTTCAATTACTGAGTTACCCATATTAGAATTAACTGGTAAAACTAAGTTAAGTAGATGGTTGAACATGCAGTGATCAACTATACCACTCCTTTGACAATAAGAGCATGATATATTCTGACTTTCTGAAGCCTCATCATAAATTTCCAAAACTCAGACTTTTCATATGTTTTAAAGTCATTTTGTCAGGAAGAGCTAAATCCTAAAAGCAAGTCAATGTTTTCATAGTCATGTTTTTTATTCCAAAGATTTATAATACCTCAGACAAAAGTTGAAGATTCCATAGTAATTCCTTGTCTAGCTCTTCATCATTTAATACATCATCATCTAAAAGCAGCAAAATAGTATTAGGGGTGAAAAAACTATGCATTCAACTAAATACAGCATTTTAAAATATTTCTATTTAATATTTCCAATAGCTGAGGAAAGCCTCTTTTAGGAAGACTTATTATTTCTTCTTCATGAAGCTGAGCTTGCTCCAAAAGGAAGCAGAAACAAAATTTTCAAGAAAATAAACACACCAACCAAGACTTCTGCTTCTCTATATCACACAAAATAACTGATATTATTATTATTTATGTATTTATTTATTTATTTTTGAGAAAGACTCTCGCTATGTCGCCCAGGCTGGAGTGCAGTGGTGCAATCTCGGCTCACTGTAAGCTCTGCCTCCTGGGTTCACGCCATTCTCCTGCCTCAGCCTCCTGAGTAGCTGGAACTACAGGGGCTCGCCACCACGCCCGGCTAATTATTTATTTATTTTTTTTAGTAGAGATGGGGTTTCACCATGTTAGCCAGGATGGTCTTGATCTCCTGACCTTGTGATCCGCCTGCCTTGGCCTCCCAAAGTGCTTGGATTACAGGCGTGAGCCACTGCACCTGGCCAATAACTGATATTTTTGAAGGTAACCTCTGGATGGTTGTTGTATATGAATATTTATAAAGTAACATTTTTAAGCTACTGCCAACCTGGATGATACCTTTTTGGAGACAATTTCTCCTCAAATTACAAATCAAAATATTGTGTAGCTAAAAGAATCTGTTGTCATTAACAGTTTTAGAAACCAAGAAAAAAACTTACCCAAATTGTAAAGAGAGAATAATGACCTTATGACTTACTCATTGTAAGCTGAGTTATAACACTGCAGCAGTGGGGAACAAAGAGCTTCAAAGATTCTTCTGGGCAGCACTGAAAACATATTTGTATAAATAAGTTTTTTTTGAAAGGCAAATATATACTAGCATTATTATTTTCAGTGGTAACAAAAAGCTATAAATAAGCAGCTACTGAAAGAACTACGTATTTTAAGCATACAAGCACCTCTTAAATAATTAACCATATAAACTTGTTGATTGTTGAGTCATTAATACATCAGTTCAAAAAAATAAACTCACCTTTACAGCAGCGCGGCACATGTCTGCCACCATGCGACCTGCTACTCTTGTTTCAAATATATGTGAAGTAGAAAAATTAAAAACCTTCTGAAGGGCCACCTGTTAAGATATGTAAGAAATGAAAATGTCTAATGAGCATGTTTTCAGAAAATTAAACATCTTATAGAACATAAAAGAAAACGATATATATATTTAGACAATTCCAAAACTAAACGCAATTTTTAACCATCTGATTTTATAAGAATTTGTTTAATAATGTTACATTCAGGTCTAAGAACCATCTTTGTCCACGATCCTAACTTGAACAAAATATTTGAGGTACTGGCTGGGTGCGGTGGCTCACACCTGTAATCCTAGCACTTTGGGAGGCTGAGGCAGGAGGATCACTTGACATCAGGAGTTCAAGACCAGCCTGGCCAACATGGCGAAACCCTGTCTGCACTAAAAATGCAAAAATTGACCAGGCATGGTAGTGCATGCCTGTAGTCCCAGTTGCTGAGGAGGCTGAGGCATGAGAATTGCTTGAACTGGGGAGGTGGAGGTTGCAGTGAGCCGAGATCGCGCCACTGCACTCCAGCCCGGGTGACAGAGTGAGACTCTGTCTCACAAAAAAAAAAAAAAAAAAAAAAAAAAAAAAAAAAATTGAGGTATAAGATTTTACTTGCCACAGAAACCCTACACATAAAATTATACCTGGTGGAAGCAAATGCAATTTAATTATCTTCCTGGCTAATTGAATACAACAAAGGGAATTTTTTGGAATAACTAATATAATTTGTCATCCTGACAACTACAAACTAGATACCTATCCTTACCCTAAAAGACCCGAAGCAGTCTATTTATTTTACAAACATGTCACAAAACTTTAATTTACTTGTTCATTGGAACAATGAGTTCTAAACCTGGGTTAATAATACTGAAAAGTATAAACAACTCCTTTTGGTTAAACAAGAGATGATTTGTGTTCATTTCTTTATACTAACACAATCATAGCATTTATTTCACCCAGTTGTAAGGCAATTTGGCTTTCAGGATTAACATATTTAACAGTGATAATTATAGACGATGGGAGAAAAAACAGAAATGAAAATAAAGTGGAGTCTTAAAGGCTACAGATAATAGGTACCACACTACAGGTAACAGGTACCAATCAATATTGAATAAGTCAATGCTTACTGAATGTCTTATGAAGATAACTACTTCTAATCCATCAATTAGTCTTAGGATTTAATTTCTATCATGCGAGTGATGTCATAAGCAATTTCTAAAACTCAGCTGAGTAATTGTTTTTAATTGTAAAATTAAACAATACAGTTGTTTCTTGTTCATGGTAGTCATGTTCTATAAATTTGCTGTGACAACTGAACTAGCAAATACTGAACCATTGCTCCCAGGGGAAATACAGGATTATGTTCCTGTGAACCTAGAGTGACAACATTTTCATCAACTGAACAATACATAATCCTAAGTGTGTTTATGTTTACAGACAACTTATTTAATACATATTGTTGACTCACTAACATTTAATCCCCAGTCAACAGCACTATAACTCATGCCTGTTGACACTTACCCAGCACAGTGTTTTTTCCATTAGGCATAGCACAACTCTCTTATGCTTAGGAACCCTTTAAACCACTTTAAACACTAAACGCTTGGGAGTCATTTTTGACATTTTTAAACAGCAGAATCACCAACAAAAAGCACAAAAATGTAAAAATATGGCATTAAATAGATCGCAAAGGGGACAGTTGTTTAAGTCGAGCTGGATATAAGAAGGCAGAGTGCCTAGTTTGCTCTCAGCTGAGAACACATGGTATATGTGAGATCAAATTTAGGTAACTAAATTTTTGTCAGTCACAAAAGCTTTGATTCTCGGGTTGCAAATAATTAGAGCAAATAGGTAAATCTGCAAATATGAAATTTGCAAATAATGAGGAGCAACTGTACATTTCTTTAAAACTTCAGTATGAATGTAAATGATAAAACTGCATGATATACACAAAGTAACCTGAAGTCAATTTTAAAACATCAAATGAAACTTAAAAGCTGGAAGTTTAATTTTTGTAGCAATATTCTTACCATAAATATTTCTTTGGAACATTGGGTGAGGATTGTACTAAACGTAGAAGACAGACCTAATTCGACCAAACTCTCCAAGTGTGTCATTTTCTCAGTTTCTGTCTCTTCTCTTGTTTGCTCCAATGTGCTACTTTCTATAAGTCCAAAGCATCTAAATAATCCAAACAAAGCATAATTTCAGCAACTAAAATCTGGTTTGACATTTTTGGTGGTGATTAGGTAACTCTCTATTGTCCTAACTATTCAAGTGATAGCTACTTAATTTCTACGTGGTTCACAAATTGATTATCCTTTTATAACTTCAGGAGCACCAGTAGTAGCTAAATAAAGGTTATAATGCAGAAATAAACTACAGTTTCTGGGATAGAAGAGTCATTTTCTAGAATGTCAGCTAAACGTTGGTGTGGGTTACAAGCTCACCTGTCCATAAATTGTAAGACGAAGTCCTCAAATTCAGCTGTGGCTGAACAAAGTTCTCGTTCCACCTATAATATCCCAATGCGAAGAAAGATTACATATAGCCTTAGTTTTCTTTTCCTGAACTAACAAAACTCAATTATTGCCTGCCAAATATATCTACACTAAACCATTATATTGGGTACTTGAGAAACAGCACCATACTTGCCTATCAATTTAGAACGACTTGACCTACTACTTTCTAGGAACCAAAGAAAGAAGCAATTAATGTTATTTTACAAGGGCCAAATACAGAAGTCAAGCAGCTATCTTTATTATAAATTCAGTTTTCAAAACTGCTGATATATGTAAAGTCTAGTCTCTTACTACCTGAATGTACAAAAAAAAACCAAACAACAACATGCTTTCGGCTAGGTGCAGTGGCTGGCCAGACACTGTGGCTCATGCCTACAATCCTAGCACTTTGGGAGGCCAAGGTGAGCGGATCACTTGAGGTCAAGAGTTCAAGACCAGTCTAGCCAACATGGCAAAACCCCATTGCTGCTAAAAATACACACACACAAAATTAGCCAGGCATGGTGGCACACGCCTGTAATCCCAGCTACCCGGGAGACTAAGGCACAAAAACCATTTGAAACAGGGAGGCAGCGGCTGCAGTCAGCCAAGATGGCACTACTGCACTCCAGCCTGGGCGACATGCTTGCATTAAAGAAGATAGTTCTGGGGGCTGGGTACAGTGGCTCACATCTGCACTCTCAGCATTTTGGGAGGCCGAGGCGGGTAGATTACTTGAGGCCAGGAGTTCGAGACCAGTCTGGCCAACATGGCGAAAGCCCGTCTCTACTAAAAATACAAAAAATTAGCCAGGCCTGGTGGTGCGCACCTGTAGTCCTAGCTACTCGGGAGGCTGAGGCAGGAGAATCACTTAAACCAGGAGGTGGAGGTTGCAGTGAGCCGACACCACACCACCGCACTCCAGCCTGGGTGACAGAGCAAGACTCCATCTCAAAAAAAAAAAAAAAAAAAAAAAAAGAGAAGTTCTGAAAAAGCCAGACAGAAATGAAGAAAATCTTTCTTCATTAGATGTCAATCCCTTGGACAGATTTATTACTAACCTAAGATGATGGAAAAATAAAACAATCACCATTTTTTGCTTAACAAAACATTGAAAAGTGACATAAAACTGAAATACACCTCCAGATGTCAGAAGTTTATAGAAACGGCCTATTTTTGAGCCACCTCCTATGATGGGTGCTCTGTAGACTCTCTTGCCAATGATGTCCTGGCCCTCCATATGTACCATTCTAGTCACAAAATAGTAATTTTACTTCCCAAGTTGTTTCTAAACTGTCAAGTGTTACTATGCATATGCAATAATAATTAGAACATCTTCACCCTTTTATAACCATAAAATACCCTTACTTCTGTGAGGTCATTTCTTTCTTGTAGTACAGATGAACAATCTACTAAAGGCACCAGAGTAGAAAATGTTGCTATGAACTGGAATGTGATCTGTGGAAAGATACAAAGGATTTTCAACATTACATAATTCTAATTCAGAAATACAAGTATACCATGAACTACAATAAATTACCCCAATAAATTATCTTGATCAAAATCCCACAACAGTTTCTCTGGGTATTCCTTTTAGAATTAAACACTTTAAGAATCTTCATAATTAACTAGCTGTCGGCCGAGCACAGTGGCTCACACCTGTAATCCCAGCACTTTGGGAGGCCGATGTGGGTGGATCACTTGAGGTCAGGAGTTCCAGACCAGCCTGGCCAACATGGTGAAACCCTGTCTCTACTAAAAATACAAAAACTAGCCAGGCGTGGTGGCATGTGCCTGTAATCCCAGCTACACAGGAGGCTGAGGCAGGAAAATCGCTAGAATCCAGGAGGCAGATCGCAGTGCAGTGAGCCGAGATCATGTCACTGCACTCCAGTCAGGGTGACAGAGCAAGACTCCATCTCTACATAAAGAAATAAATGTTACTTTAATAATGAAGTTATACAACATTTATTTTCATATTTATATTAGGCTTACGCATAAAGTTCTCCAACCTTTTGTCACTAAGAAGTTACTTTGCCTCCTACCTAAATATAGAGTGTATAATCATCAATATACTCACCATGCATTTACTAAAGTCATTTGGATCCACCCCAGGCAATGCTCTCATCAACAGAGGTAGCATATGTGTAGGACCTTCAGGAAACCATCTGCCTCCTGATACCAAACTGCGGGCTACTCCAATTACACAACTTAAAGTGGCTGTGAGCTGGTGAGGTTCTGTTAATGTCTCTAATGCAGGATACGTTCTACAGTTTGAAAACAGAATTTTTAAAGTCTCCATCACAGACATGCATAATACCATAATACATTAAATATTGTAAATTCATAAACTGTACTTTGACTTAAAGGTTTATAAGTCAGCAAAATACTTAAGAGTGAAAATCTGCTATCAAAGTCAACAGAATTACAGTAGGCCCGTTATCTGCAGTTTTCGTAGTTTCAGCTAACAAAGGTTAACCAAGTATTTCAGTGTCCTGAGAACGAGACCATATTCACATAACTTTTATTATATTGAACAATGTATTTTTATAATTGTTCTATTTTATGATTGTTGTTCATGTCTTACTGGGCCTAATTTATAAATTAAACTATCACAGGTATGCATGTATGTGAAAAAAACATGGTATACATAGGGTTCAGCACTATCCATGGTTTCAGGTATGCACTGGGGGTCTTCAAACACATCCCTCACCAATAAGGGGAGACATTACCGTACACAAATGAAGGAAAGATACACAGATTATTTATTGCACATGTCCCCAATCCCCTGCTACCTTACCAACTCTTTTCATGCAAATTCCACAGTGAAAAAAGAACACACACTGGTAGAAGTTGGGGTGTGACGGCTCACACCTGTAACACTAGCACTTTGGGAGGCCAAGGCAGGCAGATCACCTGAGGTCAGGAGTTTGAGACCAGCCTGGCCAACATGGTGAAACCCTGTCTCTACCATGAATACAAAAATTAGTGGGGTGTGGTGGCGCATGCCTGTAATCCAAGCTACTCCGGCGGCTGAGGCAGGACAATCGCTTGAACCTGGGAGGTGGAGGTTGCAGTGAGCCAAGATTATGCCATTGCACTCCAGCCTGGGTGACAGAACAAGACTCTGTCTCAAAAAAAAACCAAAAGAACATCAACTGGTAGATACTGCTTTATTTCAGCTGTCCTAATCTATATTATACTAATCTAATGGTCAGTTAGTGGAATAACAAGTTACAAATACTCCACAGTTTCTTTCCCCTGACCACCCCTAACCCTGGAGTCAGGGTCTTACTCTGCCCCAGGCTGGAGTGCAGTGGCGTGATCATAGCTCACTGCAGCCTCCACATCACCCAGATCAGGTAACCCTCCCACTTTGGCTTCTCAAGTAGCTGGGACTACTGGCACATGTTACCACTCCCGGCTAATTTTTGTATTTTTTTTTTTGTAGAGACAGGGTTCTGCCATGTTGCCCAGGCTGGTTTCAAATTCCTGAGTTCAATCAATCCATCTTCCTCAGACTTCCAAAGTCCTGGGACTACAGGCATGAGCCAGACTAGTCACTTATTATTATTTTTTTTAATGGAGAAAACATACCAAACTCTTTAACAGAAGCTTTCTTGGAGATGTAAAACTAAGCGTCTAAAATTTTTTTCCTACATTTTTAGTTTTTAAAAAAGTTTTGCTTTAATTAAAAATAAAATCTTTGGCCGGCCATGGTGGCTCACACCTGTAATCCCAGCATTTTGGGAGGCCAAGACAGGTGGACTGCTTAAGGTCAGGAGTTCAAGATCAGCCTGACCAACATGGTAAAACGCCATCTCTACTAAAAATACAAAAATTAGCTGGGCATGGTGGCAGGCACCTGTAAATCCCAGCTACTCGAGAGGCTGAGGCAGGAGAATCGCTTGAACCGGAGAGGTGGAGGCTGCAGTGAGCTGAGATCATGTCACTGCACTCCAGCCTGGGTGACAGAGCGAGAGTCTGTCTCAAAATAAATAAATAAAAGAATAAAAATTTAAAAAGGTCATGCCACTTCAAAACAGCACAAAATTACAATTGAAAGTCTCAAAAAATATCATTGTATTGTCAATTTGGTTTATTATTTATCTTGGCCAAGCATTCAATATCACTTAATATGCTGACATTAAATTTGTCCAAAATTTTAGGACTAAAGAAAAATGTGATGGGTCTATTTATTTATAAGCTTTGTTCTTTCTACTAAGAATTTAGCTCACTATTCATAATTAATCAATTGAAAATCACAAAACAAAGGGGAAGTAAAGAAACATTGAAAACTGCCAGGCGCGGTGGCTCACGCCTGTAATCCCAGCACTTTGGGAGGCCGATGCAGGCGGATCACAACGTCAGGAGATCGAGACCATTCTGGTTAACACCGTGAAACCCCCTCTCTACTAAAAATACAAAAAATCAGCCGGGTGTGGTGGTGGGCGCCTGTAGTCCCAGCTCCTCAGGAGGCTGAGGCAGAAGAATGGCGTGAACCTGGGAGGCGGAGCTTGTAGTGAGCCGGGATAGCGCCACTGCACTCCATCCAGCCTGGGCAACAAAGCGAGACTTTGTCCCAAAAAAAGAGAGAAGGAAACATCAAAAACACTCCAAACTTCAAAATTTTAGCTAAGCAAACAGATGAAGTCCCTCCTCTCCAGGGAGCATCAGGGAACCTGCCATTAACTGTTAGCTTCTGCTACTCTGTGGAGGCCAAGAAGCAAAGAATACGGGGATTGAAGACAGACACGAAACTGCCTATTTTCCTCCACTCCATTGCCTAATTAAGTTCTATATGCTGGAAGAGTTTCAATGCCCTGAGAAGTGTACGTAAAAATAAGGTAAGTTGGGAAAATGAAGTGCAGTCTAACTTGAATATTTATGGCAATGAGGGCAGGTAAGGCAGCATAAACAGCTGAAAATTATAGATAATGGAGGCCCATTTTGGTTAAGACCTTGAACATGGTACTCTTCCCCAAGTAAATATGACCAATACTTATTCCGTCTCAACAGTAAGACAGGAAATAGGCTATAGTTTGAATTCTACCACTAGGGACCTTGGACAAATTTTTATGGAACTCAATGGCTAGATCCTTCTAGGTTCTAAAAACTAACATTCCTCCTCTATATTTGACAAAAACATTTAGAGAGAGAACATAAAGCTTAAGTTCAGCCAGTAGAGGAAGCAGAGGTACAACAGAAAGCTTAAGTAATTTACTCTTGAACAAATTACTTTAAAAATTGCTCTCAAAAAATTAAGAGTAGGTCGGACGCAGTGGCTCACACCTGCAATCCCAGCACTTTGGGAGGCCAACGAGAGTGAATCACCTGAGGTCAGGAGTTCCAGACCAGCCTGGCCAACATGGTGAAACCCTGTCTCTACTAAAAATACAAAAATTAGCTGGGTGTGGTGGCGGGCGCCTGTGATCCCAGCTACTCAGGAGGCTTAGGCAGGGGAATCCTTGAACCTGGAAGGCAGATGCAGTGAGCCAAGATTTGCACTCCAGCCTGGGGGACTAATGCAAAATTCCATCTCAAAAAAAAAAAAAAAAAAAAAAAAAGTAGCTATCTCTCTCTTTGTAAGTACATCACGCCTATTCTGTGACAGTGGCTAGGTAAGTAAAGAGTCTTCCTTACCATTTCAACACACAAACCAAAATGAATAAAATAAAATTTACTCTGTAAAAACAACACACCTGATATAATACATGAAAATAACAAATACAATTTTCTTCTCTATCACTGATTCTAAGAAAGAAATCCAAAAACCACTTTCACTACCATGTTCTCAATCCTTAGTGACACTCAACATTTTGATCTTAAAAAAAGGCCAGATCTTAATTCATAAGCACAAAATTTTGGTTAACTAAAATGTGTGAATAACCCAAAAGATGTGTTACCCATTTCATTTCAATTTTTTTCTTTCCAATAAATCTTTATCAAGTTACCAATCATTACATTAAAATGTCCTGCTTCTCCTCTAAGAAGCCACAGAGGAGAAAAGAGAATCAAGCTGAACAGACCAAAAGAAAAACCTAGCTATGGCTCAGACTCCCACTCACCACTTACCTTTCAAGTACAGGGGGTATTACTAATTCAGGTCTCATGAGTGCAAGATTCTGCAAAGCCTGGGCTGCTTCTAGACTACCAGTTTTGCTAAACATAGCCAAGAGGACAGGCTGAATAATGCATTGTACAAAGTCTGTAACATCTTGATCAGTAAGCTTGTGGCTATCAGGCACAGGAGTTAACCAAGAGGGCTTCTTGTATCTTTCACGATGCAATCTTCTAACAATACTGTTTGGCAGCCGCTGAAGTAGTTTCATTAACTTGTTCTGGGGACACAGAAGCAAAAAGTTCTAAGTAGGGTCTACTTTCCCACATAGATATTCATGGTTGCTCTCTAGCTTCTTGAGAAAAGATTTTTAAAATAACAGTTCTTATTATCTTATTACAAAGAACTGCACAGCATAACTAGACAGAATTAAAAGTTACCAATTAATTATTCCTAATTATTATTACTCCTTTTATTCCTATTATTTATTCCTATTATCATAAATTCCTATTATTCCTAATAATTAATGAAAATGAGTTTCAAATTCCAGTCTAAAAAAATTGCTAGCACATAAATTTTCCATTACATGAAAGCCATTTTAACTGGCCAACTTAAAAAAACAACAAAAACAAGTAACAAGATAAAACTGAAAAGATGGTTCCATGCTTCTAAGTCATTTTTGTTATCATTTTTTTGCAAAACTGAGGCATGCTGTCAACAGTTACCACACCGATATTGTCTTATTTAATTTATATGCTCTACAACACAGTAATTTAATTGAAATGTAAGCATTTACATATAGCTAACGCTATGAAGGACAGAAAATGTATTATAGGTCACACAATAGGCAATAGTCAAAGATGACCATATCTTTAAAATTCCAAGCCCTATAATGCAAAATGAAGTTACTCACCAGCCAGCGCCCATTATTTGAAGGATGGTAAAAAGATGTGATGCTGTTAAACAAACCAGCTAAGTGTTTTTGCACTAGCTTACTTGGTCCACCCTGTCCAGATAAAAAAGTAAAAATGTCAGTACCCATATCATACTGTAAAACCAGGTCAACAGGCCCAAGCCTATATGTAAATCACTAATGCAGTTTATAGTCAACTTGATGACAAAAATCAATTCTACCTTTAAATAAGAGTCAAAAACAATTCCCTGATGAACTTCATGCAAATCAACTCAAAATATTCTAATAAGGGCAGCTTACTTGAACCAACATAAAAAACTAAAAAAGTACCTGTCAACTTGGGATAGCAAACAGTATATTTTACTGTTCTGCAGCAAATAACCTGGATACTAAAATTTATCACTAAGATTATCATCTTAAAATTACCAAGAATGCTAACATCAGGCATAAAAAACCTGATGTAAGGCTGAGGCAGGCAGGTCACTTGAGGTCAGGAGTTCGAGACCAGCCTTGCCAGCACAGGGAAACCCTGTCTCTACTAAAAATACAAAAATTAGCCAGGCCTGGTGGCAAGTGCCTGTAGTCCCAAATACTTGGGAAGCTGTGGCAGGAGAATCGCTTGAACCCAGAAGGTGGAGGTTGCAGTGAGCCGAGATTGCCCCACTGCTCTCCAGCCTGGGCGATAGAGCAAGACTCTGTCTCAAAAAAAAAAAAAAAAAATTGGGCTTCCCTCTCTTGCCCAGGGTGCAGTGCAGTGGCACAAACACGGCTCACTGCAGCCCTCAATCTCCTAGGCTCAAGCGATCCTCCCACCTCAGCCTGCTGAGGAGCTAGTACCACAGGCACGTGGTATCATGCCCGTGCTTACTTTTACTTTACTTTTTTTTTTTTGTACAGGGTCTCGCCATGTTGTCCAGGCTGGTTTCAAACTCCTGGGCTCAAGCTATCCTCCCATCTTGGCTTCCCAAAGTGCTAGGATTACAGGTGTGAGCCATGGCACTTGGCCATATTTTCACACTTAACACAAAATGAAGCTGCCAGTGAGAACTGTGTGAGAAAGCAGAGCAAAACTCATTCAAACAATAACTAATACTAATCACTATCCAATTCTGTAGCCCCCCAAAATCCAGTGTCAACCCACTGCATATGTAAGATAGTAAACATCCTTCAGTGTTTGCTCCTACCAATTAAGAAAAATGGGATTTTTCTGTTTAACAATAAAATGGCAAAAACAAAGGGGGCTTAAATTTGTTTTTCTTACAATGAAATTTAAGAAGTAAACTTTTACATTAAAAAAATTGGCTTTTCCACAGAAACAAGCTAATGTGTAAAATGGAATATGAAGAAATAGTTGCAGAAGCAATATATGAATGATAAGCTAGAAAATTATAATAGAAAGTTATCCTAATATTATTTGAAAGATGATACTGAAATCTAAGCTTGTGGATATGTCTTCACTTTCCTTTAATGATGTCAACAAAATAATCCTTCACATCTCTCCCTTCACAAAGATTACTTTGTTAGTAAGCTTTATGTTCAATATAATGTTTCATGTGAACATTAGCAGTGAGTAAGTAATGGAGTCTAAGCACACGCAAATCCCGAGTTGTAATCCTACCTTGGGAAAGTCTTTTGGGTTACAAGTCTGGTTCCCGGACAGTAAAAATGTGAGACACTGCAAATCCCTCAAAACTCTAGATTTAGGACTCTATTTATAATGTCTATTGGTTAGGGAGATTTCAAAATGGTACCACTATATTCTGGATTTGATAAACATGAGCTTGCGACATCAGAAAATATCCAAGAATCATGTCACCAACCAAGCCACTGTTATCAACTTCTGTGACTATCCAGAATTTTTGTAAGGTTAACACGAAATAGGGGTAAACTAAAGAAAACAAATATAATGTATTACAAACCATCATGGCGGTGATCCATATTACAGCATGTCCAATATCATAAGCATTTGTTAAAAATCTTGGGACTAACACTTGACTGCTTCCCACTGGGAGGTTCAAGCTTCTCAGAATTCTTGTAAATATCTTTTAAAAGAAAAAACAATAATTAAGGATATTTGCAGGTATCAAAATAATTCTTTAGTAACTGCTGTATATTAGTGTTACTGAAGATATTCTCATTTTATCACAAGGGTTTTTAAGTGAAATTACATAGTATTTGGTAACTTGCTTTACTCTTTAAAAATTACATATAAATATCAACAGATGTGCTGTATGACACTCTGAGGTCACAGGCACAAGGACATAAAGCAGTTGTGTCCATGTATCCAAAGAACAGACAAAATGTGATTATTTATGGCTAAATATAAAAAGGCAAAAACACACATACTGTGACTAAACATGAAATATTTTGACTCCTTTCTTGTCCCAAACGCACGAAGTTTTTCCTAAGCTCCTATTCCATGTCAAGCATGCACAACAGCACCAACCTAAATGCAAGTATCTTCTAGCAGATTGCTTTCCCTTTCAAAATTTTAATGGTGATTTGATTTTTCCCTAAGAATTTGTATTTTAGTCAATCACTTAACAACTATATTATAATAAAATTAAATTTATAGGTAGGGGCCCAAAGGTGGGGAGAAACGATTTCTCTTCCTCAATTAGTTTCTAATGGCCAAACAACAGAGGAAGACATCACAAGCAAAAGCAAACAGAGCATTTGCATTCAGCTGCTCCCCAGCTTTGCTCTAATGTAAGTGTGTGCATCAGAATCACCCAGCCCTACTGCAGCTCCACAGGTTATTCTACTGCAGGTGAAATAATACTGAAGATACACCTGGAATATCTAGCTTTATTTACTATAGGAAAATATATAATGTGACCTAAAAAGTGGGCAACACTGCGGAGGACCAACCAAATACGATACACAAAATGTATTGGAAGGTACAAATGTACGATGCTCTTGATAATATACTTAGTACTTTCCAAATTACTTTTGATACTCATAGTTCATATCCTGCATAAGAAAACACATTTATGATACCTTCATGTGGTCTAATTACCTTTAGAAAAGGTAACTGGACCCAGCCCTGTAAATTATTTGTATATGTGTTTACTAATGATCAAAGAAAATTTTATGTGCCACTTGGAATTGGCATAGAAAAAACATTTCTCCTTTATAACATAGAATTGTTGTCGGCGCTATTGTATTTATGTTCAAAATGTTATTTTTTTCCCCCAGACAGAGTCTAGTTCTGTCACCCAGGCTGGAGTGCAGTAGTGCGATCTTGGCTCACTGCAACCTTAATCTCCTGGGTTCAAGCGATTCTCCTGCCTCAGCCTCCTGAGCAGCTGGGATTACAGGTGCCTACCATCATGACTGGCTTTCCCCCAAAATGTTAATTACCTTTGGTACATACGGATCCCAATCTATGTACCCTATATTATCTGTAGCCAATCGAGCAAAGAGATTTACTAGTTGCTGAAAATAAACAAAAAGGACAAAGTTAATACATTTGTTGTTGTTGTTTAAGTGTCATAGTCACACCCCTCCTCCATTTGTTCTTTTCAGCAATCATTAGTGCAATCTACTTAGTTTATGACTTAGTTTTTTTTAAAAAAAAAAACCTCCAAATGTAAATTGATTCATGTCACACATTTAAAATCAGCTGCAGTTAAAATGCTCCTAAAAAGTAAAATGACAAAGCACCATCCACAATGAATATAGAAAAGTTTAATCCAACAAATATGCTGAAAATATCCACTATACGTCCAGCACCATGATAGTACAGGTACCAAAGAAAACAAACAACAGGATCTTACATTTCATGCATTTTACATGTGTATACTCCTAAATATTGATAAAACCAAAATAAATGTATACTTTTGTTAGAATACAACAAATAAAATAATATAAAATTGAGAAGGAACTGATCATAACAGGGCTAACAGCCAATCCTAAGGAACTTCAAGTTACTTATCAAATGATCTATTAATATTTATCTCCAAATTTAAAAAGTATGGGGGGGTGGGGAAAGAAAAGAAAAGAAAAACAAAACTATAGGGGAAAAAAGGTATACTTACCCCCTCCCACTGTGGGAGATTTTGCACCGAAACCCAAAGGCCAATTAATTCATCAAACCAAAGTCTAAAGAAGAAAAATGTTGTTATGAATAGCAAGTGACTTTAAAGTAGTTCAATGCCAGGTATCCTTTGTATTTTTTATAATCTATTATTGTTACTGATAACTACATAACTAGAAAAAAATAATACTGAAGTTATAAACTTAATAAAATAATGGAGTTTTTGTCTGAATATTCCTTTCATGATTTAAGAAATCTGATCTCACAAATTAAACTTCTGCTTCATTACTAAGTACTGCCCATTCTTATTTAACAATTGCTTTCAATTTTCTACTTCCTTTTCCCTGACTTTCTCCTTTTATCTGTTTTCCTTTTATTACCCCTTCTGGCAATTATTTCTTTCTCTTAATTTCTTAAATTAAAGCCCTCATCTTATTTGGGTGTCATCTCTTTACTTTCAATCTTATAACCGTTTTAGCCTTAACACACTTCAAGTATAATAAACTTGAAATACAATAATGGCTGAGTTTGCAAAAACGATTTTTCTACTTGTTACTGCTTTACTAGTTTCTATATCTGTATTTCCTGCTGTATTTTTAGAATTTGTCAAGATATGCATATACTTACTTAAAACCTTTATGATGAAGTTCTGGAGGAAGGGAGGTAGGAAGAAATATTTCAAAGTAAGTGATGGCCTTTTGCATGGTTACATCAAAAGGGCACATTAAAGGTCGCCATTCTTCTAGCATCTCAGCTGTGGCATCTGCTGGAAAATATCTAGTAAAAAAAAAAGGTTTTCATGTATCTGATTATTGGCTAAAAGCTCTACAACAGCAATATATATAACTTACCAAAAGGCCGGGGGAGGAGGAGAATATATATCATAGGGTGTAACACAGTATACAAATGTCCAAACTAACACACATTTTCACAATACTAAAATAGGCCGGGCACGGTGGCTCAAGCCTGTAATCCCAGCACTTTGGGAGGCCGAGACGGGCGGATCACGAGGTCAGCAGATCGAGACCATCCTGGCTAACCTGGTGAAACCCCGTCTCTACTAAAAAATACAAAAACTAGCCGGGCGAGGTGGCGGGCGCCTGTAGTCCCAGCTACTCAGGAGGCTGAGGCAGGAGAATGGAGTAAACCCAGGAGGCGGAGCTTGCAGTGAGCTGAGATCCGGCCACTGCACTCCAGCCTGGGCGACAGAGCGAGACTCCGTCTCAAAAATAAAAAAAAAAAAAAAAAAAAAAAAAAAATTCCCCATTTGGGCGAGGTGTTCATGCCTGTAGTTCCAGAACTTTGGGAGGCCAAGGTCGACGGATCACTTGAGCCCAGGAGTTCAAGACCGGCTTGGGCAAAATGGCAAAACTCACTCTTTACAAAAAATTAGCCAGACATGATGGCAGCACACACCTGTAGTCCCAGCTACTCAGAAAACTGGGGTTGGGAGATCACTAGAGCCCAGGAGATGGAGGCTGCAGTGAGCCAAGACTGCACCATTGCGCTCCAGCCTGGGCAAGAGTGAGACTCGTCTCAAAAAAATAAATAAATAAAATAAAATAAAATAAAATTCCCCATTATACTTGGCATAAAGTAAATTCTCCTCTTGTCTAAGGGAATTTTTCTAAACACTATAAAGTTGATAAAACTCAGATAAAATATGAGTCACTCAAGTAACCTACAAAAGTAAACAGGGTTTTTGTTTTACTTCCTTTGTGCTATGTAACAGCAATTGAAAAAAAATCCTGTCATAAAGAATCCAGTCTAAATAGGAAAAGGATTACCAGTAGATGAGAAAGAGAACATCAGCCCAGCAATCTCTAGGCATGTTGAATAAACCATTGCCCTTCCTTGGAACACAGAGTCCTCCCCTATACAAGAGGACTAGATGATCTGGTCTACAGGCTGTGATATTCCATAACTGTAGGAAATGGGCAGGAGTGACCCTGGAGTAGATTTACAAAATTAAAATCCAAAGTGTGCGTATACACACAAAACAAAGGTAAATAAAGAGGATACATGTATAACTGCTAAATACATCTTAACAGGCATTTTTCTTTTTTCTAAAGACAGAATCTTACTATGTTGCCTAGGCTGGACCCAAACTCTTAAACTGAAGTGATCCTCCCACCTCAGCCTCCCAAGTAGCTGGTACTACAGGAGAGCACCACTGCATCCAGCCTTAAGAGCTTTAAAATACAAACAGCATATGAAAAATTCTGATTCTTTCCAAATAAGTTGGGAAACTTTTTCAAATAGACTTATAGGCTTGGCCCACATATTAATCCTATTGTATCTTCATATACTTGTGTTAATTAAAATCATACTGCAATCTTCTATGTGAAAAATAAGATTATATTTCTAGGAATACTTCTGTTGAGTTCACAAAGCATTTATGTGTCAGGTCCTTGTGTAACAGATTGGAATTTTAAAAAAAACAAAAACAAACTATGCTCCACCTTCAAAGATCTCACATATCAAGGATCAATTCCCCTTAATAAGTTTTCTGAGTCAACTGTTAACACTGTAATCCAAAATGAAAACTTGGGAGTTCTATGAATTACCTATGAGCCAGTAAGTATTGAAGTGATAATCAAGTTTCCAGTGAGGAAACACAGGCCAAGAGGGTAACTGCCTCGCATAAAATGACACTGTTCATTGGTGCTTATGACTCAGGGTGAATCTTACGTCGCTTGAGAGACAGATATCCCATATTCCGCAAATACATTTGCCCAACATTGAGTAATACAGAAGGTCAGCAATAAATATCTGGTTTATTAAATATGTATTTAAGATGAATATTACAAGCATATAATACATGGCTTTTCACCAAAAAGGATTCACTGATTCCATACCATCTAAACAGTCTTAGAATAACTTGATGATAACAAAAAAAAGTTCAAGTACATAAAATTGAGCTTTAATTAAAATTAAAGATAATCGGCCGGGCGCGGTGGCTCACGCCTGTAATCCCAGCACTTTGGGAGGCCGAGGCGGGTGGATCACGAGGGCAGGAGATCGAGACCATCCTGGTTAACACGGTGAAACCCCGTCTCTACTAAAAATACAAAAAATTAGTCGGGCGAGGTGGCAGGCGCCTGTAGTCCCAGCTACTCAGGAGACTGGGGCAGGAGAATGGTGTGAACCTGGGAGGCGGAGCTTGCAGTGAGCCCAGATCACGCCACTGCACTCCAGCCTGGGCGACAGAGTGAGACTCGTCTCAAAAAAAAAAAAAAAAAAAAAAATTAAAGATAACCAAAAAAATTAAAATTAAATTTTATTCACATTTATCTTTAATCATATGAATATAGGATAACTGGCAGGGAGTGGTGGCTCACGCCTATAATCCCAATCTTTTGGGATGCCAAGGTGGGAGGACTCCTTGAGGCCAGGGGTTCAAGACCAGCCTGGGCAACACAGCAAGGTCCCACTTTCTACAAAAAATATTGAAATAAAAAGAAAAGAATATGGGATATTTAAATATCTACAGAACATAGTTGAAAAAAGTTATGAACCACCTTATTGGCATTACTGATTTTTTATCTGAATAACAACAATACTCTAGGAAATGCTTCCAAATAAAGATGATTTTATGTAAAATACGGTATTCTTACTTTACAATGGATGACTTTAAAATTTCTAAATTTCTAAATGAAATCTGAGAAGTTCAGTTCACAAACTGGAAATGGTATGTTGTGCTCAGTGACTAACATCACAATGTCAGGAACGATTTATACTTTTCATTTCCTCTTCAAACCATACTAAAGATGTGGAAAAGCCCACAGAAACAATAAGAGGCTTTATAAATTGAGAAGCTACTTACGGTCGGCAGCTTTTCACGAGTGTTTTGAGAATATTTTCTACAGAACTGGGGGGGGAAAGCCATTTGATAATTAGATTGGTATATTTTAAGAACACATCTAATTCAATTAATAAATACCTCTGAGATAAGCTCATACATTCAGATATTATTTGTTTCTATGTAATAACTAAGCCTTCCCTTTCATACAGACACACCTGCAAGGATTCACTACTTAAATTCCCTAATCTACTCTTTCCTTTGCCCTCATTTCGTTGTCTCTGGTATGAACTAAAGGGAAAAAAAATGTTACACTGGGAAAAGAACAAATTGTTTTCAGTCTTTACAAGGTAGGCAGCAATGACCATACACCATACTTATCAACACAATGGCTTAACACTTCAAATAATTTTTAGTAAAATACTTTTACATCAAAACACAAGCAGCAGACAGACCAAAATCTGGGTGTTTCCATCAGAAATTAGCTTTCACAACCAATTCATGAGTTCGATAACCCTCCAAGGCACTTTACGGCCAGCAACAATTATCAAAAAGAACAATAGCATCTCTTTGAGCAAATACTTATAAAGTTAGTCCAGTAACATTAAAAATTATAACTTACTTTACAACGTGTAGTTGCCTCAAGTGAATACAGGAGACCAACATAAAAATGTATGTATGAATTTATAATCAACATTTCTTTTTTAATAAAAAGGCCAATGTGTACTGGTTTAAACACATGACCAGAATGGAATATTTAAATATTTACTAGATCATAGTCAAGCAGTCAAATGCAAACAAACAATACAAACAATGGAGCACTAGGTAATTTTGAGCTGGAATTTTAAAATACATGTGTGACTACTTACAGTATGATATGTACAAGTAAAAATAAAATTCCCGAATCTCAAAAAAATGTATATATACATATATGGGAAAGGAGTAACTTTCAGGCAATGTCTCCACCTGATACTTTCTTATTCAGCTTTCTGAAATTCTTAAGTCCAGAAGTCTACCCAACTTCTCTGAAAGTTTAGGAACTAATCTGCAAAGAAATTCCAAGGAATAACAGAAAGCAAACTCATCAAAAATAATCAATATAATATATAACCAAGAAAGGAAAACTATAATCTCATTACTTGGAGCAGTAGAAATCCTCTTTAATTTCAAAACTACTCAGAGAAAAATTAACTGAAGAGGCAACTAGGTTACAACTCACGAGATGACTTCTAAAATTAAAAAAAAAAAAAAAATACATGGCCAAAGGGCCATCAAGCACTGTCTCTGGTCATGAGAGGGAGGTTCTTCTTTTTCTTATAAAAAGGCTAAGCAATTCAAAAACACAGTTTAGAGAACATTTAAGTTTGCCCAGTAAAAAAAAAAACAGGGCAAACTTCTATCCAACTATGTTTAAAGCTCCCTGAAGACCACGGCTGTGATTTTTATTTCTGGGCATTTCCAAAGTGCTTATAAAAACGCCATCTGCTCACATATATTTATACTTTTCTGTCTATTGATTTATAATAATAAACATTTTATATCAGAGTAACAAAAAGGACAGATCTTGGGTCTTCTTTTAGTTTAGATCGAAGAATCCCATTTAGTAACAAAGTATAGAATTAACAGCTAAGGTTTAAAGAGTCATCTAGTTTTAAACTAAATTGCTCAATTTAAATGCAGATTTTTAAAAGGTAATTCTAAAATTGTAAACTGTTTATCCATGAAAATGAGCATAAGATCCACAATTCTATCAGTCCTAATGTTCGTGTTCTCATTAACATTACATTTATTTTATTGGTTCTGCGCTACACAGAAAACCTGCTGTTTTCACTTAGGACCTTTGCTATACCAACATACTTTCGCATAATGTCATAAATGATTCTAGAAAGCAAGTCATAAAAGGTTGCAAAGCTACATGTTTTCTCCAGTTCCCTTCACGCTTCAGAAGAATAGGAAGCTAATTATAACACTTGATAGAGTCACTTCACTTATTAGAGGATTAGGGTATGTGGGAATGCAATTTAGTTACTCGACATAAAGTCAATTTCAACCCTTCTTATACATAAGGCCTGTACCATTGGATTTATGATGTTTATCCAGAAAAGGGTACAATCTCTCTAACCTGTGATATCTGTATAGTGACCTTTTGTGATTCTTGTAATCTCTCAAGATGAAAGGAACAATGTTTCTGTTTAAAAATAAAATAAAAGGTTAAGGCTAGATGCTACTAGACTACATTTCACTAATTTTTAGAGGGAATGAATAATCACTAAATACTTTCCAACTGTTGGAAATGTATAATATTAAAGTGATAACAATTCAAAACACTTTTTTCTTTTTTTTTTAAATCAAAAGGGATCTACAGAGTGACTAAGCTTTGGATGGGTTTTCTTATACCCTTTCCTCTTTAAAAAGATACGTTAGGTTGAAAAATATATGTTAGGTTGAAAAAGAAAGCCACAGTAGAGCATATAATGGTTTACAGTTTGGGCTTAGAGTCAGACAGATCTGAATTTGAGTATCAGTTCTGCTACTTCCTAGTTGTATTATAGCTGTTTTCTCAACAATATGAGCAATAATACCTACCTCTCATAAAGCTGTTACAAAAATAAATGAGATAATGTATAGAATGCAGGTATATGGCCCAGAATTAAGGATAATAAATGTTAGCTATTATTTCATACTTAGCCATAATAAATTGTATCCTCAATTTCCTTAAAAATTAAAATGTTGTGTTTATTTTGCTCTTACATTGATTCTACTGCCTCTGAGTCATACTAATTTATGACTTAGGAAATCACATCAAAATAGGAAACTCCTCCCCAACTGCCACCCTATTATTAAGGGTAGAAAGTGAGTCCTTGTCCCAGTTCTTAAGCTCTTGTTCCAGTTTCAACCAATGATTCTGTGTGAATTTTCCTCTCTGGATGTTGATTTCCTTATGATGCCATTAATAAAGTAAATGTTAAATATTAGCAGATAAGCCTGAGGAAAACCAATAGTCTTAGCCTCCAGTTACTGAGACAGTGAACTCATATAAACTTGGAGGTTTATGCCTCCTGCCTCCTTGGCCTTATCAGGACAATATTCACTTCTAAACCAGGGAAAAGTATAGCAAATGAAATACTGAAGATGAGAGTAAACTAGACTGCTCATAGCCAGAAGTACTTGCAGCTTCACTTGACAGTTCTTGAACTAAAATTTAATTTCAGAATAATATTTGCTTTTTCATAAATGAACTGGTTAACTGTAACAATGGACTATTCTGTATATCTGCCTTCATCCCTTCATAATTTAACGGTAACTGATTATACAGTATTTGTTTTTCTTAAACCTGTGCCAAACACTCATCTAGTTTTACTTGCCTTCTCTAAATCCAAACAAATCCACCGTAAGTTAGACATTATCTATCTCATATCTAATCTTCAAAATCTAATATTGCTCAGTTAAACTAGTAAGTAGTCATTTTTCATAGCCACTTCACTCAAAATTAGGGCCAAGATAATTTCACCATAAAGAAAGGTATAAATAGGCCAGGTGCGGTGGCTCACACCTGTAATCCCAGCACTTTGGGAGGCCGAGGTGGGTGGATCACCTGAGGTCAGGTGTTCAAGACCAGCCTGGCCAACATGATGAAACCCCATCTCTACTACAAATACAAAAAATTAGCTGGATTTGGTGGTGCACACCTGTAATCCCAGCTACTCAGGAGGCTGAGGCAGGAAAATCGCTTGAACCTGGGAGGCAGAGGTTGCAGTGAGCCCAGATTGTGCCACTGCACTCCAGCCTGGGCAACAAGAGCAAAAAAAACTCCATCTCAAAAAAAAAAAAAAAAAAGAATAAATAATAAGTACAACATTGTCCTTACTGATGCACATTAGTATTGACTTTTCATTAAAATTACTTTTAAAAAGTATACCTTTATGGCAAGTGTTAAGAAATTGTAATAACCCTTACCACTCACATAAAAAGAGCATGCATAATTGTTTTAAATGATAATAAGCCTGATCAACTTGAACTTGAACTAAGTATTTTTAAAATTTGCTTTTAAAAGATCAGTTTTTAAAGAAAGAACATTGTAGCACGGAAACAACTTTTGTGAGAAACACTATCCAAAACATTAATAAAATCTGGTAAAAAAAATTTTTTTTTGAGATGGGAGTCTGGCTCTGTCGCCCAGGCTGGAGTACAGTGGGATGATCTTAGCTCAACGCAGCCTCTGCCTCCCGGGTTCCAGCGATTCTCCCGCCTCAGCCTCCTGGGTAGCTGGGATTACAGGCATGCGCCATCACACTAGGCTAATTTTTGTATTTTTAGTAGAGATGGGGTTTCACCATGTTGGCCAGGCTGGTCTTGAACTCCTGACCTCAGGTGATCCATCTACCTCAGCCTCCCAAAGTGCTAGGATTACAGGCGTGAGCCACCATACCTGGCCGAATTTTGCTAAAATTTTAAATTTCCAAATAAAAGAATATTTTTAAAAATAAATAGGATGGTCTTCAAATACATTAAAAAATAATTGTAAATACCATATTAATAATCATGGTTTACAACCATAAAATCTTTTAAATTTCAACAGGTTTTAGGAGAAATTCTTCTCATCATTTGATTATCATATTAAATTTTGTAGCTAGAGATCATCCATGAGCTGCTGGTAGTAATTTAAACTCCTAAGTATGGCCACATGTGCCAAGAAACCCCAAACAGAGGTCTGGAAAATGTCGTTTCCATGTGGTGAGTGTGGGGAGCTGAGGACAAAGGATTTAACTGTATCTTAAAGAGCACCAATTCAAATAGCTCTTTAATGACTCAATAGAGAAACAAATGCCATAAACAAATACCAGAAAAAGAAAATATCAAATTTCTCCAGAGGCAGATTAATATGAAAAAAATGAAAATATAATACTATATGATACCCTTAGAACAATACATGTAAAAGAGAATAGATACTTTTAAAAATAAATTTTAAAAAGTAGTAAACAAGTTATGTAGGCCCAAGCTACTCATAATGCAAATATGAAAACCTTTATAACCACCCACAAAAACCAAATTAGTGGTAATAATACTAAATAAATATATACACATAGCAATTGAAATATGAATTGTTTGTGCCCATTTGTAAAAGCGATCTATGCATAATTCTCCCACATTTTGTGAGGAGCAACACCATTAGTGTGTTGCCTATGATATAACTTGCAATATGCTAGTCAAAGTAAGTGTATGGGATATTGTTTTATAAAATAAAACCACGTCCATAAGATTCAAAAGCTTCATTTATAAAGTAAATAATAATTCTTATATCACTAACAATTAGTTCACACTCATCTCCTTTCCAATTTTACTTCTTCTATTGCATAAAAAACACTACCAATTCTTTCTCCAGTAAAAAGTAGACTGAGATGGGCATAAAGAGACTAAAAAGGGTCTTTTGCCCTAGAGGCAAAAAGAGAGACAGAAAGCTAGAAGGAGGAAGTAAGGAAGAAAAGAAAAGAGGGAAACAAGGATACAAAAAGGGATGGAGAGAGGATGGAAAAGGTAAAGAGGAAGGGAAGAGAGGGAAGTTGATAATCTTTGCTTCAAACAATAGAACTAGCTTTTAAAATCATGTTGAAATACATGCCACCACCCTAAGCAGCAATTTCAATAAGGACAAAAACATAAGGCACATAAGTTTAAAATTTGAAAGACAGTTAACAAATTAAGCAATCTTTCACTTTTGATTATAAAAATAGCATTCTAAAAATAGTATGAACACATGTAGTCAGCCGACAAAACTGTTTCAAAATGTGCCAGAATATATCTAAGATGAAAAAACTCAAAATTGTCACAGTGTAGGTAATGAGTATAGGTAGGTTATATGATTTATAAATTTTATTTTAGAATAATTACAATTACAAAATGAAATGCTGAGTCTGTTAAGAGTTGAGAGTCAGTGCCGTGTTTCAGTCACAACGTGTCTTCAAAAGATAAGAACAGTCATGGTAAAACTTTTAAGGACAAGGATGATGTGACACTTTAGGAAGAGACATGGTAAACATAATCAATAAGCACTGACTGACCAATATTAATAGAAAATGTCCAGACAAACAGCTCTTATCACTGAAGAGGAAAGCCATGGATATTTATTAATGACCACACAGGACTTTAAAAGCAGCATGTGCCTTTGCAAAGGTGGACCTTTAAGGCAGGAAAGTAGGAAGCTTGGTTATAAAGCAGCGAATAAGAGGGCATACTAAAGAACAGGGTATCACTGAAGAAACTGCCTTATCTCCTCCTTTCATTTACAAAATACTTTCAGAAGCAGCCAAAATTATCAGCAAGAAAAATCTCAGAAGGATAACTGATCTGAACACAGTTCAAAGGTCCCTGAGATCTATGAAATGGTGAGGCCTGTCTATGGCCATAACACCCTGAATGTGCCCAATCTCACCTGAAATGGTGAAGACAGTAAGAAATTCCCTGACCTCTCATTTAAAGAAGACTCAGTCAAACCAGTATAGATCATGGTCCCTGTGGCAAAAATAACACCCAAAAGGAATCTTTACAAACAAAGCTTTTGTATTCAATTTTGAGTTTTCTTAATAAATATTGGGGCTGGGTGTAGTGGCACAAGCCTGTAATCCCAGCACTTTGGGAGGCCAAGGCGGGAGGATCTCCTGAGCCCAGGAGTTCAAGACTAACCTGGGCAACACAGTGAGACCCCATCTCTACAAATAAAAAGTTTTAAAAATTAGCCGGGCATGGTGGCACATGCCTGTGGTCCCAGCTTCTCAGGAGGCTGAGGCGGGAAGACTGCTTGAGCCCAGGAGGTCAAGGCTGTGGCGATGCAAGATCTTGCCACTGCACTCCAGCCTGGGCAACAGAGCAACCCTGAAAAAGGAAGGAAGGAAGGAATGGAGAGAGGAAGGGAGGGAGGGAGGGAAGAAAACATAACAAATACTGGTAAAAACATACTTGCACAATGTACTACTCTATTTCATGATAAAATTTGCATTTTTATGGTTGAAATGAGTTTCCTTGTTTTAACACATGAAACTTGCAAGAAATAAAATGACTTCTAACCACTTTACTTGTCCCAAACTGTCCAAAAACCAATTAGGACCTAAGTTGAAGATCATGTTTTACCTCCTCCATTTACACCATTTCACATTTGCCATCTGCACTCATTTTCAAAAAATTCTATGGTAAGGGACAAAGACTGTTGACCTAAGTAAAGGCTGAGGGCTAATTATAGATTACATGAATTTAACAAGAAATAATGAAATAATGTAGACATGCCTAAGACTGAGAGAGAAAACCGCAGAAGTCTTTAAAGACTTAATTTATAAAAAAGAAAAAGGAAATTAATACAGGCATAGAGAATGGTGCTCTTCAAGAAATAAGTACACAGGCCGGGCGCGGTGGCTCACGCCTATAAACCCAGCGCTTTGGGAGGCCGAGGCGGGCGGATCACGAGGTCAGGAGATCGACACCATCTTGGCTAACACGGTGAAACCCTGTCTCTACTAAAAATACAAAAAAATTAGACGAGCGTGGTAGCAGATGCCTGTAGTCCCAGCTGTGTGGGAGGCTGAGGCAGGAGAATGGCGTGAACGTGGGAGGCGGAGCTTGCAGTGAGCCGAGATCACAGCACTGCACTCCAGCCTGGGTGACAGAGCGAGACTCTGTCTCAAAAAATAAAAGAAAAAGAAAAAGAAATGAGTATATATGACAAATGACTCTAGACAATGAGAAAAAACAGCTAGCTATTAAAACCTGAATAGGCAGTAGGGCGCAGTGGCTCATGCCTGTAATCCCAGCACTTTGGGAAGCCAAGGTGGGCGGATCGCGAGGTCAGGAGATTGAGACCATCCTGGCTAACACGGTCAAACCCCGTCTCTACTAAAAATACAAAAACAATTAGCTGGGCGTGGTGGTGGGCTCCTGTAGTCTTAGCTGCTGGGGAAGCTGAGGTAGGAGAATGGCATGAACCCGGGAGGCGGAGCTTGCAGTGAGCTGAGATGACGCCACTGCACTCCAGCCTGGGCAATAGAGCGAGACTCCGTATCAAAACAAAACAAAAAAAAAACAAAACAAAAAACAAAAAACAAAAAAAAAACACTGAAGAGGCCGGGCATGGTGGCTCATGCCTGTAATCCCAGGACTTTGGGAGGCCAAGACAGGCAGATCACCTGAGGTCAGGAGTTTGAGACCAGAGTGGCCAAAATGGCGAAACCCCATCTCTACTAAAAATACAAACATTAGCTGGGAATGGTGGTGCGCGCCTGTAATCCCAGCTGCTCCTGAGGTTGAGGCACGAGAATCACTTAAACCTGGGAGGCGGAGGTTGCAGTGAGCTGAGATCGTGCCACCGCACTCCAGCCTGAGCAACAGAGGGAGACCCTGTCTCAGAAAAAAGAAGAATGATAAGCCAAACATGCTAAAACTGAGAAAATTTAAAGCTAGACTACAATTAGATAGAAATGATACCTATCAGTCAAGTATGAAATCACTATTAACCAAAAAAAGGCAGATGCTATTTTATTATATAAACTCAGAATAAAATATAAAACCAAAAATTAGGTCTCCAAGAGGCAGGCTGTAGATGGAAGAAGTCAATGATCTGCAAGACAGATGCAGCTTCAGATACAGTTTATAGAGGGCAATGAATTGCTTCAGGAGTCAAATTACATAGAAATATGCACATTAAAATATCTGCTTGTTTCTTTCAAACAACCCACTATTTTTCAATCATGATCACCCCCTAAAAGACCCCAAGTACTCCCAAATAAGTGCTTTAAATGGAAACACTTACTTAGGAAACCAATTTAATCCTAGGTGCTCTGTCTTGGAATATAATATTCTTTCTACCATGTCATAAAGTGGTCTCCAGGGTAACTCCAAATCATCTCTTGAAAGAAGTTCCTTTTTCCTAAAAAGTAAAATAAAACAAATACCTACGTATGTATATGTGCACAGATGTGTGTATACCACAAATACTACACAGGGACAGTTAAATATTGCTGCTCATCACAGTGGGTTTTGCTTTTCCCCATCCACGGCCACTCACTAGCAGAACATAAGAATAATGCACCTAATTCTTGCTGCTGCTCAAACCTCAAAGAGTTCCAGATAAAAGAGGGCATTTAAATTTGTGTCACCATCACTGTAGATGAATTTCATGTTTTCCCACACTATGGAATATTTGTTTCCAGCATTGAGCTGGATGCTTCAGGGTAAGCAAAAGAATCTATAATATTTGTCTTGTTTTCTCGAGGGACTTAACAACCTATGAAAGGGGAAATTCAATGGGTGCTAGAGAAGAGACCACGTCATGGAAGAGATGCAATTTTAACTAAAAGGTTAATTAACACATTTGATGAAACTAAAGATAATGTTTTTTGCAATCAATTTCCAAATTGGCAACTTGAGACTTGGTCTTCTTACCAAAAGGACTTAGTCCTCATTCCCTAAAACCCTGAAGAAACAAACAAACCTTAACGGAAACCACTGGAAATAGACTTACTTTAACAAGTTGATCAAAAGGCGGGCAAATCCCTGCATCATGCTGATTTCCAGTTTTGGAATTGATACCAGCTCATACAATAACTTAATAAAAAGAACATGATCTTCTTTGCTAAATTTTCTCCCATAAAGTCGAATATATCTGCAAGAGAAAAACAGATATACCCTTTAAAAATAGGTATAATGATACACCCATGTTCAATGCAGCATTATCCATAGAAGCCAAGATGTAGATGCAACCTGAATGGCCACAGAAGGAGGAATGGATAAGGAAAATATGGCATATGCAATACAATGGATTGTCTTTTTTTTTTTTTTTAAACATTTCATGGAAAACTTTTTATTGGTTTTCTGGATAGAAAAGGGAATTTATTTGCCAGGAAGAATGATCCCATCATACTTCAGCTAGAACCAGTGGATGAGGATGATTCAGTCTTAAAAAAGAAGGAAATCCAGGCATAAGCTACAACATGGATGAACCATAAGTGAAATAAGCCAGTCACAAAAGACAAATACCGTGTAGGTATCTAAAGTAATCAAACTCATAGAAACAGAAAGTAGAATGTTGCTGCCAGGGGTTGGGAGGAGGGGGAAATGGAGAGCTGTTATTCAATGGGTATAGTTTCAGTCACATAAAATAAAAAATTGTACAACAATGTATATATGGTTAACAACACTGCATTGTACACTTAATTAAGATAAACTTGATATTTATTTTTAATGACAATTTTTTAAAACAGGTGTGGTAACAATTTCAAATGTCTTTGATGGGTATTTTATATATATTCTCACTGTTATGCAGTAAAGAATTATTCTGTACTTTAATCGAGAGATTATCAGGCCAGGCAAAGCAGCTCATGCCTGTAATCCCAGCACTTTGAGAGGCTAAAGTGGAAGGATCGCTTGAACGCTGGAGTTCAAGACCAGCCTGGGCAACATGGCAAAACCCAATCTCTACAACAAATACAAAATATTAGCCAGGCATGATGGCGTGCGCCTGTGGTCCCAGTTACTCGGGTTGGGGGAGGGCTGAGGTCGGAGGATCACTGGAGCCCAGGAAGTCAAGCGGGCAGTGAGCTGTGATGGCGCGACTGTGCTCCATCTAGCCTAGGCGACAGAGTGAGACCTTGTCTTCAAAAAAAAAGAAAGAGATTACCAAATAAGTACCTTAATAACCAATGGTAACTGAGTTATCATCAACATTTAATGACCAATTAAAACACTGCTCTCTTATTGTAAACAAGTTACATAACTTGTACTATTTGTTTCTAACAGTTAACTTATAATTACAATACAATGAGGTTATTACCAAAAACAAATATTTTATCCAAAATTACATTTTAAATTTCTTATTATAAACAATGTAATCAAAAGCATTAGCTTTAAGCAAATTTAAGAAAAAAGTGTCCCAATGGCCGGGCACGGTGGCTCATGCCTGTTAATTCCAGCACTCTGGGAGGCCGAGGCAGGCAGATCACCTGAGGTCAGGAGTTTGAGACCAGCCTGACCAACATGGAGAAACCCCGTCTCTACTAAAAATACAAAATTAGCCTGGCATGGTGGCACATGCCTATAATCCCAGCTACTAGGGAAGCTGAGGCAGGAGAATCGCTTGAACCTGGAAGGTAGAGGTTGCGGTGAGCTGAGATCACACCATTGCACTCCAGCCTGGGCAATAAGAGCGAAACTCCATCTCAAAAAAAAAAAAGGAAGAAAAGAGAAAAGTGTCCCAAAACCCAAGAACAACAAATCAGAGTATATTTAATAATTCAGAAGTAAATGATCCAAACAAATTACTGTATACTTAAAATCATAAAACCCTTTGAGGAGGGTCATTTTATTATTAAATACATAAATCAACAGGAAAAGGAGCATTAGTATTCCCCATAAGATCTTTAACACTCCCCCAGTATCTAAGAGCAAATTAAACTTACATTTAACTTCTTTTTTTTTTTTCTCCCCAAGACATAGTCTTGCTCTGTCATCCAGGCTGGAGTGCAGTGGCCCAATCTCAGCTCACTGCAACCTCTGTCTCCTGGGTTCAAGCAATTCTCCTGCCTCAGCCTCCCCAGTAACTGGGATTACAGGCACCCAACACCACACTCGGCTAATTTTTCTATTTTTAGTAGAGATGGGGTTTCACCATGTTGGCCAGGCTGGTCTCAAACTCCTGACCTTGTGATCTCCCCACCTCGGCCTCCCAAAGTGCTGGGATTACAGGCGTGAGCCACTGCGCCCGACACTTACATTTAATTTCTAAAGTTAGGGCATCTAACTGCTTTTTTATCTTCCAGAAATTCTTCAAAATTCTTGGTTCAGTAACTCGTTTTTATTTTTTCAAGCTGGTCTGAATTTATCCAACTCCTTTCTGTCATTTCAAGGTATAATCCCATGATCTCACATTAGTACTATGAGACCAGCAAGTATACAGGGAGGAGCAATGAGACCCGAAATCTTGTTTTGACTCTGTCAGTACAGGTTGCAGAAAATCCAAAACCCTCCAAAATCCAAAACTTTCTGAGCAACAACATGACACTCAAAGGAAATGCTCATGGAGTTTTCCAATTCCTGATTTTTTGATTTGAGATGCTCAATCGGTAAGAACATAATGCAGATATTACAAAACTTCAAAATATCCAAAATCCTAAACATTTCTGGTCCCAGAATTTCAAATAAGGGATATTCAACATAATTATCGTAAAAGTCTCTTAAACACCCTAAAATGGCAACGCACATAGATTAATGAAGACAAAAGATCCTACACCCAAAGATATTATTATTTTGGGCTGTTGAACAAGCATAATGATACAGCCTTCTGACACCTCCCCCAATTTCACTCTAAATTTAGGAGCAAAAGCTGGAATCATTAAAATGTTATTTTAAATGAAAACAATCTCCCTAAAAACTGGCACACACTTTTAAGATATCTTAAGATAGAAGACGTCAAAGAAAAATTCCCTGCTTTCAGTGGCTGGTTCAGGCCTTGTCAAGATTCCAGATGCCAGCCAGGCACGGTGGCTCATGCCTGTAATCCCAGCACTTTGGGAGGCCAAGGTGGGCAGATCACTTGAGGTTAGGAGTTCGAGATTGGCCTGGCCAATATGGTGAAACTGTGTCTCCACTACACGCCTGTAATCCCAGCACTTTGGGAGGCCGAGGCAGGCAGATCATGAGGTCAAGAGATGGAGACCATCCTAGTCAACACGATGAAACCCTCGTCTCTACTAGAAATACAAAAATTAGCTGGGCATGGTGATGCCCACCTGTAGTTCCAGCTACTTGTGAGAGACTGAGGCAGGAGAATTGTTTGAACCCGGGAGGTGGAGGTTGCAGTTGAGCCGAGATGATGCTAGAGTACTCCAGCCTGGGCAACAGAGTGAGACTCGGTCTCAAACAAACAAACCAACAAACAGATTCCAGATGTCCCTGGAGTCATGCACTCATTCTCCCTTGTGGTTAGGATACTTCTGCAGAAAAACTGGAGAAACACTGTACTCTAAGCCAGCAGTCCCCAACCATTTTGGTACCAGGGAAAATCTCATAAAGAGTGCACAAGCTTGCACGGGCAGTTCACAATAGGGTTTGAGCTCCTATGAGAAGCTAACACCAAGGCACATCTGACAGGAGGCAGACCTCAGACGGTAATGCCCAATCGCCTGCCCACTGCTCACCTCCTGCTGTGCAGCCCAGTTCCCAACAGGCCACGGACCCATACCAGTCCCTGGGCTGGGGGTTGGGGGTCCCCTGCTCCAAGCCAGAGTAACACTGAAGTAACTTAGCTACAGCCCATTGTTTTCACTGCAGTAGACAGACAACTCTATGTTTAACATTAGTTGGGGACATAAAATTAACAAAGCTCAAATTTTAATACTATAAAAAGAGACCAACTGGGGGATTCCTGGAAAGTCTAGGGCTGCTGGGAAAGATTTTGGAGGGACTCCTCAGAAAGCTTCTATTACCCCCAGTTCCTCGCCAACCAGCAAGTGGTTCTTATCTCAGCATTTATCAAAATGTGGTGCAAGAGATTTGTTTTAAAAGGGCACAAAAGTTCTAACCATAAAAAGAAAATTAATAAATTGGTCTTTATATTCTAGTCACAATAAGACACCATTAAAAGTAAAAAGCCCAGATATCTGAAATACATATATCTGACAAAGAAGTATCTCCAAATTACGTAAAGAACTACTACAAACTAATAAGAAAAAGCCATAATCCAATTAAAAATGAGAAAAAAGGCTGGGCGTAGTACACCTATAATTCCAGCACTGTGGGAGGCCAAGGCGGGAGGATCAATTGAGCTCAGGAGTTCAAGACCAACCTGAGCAACATGCTGAAACCCCATGTCTATTTAAAAAAAAAAAAAAAGAAGAAGAACGATGCAGGGTAACTTTTAAAATGCATTATTTTGGGGATCCAAAAATCCTAGGAATATTAAATCTCAGTAAAGTTGTCTTTTTTTTTTTTTTTTTGGAATATTAAATCTCAGTAAAGTTGTCTTTTTTTTTTTTTTTTAAAGGTGGCTGAAAAATAAATTCCTGGAGTCTTTAGGACTACCAACCTTCATTTTTTAGACTACTCTGGTTTGACTTTCCTGTACACTTAAGTTCAAAAACCCTACTTTAGACTGTATCTACAGATGGTCCATTCCCGCTTTCCAGTTAATTCACACTAGTTTTAGGACTAACGATTACTATTAGGTGCCCCAAAATATCTGAAAACCCTGGTAAATAGTCATGATTGAACATGATTGATACAGAATATTTCTTTCAACTATCCAGAATATATGGATGACAAGTCATTTTGTTCCATCCTCCCACAGGGGAAGAAAAAAAAAGAGTAAAAGATAATACAATAGCATTTCCAGCTGCTTCCTCCTCATGGCCCTACAGTGCATTAATCAAATGATTTAATTTTTAATCATAAGACAGTGGGCCAGGTGCCATGGCTCACACCTGAAATCCCAGCATTTTGGAAGGCAGAAGCAGGAGAATCACTTGAACGCAGGAGTTCAAGACCAGCCTGGGCAACATAGTAAGATCGCCATCTCTACTATACATATTAAAAAATTTAATAATAACAAATTAATAAAAATCCTACATTTAGCAATATTATCTTGAATAAATAATTCCGGCCAGGTGCAGTGGCTCACACCTGTAATCCCAGCACTCTGGGAGGCCGAGGCAGGCAGATCACTTGAGGTCAGGAGTTCAAGATCAGCCTGGCCAACATGACAAAACCCCTGACTCTTCTAAAAAATACAAAAATTAGCTGGGCGTAGTGGCAGGCATCTGTAGTCCCAGCTACTCGGGAGGCTGAGGCAGAAGAATCAGTTGAACCCCAGAGGCGGAGGTTGCAGTGAGCCAAGATTGCGCCACTGCACTCCAGCCTGGGTAACAGAGAGACCTGTCTCAAAAAATAATAATAATAATTCAGAATATCAAAGTCAAAATGCCAAAATAGGCCAGGCATTGTGGCTCATGCCTATAATCCTAGCACTTTGGGAAGCTGAGGAGAAGGAAAGATCACTTGAAGACAAGAATTCAAGACTAACCTAGGTAACACAGGGAGACCCCCGTCTCTATAAAAAAAATCGCCAGGTGTCTGTATGGCATGTCTGATGGCACGTGCCTGTAGTCCCAGCTACTTGGGAGGCTGAACCACGAGGAGCATCTGAGTTTGGGAGGTTGAGGCTGCAGCGAGCCATGATCTTGCTACTGCATTTCAGCGTAGGTAACAGAGCAAGACCCTGACTCTCCAAAAATAAAAAAATTTTTTAAAAGCCAAATGCACATATGTAATTTTCAAAATTTCCTGAAAAATATCTAAAAGTCTAGTATGAGAATGGATTGTTAAAGTGTGGCTTATTCCTTTAGACTAAGCTTGTCCAACCCGTGGCCCAGGATTGTTTTGAAAGTGGCCCAACACAAAATCATTAACTTTCTTAAAACATTTAGGTTTTTTTGCAATTTTTTTAAGCTCATCAGCTATCATTAGCATTAGTGTATTTCATGTGTGGTCCAAGACAATTCTTCCAGTGTGACCCAGGGAGGCCAAAAGATTAGACACCTGTGCTTTAGACTACAATGCAGTCATTTAAAATTATGTTTTCAAATAACCTTTAGTAGAATATGGAATGGAATATTTTTAAAGCAAGGCTCAAAACAATATGATATAACTAAATAAAAATACATAATCATTCAAGGAAAAAGAAATAAAGCAGGCCAGGCACAGTGGCTCATGCCTGCAATCCAAGCACTTTGGGAGGTCACGGCAGGCAGATTACTTGAGGAGTTTGAGACTAGCCTGGGCAACACTGAGAGACCTCGTGCCTACAAAATATACAAAAATTAGCTGTGCATGGTAGCGCATGTCTGTAGTCCCAGCTACTCGGGAGGCTGAGGTGGGAAGATTGGTGGGGCCTGGGAAGCGAAGGCTGCAATGTGCCAAGATCGTGCCACTGCACTCCAACCTATGCAATAGTGAGACCTTAGTCTCAAAAAAAAAAACAAAACAAAACAAAAAAAGAAAAAAGTAAATACCATAAAATGTTATCTCTGGAAGCCAGGTGCAGTGGCTCACGCCTATAGTCCCAGCAGTCTGAGAGGCTCAGACAGGCAGATGGCTTGAGCCCAGAGGATCAAGACCAGCCTGGGCAACATGGCAAAACTGCATCTCTCCACAAAGTTAAAAATTAAAAAAAAAAGAAAGAAAGAAAAAAAACCCTACCTCTTGGTGGTAAAACTGAGCGATTTTTGTGTTTTTCAAAAAACATTTTCAGTTTTTTCACTTTTCTAAAGTAAACGGGCCGGGCACAGTGGCTTGGGCCTGTAATCCCAGCACTTTAGGAGGCCGAAGCAGGAGGATCACCTCAGGTCAGGAGTTTGAGACCAGCCTCGCCAACATGATGAAACCCCGTCTCTACTAAAAATACAAAAAATTAGCCGGGCATGGTGGCTTGTGCCTATAACCCCAGCTACTCAGGGGGCTGAGGCAGGAGAATCGCTTGAATCTGGGAGGAGGAGGTTGTAGCAAGCTAAGATCACACCCTTGCACTGCAGCCTCGGCGACAAGAGGACGCTGTCTAAAATAATAGTAGTAGTAATAATAGTAATGTCAAAAATAAACAGGAATTATTATTCTCCATATTTTTTGAGATGGAGTCTCTCTCTGTCGCCCAGGGTGGAGTGCAGTGGCGCGATCTCAGCTCACAGCAACCTCCACCTCCCAGGTTCAAGCGATTCTCCTGCCTCAGTCTCCCAAGTAGCTGGGATTCTAGGCGCCCACCATGATGCCGGGCTAATAGAAATTATTTTTATAATTAGAATTAACAATGAAAAAATTAGTATCAAACTTCTAAAGTAAAATACAATGCTTAAAATCAGAAAATCAATATTTCTGCATTTCTGTGTATTATCTTAATTTAAATGTCCCTTATCAAAGACTACTTAAAGTCATAAGAGTCAACTTGAATAGGTTTCTCATCAACCAAAAATGAAAAGGGTGTGAATCAAGGTAATTGCAATGGATATGTTTAAATCCATTGAGTTCATGAAAAATACCAAAACAAAACAAAACCTCACAGACCACATCTTTAATTAAGGAATGCCAGGGAACCAAGTCATTGATTTAAAAACTGGTAAATGAAGGGGAACAATTAAGCTTTACCCTGCCACTCCTACAGGCATTCAGGATAAACAACATTTCATGAGGAAAAGTTCTTTAGAGCAGCGGTCCCTAACCTTTTTGGCACTGGGGACCGGTTTTGTGGGAAACAATTTTTCCACAGATGGTGGGGGTAGTTTCGGGATGATCTGAGGGCATTACATTTATTGTGCACTTTATTTCTATTATTATTAAATTGTAATACATAATGAAATAATTACACAACTCATCATAATGTAGCATCAGTGGGATCCCTGAGCTTATTTTCCTGCAACTTAGATAGTCCCATCGGGGGGTGATGGGAGACAGTGACAGATCACCAGGCACAAGATTCTCACAAAGGGTGCGCAACCTAGATCCCTCTCATGCGCAGTTCACAACAGGGATTGTGCTCCTAAGACAATCTAATGCCACCACTGATCTGAGAGGAGGTAGAGCTCAGGTGGTAATGTGAGCAATGGGGAGGGGCTGTAAATTCGGCTCAGCACGGTTCCTAACAGGTCACAGCAGATAACAGTCTGTGGCCTGGGAGACGGAGACCCCTGCTTTAGAGATTCTCAGCAAATAAGCAGAGCGAAATGTTTAAGTATCACCATTTTGGAATCCCTAACGATGTAAAATGGCTACTAATATCACTGAAGAAGTAAGACATTAAGCATCTCCTGATAACAGTATATAATACCACCTACTGCACAGTCTTGAAAAAGAAAGCAAAACTTTATGTGCTGAATAACGGTAACAAAATATTGTGTGAGACAAATATGAAAATTTTGAGCTTACAAAAACTATGTTCCCTTTTCAATCCCCTGTGGAACACATATAAAAACTTGTTGGTCAGGAGCAGTGGCTCATGCCTATAATCCCAGCACTTTGGAAGGCCGAGGCGGGTGGATCACTTGAGGTCAGGACTTCCAGACCAGCCTGACCAACATGGAGAAACCCTGTCTCTACTAAAAATACAAAAATTAACTGGGCTTGGTGGCAGATGCCTATAATCCCAGTTATTCAGGAGGCCGAGCCAGGAGAATTGCTTGAACCCAGGAGGTGGAGATTGCAGTGAGCCAAGATGGCGCCAC